>NC_081313.1:20000-620000 GCF_026419965.1 Kogia breviceps | reverse complement strand
CACCTCCCAGACCACGTGTCTGCACATGGGACGCTCCTTCCCGAGCACCCGCGCTAAACTGTCAGGCTGACACGCTGACGCTGCCACACCGTCTGATTCAGAAGCCACGAGAGAAGAAAGGGGAGGTCTGGCTGCACATTTGGCAGGGCTGGTGGGGGTCGTAGGTAAAACTAAGCAACAGGGTCTGTGCTGGGCGTGTTCTGACCTTCCCACCTGACTGCGTGACACTCCCTCAGGCTCCCTACGGACTCCGAGGAACCCCCCCACCCAGGGACCTGAGACGTCCAGCAGGCTCCTGACAGCGCAGGGCCACAGTCCACGCCGACAGCCTTCAGGGCTGGCCAAACCTCCGCCACATCGGAATGTCTTCATTTCCCACAAACCGTCTAAGAAACAACACCTGCTCCAGGCACTCGGCTCCCAGAGAACGTCCGAACGCCTGGCGAAACCTCAGGGCTGCCCCTGGACTTGCAGCACAGCACGACGCGGCACCCTGGGAAGGCACCCGGGGGCCCCCAGCAGGATCCGCCGCCACGCAGGCTCCTAAACGGAGGCACCACGTCGACGCTGCACGCCCCATCCCGCCCCCCACGGCGTGGGAAAGCAGGAGGGCCCGCGCGCGCCGGGACAGCGCACCCGGAGTGGAGACCAGCTCGCGTCCCCGTCACGAAGGCCTGGTCACCCTTGTGAGGACGCTGGGGCCCCCACTCCGTGGTGCGGGCAGTGGTCCCATCCCCTAGCCAGTTACCAGGATGCCAGCCTGGTGACTGCTGTATAAATCCCCATTTGTTGGCTGGCTTGGTAACCGCCCACGGGCACACGCAGGCCCTTAGATTGACTCGCGAGAGACAGACTGTGAACATGAACGCACTAGCTGCCACTGTGCTCGCGCTGACGGTAGAACCGGGGGCCGAGAACACTGCAGCCGACGACCTCCCTGTGAACTACGACCTCCAGTCCGGTGACCTCCCTGTGAACTATGACCTCCAGTCCGGTGACCTCCCTGTGAACTATGACCTCCAGTCCAGCGACCTCCCTGTGGACCAGGACCACTACCGTTCTTCCTCTTTCAGGGGAGGAAATCAAGGCCCAGAGAGCAGGTCACTTGCAAAGGCCGTGAGGTCCGGGACGGGCCCACACCCCTACTCACTCGGCACCTGCAGATCAGCAGATCAAACCACCAAGATGATCAGCAAAACACTGGATCAGTGGCTGTAATTTCAACTATTCGCTCAACCTGCAGATGCAACAACTGTAGCTTTCTTTTTTTTTGGCCTCACCACGTGGCCCGTGGGATTTTTAGCTCCCTGACCAGGGATCGAAGCCTCACCCCATGCAGTGGAAACACGGAGCCTTAACCACTGGACCACCAGGGAAGTCCCCAACACCTGTAACTTGCACTCTCAGGAGAGGACTGATGGCAGGTTGAGAGGCCTCGTTCTATATTGGAACCAGATATATGAGGCTACAGCGGAGAGTTAAGAAAACACGGGAAATCTCCCGATCAGGGGAGAGAGAGGGGAAAAGCCAAGGCACCCGCATGAGCTCCTGCAGGCAGGAGAGGTAGATCCTGAAGATGGCCGCCGCGGAGGGCGGCCCGATGTACTGCCGGATGTCAGCCCTGTCCACGAAGGCCACGTCGATCCTCTCCGTGATGTTGGAAGTGGTCAGGATCACCACGTTGGAGTGCCTGCGGACGGAGGGGCGAGCACCCGTCACGCTATGCCGTAGGGACTCGACCCCACCTGACCCGACACGAGCAGCGTCAGGACAGACAGCCACCAAGGCCCCGGGCATTCGGCCAGTGCCCTTCAGCCGGCTACGCTCCCGCTCCACACACCTGCCCGCGAGGCCTTTCAAAGCCCCGCACCTCGAGCTCCTGCCTGACCCCCAACTCCTGCCAGGTTCTCCTGGCTGCAATACAGCAGACCCTCCCCGGGCCGCGCCCTGGTCACCCCCCCCCGCCTCCCAGAAAGCTCTCCCGGGCCCCTGCCTGACATCCCCGCCTTCCACCCACGGTGAACCCCTCGCTTCTGCACGCGCCCCCGAGCCCCCAGCACCTACACCCCCGCCTGCCTGGGCACGGCCAGACGCAGGTACACAGCCCTCTGCAGGGTGAGGGCGGGGCGGGGCGGGCACACGGGCCAGGAGGCTGTGAGCCCACGTTTGCGGAGGGCCCACACACGCCGCTGGTACCCTTGTCCGGGGCTCAGGCTTTTCACAACTGGTCAGACCCGCACAGAGGCGGCGTGAGGTGAGTGGGGTGAGAGGCAGGCCAGAGGCCCAGTCTCCACTCGTCCCGGAGTGACGGGGTGGTCCGGGGGGCCCATCTTCTGCCTTGAGCAGTGGGTGCGCAGCAAGGCCATCAGTGCAGTGGGAACCGCAGGGAGTTGGGGTTTCTGGGCCGAACGAGGGCCGGGGACTGTGTGGACGTACAGGTCTGCAATGGAGACTCGCCCACCAGAACCGTGAGCAGGGCGGGAGTGCAGGCCCCTCCCCCAGCCCAGAGATGCCAGGGAGACGCTGGCAGCAGAAGCGGCGCGGTCAGGAGAGCGGAGGGGGGGCCCGGGGGCTGAAGGCCGCGGACGGTTCCACACGAAGCGCCGGGGTGGACGAGGGGCAGAGACAGGAGGGTGTACGCCTCACACGAAGTTCGCTTGCAGGACAAGCGAGGGACGCCTGCAGCTGACCCCAACAGACAATGAGGATGTTCTCCGCTGCGAAGACCACCGTGACGGCCAGGGTCAGGTCTGACACAGCACAGCGGCTCACGGCGCTGCGCTCAGCAGAGCCCCTTCTGGGCGCGGCACGTGAGAGCAACGGGAGAAGCCTGAGGGGTCGGCGGGGGCCCCGCACGGAGCAGACGGGGCTTCCCGTGTGCCAGGAGCCGCCCCTTGAAGCGGGGCCGGCTTTGGGCACACCGACCACCGGCCTGCACTGCAAGGCTGGGCTGCGGACACACGAAACCCAGCCCCGTGAAGGGCGGGCAGCTGGCGCTCCGCCTGTGCCCGGTGCCGGCCCTGCAACGACCACCAAGCCCGGGTCCTGCTGGCACTCACTCAGACGCTACACTTAGGCTTCTCTGCAGGGCACACATCCTCCCCACACCTCAGGTCTATTTTGTATTTTTAATACTTTAATAAAGCAAAAAATACTTAGTTTCTAAAACGTGCATTTAGCACAAGCTGCCTCAAATGTGGAGGAGACAGAGCCCACGCTCAATGCCAGATGCGTTCTTGGCTAGAAAAGCTGGGAGGAAGGCTGAAAGGTGTCCGTACTTCTCAGGCAAGCCCGCTGTGCATAGCGTTACCTTTTGATCTGGTCGATTTGGGTCAACACGGCGTTGACTACGCGGATGGCATCCGAAGGCTCGGTACCCGCCCTGCAGGCATTGCGGGCAGCCGTGAGGCTCTCCACCTGTAGCGACGGAGCAACGGGGCGCTGTCAGCTGAGCAGACGCGGTGTGGGCGTGAGCGCGTGCACCGTGAGCCTGATGAGAGGGGTGCCCAAGGGGCAAGGGCTGCAGGACACGGAGCCTGCGGAGGCTGGACCCGCGCGGGGCTGGCGGCGCGCCAGCATTTATGAGGCCGCTCAGTCTTGAGCCTCCTCCGGTCACAGGTTTAAAGTCTGAACACACGTACCTCGTCAATCAGCACAAACACCAGAGCATCTTTGTCATCAATTAAGTCCTGAATCTTCTGGAACATCCTAGTTACCAGCTTGCCACTCTGGAAGCAAAACACTCTTTATTATCCACTTGCACTCTTCAAGCTGCCTGGTGCACACGTGTCCACTGTCCCCACCTGGCTTCGCTCTGACCCCAGGTGGCCGCACAAGCCCACCGTCTCCTGACGGCCCCTCAGAAAACTCCCTGAACCAGAGAACCCAGTCTGCAGAGAACCCGGATGTCCTCCCTCCTGGCTCTGTGGGCCAGGGATGCATGGCTCAGGTGACTCGCCCCTCGGCCCACCTGTCTTCCCTCCTTTCCCTTCCCAGTTGTCCTCACGACCAGGACAGCCTGGGTCTCGCGTGCAAACCGGCCCGGTGCACCCCTTCTGGGCACTCCCTGTCCCCGCTCCCCATCCACCAGGGGGACCTCCTGACACAGGTGCCTGCAGCAGAGCCGCAGAGGTGAGGGGCACCTGTGACATCACCTGGTTGGAGTCCCTCAGTTCACAGATGGTGAACGAGGCTCAAGCCCCAAGCGCGTGCTCAGCTGAGGGGCGCTGCCCCGTTAGAAGGCAGACCCCTCCATCCTAAGGTTACACTGAACTTCCTGTCCCACACAGTCAGAGGTCTGGATGTGATGTGGAAAAGGGTCCTCTCAGGCCTCAGACTATTTCCAAGTTACCGCTGAGCTCTGGAAGTTTTCTCTGGCCACAAAGTCAGCCCCTTGCTCACTTTCCCATTTCACCTCTTTCTCTCCTAAAGCTTTGGAGGAGAAAGCTTGCCTAAGCTGCAGGACAACTTTTCAACTGCATGGCTGACAATCCAGAGAACTGGAATTAGTACTAACACTTACTTCTGAAAACCACTTAGAGAAGAGGCTGTGGCTGTTTATTTCAATTAACTGGCCATACCGGTACCTAAGACAAGAAAAAAAAGAGTCACAGCAATCGTTACAAATCAGTCCGGCAGCCTCCTCGGCAGCAGCCACCTCCACCTCATTAAGGCAACATCTCTCAAATGCCCAGCAGGTTGACAATGGCGACTTTGTTAAATCATTGCAGCCACTGACGCACCATCGGGCTACCTCGCAGGCTATATACTAAAAATTATGAAAATTCTAACAAGATGCATCAACGTCAATAGTTCTAGATGGAGCAAATTAAACTTCTCGAACTGAACAGTATCTTCATTTGAATTAAAGCAAGAATAAAATCCCTCTCATTTTAAACCTACTTATAATTTACACTTCCATATTGAAAAAGCATTACCTGCACTAACAGAGCAAACAAATCAAAACACAAGCATGAAAAACTTTTTGGCCAGAGCGGAACATTTTTTCCTCCTTCCACAAAACCGTAAAGAATGTGACAATTTGTTTTCCAGCACAAAATCACTTTCTGCAAACCTAGAGCCCTGGAAAGCTCAAAAGGGAACCTGAACACATACTGACTGAAATCCAGCACTAACACTCCATCCACCAAGGAGGTGGCAAGAGATCTGGATGCACTTAGTTCTGAGTAAAATCGAACAGGAAACAGGCCCGAGAAAAGCTAACTCCCAGGTCCTCTTCACAGTTTCTTTCATGTCAAAAGTCCACAGAAGAAAAAATTACTTTAAAAAAGTATCATTAACTTTCCAGTTGAAAAAGACCATTTACTAATTCTGTTTAACAAAATAGGAGAAGGGGGAGACAGACAACCTAATGAATACAGATCGGGTTGACTATTAAACAAAATTAATTATAAAGCATTTTGGTTATTAAGTGAAGTGGGCGAAAAAGTCTTGCTAAGGCTTCTTTCTGCCACAAAATAAGTACAGATTTCCAGATCTTTGTACTGGAAAAGTCACATTTCTTGTAATAACACCTCCCATTCTGGCGGCTTAGGAAACTGCCCTTAAGAGGTCTTCAAAACACAGATGCATTCACTATGTAAAGCCCAAGGCCAAGTTACTAAACATAAAAAAAAGGGTTGAAATAAAGCAACTTCCCTACTGATAAGACATTTCTGAAAACAAAGTAGATCTCACCGGATTTCCTCTTCTAGTCACACTGGATCAACAGGGATCATATTTACCTTCTGCCTTCACCAACTGGAAAACCAGTGAGAACAAATGCAACATCGCCTGTGACAGGCACTGGACAACCGCTCCGGAGGACCGCGACCCGAGAGGAGGGCGATGGAGCGCGACCGCCCTGACCTCCTGCCTGGCGCACCTTCCAACAGCGACCGCGGGGGGGCCCAAGCGGAGTGGCCGTCAGGCCGAGTCGAGGAGGCAGAGGCCAGAGTTCAAGGAGCCTGAGGTGTCTGGAGGCTACAGAGCAGGGCTCCAGCAAGGAGGGGGCTACACAGGAATAAAGCTCCAGAAACCATCACGGGGCCCTGGAGTCTTTCCTGGATATGCGGTGTGCCTGAGTAGGGAAACGCTGGCACCCATAGGCCAGGAGTGTTCAAGGCCCCAACAGCCAAGGTGCAGAGTACTCGCCGCTCATTCAGGGGCTCAACTGAGACTCGAGAAGGGCCCCACCTGAGGGTTAAGCCTAGACCACATCGAGACCCCTCTCAAACAAAGCTTAAAAAGAGACCTCACAAGGGTCATACCAAAGACAAGTACTCAAACACCTGCCAGAACAAAACCCAGCAGTCATTAAAGACAGACCACAGAATCCAGACGCTTGAAATCACAACGTCCGCATTCAATCAAAACTTACCGGACACGCCAAGAAGCAGAAACATGTGTCCCGTAACCAGACCCAGATGATAATGACAATGGACTTGGTAGACAGAGCATAAGACAGCTATTATACACTTCCCCAAGGACTTACCAAGAACACAATGGGACAAGAAATGCAAGTATAGAAGGAACCAAACAGAATCTCCAAAGACAAATACACTATCAGAAATGAAAATTTCACTGACAGATCGTATACTGCAGAAAACTATCCAAAATGAAACACAGACAGAAAATTTTAAAAACCTGAAAAGAACATAAGAGCACATCAGTGGCCTGTGGGACAATATCAGGCAGTCTAACATGTAAACAAATGCAGAGAGCAGGGGAATTAGTTGAAAAGATAACAGCCAAATTATTCCCTAAATGTGATAAAACCATAAAACCCAAAACTGACAAAACTCAAGGAGGAAGAGACAAACCCAGAGCTAGGCTTGGACAGTCCTCCCAGGAAGCGACAGAACAGCAGACAGAGGATCAGCATGGACATCCAGCATCCTGAGCTAACATACATGCAACAGTCGACCCAACAAGGGCAGAAACACGTTCTAAGTGCACGTGGTGGGACAGTCACCAGGAGAGACCACGCGCTGGTCATAAAGCAAGTCTCAACACATTTAAACAGACTGGAATCATCATAACTCAAGACAATGCTGAGTACAGAGGAATTCGTTAATTTGCATTGAAAGACAGAAACCTACTATTCGTGTAAAATGATTTAAAAATAAAAACAGTTTCCATTGTTAAAACTGAAAACCCAGCAAACCCACCTCTGTGGCTCTCCTCTCTCAAATTACCGAAGTTACCTGCTTGAGAGTCTGATGGTCAATTTCTGGGCTAAAGCTTTACACAGGGATGTTTTTCCAGTTCCTGGAGGACCTGTAGCAAGATGCAAGCAAATATGTTTTTAAGTCAGTGCTATAGCAAATTTCTGAAACAAGAGTAGTTGCATCCTCCACAGGATATAAGATAACGAACAGACTTCAATGCTACGGATGTTATTACCACTAGTACAGCTTATGAACTAACAAAGAAATCTCCTACTGGTGTAAACGCTAGAATAGAAAACATCACCAAGTATGCCTCCTGGCCCACAATCCGCTCCTCGTTTCTTTGTCCCCATCTTCACCGACATCCTCCTCGTCCCCACACATCCTCTATGAAATCCACTGATTATGAAAACCCACCTTTCAAAGGTCAAACCAACCTTTCCTGGTAACCATCAGGACCCTGAAGGCATTGACGTTCACTCTTTCTCTGAAGCCCACAGAACCACCATCTTTCACTCCAGTTACCTGGACGTGGGCCCGAACCCCACACTACACAGGGAGAGCAGCAAGGCGAGGGCTCGTGCCCTGAGTGTGTGTCACTCAGCACAGCATTTTGCAGGAACTCTGACGTAACTAATGTGGAAGCATGAACCCATCCAATAGAAAATGCTGACATGTTCAACTCTGATTTTCTGCATTTCCCATAGTTGAAGAGTAAATATACAACCAATTCTAAATGAAAGTCATGTACTGCACTAATTAAAACACCTCTTGACTGCCTATACTGACCCTGGTGTTAAGACAATCTGCCAGAATATATGCTATTTAAAAGACATTGTTGTCTTCAAGTTGTATACGAGCCCACAATCTTTATTGTATAAAGAGACTAATTACCCTTTTAATGATAGCTCCCACTTCACTATAATTGGGGTTTTCTCTCCATTCTTTTCTCTCCAGGGACATTAAGAAAGAAAACCCAGTATTCTCCTCCAAGAACTAGACAGAGTCCTGTAAAGTGTGGCTTTTGCAGTTTATTACCCATCAAGGGAAGCTCTAAGGATACTAGGAAGAAATACAAGGCAACTGCTATTCTAAGGAGTCCGTGATTAATCGGAAAACAGACAGTTATTTGAAAAGTTTAATAATAGTATAAAAAGTCACAAGGCATAATCAGGTGGCTGCCAAATGAAGGGTCAAGCACCCAAAGCCCAGAGAGCATGAGCCCGACTGGCTTCACAGAGGAGGACATTCTAGGACAACTCTGGCCCCACCAGAAAAAAGGAGCTGCAACTCCCCGCGGAAGGACAAAGGCACAAGGAAAAGCCTGATTTCCCGCAGTTTATCTTGTCAGACAAGGCTATAATGCTTTACCGTGAAGCAGCACCACCCGGTTCCAGGTGATGAGATTGCTGTCCACGTTCTTATCTGAAAACAGTAAAGCTGTCATCACGTAGTCAAGGAGCTGAGTGGAGAAAGGAAAAATACAGATAAAGTCCCCGGCAAGGGCAAGGTTCCGCTGAAGGAGCCCTAAACGAGCAGCGCGACGGGCGTCTTCAGAGACCGCCACGGCCGGACGCTTGGTGGACACCTACAGGCTTTCAACTCGGACGGTAACTTGAGATATACGAGGACAAGCGCTAGCTGTTACTGCTTCAAGGATAAAAGGTGAACGCAAAGATCACTTTTATCTAAAATGCCAATGACACTCAAAGCAGCTGAGGGACACGCCAAGTAAGAGTGAGCTCCTTCCTCTGGGACACAACAGTGGACCAGCACACGGCACGTTCACTGAAAGAACAACAGCCGGGGCTCTGCGGTCCACTGTGGCTGCCTGGAGGAGCCTGGGGTGAGGAGGGGCAGTGGGGACGGACCCCTAGTGTCCCCCCAGTGTGCAGGACTCTTCCCCGGAAGGGGGTTCAGACGCGTTGGTACCTGTTCAGACCTGCCCACCTGCCCGGTCTGCGCCTCGGCACTGCCTCCGCAGCCCACGAGAGTGACCGTGTGCGTGTGCTTGGCCACACCAAGCGTGTGACCCGGTGCAAGAGGCCTCACCCTCCCAACACTCCCCCTTCTCCCAAGGGGGACTCCCCGGGGGGCAGCTCCACTGAGGAGCAATCCCACACGACAGAAATCCAGGACACGGGCCGCTGGTAAGCAGTGTTCACTAAAGCCCGTCTGAGTTAGGGAGCGCTGGAGTGCCGTAATAATGATTCTGCTTCAAATAATGGGGTCTTTGGGGGAAAATGCACAACTCACGTGAGATTTGACCTCCATATCATACACCAGGCTGTCCCAAAGCCCGTGGAATTCAGCTGGGAGAATAAAACAAAAACCTATTTGAGGAAACGAAGTGTTGCACCTACTGGTTAGGTGTGCCCGGAGCCGCCGATGCCCTCCACTGCTCCACACACGGTAAGCTAAAATGCTGGTTACAGGGTAGCTAAACTTTTTAAATTGTTCTTAAAGACGTTGAATAAATGGCAGTCACACGTGGCTCTGGATAGAAAATTAACCTCTTTGTCATATTATTCTGCACACCTGTCTTTGTAGACCTGTGCTCGGACACAAGCACAGACCCTGAACCCATCACTCTCCCCACGAGCCGACATTCCGGCGGGGCCCAGCGGCGGGTCTATTCTAGTCGTTAGCACATCAAGCCTAACCCAGATTAGAAGCAGGATTCTGCCTGCTAGACCCCATCGGCACAGCTCACAGAGGAGCATCGAGAAGGCGGGAGAAAGGAATGGTCCAGCGAGACTGACCGATCGGGCAGGAAAGGAGAGCACCAGTGTAATTCTCAATTAGCCCTGTCTTTGAGGGATCCATCCAAGTAGATCCATACTGGAGATTTCCACCTTTCTCTGTCGTGATATACTTTCTATTTCGTAACAGATACAACATTCTAAAATTCTACACAGCGGAGAAAATCTGCTTGACAAGCCCAAGGCATGTGCCATCCTCCGACCTCCCATTCTTGGCATGCTCTGCCTACTGTTACTGCCACAGGTACCTGCAGGCAGCACCCAATGGTTTGCCGCAATTATATTTTCTGTCTCTTCCTCCAAATTCTCAGTGCTGGGGCCGTCTTCGTTCAGCTGGAAGATGTGAAGTGCAACAGTGCCCCTGCTCAAATCAATGGGCTGCGATGAAAAGGAAACATCAAATCAATCTACACAACACACTCTCAAAACAGCAAGTGCACATTCACAGGGCCACTGACAACCAGTGAATTACCTGTGGATCTTTAGCCTTTAATTCCGTGTCAACAATGGACACAGACTGCACATTTCTGGTCAGAAAAGGCTCATCAAACTCAGTCCATGTGTAATCGCCAAACACAATATTATGCCTGTTGAGAAGCTTTCTAACACTCAGCTTTATATCTTCTTTTTTTGCAGTGCTAGGAAAACAAACAAAACATGTCAATCAAGTCTGAGTTAAAAACCAACATTTTTACAATAAGTGATTTTTTTTTTTTTTTTTGCGTTACGTGGGCCTCTCACTGTTGTGGCCTCTCCCGTTGCGGAGCACAGGCTCCGGACGCGCAGGCCCAGCGGCCATGGCTCACGGGCCCAGCCGCTCCGCGGCACGTGGGATCTTCCCGGACCGGGGCACGAACCCGCGTCCCCTGCATCGGCAGGTGGACTCTCAACCACTGCGCCACCAGGGAAGCCCCCAATAAGTGATTTTTAAAAAAGAAAAAAAACAGATGGAACAGGGAAAAGTGCAGCAGTGAAGAGCGCCGGCGGAGGGCCTGCCTGGGGAGCAGACCTGCGCAGACTCCTCATCACCTGGGGAAGCCGCCCAAGGGCTCTGTGCCCAGGTCCCCATCCGAAGAAGGGGCGACGGCAAGAGTCGGTGCCACCCTGGGCTCCTGGAGGTCAGTCACTACGCTGGAGCTGGGCTGGACAACGCGAGACCCACCGTGAAGCCCGCAAAGCGCAGCCGCAGTGACGGGCTGTGATTAGTGGAGACTGGAAGCCCCACAGCTGCGGCGGCGGGCAACGAGGCCGTGAGCTGCAGTCCCCCTTCAGCCCCCTGCCCGCTGCTTCCCAGACCTCGCAGGCCCTTCGGCTGCCCCTAGAGCCCACCACGCCGCCCGCAGGGGCCCGTCACCCGCCACCGGCACCCCCGGCACCCCGGCCTCTCCCCGCCCACCGAGGCCAGACAAGGTTCGCCGGGGATCGGGACTGCGGGCGAGGGCGCGGGGTCAGGGCCGTTTCCCCAGACTCGGAGTTCCTGCGACCGGCCGTCCCAGAGCCCGGCGTTTCCGGGCTCGGCCGGGGCCGGGCCGGAGTCCGCCTCGGGATCGGAGTCGGCTCCTGTCAGGGCGGGATCTGGTCGGGGTCAGGCTCGGGGGGTCGGGTCGAGGTCGGGTGTTGTCAGGTCGGGATTGCGCCGCGGTCGGCTCGGGGCCCGGCTCACCTGCCGCTCCGCTGGTGGACCTCCACATGGACGGTCGGCGACTCGCCCACGCACGGCAGCGCCTGCTTCAGGTCGTCCACGGCCTCGTCCATGGCGCCGCCGCCGGGAGCCGAGAGGACCGGGCCGAACCGCGGCCGCCGCCGCCTCTGGCTCCACGCCGCCGCCACCGCAGCAGCCTCAGCACTCCGGCCGCGCCCGCGCTTCGAACCTGCCGCGCGCAGCGTCCCGCCCCCTGACCCGGAAGCGCCGGCGCCGGCGGGAGGGTCACTTCCGGCCGCGGCGCCCGCTTCCGGCGCGGTCCTGCAAGCTCCGCGGCGAGGCAGGCGGAGAGCCGGGGTCGGGGGGCGGCGGCCACGGTGCGGCTGGGCTCGCTGCTGCCCTCGGCGCCGTCGCCATGGGCAAGAAGCACAAGAAGCATAAGGCCGAGTGGCGCTCGTCGTACGAGGGTGAGGCGGCGGACGCGCTTTGTGACACCGGGAGGGCGGGCGTTCGAGGCGGCGGGGACAAGAGCGGGCGTCCGGGGCGCGCCGGCGGGGCTCTCGGGGCCGCGCCTCTCAAGCGTCCGTCTAACTCTGGCCGCATCCTGGAGAGAAGCGCTGAGCACCTCTGTGGTTCTTCGTCCGTGTTTCCCATGGTCTTCTCCCGCCTTTCCCGCCTGTGCCCTGGTCTGGCAGCCCCTGGTCCCGGTGTCAGGGACGCCGCACGGGGGCTGCTGCAGGACAGGAAGGGGGCGACCACGGGCCAGGACCTGGGGTTAGGGGATTGGGCGCCTGGGCCCCAGGCGTGGTCTGGCTCCCCCACCCTGACAGTGACCCGGAGATCTCCCTGCAGCCCCCCTGGGAATGACTGTGGGCGAGGGGAAAGGAGCACCCCACCTGTCTTTGCACCCAGCAGCATCTTCCGCTGTTGGTTTTGGCATTCCCCTGCTGTCCACCTGAGCTCAGCCGATCCCCCCACCTTCCTGGGCCTCTGTGTCCTCCCCGTGACACTCCACCCTGGGCCCGCCATGCTGCCGACGGGGCAGCAGTACGCGCCTCTGAGCGCCCCGAGCACACACGGTGAAGGCCGCTTGCGTGTCCACAGACTATGCAGACAAGCCTTTGGAGAAGCCCCTGAAGCTGGTGCTCAAGGTTGGAGGAAGTGAAGTGACTGAGCTCTCCGGGTCCGGCCACGACTCCAGTTACTACGATGACAGGTCAGACCACGAGCGAGAGAGGCACAAGGAGAAGAAGAAGAAGAAAAAGAAGAAGTCGGAGAAGGAGAAGCACCTTGACGATGAAGAGAGGAGGAAGCGAAAGGTGAGCGAGGGCGGCCGAGACCCCTGGGGGCAGGTGGAGCAAGGGCTTCCCGGCCTCAGGAAGGGGCTGTTCTTTCCCTAGTAGGATGCACCGTGCAGAGGTCAGTTGCTTCGGTTTTGGCTCTTTGTGCCTCATTTCTTGCCTGGCCCCTGGGGGACGGGTCTTTGAGGGGTGGTGGTCTGGAGTAAGAAGAGGCTCTGAAAGAGGGCTGTTCTCTTAGCTTTCCCTTAGAAACACGAGATCTGTTAACAACTGTTTAATTGCTCTCGCTGCTTTGACCCTGCCTCACAGGAAGAGAAAAAGCGGAAACGGGAGAAGGAACACTGTGACACAGAGGGAGAGGCGGACGACTTTGATCCTGGGAAGAAGGTGGAGGTGGAGCCGCCCCCCGACCGGCCGGTTCGAGCGTGCCGGACACAGCCAGGCAGGTGGAGGCGTTTTCAGAGATGTCCTGGAGCTTTGGAGCTTGTCACTGTGAACTAGTGGTTGCCGTCCGCCCTTTGACCCTTGGGAGAAGCATAGGAAGGAAGGAACAGCATTTTCTCTTCCAAGGCCTCACACAGAGTAGTTGGATGGACCTAAGGTTCTTGCCATCCTCTCTGAACTTCTAGAGCAGGGCTTGGCCCACCACTGCTCCTGACCTTTTTTTTAAAGCCCATGAGCTAATGAGAAGCCCGTCGTAGATGGGAGGAGGCTAGTGCTGGCATCAGTTATTCAGGACATCAGCTCCCTTGGGAGCTATGCTGGCTCCAGCAGAGGAAGGCTTCTGGAGTGCTCGGGACCCTCTGGTTTGTGTGTGGTCACTTCCCTCAGAGGCTGTCAGGTTGTCGGGAGGTACTGAATTGGAGGCAGGTTTGTTCTGCAGGTGTTTCTTTCTTGGCTTGGGGTCTGACCACCTTTGATTTGCCAGGGCGGGGGAAGTACTGTATTGCAGTTGTGGGGTTGCTGTTTCCTGGCAACACCCTCTCCTGCGGGAGTCATTGCTGTAGTGAACAGGTAGGACTCAGGACCCTTGGACCTGCTGTGGAGCAGAGAAGGTCAGGCACAGAGCATCAGTTCCTCAGATGAACGCGCCTGAAGTTGCTACAGTTACTAGTAATTGCTAGTTTTATCTGCATAACAGCCCGTTTGAGGTCCTACGTTTAGCACCTGCCCTGGTGTACCTGAAAAGCACACGATCAGAGGATGTTCTCTTGGACCTGTCCTCATCCCTCTCGAGCGTCTCTTGGGACCCGCTGGTCTGCACTCCTGTTGCCCTTCAGCCCAGGAGTGAGCCATTTCCCCAAGGAGCCCTGGTTCCTTGGTGGAGAACAGCATTCAGAATGCCAGATCTGGGCGCTGGGTGTGGGCCTTGGGGGACAAAGCGAGGGAGGTCCATTTAATACGTACTCTTGCGGAAGGAAGCCTGTACCGACATCTGCGTTCACATTCCCTGAAAACCGTGTTTTTCACACTGTGGGCCCAGAGACGTAGTTAACAATTGGAGTCCTCGCAGGAACGCTCATTTTTATCCCCATTTTACAGATAAACAGAGGCGTGCCCAGAAGTTTAGGCCCGTAAACGATACCAAGTAAAAGGATATCGGTGCATTCAGGGTCAGCTTCTATGTCCAGAGCCTTCGTCTGCTGCTTCACACCTTGTGTGGAATGTCCCGGGCCCAGGAGTGATGGGGGCTGGAGACGGGGTGATGAATGATGGCTCTCCATCCTGTTTTAGAGGGGTGTCGGCAGTCCGAGGGGTTCAGTGGGACCAATGCTGCGGGTGCCCTTTTTCACCCTGCTGAGCTTTGTGGGCTCTGCTGATCTTTATATCTAGTTCTCACTTGAACCCAAAACGTTGTAGAACAAGAAATAGATAAATAAGTGTTACGAAATTGGAGTTTTCTTTCTGGTGAAGTGATACCAAAATCCTTTTGTTCAATTTTATTTTTTTACTTTTTAAATCGTCAGCTGAAAATGAGAGCACACCTATTCAGCAACTACTAGAGCATTTCCTCCGCCAGCTCCAGAGGTAAAGGGGTTTTCTAAAGCGCTTGTGCCGGGGGCGTCTGAAGTGTCTTCTCTCGGGTGTTCTTGCCTCAGCCCTGCCCCCTGCGAAGCGGGCACTTTGCCGTCACTGGGTAATGCTCAGTCGGGGCGGCGGTGGGGCACTGCCACGTGGGAGCAGAGCTGGGAGGCCTCGAGAACACCTCGTTCATCTCCTCTGAGTCTGCACCGCTTGTCAGACGCCCTGACGTAGAGTCACGGCAGGAGCCGGGACGGTAGTTTTGGAATTTTCAGTGTATCCAAAATACCACAATTTTAAAGAGCATAAATTTTGTTATTTTTAAGAAACAATCTTAAAATTTGGCTAATTGTATCAAATTTTTAACTGTGAGGGGTTTTGTTTAGAAATTTAGATTTCAGGGTTTTTCCAGTTCAAATAAAGATGTTTGTGTTTTCAGAAAAGATCCTCATGGATTTTTTGCTTTTCCTGTCACGGATGCAATTGCTCCTGGATACTCAATGATAATAAAACATCCGATGGATTTTGGCACAATGAAAGACAAGATTGTAGCTAATGAATACAAGTCAGTCACAGAATTTAAGGTAAATTCCTTTCAGCTCCTGAAGTAATTGTTAGGAGGCTCCGTGTGTCTTCATGTCCAGTAGACGCTTCATACGTCTTAGGTTATTTCCAGTTCCGAGTTTCCGTGGGTGTTTCTATGTTGGGTTGACGTTTCGCCGACATAGGGGTTGGTTGTACTTTTCTCAGTATTTTGGTCTAGAAGCTGGCCTGTATGGTGCGTGCTAGCAGACGTGTTTCTTTTTTAAATTACTGTTTTGGCATAAACAGACATGTTGGGTCAGGCGAGGATGTGTTCATTTTGGCCTGGCTCCAGAATGGGTATTTTTAGAAACAATTTTCTTTAATAACCGGGAGTGTAACTTTTTTAGGGTAATAAGTCTTTATGTCTCCTGAGTACTCTGCTTCTGACTCCCTTTTTCTCAGCTCTGGCTGTGAAAGGGAAAAATCGCTCAGTGGTTTTCAGATTCAGGGGAAGATCAAAACAAATGCTTGACAACAGTGACAGTAATGTCACTTAGCAAAAGACAGTAGTTTTCTTAGGTTCTGTTAACTTTGGAAAAGCTTGGCTTTTCTGTTTTTATTTACTGGAGACCTTACTGAAAGGATTTGCTGACCTGCAGAAACAGCACAACAGACTAAAGGGAGGGTGGGAGAAAAGGAAAGTTTTCATGGGAAGGTCAGGCACTACTTCTGTGGGCAGGTGGTTAATAATAGTCCATATCCCTAGAGTCGACCTGTCTACCTGCCGGCCCCTAATTTGGTCACTCACCCAGTGACAAAGCCAAGACGTGTCCTGCAGAGAGTGTTCTGAACCTGTCACAGTTGGGACTTGTGACAGAGGGACTTTACGGCCTCGGTCCCAGCCCTGGGGACACTGGCACAGTGACTTGGTAAGGACTCCGGGTGGCACACGCTACGTCAGCAGTCGTCCATCCTGAGGTCTGAGTCACCTGTGACAGGTGTACCCTAAGGAACTTGGTGAGGTGGTAAAATGCTGCTATTTCAAAGCATTTACTTTTATTGTAAGTGTTTCACTAAGCCTCTTCTTTATTTTAGGGGAAAGTGTTTTTCTAATGGTACTAGAGTAACTGTCTGGAAACAGAATTTTCAATCCTATGGAAAAATCCCAGAGTTAGAGGACATGCCCACCTCTCAGCTCATCCCTCTGCTTTTGCTTAAAAGAACTGGTTATGGTTTTTGTTCCTATCAATGTCTGAGCTCCTTCCAAAGAGAGGCAATAGGGTGGGTCAGAGGAGACCAGCATTTTACTCCTGAAACTTGTGTATTACGCTCAGAAGGAGTTACAGACTTGGGCAAGCTTCTCACTGGAATATTTTTCATGCAAGTAAAGACCAATGAACAATTATGAAAATGTCTCAGAGTTTTTAAAAAGTATTCTTTAATTACTCAGCCATAAAAAAGAACGAAATATTACCATTTGCAGCAACATGGGTAAACCTAGAGATGATGATACTTAGCGAAGTATGTCAGACAAAGACAAATGTTGCACGACATCACTTGTGGAATGTAAAAAATGTAACAATCTATATACGAGACAGAAACAGACTCACAGGCGTAGAAAACAAACTTACAGTTACCAAATGGGAAAGGCATGGGGGGAGCATAAATTTGGATTTGGGGACTAACAGTTACAGACTATTATATATAAAAAACAAATAGGCAACAAGGATTTACTCCACAGACCAGGGAACTATATGCTCAATATCTTATAGTAGTTCGTAGTGGAAAGTAACCTGTAAAAGTTCATATAAATTAACAAAGATGACTCTTTGAATTAAAGAGCCAAATTGTTTTCCACTCTGTTTTAGCCACTTCTGGCCTCTTTTGACAGAAATCTCAACTCTTCGTTGTCACCTGTGGTGTTTCAAACTTGATGAGTTCTTTCTTCTTTTCAGGCAGATTTCAAACTGATGTGTGATAACGCGATGACGTACAACAGACCCGACACCGTGTACTACAAGTTAGCTAAGAAGATCCTCCACGCGGGCTTTAAGATGATGAGCAAAGTAAGGGCCCTCTAACAGCGAGTGAGGAGCCGCGGCTGCGAGCGTCCTCCTCCTCCTCCACGATCCTTGTGCCTAAACAGAAGCTCACAGTGATTGACATGCTTCCATCCATCTGCCCCGGCCACGGCTGGACCCTCTGCTGTAGGGGAGCCCCCCAGCCAGCCACCCTCTCCACGCCCCTCTCCCGCAGGCGCTCTCTGCTCTCTGCTCCTGCCCCAGCTGCAGGGTCTCGCGTAGGGCTGGTGCAGAGTTCCGGATCTGTTGGTCTTATTGGGTCGCAGCCTGCGTTGCGGGCTTGTTTTACGCGGTTGCCTCTCTCAATCCAGACAGCCATCCCGGGCACCCCAGGTGGCTTCCCCGACCCTCTCCCGTGAGCCAGGCTGCATGTGTCACGCATCTAGGACCAGTGCCTTGGGCCTGACCAGCCCGTAGGTGAGGGGCGTCCCGCCGGCTGTGACCCCTCCCGGCCATTGGCACGCCCCTTGGTGCCGCACCCCGTGGCAGCTTAGCTGTTAGGCCAGGTGAGGCTGTGGCCACCCATCCCATCCCATCGTCACGGTGCCTTGGCCGGAGGGAGAGGTAAAGTCCCTGCTGCTCTGTCCTTTCTGATTCTAGGAGCGGCTGTTAGCTTTGAAGCGCAGCATGTCGTTTATGCAGGACATGGATTTTTCTCAGCAGGCAGCTCTTTTGGGCAACGAAGATACAGCCGTCGAGGAGCCTGTTCCTGAAGTTGTGCCCGTACAAGTAGAAACTGCCAAGAAATCCAAAAGGCCGAGTAGAGAAGTCATCAGGTAAAGGACCGCCCGCCTTGGGAGCCGGGGCTCCGTGGGGAGCGGGTGGCGAGCCGGGCCTCGTGGGTCTGTGCGGCTGCCGTGGGCGGGGTGCCTGCGTTGCTGGTGTGAGTGTGCTCTTCGGAAGCCGAGGGCCATGTTGTAGCCCCCGGGCTTTCAAGGCAGCTGGGACAGGCCCTGGACCCTGTGTTCAGAGGGAGGCGACCCTTCCTCCCTGCCCGCCTTGGGAATGAGGTGGCCGCGGTGGGTGCCGGAGTGCCAGAAGACCCTGAGCCGCGGGGCCAGTTGTGAGGGGCGCGGCTCTCAGCTCTGTGACCCACACTGTCCACGTGCCAGTGCACGGCGACTTGTCCTGGAGAAGAGTCACTGTCACCCGACGGACCCCCGCTGGCCGGCCACCGGCCACACGCACGCTCTGGCCCAGCGTGGCTCACCAGGCCCGGCTCTTCGGCTCTGCGGCGTCCACTGCTGACCAGTCACTGCCGTTCCCACACTCGTGCTCCGTGTGAATATTTGTTGACCCTTCACTCCCGAGACGTGCCCTCCTGTGCGGGACACGCGTTGGCGACCTGGGCTTGCCCGTCGCAGGCTTGGCGCGGGTGTGCTGCTTTGGGCAGACAGCTGCGTGAGGGCGGGCTCCCTGCACTGGTAGCTGTGAGCCTGGGCCTAAGCGAGGGACTTCCGTAGGCTCGAGAGCCCCGGGAGGGCTCACCCCAGCCCCACAGTTCCTTGCAGTGGCTCGGCGCCTCTGCTTCTAGAGCCTTCCACTGGGAGGGGGTGGGGGGCGCCCCCCTCGGGCACTGGCAGTCCGCTCTTCCTCCGCCTCTGCGGTCTTAGGCACCCCGGGTTCGGGGGGCCGCTCTCCAGCCCAGGCTCACTGCCAGCGCCCCAGCCCCGCGTGGGGCTGTCGTTTTTTCTACTGGTGCCTCCAGTGGCACTTACACTGACCTGTGAGGCTCCTGTTGCTCTTAAAGTGACCAAAACGTGTAGCCAGACACAAACGTGGAGCATCTGCTCGGCTTGTACTTTCTAGTCTTAGTGGAAGCGCCGTAAGTCGAAGGAGGGGAGTTACAGCGTGCTCTGTGCTGTCCCGCCAGCCAGCCCCGTGCTGCACCCTGGCGTGGCGTGAGGGACGGACCGTGGGCATGAGGGGTGAGCGTGCCCACGTGCGGCCCATTGACTCCCGCCTGTTTCTGCCTCGTAGCTGCATGTTCGAGCCGGAAGGAAACGCCTGCAGCCTGACCGACAGCACCGCGGAGGAGCACGTCCTGGCCTTGGTGGAGCACGCGGCCGACGAGGCCCGGGACAGGATCAACCGGCTGGTCCCCGGCGGCAAGGTAGCACTCCCGGGTGGGGTGGCTGTGTTTCTGCCCGGACAGTGGCACGGCCGTCATGAGCGAGAGGTTACCCCGTCATCGTGAGCATGCGGTCGGAGTCCCGCTGGTGTCCCGGCGGTGCTGTTGTCACCGGAGGGGTCAGCTCCTCGTCCCCACTGGCCGTGGTAGCCTTCTGGCCAGTCTCCCGGAGGGCAGGGAGGGACTCCAAGGGCCCCTCAAGGACAGGAGGGGTGTGGTTGTGTGCGAGCCGCCTGCCAGCAGGCGCGCTAACCTCCGTCCCCGGACCGAGGCCAAGCCGGCCAGGACTCTCCGCTGTAGGTGAATCCTTACCCCTGTGTGCTCACGTGTCTGTGTGCCCCTGCAGTCCCTCGTGGGTGTGACCCAGGTGTGAGCCTGTGCAGAGGGCTGCTGGTCCTCACGAGGGGGCCCTGCCCTCCTCTGAGCACCTTTTCTCTGACACACAAGGTGTCTTACATCCGTGCATCCGGTAGAAATACGGTGAATCACACACGTGTGCGGCTTTAGACTTCGTAGTAGTCGTATTAGCAAGGACACAGGTGAAATTAACCCTAGGGTTTAGTTTGCCCTGATACGTCTAACATTTTATTTCAACGTGCAGTCTGTGTAAAGACTTATTACAGCTTTACTTTTTGTGGGTGTGTGCTAAGTCTGCGAAACACACGTTGGAATTTACATTTTACATAAAGGAGTTTGAAGCGGTAACAATTTGGATGTGTCGGGTTATATGAAATACGTTACATTTAACGTCACCTGTTTTTTTTTATTTCCAACGTGCCTTCTAGAAAGTTTGAAGTTGCCCGTGTGGCTCACGTGATAGTTTTTTCTGTTGAGCCCGCTTGTCTGCACTCCTGTGGCCTTTCAGCCCCGGAGTCAGCATTTCTCCCACTAGCCCTGGTTCCCTAGCGGAGAGCAGCATCCCAGACCTAGACCTGGGCCTTGGTGGACAGAGCTAGGAAGGCCCCGTCCGTCCACGCAGCCTGTACTGACGTCCGCGTTTACGTTCACTGAACACCGAGGTTTTGCACTGAAACCTTCCATCCTGCCCAGCACCAGCGGGTCTGCTTTGCTTTCCCCCTTGCGGTTCCGTAGTTCCACCGTGAGAAACCCGAGTTGCGTCGCCTCTCCATCCCCCTCTACCCCGTGCCCCGCTCGGACGCTGGGCCCCTCGCACGCACTGCCCGCGCGGCAGCCTCTGCAGGGGCTGCTCTTCAAACGGAGAGGAGTCCCCACGGGCGCCAGAGGTGGATCTCTGGTCTCCCTGACCAGGCCCTGACCCAGCCCGCTGTGCTCGGGCCTCTGACGGCTGGAAAAGCTGTTCCTAGGGTTTGTTTTCTGTCTTCAGAGCTCCTGTTTGGAAGGGACCCCAAGGAGCCCGTCCCAGAAGTTCCTCGATCGCACGCACGTGCACGTGGCCATTTGTTCACGGGGAAGCAATCAACTTCGTGGCCTTTTAGGATGCAGGCCATCCTCGGAGGCCTGTGTTCTGTCGGTGCCTCGGTAGAGCCCTGGGCCAGGGAGCTGGGGCCGTCCAGAGAGCGGGCGCTCAGACGTGCTTCCTTGCAGATGGGCTACCTGAAGAAGAACGGGGACGGAAGCCTGCGCTACAGCGTGGTCAACACGGCCGAGCCGGACGCAGACGGTGGGCGGCTTGCGCGGGCTCCTCACCTCGGTCCCGTCCGGTGACCTTGCACCTCACAGCCTGCCCGAGATGCCCCTTTTCCCTGGTCACGACGTGTAGATAAAGGCGTGTCCGGTCTCCCACACAGTGGGATGCAGATGTCAGTGGACCGTGGGCGGCCGTCCAGCGGGGCCGGAGATGCCGGTCAGACCTTTCAGACCAAGGGCCCCCCAAGTGCCTCGGGTCGCACTCCCCAAAGCTGCAGCGAAGCCCCGGGAGCTGGGTTTGCCTCACAGCCCGGCCGAGGCTCCTTCGTTGGAACCGGGGCACTGAGCTCTGCCCGCCCTCGGAGCTAGCACGAGGCAGGCGTCTGCCCCACACGGCCTGTTCGGCAATTGCGTCGGGGAAGCTTTTGAAGGAGGCATGAGCTTCCTTGAAGGGAGGGTCCACCCAACCCGTATGGTCACGGCTGTGGTCTTTAAAGTACTTTTACACTTTGCCATCTTCTGGAAAAGTATTTCAAAGGCTTGTCACACACACACCGCAGGTGAAACAGTCCCCTTGTTCTCACCTGCGTGGATGTGGGACGGCCCTCACGGCCCAGCACGCGCCTCGGTGCTTCCCCGCCGCCGCCAAGATGAGCAGCGTTACTCAGTGTCCTCCGATGGATGAGGAGGACAGGCGTTGACCACTGCCTTTGACCTTCAGTCGGAGTGAATCATAACGTTCTCGTTAGAAGAGGACAGGCGGGCTGGCCGACACTTAGAAAGAGGGCGTGAGACTGAGGTTCAGGCTGGGGATTTGAAGGGTCACGTGAGCAACGTGAAGGGCGAATTCAGCGTAGGGGTTGCCCGCAGGCTGCTCTGTTGCTCTTGTGACACGTGGCCCGAGGCCTCTCGGAGGGGGTAAGCGGTGGCGTGGGTTTGGGAAGGCTGTGTTGCCCGGTGGTGGGCAGACTGCTGGCCGGTGGTCATGAGAGCTGCGGGGGCACCGAGGTGTGATCACGGTGCAGCTGAGATGAGAGAAGGGCAGCCGGCTTGGTAGATGGGCTGTAGACGGGCACAGGGGGCCCCCGGGCTGCCCTCCTGCGTGCGCCCATCACTACCTGGGGCTGGGGGCTCCGGGATCACCTGCTCACGGCCCTGGCCCCCTTGTAGAGGAGGAGACCCACCCGGTGGACCTGAGCGCGCTGTCCAGCAAGCTGCTGCCGGGCTTCACCACACTGGGCTTCAGGGAGGAGCGGAGAAGCAGAGGTGAGCGCCCCCAGGGGCCCTGGCTCACCGTGTGGGCGCCGCGTCCGGGCCTGGTTTGGACCCTGATCTTACAGGTCAGGTCACGTGAAGTGCTGGCGATCGGGAGCCCACCGGGACGTGGGCAGGTGCCGCCTCTGCCGCTGGGGGGAGGGGCCTGCGCTTGGCGGCCGCCCTGCGTGTGCAGTTTACGTTTCCTCCAACAAGCTGTCACGCTTCATCCGCTGGAGGGGTCGCGAGACTGCCTGCGGCGGGGACCCTGCGCGAAGGGCGGGAGGGCGCGTGGGGCTCACGCTGGGCCCTCTGGTTTGCGTGGCTCCTCCGTGACCTCCCCTCCTCCTCGGAGGACGCGGCGTGGGCGGGGCGCGTGTGCCCGCAGCCCTGACGCCGCCCCGCCCCCCCAGTCACCTTCCTGTCCGGCGCCAGCACCGCCCTGTCCACGCACAACAACTCAGTGTTCGGTGACTTGAAGTGCGACGAGGTGGAGCTGCTGTACTCGGCCTACGGAGACGAGACGGGTGTGCAGTGCGCGCTGAGGTGGGCGGCGGCGCGGCCCGCTCGCGGGCAGGGCTGGGGTGGGGGCCGCGCGCCGTCCGCGGCCGCAGGTCCCGGCTGCTTCCAGTAGAGGCCTCTGCGGCCAGCGCAGTCGGTCCTGAAGCTTGGTTCGGGCGGTCGGGATTTGGAGGTGATGACGGTCCAGGCCGGAGCCACGGGGGCCCGTGTGTGGGACGGCCGAGCGCCGTCAGGGAGAGCCGGGGTCACGGCCGTGCTGAAGAGGGTCTCGAGGCTGCGTGACGGCTCCGGCCGCCGAAACAAAGCGGCTCGCACGGCACACCCTCAGGGTCTCCGGTCCTGGAGGCGGAATCCCAGGTGCCGGTGCGGGCAGGGCAGCTCCTCCCGCGGCCTCTCGCCGGCGTGCGGACAGGCATCCCCGCTCCCTCACCCGGCTTCCCTGTGTGCGTCTGTGTCCTGAGCTCCCTCCCTCTGGGGACACCAGGGTTAGGTCTCCCTAAAGACCCGGTTTTAACTTAATCACCTTTGAAGGCCCCATCTCAAAATACAGTCACGTTCTGAGGTGTGGGGGCTCAGGGCCTCAACGTGAGAGTTTTGGGAACGCGGTTCAGCCCCAGCTGTGGTTAAAATTCGTTGTAGAGTACTGCATTTCTGTAGGGCTGTTTTCGTATTTTTTGTTTCCTGAGAAAGTAAAAGTGGGTCATTCTTTTAGAATTTTAGTGATTTTCTATGGGGAAAGTAACGATTTTGCTAGTCTCTGAGAAATAGTCTTCCCATATTAGGTCTTTGTTTTATTCCAAGGAGAATATGGAATATCTTTGAAGAGCGCACAACAAGAAATCAGTTAGCCCCTGATGCAGTAAACGAATACCTAACGCTGATTTGTGTGTGAAAAAAAAAAAAGCGAGGAGGAAGCTGCAGGTGGCAGGCTCGGGCCCCGAGGGGTGGCCCTCTCCTCGGCTCTCAGCTCCGGGGGCACCGCTCCCCGTGGTTCAGGCTGCGAGTGCAGCCAGCACGAGCTTGCCCGCGGCGCCTGCTCCTGGAAGGCCTCCTGAACAGCCCAGGAAGCAGGCCGCTGGCCTGGCCCCAGGCGGCGCCCTCCGAGGTGCCAGCGCCCCTTCCCCTGGGCACGCCTGGGCCCCCGGGAGAGCTGCTGCTCGGCCCTGCTCCCCGCCCCAAGGCTCCCGGTGGAGACCCTCCAGGTCCGCAGCCCTGTCCGCCCCACGTGAGGGCCTTTGCAGTCCGGGCCCCTCTGGGACTTTGCCCGGCTCTGCTGCTTGGGCTGTGGGTTCTGTTCCCGGCCTCGTTTCCAAATCCGCTATTTAGTCTTACTTTGGATTTTCAAGCACTCACACGGCCCAGAAATCAAAATGCTACTCAAGGTGCACGTGGGGAGTCTTGCTCCCGTACCCGCTCCCCCCACCCCCCAGCACGGGGCCCTCCGCTGCACGGTCTCCTCAACTTCCCTGGGTTTCTAAATCCAAAATGAGCAGGTAGGAGTGTGTTGCTTTTACGAAAGTTAACGTGAGGTATATCGGGATGCGGATACACGTTCTTCACTTTGCTCTTGAACTTTTCTGGGTCACGGGCTGCTCTGATGGAGACCGTTGTCCACTCCCCAGACCGCCGCACCTGGAGGGCTCTAGCGCTCAGGGAGAGCCTGTCTTGCAGGGGGAGGTCTGAGGGGCGTGCAGCCAGGATGGGGAGTGGGCACGGAGGGTGCCTTCCAGCCTGTTCTCTCGCGGCCCCTCCCAGCCTGCAGGAGTTTGTGAAGGATGCCGGGAGCTACAGCAAGAAGCTGGTGGATGACCTCCTGGACCAGATCACGGGCGGGGACCACTCGCGGATGCTCTTCCAGCTGAGGCAGGTGGGCGCGCTGGGCCGCTCCTGTGCCCGCCAGACCGGGCGCCAGGGGACGTGCTGTTTTTAGGTGATCGGTGGCTGTTCCTCCCTCACTGGGTATTATTTATTCTTTGTTTTTACTTTAGTCAGTTATCTTTCAGAGAAACTTACAGAGTTCTTGTCTGTCTGGCATGTATTCTCCATCACGCTCTAGACCTACATTTCTTTCATCTGCTGTCACTTTCCTTTGTCCTGAAAACTTTCCTTTAAAGTTTTTTAAAGGACAGAACTGCTGGCTGCGAATTTACTCAGCTTTTTCTTTATCTGAAAAGTGTCTTCGTTTTCCTTCATTTTTGAAAGTCATGTTCCCAGTGTGGAATTAATTATAAGGTGATGTTTCAGCCTCTACTTAAAACGATGTCTTACTCGCTTTGTTTCTGAGGAAGTGTCTGCAGACATTTTTATCTTTGTTTTCCATTTGTAATGTGTCTTTCTTGGTCAAGATTCAAGGATTGGCAAATTTTGGCCCATAATCTGATAATGTTTTTTTACAGTTTTTGAAAGCTTAAAAAAAAAAGAAAAACGTGCTACAGACCACGCGTGAACGCAAAGCCTCAGATATTTGCTCTCCAGCCTTTTGGAGGAAAAGTGCTGCCTGCTGCTCTAGATCCTTTAAAATTTTGGTCTTTATAACGGACTTACACCTGCTTACTTTTGGTGTTTCTTCATGTGCTTTTCCTTGTATTTATCCTGCTTAACATTTGTTGAGCTTCTTGGGCTTCTTGGTGTATAGTTTTCATCAAATTTGGAATATTTTCAGCCTTTATTTCTTCAAATCTTTTCTTTTCTTTTTTGTGTGTGAAGTCTAGATTGTGCTTTTATTTGTTTATCATTTATTAATTGAAGTATAGTTGATGTGCAATGTTATGTAAGTTTCAGGTATACAGTATAGTGATCCACAATTTTTAAAGTTATATTACTTTTCTAGTTATTATAAAATATTGGCTCTATTCCCCGTGTTGCACAATACATCCTTGTAGCTTATTTGTGCAGAGTAGTTTGTACCTCTTACTCCCCTACCTTGCCCCTGCCCCCTTCCCTCTCCCCACTGGTTACCACTAGTTTGTTCTCTCTATCTGTGAGTCTGCTTTTTTTTGTTGTATTCACTGGTTTGTTGTGTTTTTTAGGTTACAAGTATAAGTGATAACACACAGTATTTGTGTTTTTTAGTCTGACTTACCTCACGTAACATAAAACCCTCCAAGTCCATCCACGTTATTGCCAAGCACAAAATTTCATTCTTTTTTATGGCTAAATAGTACTTCATTGTATGTATATGGAGGTGTGTGCACGCGTGCGTGTGTATATATATATACACGTTTTTTATCCATTCACCTGTTGATGGACACTTAGGTTGCCTCCATGTCTTGGCAAATGTAAATAATCTTCTGTGAACATTGGAGTGCATGTATCTTTTCGAATTAGTATGTATTTTGGATATATACCCAGAAATGGAATCGCTGGATCACATGGTAGTTCTCTTTTTAGTTTTTTTGAGAAATGTCCATACTGTTTTTCCATAGTGGCTGCACCAATGTACATTCCCACCAACAGTTTAGGAGGGTTCCCTTTTCTCCACGCCCTCTCCAGCATTTGTTATTTGATGACAGCCACTCTGACAGGTGTGAGGTAATAACTCATTTTGGTTTTGATTTGCATTTATTTCCCTGATGATTAGCGGTGTTGAGCATCTTTTCATGTAGCTGTTGGCCATCTGTATGTCTTCTTTGGAGAAATGTCTGTTTAGTTCTTCTGCCCATTTTTTAATTGGGTGGATTGTTTTTCTGATGTTGAGTTGTATGAGCTATTTATGTATTTGGGATGTTAACCCTTATTGGTCATACCATTTGCAAATATTTTCTCCCATTCAGTAGGTTGTCTTTTTGTTTTGTTTATAGTTTCCTTTGCTGTGCAAAAGCTTTTAAGTTTAATAAGGTCTCATTTGTTTATTTTTGCTTTTATTTTCTTTGCTTTAAGAGACAGATCCAAAAACAAAAATATTGCTACGATTTATCTTAGAATGTTCTGCCTATGTTTTTTTCTAGGAGTTTTATGGTTTCTGGTCTTGCACTTAGGTCTTTAATCCATTTTGAGTTTGTTTTTGTATATGGTGTTAGGTAGTGTTCTAATTTCATTCTTTTACATGTAGCTGTCCAGTTGTCCCAGTACCACTTGCTGAACAGACTGTCTTTTCTTGCTTTGGAAGAAGTAATATTGTTAAAACGGCCGTGCTATCCAAGGCAATCCACAGATTCAGTGCAATCCCTGACAAAATACCAGTGACATTTTTCACAAAACTGGAACAAATAATTTTAAAATTGATATGGAAACATGAAAGACCCCGAATAGCCAAAGCAATCTTGAGACAGAATAGCTGGAGGTATCACACTCCCAGACTTTAGACTGTACTACAAAGCTAGAGTAATCAAAACAGTGTGGTACTGGCACAAAAACAGACACACAGATCAGTGGAACAGAATAGAGAGCCCAGAAATAATCCCACACACTTATGGCCAATTTATGACAAAGGAGGCAAGAACAGTTTGATCAATTTTCTGAATGTGAACTGTGTTCAGAGTGGCATCATTTCAGACATGCCACAGCATAAATAACATCCAATAATGAAATATATATGTCAGCAGAAGTTTATGTGAGGAAATAGATGTTAAAATAATGGCAGTATTTATTTTTCTACTTAAAAGTTGTGATGCTTTTAACAGAAGCGAGTCTCAGAAACATCATCTTGAGCAAAAGATCGCAGATGGAGAGCGTGCAGGCTAACTGTTTCTAGGTTCATCCACAGAACTAGGGTAGTTTCAGACAGTGCTCCTGCCAGATCACAGGACACGGCTCAGTGCAACCTTTGTGCTGTGGTCAGAGTGGTGGTCACAGGGGTGATCAAGTGTACGCCCTCCCCTGGCGCTGAGCAGGCCAGAGAGAAGGGTGCCTGCCCTGTGGCCCCATCCCTGCGAGGGTGGTGGCACCACAGGCGTCCTGCTCTGTCGGGATCCAGCTGGTCTCTGCATCTCTCTACCTCCCGGGTTAAACCGTCTTCCGGGTTAAACCGTCTTCCAGGTTAAACCATTGGCTGTTTTTCCAACGTCTGACTTTCCTCTCTGGTGTTCCACCCCCGGGAACGCAGGCGCAGGTTGGGGTGCTCTGCTTGGTGCCCACCTCACCCCAGGGTGGTCTCAGGAGCCGGGCCGCACGGGGCCAAGCAGCGGCCTCACGCCGGCTGTGACCCACGGGCCGTGTGATTCACGGTGCAGCACGTGACCCCGCGAGGGCCGGCTCGGAGCAGTGGGTGAGCCGCGTCCACCTCACGGGTGGGCGACTGGATGAGTGGCTCTGTGTAAAACTGTTGTGGAACGCTGGTTCTTATCTCTTTTGCTTTGCAGAGGAGAAGCGTTCCAACGAAGCCTCCGGATGAAGTAAAGGTGTGTCTTGTGGACAAGTTAGTAGAAACCTAATCGTTTGGGTTCCCGTGAGGACAGCTGTGTTTGGCCTTTGAAATGGGATGCTTGAGATACTTTCTTTAGAAACTGGCTACGTTGCTGACGAGGAGTCTTAAGCGGTGGGGCCCCCCCCAGCCCGACTGTGGTGGCTGGGCCGAGGGTGTGGGCCCAGCACACCCCTCCAGGTCAGACAGAGGGATTCACGGCTGGCGGGGGCCACCGAGTGAGCAGGTGTCTTCCGGTCCTCCTAGAAGGTGGGCTCGCCGGCGGGCACGTGCTGTCAGCTGGGGCGTCCCGGGGCCTCGCCAGCGCCGGGGCGGGCGCTCTCGGAGGAAACGCTCCGCTGCGGTCCAGCCATGGTTTCCTCATCCCATCCTGGGGGGACTTGGAGCACTTGTGGCCCCCAGCTTTGCACACGGCCGTGTGGGCAGAGGTGCCGGGACTCTGGGCAGGGTGTGGGGGCCTGGACTGCAAGGGTCCCCGGGCCTTGGTGAGCGGGGGGCCCACCCAGGGCAGAGCGCCGGGTGCCTGTCAGGTGGGGGCCCTTGGATGGGCAGAAGTGGGGAGAGTGCCGAGGACACCCCCCCCGGGTGCACGGGGCGGCCGGGGTTCTGCTCGGGTCTCTGTCTGGGTCACACAGACACGTGTGGCGTTGGGTGCCGCCTCGCACACTCCGCCAGGAGCCGGGATGGGCTGCAGGCGGGGACCTGCCCACTCTGGCCTGCAGCAGGGCCTCCGTGGGTCAGCCCAGGGAAGGAGAGAGAGTGCGCTGCTCTGGAATCTGCCGCGTTATCTGTTAAGTTCCTGGAAGGTGACCTGGCCCCTCAGGTCTTGGGTCTCTCTCAGGTCCCCTCAGCGCCTGTAGGTCCCCAGAGACCGGCAGCCTTCATTGCTGGTCCAGGTCCAGGCATCCCCTGGGAGCTCACCCCTGGGCTGCGGCGTGGGCTCCTCGGAGTGGACACGACGCGACAGGCCTGGCCTCCCCGTGGCTGGCAGGCTGTTCACATCCGTGTCAGCTGCCTCTCCTTTCCTGTCTCACGTCGCTTGTCTCCTGCAGGCGGGAGACCCTCTCGGGGATGGTGGCTCCACCCTGGACTTCATGGCCATGAAGTCCTATTCGGACGTCTCTCTGGACATCTCTGTGCTCGGCTGTCTGGGTAGGTTGTGCTGGGCGCTGTGTGTACCCTGCCCCCCAAGAGGGTGGCTCGGCCCTGCCCGTTGGCCGCACGATGAAGACCCCCGTCCCCAGGACCCTCCAGGTGACTCCAGATGGGGCTCGCCCGGCGCTCCTGTCGGACCTCAGGCCCCACCCTTGGGGATCGCCCGCTGGGGTCCCGCCCCCGGTTCGTGCATCGGCTGCTCACCGCCGCCGTCCCCGTGTGCCCACCGGGCTGGCCCCTCGGGGAGGATGCGTCTGTGCTCCCCTCGGCTCTTGTGTGCTGACGAGGCCCTCCCAGCCCCCCGCGGCCCGTGGTTTTCGTGGTGCGTCTCCTCCCCCTTCAGACCTGCTGGACACACTGTGTGTCCCCTCGGGGGTCTCGCCCAGGGCAGTTCCCCCAGGGCACCCGTGGCAGCCTCTGGAGGCGTCTTTGGCCTCACACTTGGGACCTGGTGCTTCTGGCCTCAAGTAGACAGAGGCCAGAGGTGCTGCTGACCGCCCCGAAACCCTGGAAGAGCCCTGGCAAGAACGGCCTGGCCTGCGCTCGGGGGCTGAGTCCGGGCCCCTGCCTGCTGTGGGAAGTGGACCTCGTCGCCCGTCGTGAAGGGTGTCACGCAACCTGGCAGGCCCCGCCTTCTGGCTGGAGCGCTTCAGACCCCTGGTGTTCAACGCAGCTGTGGATAGGATCGCGTTCCCGCCTGCCATCTGGCTGTTTTCTGGTTTCCCAGCGGTTCAGGGGTCCCCAGGACCACCCCCAAATGTGGTGATTCCTTAGTGCCCCAGGACTTGGCGGGTGGTGGTCATACTCATGGCTCGTTGCAGCAAAAAGACAAAGTCCAGGGTCCCCAAAGGGGAGGAGCCTGGGGGGGTATTGCTGCGGGAGACCCGGCACCAGCTGCCAGCGCCCTCCCCGCGAGCCTCCGGCCGGAGCTGTGGCGACCGGCACCCTCTGCTTGGCTCGGCCCCAGGCCACAGACGCCCAGCAGGAAGGCAGGGGCCCAGGACAAAGCGCGCTGTGGCACGGGCGGTCTGGCACAGAGACCCCTCAGCCCCTCAGGTGGGGGGACCCAGCCAAGGGCCGCTCTGGCCTTCTGACCAACCGTTCTTTTTCCTCTCGTGGAGTCTGAGGTTTTCTCCATGTTTCCTGGTTTGGGTAGTTCGGTGACAGCAGCCCTGGTTTGTTCTCGTTTGGGTTTATCCTTCATGGGTTACGTTTCCTCGTTGGGCCCTGGGGTTGGCATTCTGGTTGAACGTGGGGAGTCTGGCTGTAGCTCCTGAGCGCTCTCCTGGGCCCGGCTCTGCCCGTTTGCCTTTGGTCTTTTCTCTGCTTGGTTTCGGGCCGTGGCGGACGGAGTCCTGGGGGCACTGGGCGCCCTTTCTACTGCCGACCTGTCGGTCTCCTGGGCTCGCCGTGGCTGCCGTTCTTTTCTCCCCCAGAAGCTCCACCGACTTCTCCTGCGTCGTCCCCTTCTGGCCTCCGGCCACGCGTCCTTGGCCTTTCGAACACGTGCGCGTTCCTGATCGCTGTCCCCGCATCTCGTTGGTAGTGCTCCCCGCCGGCGGGGCTGCGTGTCCCTGTTTCTCTGCCTGCCTGGTCGTGGTTGGTCGGATGCGCTGGGTTCGGTCCGCGCCTTTGCACGTGCCGGGCGCTGTTCCGACGGTCGTTAGGCAGCTTGGAGCGTCGGGCCCTGTCCGGGCTTTTCTTAGGCCGTCTTAGGGTACAGAGCCAGGTTAGTGCAGGGCGAGCGTGGTCCCGGCATTAGGCCGCGCGCTTGCGGGGGCTCGGGCCGCAGGTGACCACAGCACGTGTGCAGCTCGTGACCCCGCAAGAGGCCGCCCTCGCGGTGGCGCAGGGCAGGCTCGGCCCGTCGGTTGTCGCCCCCGGTGCACGTGGTGACGGGCCGGCCGGCCGCACATCCCATCGTCCCGTGTGTGCAGGGAAAGTGAAGAAGGAGCTGGACCACGACGACGGCCGCCTGAGTCTGGACGAGACCACGAAGCTGCTTCAGGACCTGCAGGAGGCGCAGGCAGAGCGCGGAGGCTCCCGGCCGTCCTCCAACCTCAGCTCCCTGTCCAACGCCTCCGACAGGGACCAGCACCCCCTGGGTGAGGCCCGCCTCGTGCGAGGGGCGCGGGGCGCGGCCGGGAAGGCCCGGGGGGCCGGGGCGCGTGCGGGGCTGGGCCCGGGCCCACGGGCTCCGTGGGCCCCGCTGCCTCCCCAGGACCCCGTCCCCTGGGGTTCCCAGTCAGGCGGCTGCACTGAGGTGAGGGGTTTGGGTGGGACTCTGTCTGGGGATTCGGGGGCGTGGCCGCAGGTGCTGCGGGTCCTGTGTCAGGAGCCCCAAGCCGTGGACCTGCCGGCCTCCAGAGTGGGGGGTTGGAAGGTTGCTTTCTTCCTGCTCTTCCTGCTTCTGGTCCTGAGGCAGCGTGTGGACAAGCGTGTTCTTGCAGGACCCGCGTGTGGGGAGAGCACGGGACCTTGCTTGGCCCGGGAGTCCCCTGTTGAACCAGTGAGGGTGGGTGGGTGTCTCGGGACCCCGCCCGGACAGGGAGCAGATGTGTGTCTCCTGGCTCCTTGAATGTACCAGCTTAGATACAGATACTGAGCTACTCTTTCAACGTAACAGATCTTGGCGTTTGGGGGAGGGGGAGATGAAGGATCACCTGTAGAGGTTTGGCTAAAACTGTCTTAAGGACGAGCATTTTGGTCCCGTTACTCTTGTGATAGAGGCATGTGAAGGAGGTCCCAGGTGACCTCGGGGCAGCTCCAGACGTGAGGACCCCAAGGTCCCGGTGGACTCAGGGCGGCACTGGGGCTCCACCGGAGGCTGGGGTCGTCTGAGGACCCCCGGCCGAGGCGCCCTCCTTCCTGCAGAAGCAGCAGCCCTGCTGCGTGGAGGCTCGGGGCCCCTTTCTGGGGCCATCGGGTGACCCATCCCTGGGAGCCACGGCTCAGGGCTGAGGCCCAGGCTCAGCCGACTGCAGCCATGCGGACGTCCGTGTTCAGCACGCGTGAATTTGTAGCTTCTAAAGTTGTTCCACGGAGCAGCGATGCCCCTGGAGGAGGGTCCTGAGCTGCGCGCGTGGGGCAGACCCTGGGTTGACGCGTCCCTTCTCTCCCGTGATTGCAGGAAGCCCTTCTCGCCTCAGTGTTGGGGAGCAGCCAGAGGGGACCCACGACCCGTACGAGTTTCTTCAGTCCCCAGAACCTGCAGCCTCCACAAAGAACTAGCCTTGGAGATAGTCTTTGACTGCTTTTTATTTTTTAAGTTTTTATTTGCACGTACAGGGTTTTTGCCGTGAGACGGAGACTTTCATTTTGTCCCCTCTGGCACGCAGGAGGCAGCCCCGGGGAGGTGGCGACTTGTCTGTTATCGTGTTAGCCGCGCCGGGACGCATCGTTTCTGCGGAGAGTCCTGTGCGTCCTGAGGGGTGGAGGTCGCTCATGAAGGCTGGGTGGCCAGGTTCTGGGGAGCCGGTGCGGCCTGTCTCTGAGCTTCTCGGTGGCGGGGAGGTCCTCTGTGCCTGCGTGGACACACCTGTCTGCCCCGCGTCCTGGAGAAGCCCTCGGGAGGCCGACGCGGGTGCGTCCGTCTCTGCTCCCTGGGGCACCCTACACGTTCCCGCCCCGCCCATGCCCCACGCCCCCCGCGTTTCCCAGGCGGGTCGTGGCGGGGGCCGCGTGGGAGCTGGGAGTGAGGGCAGCGTCCCCCGTTCTCTGAGCCTTGTGCTGAGAGGGGCGCCCCCTGCTGAGAGCGGGCCTGTCCTGCTGGCCGTGGCGAAGGGTTAAGTGTCCGAAAACGCTCTTTGTTCTGGATGTGTTTACTGGATGCCTGTTTGTATTTGCAAAATGTAAATACAGATCTTAATAAAAAGATACACAGAGTGTCGTTAGCGTAGTTATTTACAGCACTGCGAGGTGTCCCCTTTTGCGGGACTTAGTGAAAACCCTTGTGCGAGCCGGATGGCGTTCCTTCGTCCTAGCCCCGTCTCCTGCTGTCTCCTCCGCATCCGGCCCGGCTCTCGGCACCGCAGTGACGGTCACGCCCATGCCCGCACAGTTTCCGTTTCCCCTTCCTGTTCCCTCACCGTGAAACGTAAAACCAGAGCCTCCGTTACCTCCCGGGACAGGGTCGGTCCTGGGAGAGGCGTGTGGCCGAGAGGCCAGGGAGCAGGGCTGGCTGCCTCGCTGTCTGGACAGGCGAGGATCCCCGTGAGCGCTGGGGAAAGGGGAGCGCAGGGCATCTCACAGGCCAAGCATCAGGCGCGGCTGTGGCTGCTGTGAGCAGATGCGTTTATCAGCAGGGCCGGTACAGGGCAGACGTCCGGGGGGGCCGGAGGGCAGCCGTCCTCCCTCCCTACGCGGGGCCGCGGCCTGGCCGCAGAGCTGGGCCCAAACCCTGTGGCTGGCCCTCCACTGCCCTGCAGGCCCCCCCAGCCCCCCACCTCAGCCACCGCCCCAGCTGTGGGGAGGCCGGGAGGGGCAGGGTCTGGATTTCCACCCTTGGGATGGCTCAGGAGGCCGGGACCCTTGCGCATCCCAGGCGGTGTCCCCAGGGTGCGGCCCCGCGGGTGTGGCCTTTGCCCGGCCCGCAGCCTGAGTTATCCAGTAGACGCCAGCGTGACGTGGGGTATAGCACACGAGGGCAAGGCCGCCGAGACAGAATATGAGTCCCCGGAGCCCAGACTCCCCTGGGGGCGTGGTCTCCACCACAATGGCCGTGTCAGCTGTGAACACAGGAGGTCGGACCCCGCACCTTGGTGCACGCAGCAGGGTGTCCCAGGGACCCACACTCAGCGGACGGAGTCTGCAGCACACGGCGTACAGGGGAGCCCGCCTTGCCGCTCAGAGCTGCATGCCCGCTGGGAAGGAGGGCCCTCCGACCAAGGCCCCCGTGTTTTCATAAACCACCATCTCTCAAATTCCAGAGCATTCCATCATCCCGAAAGGAAACCACCAATTGGCAGCCACCCCCAGGTCCCCCTCCTCCCGCCCTTAGAAACCATTCTGCTTTCGGTCTCCGCAGACGTCCCTGCCCTGGACGTTGTGTTCAAGTGGGATCACGCGCTCTGCGGCCTTTTGGGTCTGGCTTCTCTCAGCACGGTTTTCAAGGCTTATCCACGTTGTAGCAGGTGTTAGCGGGGCCCCGCGGGTGACCTGCCCTCACCACAGACCCCGCCGGGGCTCAGACCGCTCCTGGGGGTGTCGCGACCGTGAAGCCGGGGGACCTGGGGCCTCCGTGCCAGGCCCCCTGCCCGAGGAAGCCGGCAGGATCCCAGCCGAGACCCGCGGGCGCTCTTGGCCAGAGTAACCGCCCGGGTGGCTGGGGCGGAGGGGGCGAGACCCTCAGGGCAACGCTGGCCGGTTGCTGGCTGCGGGCCTCACAGGGGACTGTTGACTCCCCGGGGAGAGAAGACAAAAGGCTGCTTCCGGGAGGCCGCCTGGGTGGCCGGTGCGGCATGGCCAGCGTCCATCCGTCTCACGGCGCTTTTCTACTGGAAGCTTCCCTCAGAACGAGGCCTGTGAGGGGCGCGTGCGTGCGCCTCGCCTGCCCCGCGCTCCGCCCGCCGCCGTCTCCTGCGTGGCCGCTCCCCCTCCGCGCCCACCTGGTCCCCCGCCTGGGCTGGAGGCCCTGCCGGCGAGGGCCGCTTTCCCGGCCCGGGTGCGCACGGGCCGGCTTACAGAGCGCTACTTACCACGAGAGGCGCGGGCGCCCCGAGCTCCAGGCCTGTCGATCCGTCCCTCCGTGAAGACCAGGTCGGGGGTCTGGGTCGGGGAGGGGACGGCGCAGCAGTTCGGGGACAGGAGCGGGCCGAGGTGGGTGTGAGCAGCCCAGTCCGCACGTTTAGGTGTGGGGAGGCCTGGCTGGCCCGGCCGGGGACCGTGGCTGTGCGTGTTTACGTGGCGAGCGGGCCCTGAGTTTGTAGCGTTCACAGTTGTTCCGTGGAGCAGCGATGCCCCTGGAAGAGGGTCATTTCTCCAAAGTGTGAGCAGCTGAGTTCACCGGGCCCCGGGCCAGTGGGGAGGCCCTCACGACTGCAGACTTGGGGTGCCCTGGGTGGTGAGTGCCTGCCCCTCGGTCCCAGGTGGCCTCCTTCAGAGTCACGGGCGATGCCCTGGAGCCGGCTGGACTTGGGGGGCCCCTGGCGTTGAGGTCATCAGCCCCCAAAACCCCGAAGGTGCGGGCCCCCCTGCACCAGCCACTGGCCTCACCCCTGTGTTTCTGGAGAAGCGTGTCCTGTGCAGGAGGCCGTGGGGACGTTCCTCTTAACCAGAAAGCACTTGGAAGAGCCGTGAGGACGCGCTGAGCAGCGGCCTGGGCGATGCCCGCTGTGGGCAGGGGCGGTGGCCGCCCCGGGGCTCCCAGGGCCCGGAGCCTGGGAGAGGGAGCGCGCGGAGCAAGGGCCTCGCTTGCTGCGGGGCTGAGCTGTGCTTTCGGTCACCAGAGCTCACGGCTCGGGCGCTCCCTGCAGCCCGCGGCCCCTGCTGCTGCCCGGCGGGCTGGATTCTCGCGGTCGGTCACACGCTGCTCAGGCGGCCTGACGGTCTGCCCTGGGGCTCGGGCAGCGTCTGGGGGCCCCCGGGCGGTACCGTGGACAGCAGCGGCAGCGTGGCACCGCCTGCTCCTGTCCTGGGCGCCTGCCTCCCTGGGAAGCGCGTTCTGGGTGGAGGTGCCAGCCCAGGCCTGCTCACGACGGGCACCGCGCGCAGGGACCCTGGAAGCAGCCCGCAGCCCCTCATTCCCTGGGGCCCCAGGTGGGCGACCCCAGGAGGCCCGTGGCCCCCCGCGCCCCCGCCGGCTGCGGTCAGCCGGGATTTCCAGGATGAGCGTCCTCGTCCCGGTGGTGCTTTGCTCCCAGGACAGTGCCGTCGGGCCAAAGGCAGCACTGCAGTTTGAGGGAGTGGACGCCAGGTGAGTGGAGAGGGGCCGGTCAGGCTGGGCGCAGGGCTGACCAAGAGCAGAGCCAGACCCCCCCTCTGCCGCCGGCCCAGCAGGGGGGCCCCGACGCGCGGAGGAGCCCCCCTCTCCTAACCGGCCCCCAGCCCCACCCGGGGGCCCTCGTAACCTGCCGGCCCCTCCACTCGTGCCCCTGTCCATCTAGGCTAGACGCAGCCCCCCCGCAGGCCCTGGCAGCAGGGCCGCCACGCCGCTTGGAGGAGGTCAGCCTTCCGCCGCCCGGCACCGTGGCTCCCCAGGAAGGTGAGTGGGGCGCGGTCGGCCGGAGCCTGCGAGAGGCCGCCTCTGTGGACGGAGAGGGGACCTGTCCCTGTCCACCCTCCCTGTCCCCCCAAGGAAGGATCGCGATTGGCGATTGGCCGCACTTGGGGCCTTTGGGTGGGAGTCCTCGGACACCACACTCAGGGACCGGGACATCCTGGAGCTTAGGAATCGAGACGACGTGGAGCGAGGCGGGGTGGGGAGAGGCCCTGAGCCAGTGGGCCGGCCATCCTGGTGGCGCGAGCGGCCTGCCTGGCACTGTGTCCATGTGCCCCGCGCTCCCCTACTCGCCCCTGCCGTGGCCCTTCCGTGGCCTTCAAGGGGGCGCCCGGGGCGTCAGGCTGGGGGAGCACAGCCCAGACAGAGGCGCCCACACCCTGGACAGAGCCTGGAGTCTCGGCTCCTGGGTCAAGCGTGAGGACGAGGTTGTAATGGACGCCCTGGCCTCCCCCGCCGTGAGCTGCTGAAGCAGCAGGTCGGGGGCACAAGCCCACCGCCCGTTCACTGAGGGCTGAAGTTCTCCAGGCTCAGGCACGGGTGGTGAGGGTCCCTCCCGGGGGTCTCTTGGGCCCGCCCCCGCGCCGCCCTGCCCCTCCCCTAGAGCTGGTGATGCGTCCCGGGGGCGGGGCCCTGGCTTTGTGACCCGTCTTGGGTGTCCATTTAGCATTGCCAGGAGGCTTGGGCTGAGCGAGAGGCACCAGCGCGGGGCCTGGAGAGGAGGGACTTCCGCCATGGTTGCCAGGCCTGCGTGCGGGGGGCCCGGGGTCAGAGTCGGGGGGCCTGGGCGCCACCTCGCGCCACCACATGGCGGGCCCGCTGATGGGCTGGCGGGTGTCCGCGTGGCCAGCGCCATGGGCTCTGGCTTTCACTGAAGCCCCACCCGCTCGGCCCTGCATTCTGAACTTGAAGTGCCCGGGGTACCGGGGTGACTCTCAGATCTGATGGAGTAGATCTCTTCGGAAGATCTCTGGGAAAGGGTGAGTGGGTGCACTTGAGTCTCCACGCCTCCCGAGGGCTTGCCCTGTCTCTCCTCCAGTGACAGGCTGGCTGGTCCATCTCAGGACAGAAGACTCAGCACTTGAACTTTATAAATGCCAGTTACATCGTGTCATAGGTAATCTCATTGTTTCTTCTTCTGGGACACCTGTAGGACTCTGTGTCCTTGAAGTTCGCATTTTCACCACCGTAGATGTATTCTTTTTTCCACTGTCTGGTCCTTGGAGTATAATCTAGGGCTAAAGTCTTAAATCTCCTTGCAGTACGGACATTGCTTCACTTTTTTTCTTTGTTTCTTCTCTTACGGCCTCTTCCTTTTCGTCTTCTGGAAACCCTGACAGACAGACATTGTGTCTGTGTCACTTAAATTTGCTCTCACAATTATCCCTTCCACACATCTCTGTTTCAAGATCTGCAGTAATCCCATGATGTGACCTTCCACGGGACTGGAGTTTGATCTTTGGCAACATCTTTTCTGTTAGTTGGCCCTTCCATCTGAATGCTTTCATCTGGGAATCATATTTCAATACCAAGCCTTACTGGGTTCTGAACCCCTGGTGCCTTGGTCGTGTTGTACAAACGTGCTATTAGATGCTCATGAAACCCACGCAAACTCAGGGCTGCTGCGTCCCGACGTCCACGTGGCGTCACGTCCAGGGGAGCAGAGCAGATGACCAGAAGCTGTGGGCAGCAGCTGAAACCTGCTCGTAGGACGGTCCCCAAGGGGAAGTCACAGCTCACAGAAAAAAAGTCTTAGAATATTTTTCAACATTTCTGTCTCTTCCCAAAGTAACACATTAATATCAGCTATATTTTCTGTGCATTTCTTTCTGAAGAGACAATGAAGGCTGTGCACAGGGCCTTCTAACCTCAAAGTTCCACCTGTAACAGCTGTTAACATCCTCCCCCCCTCCAACACCCCCAAACACCCGGCAGCCTCCCTGGCCACGTGCCTCCCTTTCCCGTGGCCCTGCCCACCTGACTGGCCGGGAGGGCCTCGCTTCCCTCCTGCCCCCGGGGGGCCTGTCCCTGTGGAAGGAAGAACACAGGACTCTGGGAATGTGGCCTCTCCTGCCACAGGGGCAACTTGCAGGATTTCTGGTGGGTGAAAGTGTCACACGATCACACCAGCTAAAGTTGGCTTTTCCTGCCCCCCTCTCGGTTTCCCCAGAGATGGGGATCTTTTCCTCACTGGGTCCCCCATATCCCATGAGTCTTCTGATGAGGCGTGTGCATCTGTAAACCAGCCCCCAGACTCATGGCTGCAAGTGGCCCCCAGGCCATGAGGGGCTGCTAGCTGCCCGCCCTGAGGTCATGGTGGGGGCCAGGGGGGCGCCCTTCCTTCCTCACCCAGGTGGCCACACACCCCCAAGAGCTGTTTTCCGCAGCTGTGATGTCACTGGGGCCCCGGGCAATGCCGGGCCGTGGGTCCCGCCCCCAGAGTCCCCGGGCCACGAGAGCTGGAGCCCATGGCCTGCCACGCCCCGTCCTGTCTTGCAGATGGTGTTCTGTGCCCGGATCTTGAGTCTCACACTCCCAGGAACCATGTCCAGGAAGAGCAGGAAGACTGCGCCACCCAAGCGGCCCAGGGTGAACGGCTGGTCGCAGCCCACCCACTACTTGCAGGTCGTGGCCTGGACGGTGTTCCTGATCCTGGCCTTCACCCCCTTCGGCGTCTTCATCCCCTTCCCGCCACCCGGGTGGAGATACATCGCCTACAGTGTATCCTTCTCCTGGGGGCATTGCTGTCGTCTAAGGGGGAGGGGCCTCCGGCAGGCCTGGCCCCGGGCCGCCCGCAGAGGCGGTCAGAGCTGCCTTCCGCCCCGGCTCCTGCTGTCACAGTGCTGGAACCCAGAGCCGTCGTCCAGGCAGCCGCTGGCTTGGGGTCTGGGCTACAAGTGCCCACCAGTGCTGGGGCAGGGAGAGGGTGCCCCGCTGGCGGCAGGGGTGGGAGGGCCCCGGGTGGACAGAGACCCCAGGACGGGGGGAGCCACAGACGGGCCACGCAATTTCCCAACCATGGCTAAGCGGCCGGTCTGTGTTGTCCAAGAGGAATGGTGGGTTTTAACAAGGACTTGAAGAGCTCGCGTGCCCCCGCGAGTGTCAGGTATGTGGAGCCGAGGCGCTGACGTCTGTGAAAACCCGGGGTAGCTGTGCGCTGGGCGAGAGGCGCCTGCTCTGGATGCTGAGGTGTGCGTCAGGGCGGGCGTCCGGCTGGGCGTCAGGTGGCACGGGGCTCCACCAGGAACCCCGGCCCTCGCACTGACGGTCGCCACACGTTACAGCCAGTGGACAGGCTGGGCTGCCGCGACCCGGACATGGGAACCAGCTTCTAAGAGTGGGGTGTTGGCGCCTGTGGCTACACTGCCTGCCTCTTCTCCTAGGCTGCCCCTTGCCCCTGGCCAGGTGTGCGTAAGCGGTGGGGCCTGGGCGCGAGGGAGGTGGCAGGACCAAGAAGGGCCCTCTGTCTCTTGGCCCCTCTGTCTCCCGGGGCCTCCCAACCCCTTATCAGGGCGTCCTTCAGCTTTGAAGAAGTGGAGAGAACAGTGTGATGGACCCCAGCTACCAGGTACTCAGCTTCAACGGTTAAGATTTCGCCAGTGTTGTTTCATATCTCACACACATACACTGAGTACCTTTAAAAATCCCAGACATCATGAAATGTCACTGGAACGCCCCAGTTTGCATCTGACGAAGGCTTTTGTCTCCACACCACCATTCTTCTTGTCTCACCTAAAAAATCCCATGGGAAGTTACCAAGATTGACACTTGTCATTTTGCAGAGGTGGGGCCCCCATGAGCCCCAAAGGCCCCCCTGAGCCTCAATCAGTCAGAAAAACCAGGGCAGCTGCTGGGAGTGCCTCTCACTCAGATGGGGCCCATTTGTTTCCCCTCGAGGTCATAGAGAGAGATTTCTTTTGTGAAAAGGTTTGTTTTCAGTGATCAATTTCCTTAATAGGAAAAGAGCTCTTCAGCTTTTCTGTTTCATCTTCTGTTTTGGCAAGTCATGTTTTTCAAGAAAGGTTAGTATTTTGTCTAAATTGTCAAATTTCTTGGGATAAAGTTATTCTCACTATGTCTTGTTATCTGTAGGATCTGCCCTGACGGCACTGCTGATCAGTCTCCCTGGGGTTCATCGCTTTTATCGATTATTCAAAGAGTCAACTTTTGGACTTACTGACTTTCCCTGTTTTCTTTTTTTGAATTTCTGCTTTTATTTTTACTATTTATTTTCAACGTATTGTGGCTTTCATTTCCTCTTTTTCTACCTTCTTTTTTTCTTTTAAGATTTATTTTTATCTATCTATTTATTTATTTAGGCTGTGCCAGGTCTTTGCTGTGGCACGTGGGATCTTCATTGTGGCACGTGGGATCTTTTAGCTGCAACAAGTGAACTCTTAGTTGTGGCATGCAGGATCTAGCTCTCCGACCAGGGATCAAACGCAGAGTCTTACCCACTGGACCACCAGGGAAGTTCTGTTTTTTTCTACCTTCTTAAGGTGGAAACTTAGGCCATTGATTTTAGACCTTTTTTCTTTTTGTCGTCTCTGAAGCTATAAGTTTCCCCCTAGGTGCAAGCACACACAGACCTACAAATGCACAGATACACACACACAAATATACATACAATGCACAAGTCACAAACGAGCCACACACATGGGCACCCACTCTGTCACACACACAGAGGCACAGAGGCACAAAGATGGAGGCCAGCGGTCCAAGATGGAGGCCAGCGGTCCAAGATGGAGGCCAGCGGTCCAAGCTGGTTTGGCAGGGCCGTGCTCCCCCTGAAGTTCCCAGGACCTGTCCCAGATCTGGTGGCCTCAGGCATCCCTTGGCTTTAGATGCCACCACCTCTGCGTCCTCACAGGGCTGTCCCTCTGTGCGTGTCTGAGTCCTGATCTTCTCCTCTTATAAGGACACCGGTCCTGTGAGATCAGGACCCACCATAAGGACCTCATCTTAACTTGATCATCTGCAAAGACCCCATTTTCAAGTAAAATAATTCACATTTCCTGGGGTTAGGACTTCAACATCTTTGGGGGACACAGTTCAGCCTCACCTGTGGGTCTTTGCTTATGTGCCGGCTATGATGCTGTATCTTCATTTTGACCCAACACTTAGCTGAGTTTTGGCCCTTGGAGCCTTTTTGAGTGTCCCCGTGTGGTTTGTCCAGTAGCCACTGTGGGCGCTTACCTGCTTTGTGCACAGCAAGGAGCCCCGGGGTCAAGTGCACCCCGTCCCACATGGACGGCCATTTCTTCCCAGAGTCCTGGCCCCCTGGTGGGCCCCTGCCTCTGGGTGGCTCAGCACCCAGTCTGTGTGGCCCCCTCCTGCCCATCCCAAGCGGAGGATGCAGGATGGCGTCCCTGGCCGTTCAGAGCTCAGACGGCCTTCGGGGCATGTTTTCCGGCCCAGTTTGCTGTCCCCCAGACCCGCCACTGCCCCAGCGATGGTGCTCAGGCCCCGGCAGCCGCACTCGGGCGCCACGCTCCGGCCACTAGGGGGCGCCGGCGTCACTCGGCGCCTGCAGGGACCCAGGAGCAGGGAGGGTCAGGGCCGCGGGGTTTCGGGAAGCCGTGAGGCGTCCGTGGGCCCGGTGGAGACAGGGAGTCGTCAGCAAGGCTGCACGTGCAACGTGGGGGTCACCGCGCAGCAGCCTGGCCGCCCTCGGCGTGCGGAAAGCACTGGGCGGGGTGGGGCTCCTCTGGGACCCAGGCAGCAGTGGGGCAGCTCCGCGGGGGCCCCGCCCTCCCGCTGCAGGACCGGCGAGGCAGCCGTGTGACAGGGCGGGCATCCTGGGCTGGCGCCCGGTGCTGTTTGTTTACTGAACAAAGATAGTTGCTAGGGGACCGCCGCGTCCTCAGAACAGCTCGGGGCCCTGCTTTGCAGGGGAAGTGAGACGGCAGACCGGGTTCTTTTTATTATTTACTTGAACCTAAGACGCTCCTGAGATAAAATTACATCGAAAGTGAAAGCGGGCAGCTTGAGGGCGCGACACCCCGCCTGTGGCACCTTGTATTCTGGGGGCTCAGTGACGGCCACTGGGTGTGTGACCAACAGCGGGAATGGCCGGGTCGTCTCTGGCCAGCGCAGACGCGGGCGGGCAGGTGGGCCCACACGTGTACCTGTGGCAGGCGCGCGGCGTCTGAGGGGCCGTGGCGGCTTGGCCCACCGCATCCGGGTCTCGGGATACCCTGGGCACCTGCAGGCTTAGGGGCTCTGCAGGACTGCCTGTCGGGCTTGGGTTGGGCCCCCGGCACCTCCACGGTGAGGCTGAGGGTCTGAGCGTGGGCTGCTGTCCCCCACTCTCCCTGGCGGCGGTCTCGTGTGGAGCCGAGTGTGGACGTGCGGACAGAACCCTTGGGCCACGCTGGGCTCCAGCCTCCCAGCTGCCCTCCTGTCCACCCTCCTGGCCCCTGCCCCCCGGCGTCCAGTGGGGACAGTCCTACTCTAGCTCTGCAGAGCAGGGCCGCACCTGGGCCGCAGTGCGACTTCCTGCCACATCTCCTGTCCCGGGCTGTGCCCCCGCCTGTGTCCTGCGCTCAGGACATGCTCCCGTTGCCACAGCAACCACACAAACAGTGCTGCGTCAGCTGTGCCTCAGGCCTCGGGAAGCGGGCGTAGGGACACCAGCGTGCCCGGACCTTGTTGGCATCTCCAGATGGGACGGTGCAGGCTGGCCGCTGACCACCTGCCCACTGCCCTACACCCTGCACGGGAGTGTGTCTCAGTCTGCTGGACAGCAGGGGCAGGGAGGTCCGGGACAGAGGAAGGGCGTCCGTCCCTATGTGGCACAGAGGGATCCGGTCAGTCCCGTTCCCTGTGCAGGTCCCCTGGCCTGGCTGGTCCTCGGCTCTCTCGCCCTCACCGTGGTCTCTGTGCCCCGTGGCTGGGCCGGGCCTCTGTTGCCCCACGCCTGGCACCCAGGGCCCTGGGTCTGCACCGGAGGCTGGAGGACAAGGGAGGCCAAGCAGCTTTGGCCAGACCAGCCCCCCACTGAGGCTCACCGTGCACCAGGGATGCTTGGTCCAGGCAGGACCGTGCCCGTGAACACAAGCCCCAGAGCCCCAGGGCGGCTCCAGTGAGGCCGAGCATGACAGGCAGGGCCCGCAGGCCCTGGACCCCACGGCGGCGCAGCCTGAGAAGGACCCCCGAAGAGGGGCCTCCCTGCTCGGAGTCTGCACTGCCGGTGGGCCCTGTGCACGTGCGGCTTTGCCACGAGACCCTGTGGGCGGCCGGAGAGGGGCATCTCCCCACCAGGCCCGGCCCGCCCTCGCAGGAGCTGGACCTGTGAACCCGAACCCTCCCGGCTCAGAACCGTCCTGGGAAGCAGGGCAGGGCTGATGCGGAGGCCGGGCGGACACTTCCTCCCCTTCTGTTTGGTTTCCATGGGGACAGTGTGTCAGTCCCTGGAGAGGAGGTGGAGAGGGTGGGATCTGAGGAGTTGATTTTACCCTGGGAGCCCTGGAGGGAGTGGGAACTGGATTGGGCCTGAGGGGTTGCTGGGCTGGGGGGACAGGGAGACACAGAGAGACAGAGACAGACAGCCCCGGCCGCTCACCACAAAGGCTCCCTCCCTCCCTCCTTCCTTCTCGCATGACACACATGCTCAGTGTGGCCTCCCTGCCCCAAGGACCTCCACAACCCGGCCTCGGAGCCACGCTTGGTGCCTGCGGACGCACGCTGGCCTCCCCCGCTGTCCCGGTGAAGCTCAGCTGGGGTTGCAGGGCCGCGGCCTCCAGCGGGCCCTGCTCTGTCCCTCAAGGACAAAGGACTCGGGGGGGTTCTGCTGGGCACACAGGGGCCACAGGGGCCGTTCCCATTCCCGGCCAGGCACAGGCTCCCGTAGCTGCCTGGGGCCTGGCCACCTGGCCACCCGGAGTGGGCCCCTCGCGCGTGCTGCCCAGGCCGAGTGGCTCCTTGACGCCCCCCAGGTGTCCGGCGGGACTTCCCTCTTCTACGTCTTAGTGCACTTGATTGCTGTTTCCATCGATCCGGCCGAAGCCAACGTCCGCCTCAAGAGGAGCTACTCACGGTCTGTGCCCACCTTCGACCGGTCCAAACACGCGCATGTCATCCAGAGGCAGTATTGTCACCTGTGCAAGGTCAACGTGTGAGTGCCTGGCCGCCCTCCCCGCCCCGCCCGTGCCGTCCCGCGGGGGTGGGCTGGGCTCAGGCGCACCTGGTCCCCAGCAACCGACGGCGCCGCCCCTTTGGCAGAGAAGCAGGGGCCCCGACACACAGCCCCCCGCCAGTCCGGGGCAGGCGCGCTGTAGCCTTGGGTCTCACATGAGCCTCTTCCCCCGACCGGATCCCAGGCGTGTCAGTAGGCGTCTAGGAGGGATCTGACTCGGCCTCCGGGCCTCAGGCCCTGGTGCCTTGTGGCCGGCCCGGGCGGGCACCCACCGCGTGGGGTTGACCCTGCAGGCAGACAGGGGCTCTGACGGGCTGCCCCTCCCAACCTTCCTTCCAGGACTCTGAGAGCCAAGCAGTGTAGCCCCTGCAACAAGTGTGTCTCAGGCTTTGACCATCACTGCAAGTGGCTTAACCACTGCGTGGGGAACAGGAATTACTGGTGAGGCTTCTCCCCACCCGGGCGTCGGGCCTGGGATGGCACTCACCCCTCACGCGGCTCGCCCCCCCCCCCCCGCTCTGGGACGTGCCTCCTTAAGGGGCCTCCTCCCTGGCTGAGCACCTCAAGGTCCACCTGCCGTGGGGACGGGCGGGGGGGGTGGCCCTGCTGCGAAGAGCACCGAGGGGTCCCGACGGCGGCTCCAAGCACGCTGGCCCAGAGGGCTCTCCTGGCGGCCGCCTCCCCGTGTCAACTGGGCAGGGTCGGCACGACGCGGGGGCGGGCGGGCCTGGCACGCAGCGGGGTTGGCCTGTGCGGGGTTATCCGGGGCGTTGGGGCAGGACCTCAGGGCAGGTGTAAGGGGACTTCAGGTGAACTACAGACACTGTTTAACACTGAAGACGTTAAAGGTATAACAGCAGAAAGACCAAAGGAAGGCGTTTCAGTGGAACCCTATTCCAGGAATTGCCACCCGGGGTTTATCTGTTTGGACGGGGAGGCCCTTCTCCGTGTCTTTGGTGCGCAGAGTGCAGCAGTGATTTGGCTCTAAAACCGAGGCGCGCGGCCCTGACGGGTGTGCCTTTCGAAGGCAGTGGCGCCCCGCTCCGTGGCATCAGCGTGCCGGCCGCGCCCTGGTGGAGGCTGGGAGGGAGCCGGGTCTGAACCAGCGGGAGAAGGGGGCCCGGGCGGGGCGGCTTGGACCGGTCGCGCCCCGTGTCGGAGCCTCCGCTCCCTCCTGTGAGCTGGGCGCTAGCGTTAGGGTTGGGGCCCTCCTCAGGCCTCCTGTAGGACCGAGCGCGGCCTCAGGTGCAGGTTGTGGGGCAACAGAAACTGCAGGGCAGGCCCTCGGGCTCACCCCAAGAGCAGGAGGGAGAATCCCAAAGGCGGGGAGCCAGAGGAGGAAGTGCTGCGGGGAGGCGGCCGGGGTGCACCCTCAGCAGGTCGCCCACGCCGCCCCGGGCTGTGCGGCCGCCCGAGCAGGCTCCGCCCCCACAGGTACTGCTTCACCTGGGCGGCCTCAGCTCCGGCCGGGCTGCCGAGCGTGGCCGCCGTCCTGCCGCACGCCTTCGTCCAGTACTTCACCAAGCCCGCCGGGCTGCGCGCCGGCCCGCACCACACGGGTACGCGCTCCCCCGCACCCGGGCCTGGGCCTCCCCCCCGCCCGCCACCTTCCCTTTGTGGGGCCACACAGGGCAGCCGGGGTCGAGCACCTGTCCAGGCTGAGGTGTGGGGTGAAGACGCTTGAGCTGGAGTTCGGTCTTCACGGGCCGGCACACGACCCTTCTCTGTTTTTCTTCACTTAATTGTTGGAAGCCACGTGGCTGCGGTGTCAGGTCCCCTTGGGTCACAGAGGACCGTATCCTGGAAATGCCCCAGGTGGTGGCTCTGACCTTCCAGCTCTAGTTAGAGTGGGGAGGGCCCAGCGGGGCAGCGCAGCGGACGCCGGGGTCAGGCTCTGTGACCTGGGCACCTAGTTACCCTCTCCCAGCCTTACCTTCCAGGTCCATAAAGTGGATCGTGATACCCACTGCAGTCAGGAGGGGCTGCAAGGGTACTTAGGTCAGGCAGAGCACACCTGGGCGAGGAGGAAGGGCTCACCTGGGCAGGGAGGAGCTCACCTGGGCAGGGAGGAGCTCACCTGGGCAGAGAGGTGCTCACCTGGGCAGGGAGGAGCTCACCTGGGCAGAGAGGTGCTCACCTGGGCAGGGAGGAGCTCACCTGGGCAGAGAGGTGCTCACCTGGGCAGGGAGGAGCTCACCTGGGCAGAGAGGTGCTCACCTGGGCAGGGAGGAGCTCACCTGGGCAGGGAGGTGCTCACCTGGGCAGGGAGGAGCTCACCTGGGCAGGGAGGTGCTCACCTGGGCAGGGAGGAGCTCACCTGGGCAGGGAGGAGCTCACCTGGGCAGAGAGGTGCTCACCTGGGCAGGGAGGAGCTCACCTGGGCAGCGAGGAGCTCACCTGGGCAGGGAGGAGCTCACCTGGGCAGAGAGGTGCTCACCTGGGCAGGGAGGAGCTCACCTGGGCAGGGAGTCACTCCCTCAGGCTGGTGTTCCCTCCCCCACTGCCACGCTCTGTCCCCAGGTACTCGCCTGATGAGAGGTGCTACCTTGTCAGCAGGAACTGGGTGCGTGTGTCTCTCCCCCTCTCCACAGGTATCTCCAATCAGAGCACATGGCTACCGCTCCTTCCGCTTTTCCCCGTGAGGACGTGCACCCCTGTCTTCCTGGGCATCGGGCGCTGGTGCTGCTGCTTGAACTCATCAGCCTCCTGCTGCTTGGTCACCTGCTCTTTTTCCACAGCTACCTGAGTACGTGCCCCCTGGGCTGCCCCCAAAGGCTGCCAGCCTTTGCCCCTATGTTCACGTAGGTCCCCGGGCAGGCAGCTGCTGCCAGAAACAGGCTCAAAGCACCAAGGACAAGTCACAGGAAGAGAAGAAACACCCCACGAGGGGCAGAAGGGCTGAGTTCTATTCCAAGACCTGCGGAAAACGTAAAGGAGGTTCAAACAGTGGTCAGTGAAGGTGTTCAGAGATAAAAAGGAAGAGAACCTATGAGGCAGGAACAGGACGCTGTGGAAAAGAACAGGGAGATTTAGAAAAGCAACAACCAGAAATCCTAACAATAAAGAGCATTGAACTCAGCGATGGGGTCTCCACTGGCCAAACTCGCTTGGGGGAGAACCGGTGGTTTTCTGTCCACACGGCAGCTGCCCGGGGCAGGCTCCATCTGCCTTTACAATGAGGGGAGGAGGCCCGTCCAGCACCCTGTGAAGCCTTTGCTTGGAAGTCACAACCGTCAACAACAACCTCTGCGGCCCTGCTGAGCCAGAGACGAGCGCAGAGCCCCCCCTGGAAGCCCCAGACGGTTCCCCCAGCTCCTGCGCGCACAGCGGGGCCGGCAGGGCCCCGGGCTCAGGGCCGAGGTGCGTGTCGGGGGCGTTGCGTCTGCCCAGGCGGAGAGCACCCAGGCGCTGCTCTCTGCGCTTCTACAGCGGATGGGGACGCGGTGAGTCCGCAGGAGTGAGGAGGGGCCTGGAGAAGTCAAGCCCACCGGACTCGGTGGCCAGCTGGACATGTAAGGACAGGAGTGTCCAGGGGCTAGTGGTGCCGCCATCACCGAGGGTGAGGACACTCAGGAGGCCTGTACGGGGGGAGACGTGCTGGATTCAGGACCGAGTGGGTTTATTGTAGGGTCTTTGGACCTCCAAGAATGGATTTCCAGGAAAACGTTGGGATTTAGCTATTGTTAGTTACAGTAAAAGTACCCTAGGACGTATCTACTTAACATCCTCGCGACCCCTCAGTTTCTGCAGGGTCAGACTCAGTGCAGTGGCGAGTCAGAATTCAGTCCAGCTGAGCGCTCAGCATGCGATCGGAGTGAAACCCTCGGGCCAGAGGCTCAAGGAAGAGCCGGGCACCGCACGTGGGAGAGAAAGCGCCGTGGAAGATGCTGAGGAAGACGAGGATCCTCCAGCTGCCCGAGCTGGCGGGTGGGCCCTGCAAGGCGGGTGGACACAGGCGGACGTTCCTCAGTGCGGCCGGGCTCCGGCCACAGCTCCCAGGCCGCGAGGCGGGTGAGGCTCTGCGTCTGTGTCCCCTCCTCTGCTTTGTCACCGCGCTCCGACCACCACATCTCGCGAGAAGTGCGCTCAGAAGAGGGTGAGCGCCGGAGGCACGCAGGGGCGCCTCACAGTCTGGGTTTGGTGGTGTTTGTGCAAACCCACACGGAAGAATGAATATCTCCATGAGCATACAAACAGGGTCAAGTTTACACGCTCACACGGTGACACGGGTTCTGAGGGAATGTGTGCAGTCAACCAAGAAAGATAAGGCAAAGAAGCAAAAGCCCTCGTGGGAAGCCCCAGGGAAGGGGACGGGGTTCTAAGCCGCGGGCCCGCCGCCGGGGAGCAGCCAAGCGGGCCTCGTGGGGCCTCGTGGGGCCTCGTGGGGCCCTCTGTCTGCTCCTCAAGCAGCAAACAGGCTTCTGCGGGCAGCCCTTTTCGCTTTGCAGAAATGACGGTCAACCCTCTCTTCTCACGTTTGTTAGTTTTCAGGGAAAGTTTGGCCCCTCCGCGAAGGCCCACGACTGAAACGGGCACAGGGCATTCTTTCGTTAATAGTGCTTTTCTATTAACAAACATGTTTGAGAGTTTCTTCTAACAACCTGGGGTCCTTCTGCCACATGTGAGAGCTGGTGTCTTACCTTAATTAAAACGGCGCTGGGCTCAGCACTCCCCCGTCCACCTTGGCTTTACGGGCCTGTGAGGGACGCTGGGCCATGGCTCCCCTGCCCGGGATGGGGCTGGTGGGCCCAGCAGGTGCGAGGAGCCGCTGGCCGCGGCCCAAGGCCAGCCGGGCTTGGAGTGGCCTGGGAAGCAGCCCCCAACGCCCCGGACCACAGAGGGCGGGCCGCTGCGCAGCTGATGGAGGGTGACTCTGCCCTTTGCCTCCTTCCTCCTTTCTAGGGGCCAAGAAGTTGAGCACACTTGATTACACAATGCAAGACTATCAACAGCAGAGCTCGACGCCCCCGGCAGTGAAGAGAGATGTGACCTCACAAAGCAAAGAGCTGTCACAGGTATTGGACCTCTCTCTGCTTCACCAACCGGGTTCCTGCAGCGCTGGGGCAAGACCCAAGGTCACCTTGCAGCTAGGACCACTTAGCCACAGTCCTTCCCTTCTGTGTTGGTGTGTGTGTGCGGTTGTATGTGTGAGTGTGTTTGGCCTGTAGTGTGCGTGCATGTGTTGTATCATTTCCGAACTCACTCTCCGCAAGATCAAGCCAGCAGGGCTGACTCCTTTCAGGCCCACCCATTTCCGCAGCTACTACTCACCAAAGTTGACGTTTACCCTTCAAAGGTCACCATTAAGAAAATGAAAATATAAGCTACAGACACAAATAATTATTTGCAAATCATATACTTATACCCAGAAAATGTATAGGACTTTCAAAACTCAGTTATAAGAAAATCGACCCAGCTTTTTATTTTATTTTTATTTATTTTTTTATTTTATTTTATTTTTGCGGTATGCGGGCCTCTCACTGTTGTGGCCTCTCCCGTTGCGGAGCACAGGCTCCGGACGCGCAGGCCTAGCGGCCATGGCTCACGGGCTTAGTTGCTCCGCGGCATGTGGGATCTTCCCGGACCAGGGCACAAACCCGTGTCTCCTGCATCGGCAGGCGGATTCTTAACCACTGCGCCACCAGGGAAGCCCCTCGACTCAGCTTTTTAAATGGGCAAAAGATTTGAACACACTGCATCAAGGGGGACCCGAGATGGTCAACCCAGTTCATCGTTAAGGAGACACAAATGAAAACCACAATGAGACATCACACATGCCCGTTAGAGTGGCCACAACCAAAGAGACCGACCCCAAGTGTCAGCGAGGCTGTAGATGGCGGGCTCACACGTTGCTGGTGGGAATGTGAAGCTACATCACTTTGCAGAGAGGTTTGGCATTTTCTTAAAAAGTGAAATATATACGGCTCAGTGACCCAGTCACCCCACTCGCTGTCTCTTGCCAAAGAGAAGTGGAAATGCGCACACATGGGTAAGGGCGCGGGGAAGGGTGCCCCCCTCCCCTTCTGTGAGGTCCCTTCCCAGGACCCAGGAGACTCTGAGGTGCCACTGCTCCAAATCAACTGCAAGTGTCCACGACTTGCTTTCCTTTTATGACTTTCCTTTATCTCCCACAGCAGCCGGATAACCACCTGAGATCATCTGTGCAGGGCTAAGCCGTCATCTGCCTAGAGCAGCTATATTCTCCTCTTACCTGGCTTGCTTTAAAAAGTCTTTCTGGGGCTTCCTTGGTGGCGCAGTGGTTGAGAATCCGCCTGCCGATGCAGGAGACACGGGTTCGTGCCCTGGTCCGGGAAGATCCCACATGCCGCGGAGCAACTAAGCCCATGAGCTATGGCCGCTAGGCCTGCGCGTCCGGAGCCTGTGCTCCGCAACGGGAGAGGCCACAACAGTGAGAGGCCCGCGTACCGCAAAAAAAAAAAAAATTAAAAAGTCTTTCTTAGCCCAAGGAACATCCTCCATATTCTTTCCTAATATTTTCATAAGTTTTACTTGCTTTCTTTACATTTGGTTTTTAAACCGTCTTCTGTTTATTTCCGTATTTCCTGAGATAGGAGCCAAGGTTATTTTATTACAGCACAACTGTTGATTGCCACCTCATTAATTAAATGGTCCACTTTTCCTCATCAAATCGAAAGGCCGTTTTCCTGATACCCCGAGCTTCCGTAGACGCTGGGCCTGTTCTGGTTCTGCTTCTGGACAGCAGTCTGTCCCTCTGCTGAGTGTACTAAGGACACTGTGTGGTTTTAACGATGGGACTTCATTTAGCTGCCTTTTAATATCTAGTAGGTGAATGCCCCTCTTAAGATTTTTGTTTTTCATTACTTTTGACAATTCTTTCGTGTATTTATTTTTCCATATAAACTTGAAGATCATTTTGTGCAGTTCCAAGAAACCTGGAGTTTGACCTGGAGTTACGTTAGGTGTGCACTTTACGTGGGAGGGACAAAGGCTGCCTCCCCGTCTTCACAGCTCAGGTCTGTGTGGGGAACAAACCGGGAAGCCAGTCTCCGGGTGGGGAGGTGGAATATCGAGGGGCTGGAAGTGCCGGGCACACCCTAGTAGACTCCTTCTTCCCGGAAGCCTGCAGGGGAAGCTCCAGTGTTCCTGGCAGGGAAGACTGGCCCAGGGGTCCTGGAGGGCTTCTCGTCTCCCTTGCCACAGCTCAACTGGCAGAGAGACTCAGAAAAGGAGAAGTGCACCGTTAGTCAATTCCCCAAAAGCTGAGAACTGCTACAGGTTTTTGCTTACTTTAATAATCAGGGCGTATAGTTTAGTGTGAAAGAGCATTCCTTTTCAAATAGCCCACTCACTATGTTTTTTCTTCTAAATTTATTAGAAACCCGATTGGCACTAGTGTTGTGAAAATCTAAGTCATTTTGAATTTCACTTTCAAGTGTCTATGGCCCTTTAAATAAAATCCAAGAAGATTTTTTTCTTTTATCGCTTTCTGGCAAGAATGGTAGAAGCCTAACTGGATTCAGCATGGTAAGCTTAACTCTAAAACCAAAGCTAAACGAGGCAAAAACCTAGTTTTCCTCAGATTGCCTAATCCATGCGTATTCATTATAGAAAATTTGGAGACTGCAAAACCTCCCAGTGTAAATACGAACATCCCTTCTCGCCCCCCTCCACCAAGTGCCACTGCTGGCATTTTGATGAGTATCCTGTAGGTCTTCCTTTTAAATATTTTTTGTGTGCATTATATACATGATGGGTTTTTTCTAAAATTATAATCATATTGTAGACCTCTTTAGAAGTCTTTTTCAAAATCGCCACATATTGTGAACATTGTCTGTAAACAGAAAAAAATAATGATTTTATGAATGTAAATCATGCCATCTTTGGAATGTCCCATATTCCTCATTTTTGGAATACTATTCTTTATTTTCAATCTAGTCTTTACTTTTGCATCCCCTTATTGAAAGAGTTGGTTGTGTGAGAAGAGTGATACAACAAAATATAAGTTTACAAGCCCTCCAGACCCAATGGGCAATAAGACACCAATGGCCTTTTTTCGCTGCAGAAATGTTCCCGGGGTGACCTGGGAGTCCACCTAACAGGTGACAAGTAGGCACCGCCCGATTGGGGGAAAGTTTGCTGGACTAGGTCCTAGAAACCTGGGAATATGTCTAAATCACAGGACACTGAAGTGTCTCACAGGCGTGTTTTGGTGGAAAACACTGCGGGACTTTGTAAAGTGTGTCTCTGGGAGCAGTTATCGGACCAGTTTACTGGGAGTGTTTGTTCTGGACTGTTTGCCCGCCATGGCACAGTAAATAGCATGGATTAGAGCGATAGAAATTGACCAGCTAGGATGAAACTACGAGCGGGGGGAGGGCCACACACAGGCAGACACTTCCTGTCTGGTTTTAGGGGCGTGGCCTGCGCCAGTTCCCGCGGCCGCACGGCAAATCCCCGCAGGCTTAGCGGCAGAGACGACGCGTGAACGCTGGCTTCCCGCAGTCGCACGCCTGCCTGCGGGAGCGTCGGGCTCCGCTCGGCGCTTCACACAGAGCCGCCAGGGCTCCTGGGGCAGCGTCCCCTGCAGGCGCTGGGTCCGGAATGTGCACAGAGCCCGTCCCCTCCTCGCGCTCCATCTCTAAGTCGGTAGCGGACGGCCGAGTCCTCCTCATGCTTCGACCCTCCCCGACCTCCGTCTTCCACGTCCCTCGGTTTGTGGAGGTCCGCGTGGTGACACCGACTCACCCGGGCATCAGAGACAAGCCTCCCGTATTCGTTTCCCGGAGCCTCTGCGGGAAAGCGCCACAAAGTGGCAATGTTGTGGCCCCGAGGCACGCCACCGTGTCCGTGTAAGGAGCCCCTGTACGGAGCCCCTGCACCGCTGCCGCGCACAGACTGGCGAGTGCAGTTGTCCGGCGGGGGCTCAGTGGGGGCGAAGCCCGACTTCCTGGCGTCCCACTGGCACGCAGCCGTGGCCCTTTACATGCACAGCCCCTGCAGGCTGTTTCACGTCGAGCGTTCAAAAGACCTCCCGGGGCTGCTGCTCTAAGGAGGAGACGGCAGCCCTGGCGCTGGCGTGAGGCTTTGCAGCCTTCCCAGCCCCGCAAGCGCCGCTGCCCCGAGCCAGCTCCCTCCCCGCGGACCTCAGTCTTCCCTCGCCCTGCCCCGTCCTAGCAGAAAGAAGCTCAAGGAGTTCCCGCCAACTCGCGCGCGCCCGTAAAGCCAGAGGACACCTCGTCGTCAGAGGTAAGCCCACGGCCACCAGCGTGAGACTCGCCACGGGGGTCAGAGCCGAAGGTGGGGCTGAGGCCCTCCAAGAGTGAGGGCAGAGCAGTATTGGGAATTGTTCGTCTGACGAATTGAAGCGCGCGTATGTGGTTCCCAGGGATGCCCCTCACAGGTGGGGAGCAAAGGTAGGTGGGGAATAGAAGAGAAAGCGAGGGACAGAACCGTTCTTACCTGCGGGGCTTGTACTGTGCGTGTGTGAGTTTGTGTGTGCGATGCATGTGTGTGATGTGTGTGCATGATGTGTGTGTGTGTGATGTGTGAGTTTGATGCATGTGTGTGTGTGTGTGTGTGTGTGTGTGTGTGTGTGTGATACGTGAGTGTGCTCTATCATTTCCATAACTTCACAGGATCAAGCCTGCAGGGCTGACTCATTGTAGGACCCCCCAGAGGTCAGATGCTGCGGGGGTTTCTGGTGGGCTACTTGGGAGCAGGCGTTGCTACTATGCCAATTTCTGAAGGTTGCTGGTGACTTTATTTTCTCTGTGGAGGAGCTTCGTCTCACCACAAACCCTGAAGGGCATCGGAGAAGGGGGATCCTTGTAATGATTTAGAAATAGCAGGAGGGTCAGCACCCGCCTTTAGCAGCAGTGAAGTCGTCAGCAGTCTTTCTCCTTGCTTGCACTTGAGCTGGCAACTTCTACTAGAAGTTCGGAAGCATATTCTGTGGAAACTATCATCCCACCCAACCCCCCAGACTCAGCCACCAAAGGTGACCTTCACTGCAAGCCAGGAGCAGGCGTCCATGGGTTCTTCTTTGCTGTCATTAAAGCCAGGGTGACCCTATGTTCCAGTCTGCCTGAGACAGTCCCATTTGACACCCGCTGCCAGTCCTGACCATGTGGTCACCACGCTGACGGACACTTGTCATTGATCATTGTGTTAAATCTCACCACAAGTCCCCTGGACACATTATTATATCCATTTGGTGGCCAACGGGAGAGAACGAGGCCAAGCTCAGCTCCTAAACGCAGGCAGGCCTTCTAGGACTCTGAGATTTGAAACCTTTCTCTCTCCTGCGCTGGAGGACACATTATCTTTGGCATTTAAGAACCTGAAATACCAAATTACCAATGCACAGGTGACTTTCTAATGCAAAAATATAACATTATGGGTTTGGGTTTCTTAAACTTTTCTATACTTAATTTTAAGTGTTCTAAGGTTGAAATATGCTTTATTACTTAAGAAAGGGATTTACCATTCTACTTAGTTGGTACAAATTACCAAAACTGATTCAAGAAGAAATGGAACATTCAAATGGTCATATAACAAGTAAAGACACTGAACTAGTAATTTTAAATTCTCCACAAAGAAAATCCTAGGCCCTAATGGCCTCACTGGTGAATTCTAACTGTTATTTTAAGGGGAAGAAAACCCAAATCAATTATGCACAAACTTTCAGAAAATAAGGGAGGAAGAAATACTTCCCAACTCATTTCTGTGAGGCTAGTACATAATACTAAAGCCAGATACTGTCATCAAAAAAGAGTATCATAAACCAATATCACTCATGAATACAGAGGTAAATATCATTAACAAAATATTAGCAAACCAAATGCAGTCACGTATATACAGAACTATGTACTGTGACTAAGTGAGGTTTATTCCAGGAATGCAAGGTTGGTTTAACATCTGAAAACGTATTAATGTAGTAAACATGTTAATAAAATAAAATACAGTAAACGTACAAGCACATCAATCAATCAGAAAAAGCATTTGCTAGTAACACATCTAGTTATGATAAAACAGTTTCACAACCTAGCAGGAAAAATACCCTAAATCTGATAAAGAACACTGGTGAAACTTACAACTAATTCATACTTATTTCATACTGAAGGCTTTCCCCTTACGATTGGGACCAAGACAAGAATGTCCATTCCAAACTTCTGTTTGACATTTTACTAAAGTTCCAGAAACGGTGTTTATTTGCAGGAAACATGCTCCTAACAAATCTGCAGAAAAGCTAGCAGAAATAATAAGATAGCTTAGCAAAGTGGTAGGATATAAAATCAATGTTAAAAACTGAATTACATTTCCGTATACTAGCAGTGAAAATTCTGAAAATGGTATTAAGAAAACTATTCCATTCACAGTAGAATCAAAAAATAATAAAATAACGCAACAGGCACAAAAATCTGTATATGTGAAGCTACAAACTATTGCTAAGAGAAATTAATCCAAATAAATGGAAAGACTTATCAATCAATGCAAATAACCGGAAAGATTTACAATATTTATGGACTGGAACACTCAATATTGTCATGACAGAAAATTTCCGCTAAATTGATCTACAAACTTACATGATCCCCATTGAATTCCCAGCAAGATTTTTTCTTTAAAGAAATAGCAAGCTGTATATGGAAATTCGGAGGACTTAGAATGGCCAAAATCATTTAGAAAAAGAAGAACCAAATTGGAGGATTTAGACAATCTGACTTCAAATTTCACTACAAAGCTACTGTATGGTTGCCAGCATAAGGATAGACATAGAGATCAATGAAACAGAATAGAAACTCCAGAAATAAAACCTTTACATTTATGGCAAATGGATTTTAAACAAATGTGCCAAGGCAATTCAATGGGGAGAAATGTATTTTCAGTAAATGATACTGGAACGATTGGATACCCACAAGGAAAAAAAAAGAACTTAATGTCCTACTTCACAACATACAAAAAAATAACTCAAAATCAACCTTGGACCTACATTTCAGGGCTAAACTACAACACTTTAGGAAGAAAACAGAATAAAATCTTTGTGATCTTGAGTTAGGCAAAGTTTTCTTTAATATGACACCAAAGCACTATTAAAGAAAAATATGAAAAATTGGACTTCATCAAAATTTAAAATATTTGCCCTTCAGAAGTCACCACTACGAAAATAAAGATACAAGCCACAGACTGGAATAAATACTTCCAAACCATATACTTGTATCCAGAATATATAAAGAATTTTCAAAACTCAATTATAAGAAAAATGGCCCAGTTTTTAAAATGGGCAAAAGACTTGAACAAACCGCCCCCAAAAAGATATATGGGTGGCAAATGTGCACATGAAAAGACGGTCAACATCATTAGGCATTAGGGGAATGAAACTTAAAACTAAAATAAGACCCCACTACACATGAATCAGAATGGCTATAATTAAGAAGGTTAACAATACCAAGTGTTGGTGAACCTGTAGAGGAGTTGGATGTCTTAATACATGGAAAGGAAAATGAGAATTTAAAGTGACACCACTTTGGAAAGTAGTTTGGCAGTTTCTTTAAAACTTAAATATATTCTTATCGTTTGACCCAGCAATCCCATTCCTGACTAGGAGAGATGAAGCCACCTCTGTAACATGTAACATGGGTTGGGAGGAAAGATACTATTCCACCAGTGAGATCCTTTCCCAGGCCTCAGAAGCCCCTGAGACACACCATTGCTTGAAATCAACTATAACAGACTTGAATTTTCTGAACAAATAACCTCAGCATCGACAATTTCTTCCTTTACAATTTTATTGATTTTTATTTATTCTCACAGCAACCAGTTGCCAGCCTGAGTTCATCTGTACAGAGGTAGGTTAGATGCTTACTAGACGTGTTGTAGCTATCTGAAAAATAGCTATACTCTCTTCTTAACTCAAATTACTTTGAAAAATAATTCATCTGTGATGGAATATTTTAAAATAATGTGTAACACAATGGAAACTAAAATTGTTTCACTTAAGATTACTAACAGTTATAGCCATTCATGTATCTCATTTTTACTTATCTTACTTGCAGAAACTACAATAATTCTTCTCGCCCTTCTTTACAACTAACATCTGAACTAATACACAGAAATAAGACGAGTCTCCTTATTTTCCGTGCCAGTTGGAGAACATGGGCTCCCCTGAGTCTGAATGTCCTTTTGACAGCCTCTACTAACATTAGGTTTCAATTAAGCCCCCGAAAGTCAGGCTGACTCACGTTGAGTCGGTGTTGAGTCAGTTAGATGCATCATCTTCCCTCTATGCCTGTCTCTGTGCACAAATTTCCCCTTTTTACAAGGCCACCACGGGTATTGGATTAGTACCCACCCTAATCCAGAATTTTTAATTTAATTTTATTTATTTATTTTTGGCTGTGTTGGGTCTTCGTTGCTGCGCACTGGCTTTCTCTAGTTGCAGCGAGCAGGGGCTACTCTTCATTACGGTGCACGGGCTTCTCATTGCGGTGGCTTCTCTTGTTGTGGAGCACGGGCTCTAGGTGCGCAGGCTTCAGTAGTTGTGGCACTTGGGCTTCAGTAGTTGTGGCTCACAGGATCTAGAGCACAGGCTCAGTAGTTGTGGCACATGGGCTTAGTTGCTCCGCGGCAGGGGGGATCTTCCCGGACCAGGGCTCGAACCCGTATCCCTTGCATTGGCAGGCGGATTCTTAACCACTGTGCCACCAGGAAGCCCCCATGACCTCACTTTAAGTTGATGGCTTCTGAAACACGCTGTCTCCAAATAAGGTCACATTCTGATGTCCTGGGAATTACGGCTCCAATGCAGTCGTCCCTCAGTATCCATGGGGGATTTGTTCCTAGGAGCCCCTGCGTTTACCAAAATCCATGGATGCTCAATTCCCATAGGTAGCCATCCATATCTTTTTGTGGGTTCTGGATCCGAGGATTCAACAAACCACAGATAGAAATTTCAGTCCAAGTTTGGGTGAATTCTCGGATGTGAGACCCATAAATCCAGAAGGCCAACTGTATATTGGAAAAAACGCACGTATAAGTGAACCTGCACTGTTCAAAGCCATGTTGTTCAAGGGTCAACTGTTCATCTTTTTTGAAGGGACACAATTTAACCCACAACAGTCTGCCTTCTGGCCCTCTGTCACCACATCACAGCTTCCCCCAGTTCAAGCATCAGCTCCAAGTCCCAAATCTCACCACCTAAATCATCCACATCATTGATGGCTGAGGCTCAGAGTATGACTGATTCATCCTGGACAAAATTCCACTCCATCTGTGAGCCTGTGAAACCAGACAAGTTCTTTGCTTCCAAAATACATCGACGGGACAGGCATAGGCTAGACATACCCATTCCAGAAGGAAGAAATCAGAAGGAAAAAAGGGTCACCAGTCCCGAGCAAATCTGAAGCCCAGCAGGGCAAATGCCTTAGATTTCAAGTGTTGAGAAAAATCCCCTTTGGCTTGGTCATCTGTGCTATCGCCAGGCCCACCAGGTGACGGCCCACCACGCCCTGCTCCATGCCAGGAAGCTGGGCTTGTTATCCATTTAAAGTTGAGAATCGGTTGAGATTAATACCTCACTGCTTCTTCATTATTATATCTGTAACACATGCTCTTGCATCAATACAGAGACCATGGAAAACCCCCAACACCGCCTCAAGGCTGATCTCTGAGCAGCCGCCACCTTTGCTTTCTATCTATACGCAAAAGCTTACAGGAAAAAGATCAAATCACGCCATACCTGTCAGTCTGCAGCTCCCTATTTTATACCCCCAATGGTATATCGTGGGTGGCTTTTGCGACACTGCACATAGACGTGATTCCTTCTCGTCAGGAAAGTCATCCTCGTCCGTGCATAGACCGTGAGTTCGTCAGCTATCCCCCGGCAGACCCTGAGGTTATGTCCAGCTTTGGCTTTTTTGGACAGTGTACTGGAAGCGTCTTTGTGCCAATATTGTTAGGTACAGTTGGTTTTATTTCTGTAGGACATCCATAGGGCAAAGGGCTTGGCTGTGCATTTTAAATCTTCATAGATCTTCACGATTACTTTCCCCAAAGTTAGAGTAATTCACACTTTCATCAATTTCCTCAAAGTTTTCAATACGATACTAACAGTATATTTATCCAAATAAAACAAGTAATTGTTTCTGTGTACATTCCTCTTAATACCAGTGGGAATGTACATCATTTCATCTGTTTTGACCATTATATAATTTCTCTTGTGTGCATTGCAGGTTTTCACATATTTTCCCCATTTTTATACTGGGGTATTTGTATAGCTCTTTGCCTACTGAAGATATTGATTAATTCTTTGTTCTATGTGTTTCAAATATATTTCATCCAGTCTGTCATTTTAAATAATTTCTTTATTGTGTCTTTTGCAATGTAGAGGTCACAAATTTTTCTGAAGCTGAATTTGTCAAAATTTTCTTTTGTCCTATTTTTAAAAGCCTTCCTTACTCTCAGTTTCTACAAATATCCTCCAATAGTCTTTCTAATATTTTTGTAGTTTTTATTTGCTTTCTTTACATTTTGATTCTCAGGCCATCTTGATTTTTTTTTTTCTCTGTACACGGGCCTCTCACTGCCGTGGCGTCTCCCGTTGCGGAGCACAGGCTCCGGACGCGCAGGCTCAGCGGCCACGGCTCACGGGCCCAGCCGCTCCGCGGCACGTGGGATCCTCCCGGCCCGGGGCACGAACCCGTGTCCCCTGCATCGGCAGGCGGACTCCCAACCACTGCGCCACCAGGGAAGCCCTGGCTATCTTGATTTTGGGATACAGTGAGACAGGTAACAAAGTCATTTTATGCCAACGATATAACTGTTGGTTGCCACCTCATTTATTAAGTAGCCCACCTTCCCCGTGGAAGTGAGACGCTCCCTCTCCAGCGTCTGGACCCATCTGCACTCATCCTGGACGCTTCTGCCTCATTTATCTCTTTCTACTGCAGCATCCCATTATCCCCTGTTAGACAAATTCCTATCAAGACGTTTTCATTTTTCAAAAGTTTTGACAATTCTTACACATTTATTTTTCCAGATAAACTTTGAGATGGTTTTGTCCAGTTCCAAGACAGCTGAGTTTGGGGTCGGTGTCGCCTTCACTTGGGAGGGACCAGTGCTTCTTCCTCGCATCACGGCAGCATCACTGCTCCATGTGGAAGCACACGGAAGCCTAGATTCATCTCTCCTCAGTGGAAAAGGGGCCCAAAGCGCAGTCCCCGCCCTTCGGGAGGGACGTGCTGGGAGCTGGGGACGGGGAGAGCTGGGGCTGTGCCCCTGGGGGTACTCTTCTCTCCATCCTGCGTCCAGCCGGGCAGAGAGGGTCCCTGGGCCAGGAAAGGGGAGCTTAGAAGAAACGCACCACTAGGCAGTTTCTCAGATGCTGAGAATTACTTAGATTTTTGCTTAGTCTAACAATCAGCCGGTAAATACAATTCAGCGTAAAAAGATCCTTCTCTTTCAAACAACCCGGTAAGTTTTCTTCTAAACTGACTTCCTGAGAAACCTGACTGGCAAAAGACTATCGTGAAAATCCAAGTCATTATGAATTCCGCTTCGCAGCATCATCTGACCGTGACCCTTTAAGGAGAATCTGAGAACGTCTCTCTTTTATCCTTTTCTGGTAAGAACGATAGAGACTTAACTGGAACCAGGATGGTAAACTTTCACCTCAAACAGTTTTTTTTCAGATTTCCAAATCAATGCACATTTATTATAGAAAATTTGGAAATACAAAATTCCCAGTATAAAAATGAAAGACACTCAGAGTCCCCCACCCGCCAACGACTACTGCTGGAATTTTGATTTGTATCTTTTAAGGCTTCCCTTCTAATAATTGTTCTGCGCATTGTATACATAATGTTTTATTTTCTAAAATAACGATCATACGCAATTCCTTAGGAGCCTCACGTATTGTGAAGTTCACTCTGTTAACAGAAAAAAGCCTTTTTCTTCTACCCTGGACCTGTATCATATTCGTCTTTACCATCTTTACCATATTCTTTTCCTTTTCCAATCCAGGCTCTACGCCTCCAACTGGCAAAGGAGCTAGCATTAGTTAATGAAAGGGTTAATGACAGGTAAAATGTGATACGAGTACAAGGCAAGTTACAAATCGTCTAGATGAGATGGGAAATAAATTACCAGTCGTCTTTTTTGGGGCAGAAAATGTTTCTAGGGTAACATAGTAGTTTGGATGCAGTTGAGGAAATGGGCCCTTTTGATGGCCGTTCCCAGCGTCGCTGCTGCGGCTGACCCTGTCAGAGCAGGTCGGATCTCGGTCCACAGAGACCAGGGGAAATGGCTAAGTCAGGTGACACCTGCCAGAGGAAGAAGCGCGCCCCACACGTGCCCGTGGATGTGACGGCGTTCTGTGGGCAGGTTGTAACGGAAAACCTCACGGAGGACTTTACGAAGTGTCTCTTGCTCTAGCGGTGGTTAGCGTACCAGTTTCTAAAGGGTATTTCTTCTGGACTGTTTATCTGTTATGGAATGTGCAGCGGATGGGATGAGAATATGAACAAGGAATAAGATCTTACATGTGAAGACACACATCAACACTTACTATCTCATAGTTTCCTTGGGGCAGAAACCTGGTCGAATGAAACTGGGTCTCTTCTCTGCACCCCACAGACAGCAACCGTGTGTCCCCAGGTCTCGTTCGTCCCTGGAGGTTCTGGGGGAGGATCCACTTCCAAGCCCACTGGGGACAGTGACAGAATTCACATCTCACCTCCTCTCCTCCCCCAGAACCGCAAGTCAGCAACGGCAGTTTAAGTTCTTCTTACGTTCAAACCTCTCTGAATTCTTCTTCCTGGGTTCTCCGTTTTTAGAGGCTCAGATGATTACACCGGGCCCACGTGGATAATTCAACACGACACTTTTGTGTTCGTTTTAGGTCTGGTGCAACAAATCCTCACAAACTGAGGGGCTTAAAAGAGGAGGCATCTGTTCTGTCTCAGTGTCAGAGGCCAGGCTCCAGGGCTCAGCAGAGCTGCTCTCTCTCTGAGCCTTGTATGATCGCACAGCCTCTCACAGCCCATTCCGAGCCCCCAAAAGTCCACATCAGCGGATACGTGTCCTTTCTTCCTTCTGTATGTCCCACCGGAGTGAAGCTCACAGAACAGGACTCCACTATAAGCACCCTAGGCGAGAGCTCCTCGGGGCTGCAGGTAAGCGTGGCGCGGGGCCAGGGGCCGGACTCAGGGACCTGGGGGAGGACGGCACAGCGCAGGAGTTGTGTGTTTGACTCGCTTCTTTTAGACGTTTGTAGTGTTTCCGGGGCTGCTCCTCTAACGGAATGTTCCTCCGTCCATTCTTACATCCAGACGGGCATCCAGATCTTGTGTTAGGCCAAGTTTTCTTTTATACGATGCCGAAAGCACTGTCTGTGGAGGAGAACAATGGCACGTGCGCACGTGGTGAGCTGGTTGCATGTCATGTCGTCACCCGGGGTGTGAGAGAGAGAACCTTGAGATCTGCTCTCTCAGCAAATTCCAAGTACAGTCACCAGGATGCACATTAGATCATAAGGTTTATTTTAGAAGGCCTTCCCTTTGGGTAAACCTATTAATAAACTTTTGGTCCCAGGAATTGCACTCCTGAGAATGAAAATAGACTCGAAGGCTTCCTGGGTTCCACCCCGTTCTGCCGGTTACCTGGGCAGGGAGCCCTGTGCAGGTCTACTCCTGTGCAAAGCTCGGGGTTTGTTCGTGCTGATAGCAGAGGTGCTCTGCTAGCACAGCACCCAGCACCCGGGAGCACGCAACTGTTTCTTCCCGTTAACTTGAAGACCCAATCATAAATGTGGACAAAGCTCTACTGCAAAGATGTTCACCGTAACGTTGTTTATAATAATGAAAAATCTGAAATAATCTAAAAATCCAAATTCAGGTGAATGATTAAGTAAAATGGGCTGAATATCCAGTCCTGACAGACGATGGGCCAATTGAAAATTCTGGCTTTGAAGACGAAATAATAAAGTTAAATGCTTCTGATGTAATAAGTGGGGACAAGCAGTGTAGAAAATTACATATACAGCATGTTTGCAACTGTATAAAACAAACACCAAATCCTGTAAATAGGGAAAAAAAGATTGACAGAAAATGCATGAAAATGCATGAGAATGATTGAACTCTGGGTAACTTTTAATTTTCTTTTTCTATTTTCCAAAGTGTTATCTGTGGTTGCATGATTTTTGAGCAAAAATACATGAAATATTTCATTGTTTTAGGTTAGAAAAGGAAGAAAAAGAAAAAAAATGATACGTTGGACATCATCAAAGTTTAGGGTTAGGGTTAGATTTGAACAAACTCTTTACCAAAAGGGATCTCTGGACAGCAAATAAATACATGAAAAGAGGCTCAGTATCACTAGGCACTGAGGAAGTACAAATTAGAACTGCAATAAGGTATCACCACACGCCCGCCGGCATGGCTGTAATCAGAAAGTTTACTGATAGCCGGCGTCGTGAAGAGGCAGAGGACGGGGAGGCCTGTGCCCTGCGGGCGAGGGTGTGGAAGACAGACCAGGCCAACAGCACCTGGAGTCAAACACATGCTTCCACGCGACCCAGCCGCCCCACTCCCGTCCTCACCGAACGGGAGTGAAAACACGTGCACGTGTGACAGTGTATTTCTCCGCTGGGGCTGCAGAGGCCGGGCAGCCCAAATTACACGTTTATTTTCGGACAGTTCTGGAGGCCCGCAGTCTGCAGTCAGGGTGGAGTCAAGGTCGGTTCTCCTGAGCATCTCCCCTTGGCCATCACGCGGCCTTCATCCCAATCTCCTCCTCGTGAGGAGACCAGGCACAGGGGGCTGGGACACACCCTCATGACCTCCTTCCACATCAGCGGCCGCTCTAAAGGCCCGACTTGCAAATACAGTCACAAAGTCACGAGGGGCTAGGACTTCAACATAGAAATGGAGGGGATGCAATTCAGGCCAGAACCCGAGGGCTGGGGGTACGGTACCGCCCGCCGGAGATCCTTCCCTGGACCTGGGAGCCCCTGAGGTACCCTGACTCAAAGTCTACTGACGATGGCTTGATTTTGTGTAAGATAAGCTCCATGTCGAGGGCTTCTTTTTTATCTTGATGAAGCATCATTTACTCCTTTCCCCCGCAGGAACTGGATGCCAGCCTGAGTTCATCCACAGCGGGGTAAGTCTGTGAGCTTTCCTACCTGACAAAGGGCTGTATACTCCCCTGAACGCAGATTCCTGAGGAGAGCGGTTCATCTGTGATGGGGTATTTGGGGGAAGACATAATAGAAAATAACAATGATCCAGGTAGCTCTCTGACACTGTCACTCACGCTGTCCCCCAGCCTGGCAAGTCCTGAGCCCTCCCTGTCACCTTCTTTACAACTGACACCCGAGCCAATGGACACATATGAGTCACGCTCGTTTGACTTCTCTCTCTGTGAACACTTAGGACGCCCTTCCGACGGTTTCCAATAGTGTCCTCCTGGCTCAGGCCTGAGTCCAGCGTGCGCTGAGTCTGTTCGCCTTCCGGGAACACGGGCCAGCCCGCCGGCCACCTTTCTGCCTCAAAGGAGGAAGCGGCCCTTTACAAAGGCCCTGGCCCAGTTTCAAGCACACACGCGTTAGAGTGTGTGCTCTGTCCCCTGGCAAAACTGTGTGTGGCCACGAGAGTCTTATATCTTAGAACAGCGTGTAACAATGAACACACTCACAACTCGACAGTAAGTAAATTACTCGCTCTCTATTCACTTACTCAGCAGCAGGGAGAGCTTTAAATAAAAAGCTACTTTTATAAAACATTTCCTATGTTGTAAGCATTTGGAGATTGCACCCTTGCCCTCCAAGCTCAATCACTGTCATCTGGTGTCATTTAATACAATTTAAAATAAAAATTAAAAGGAACAAGTAATTTATTTGAATCTCACCCACCAAACACACACACGCACACACACGCTCACGCACCTCTCCAGCCCTCAGACACTGCACGTGGCCTCCTTCCGTGTCCCCCACATGCCACCCCCCGCCTCCCTGCTGACTCTGTTTCCCACGGCCCCAGCAGAGTGAAGTAGAAGGAGTTCCTGCCGCCACCGTCCAGGTGGTCAAGTGTGACCGACCTCAGGACCATCGGCCCAGAGAGCTCCCTGAAACTCCAGGTGAGCCCGGGGGACTGACCTCTGAGCCCCAAGTGCCGAGTAAGGCTCTGTGTAGAAGTCAGGCTGCCCAGACTGAGGTTAGGACGGCTGGTTGGCCCGTGACCCAGGAGCGCTGCTCAGGGCAGCCCAGCTGAGTGCAGAGCAGCAGAGAAAGGGGCCCAAGGCTGTTCTTGGCCATGGGATGGTGTGTGTGTGATAGAAGCAGACGGACCCCAAAACGGAGGCACCACCAGCAGCCCTTGTGGGAGTCCTGATGTCCTCAAGCAGCTTTGAAAGACTGTCCAGTATCTCTTCATTTTAGCCTGAAGAATTTGGAGGGGCTGTGTAAACTGTGTCAAGTCTACTGGTGATCGATTCCCTCAGCCTTTGTTTACCTGAAAATGTCTTAATTTCTCCATCATTCTTAAAAGATACTTTTGTTGTGTATAGAATTCTTGGTTGGCAGGGGTTTTTCCCCTTCATGACGTTATGTCACCCCAATGACTCCTGGCCCCCGTGGAATCTGATGAGAAATCACTGTTTATCACACCGAGGGTCACTTGTTTGTGATCAGTTGCTTCTCTCTTGCCGCCTTCAAAATTCCCTCTTTAGGTTCTGAGAATTTGGTTGTAATGTCTCAGTGTGGATTGTTTCGTTTATCTTGCTTGAAGTTTGTTAAGCTTCTTGGATTTGTAGATGCTTTTCATCTTTGGGAAGCTTTCAGTCATTATTTCTTCAGGTCTTTTTCTGTTCTCTTCCCCTCTCCCCTCCTCCCGGGACTCCCACAACGCGTATGTTGATACCGTCGACGGTGTCCCACAGGCCTGCCAGCCTCTGGCCACTTTCCTTCCTTCTTTTTTCTTTACGGTCCTCAGACTGGATCATTTCAGTTTTGTCAAGTTTTCTGATCCTTTTTCCTGCCTCTGCTCAAATATGCTCATCTCCTCCAGTGAATTTTTTATTTCGGTTTTCGTATTTTTCAGCTCCAGAATTCATTTCGTTTCTTTTTCTAATTTCTACCTCTTTATTGATATTCTTATCTGTTCATACACCATTTTCCTGATCTCCTTTCATTCTTTGTCCACGATGCCCTCTGCCTCACTAAGCATTTTTTAGACAGCCGATTTAATATCCTTGACTATTAATTTGAAAATCTGGGCTTCCTCTTTCTTTGTATGTTTTATAATTTTTTGTTGAGAACTGGATATTCTGAGTAATTATAATGTGATGACTCTGGAAGTCATATTCGCCCCTCAGGGATTATAGACTTTTGCCTGTTGAACGCCGGGACTATGTGTTTGTGACTTTTCCAAACTATTTTGGCCAAGTGTGTATTTCTTGTCGCTGAAATTTCTCTTCCGTTATCTCTGTGGTCAGCTAGTGACCTGACAAAGACTTCCTTAAATGTCTGGCTGCAAATAGAGGGGAAAGGTTCTGTCTCTTTAAGTCTTCCAGAAGGTGGCACTGACGGAAGCTCTTGCTGCCAAGGGGGCCAAAACCAAGGCAGGCACCTGCGCCTGCCCCTCAGGGCAGGGCCAGACCAAGCAAAGCACACAACCCCAAAGCTGCTCCGGGACGAAGGTTTTTCTGCCCGAAGCCGCAGCAGGACTAAAGAACAGAGGGTGGCAGCCGCTCCCTCCCCCCGAGATGTTTCAGCGTGTGATCAGTCTCCAAGTGTGAGGTGGGTGACTGACAGCTCCTTTCAGCATGAGGGTTACCTCAGTGGAGGACGAACCTCTAAAGCTTGCCGACTGCACCCCTTTTCCCTAGCAAACCGTTGCTGCACTTGTGATACACAGCCTTCTTCAGCATGGCCAGCGGCCACATCCTTCCCCACAGATCTCCATTCCACACTCCTCCACTGTCTCACATACTTGCTTTGTTCGGTTTTTATTTTCATTCCAAAGTAAGATTTTGTTTCCGCTCAGTTCCAGGAAGTTTCAGATGGTTTGGCAACACCGCAGCTCGCCCTTGCTTCCTGGGCATCGTTTCTCTGTGTATTTTTTCTCACGCTGCCCTGTCTCTACCAAGATTACTGCTCCGGTGCTTTCATCTGGGGGAGACACCCCGTTGTTGCCTGTGGACTCAGGAAGGTCTGTAGCAGCAATCGTTTGCCTGGCTGCTCGGCCTGCAGTGGTCCCAGCAAGTTATCCATTGGGGTACCCCCCCCGCAACCATAGCAGCACCCTGCCCCCCTCACAGTGGATTCCATGAGGGTCCCTCCCACCTTCCACAGCACACTCCGCTGACCATGTCCTTCTGTGCCCATTTGCTTCCTCCTCTTTGGGAGTTGTCTGTTCTGGCCCAGCAAGGGTTTCCCTTCTTGTTTTCCCCTGAAGTTATATCTTTACCCCTTTATGTATCTATTTATATATTGACTATAATTTTAAGGTACTGGATCAGGGAAGGGAGACTACAGCGTATTTTAGACATACTGTTTTGATTTAGAAGTCTCCTAGTGACGTGTTTACTTGTAAGTCTTTCCAAATTTTCAAAGAACCATTTTGCACAGTCCCAGTCTCTGGCCCATGCCACATTCAGCACTGAAAGTTGAAATTATCACCATCCCCGACCCTTTGGCAAGTCTGGCAAGAACCGTGGTCACCCTTCCTGTTGGCTAGCTGGCAGACATGGGACAGTAAAGTCATCAGTCTGCTGGGCCAGCTTAGCACCAGGGCAAGGACCAAAATGCCTGTATTCAGAGGTGGGTGTAAAACACTAGGGGCTCCCTGGTAGCCAGACCCCAGCACCACAGAGCAACGAGTTATATGTAGAAGTTGCCAGGTTGGTGATGACCTGTGTGTGCCCCAGGCACCCCCCATTTCTCGTGCTGGGAACCCACACAGGTCTCCTCGGCTTCCATGAGACCCTCACACGCATTAGGCAAAGCACACTTGTCTTTATCCTGATGCACGTGCGGGAGAAAAAGCCAACGTTCTCCACCAGAAGCAGTGGTGGTTCTAGCCGCTCATCGAGATGAACGCTCTGAGGCTCTAGAGGTGACCGACTGCCCACATCTCAGAGCTCATCCGGGGGAGAGGCAGGCTCGCCTGTCTCTAAAACATCCTCTTGTCACTACATTTTGTCCCCTTTGGCAGTTTAACAAATACTGCATCATGTATCCCATATTACTTCTCTTTCTGTAGGATGCAAAGGATCAACAAGAAAGGCAGCATATGGAAGGAGACGTGGCTGAAAATCGAGGCTCAGCCTCAGGTAAAGCTGTTTGGAGATTTGGGTCACGTTGAGATCCACCCAAGTGTGATTTTCTAGAGTTAAGTATGTTCTAAAGAAAAGAAGAAAGGAGAGAGAGATCAGCGTGGAAACCCAGGGCTGGGACGCTTGTCTCTGTGATGTGTCCGCAGGCAGCCCCCGCTGCCCCACGCGTCTGCCCTGCTCCCCTGGCCGCGGGCTGGCTCTGGGCATCCTTCTGTGGCCACCGATCCGAGCTGTGGCCCCCGAGCAGCGATGGCGGCCAGCCTCACGGTGGCCACACAGGGCAGGGTACCCCCGGAGAGTCTGGAGGGCGACCGGAACAGAGGGTCCGCTGTGCTCCACAGACGCTCCAACTCGGCTCCTCCGCAGCCCGCCTGCCGGCGTCGCGAGTGATTTCACGCAGCGCCTTCGTCGTCTGTGAGCCTCATCCTTCCAGAGTTTACAAAAGTATCCACCACTCAGCCTCCCGCCGACTAGCGTTCACGACGGCGTCGTCTCGTGCTGTGCATCCCGGCAGAGCACGCAGGGCGCCGTCCCGAGCTGCTAACTCCTCAGCGCGCTCGAGGTGGGACGCGGAGGCCCCGACTCCCGGAAGGGGGTGGAGGCCGGAAGGGTTACCGGATGTGACGTCATCCCGCGGGCGCCGGATGGGAAGGGTCTCAGGCACGAACGTGGCGTCCGTGGAGCAGGGAGCGGAGAAGAGAGAGGCTGCGCCGGGAGCCCGGGCGTGCGGTTGACTCAGGACAGAGGGCGCGCACACGCGTGGGGGGTCCTCCCAAAGGTGATGAGGAACCGGCCCGGCGGTGAGGGGCTCTCGGGCTGGGACGGAGGCAGGAGAACCCCCGAGAGGAGCCCGGGCACCTGCCAACCCTGGTGACCTTGATCTTCACAGACGCACAGGAGGTAGAAACGGAAGGCCAAGTTCAGAGCCAAGTTAACCTGATGGGTTAAGTTGTCCCATAAAACTGGGACCCCAAAATGTGGAGGGGAGCCAGAGGACCGCAGTTCTCTAGCCCCAAAGGACACAGGAATAATCAGCCTCAAACGTTGGGGGTTGAGGAAAAGAGAAAAATCGTTGCTGACTATTCGGAACGCCAGGCTGTCCCTAACCTTGTGAAACGGGGGGCTGGTCCCCTGAGCCCCCACGCTGAGAAGTGACATAGAGGGAAGGGTCATCCTGGGTGGCGGGCGGAGGCCCTCTGAGGCTCGCCCTTCATTGCTGGCTGCTCCTTCATCGAAGGCGTCACGAAGAGAACCGCCGAGAAAGTGAGCGGCTCTCAGTAAAAGTGGCCGACTGCACGTGGGGACAAAGCACTGGAGGGAGAATCCGCAGAAACCGTAGCGGAAACAGACACAGAGGCCTCGGGACTCATCGGACGAAAACACCACATAACTCTGGGGGTTTGTTTTGTGTAGGGAAATAAAAGGCAAAGTTCAGAAGAACAGAAAACTCTTCTTTAGTTACCACACACACCTGAGGAAGAACGAAATAAAACTTGCAGAAACGCAAGAGGGCACGACAAGAGGGGCACAGGGCCGAGGCTGGTCTTGGCTGCCACGGCTCTGAGCCGTGGGGGCGCCCCCCACCCCTGCACACAGCCCTCCGAGGGGCTCACAGGAATGTCTCCTTTTTCTGCAGGAGCCCAGGGCCCCGCGCCGACTGAGAGCCCCTTCCAGGGTCCCTTCTCCGCCAGCATGCCGCCGGTGGAGCCGGTCCCGGAAACCCACTCTCCCCTGTCCTCTCTGCGTGGCCACAGACAGGACACGCGGTCCCAGAGGCACCGGGACGTCCTCCCCGGCAGCCAGGCGCCCTGGAGCTTGGAGTCCGCGGTCCTCGACATCCCCGGGAGGTGCCAGGAGGTGCTCCACGTGTGGACAAAGGTGCCGTACGTCCAGATGCCCAAGGGCCCGCCCACCATCGAGGAAGAAGAGTATGGGACGAAGGTGATCCCTGCCGACAGCGTGGAGGAGGCCGCTGAGCCCGGCAGCCCCCCCAGGGCCCCGTGATCGCAGTGCCTGAGGGCCCGGAGCTCGAGGAGCGGGCTGCTCCGCCTCGATAGAGCAAGCGTGTCCCCCGGGACGCCCCTCCCTCCAGACCTGCTCACACAGCCGGGCCTCATTTCCAATTCTAGGAGGAGACCTGGGCCCTGCCGTCCACCGTCAGACCGCTCATTCCACCTTCAGACCCCGCGGTCGCCATCAGACCCCACACCCTCCATGAGAGGCAGGAGGGAATCGGAAGCACGAGGCCTCTGCTTCTGGCTACACGGGAAGAGTTTTACGATCTCTGCATTTCACTCACTCTAGAAGCCACATTTTAAAGGCTTTCGTATTTCTCTAAGCACGTCTAAGTGTTATTCCAGAAAGAAAGAGGATTCAAGATGGAGTGGGTGCCGTGGTTTTACTCTGTTGACTATTAATGTTTTTAACTGTATGAATTTAAGTAGCTTTTAAGAAAATTCTTCAGAATTCCTTAGTAAGTTTTATAAGGAAAAAAAATGAATTTTAATGGCAATAACCTTGAAATCAGTCTTGGCAAATGTTAAGTCCCTGGGTTTCAAGTGGCTGCTTCTGGTGGAGGGCTGGCAGCGACCTCTGGCCTGCCCACCACACCAGTGCTGGGCTCTGAAGTCCAGTGTGAAGCAGGCCTGGTCTGGGCCTCCAGAACTGGCTCCCAAAGGCCCCTTCCCGGGGGCAGCGCCCCAGCCTGGTCCCCGTCACTCCCCTGAGCCGGGCCCACTGCAGGCCGTGACCGTCCAGGGCACAGCCTGCCTCCCCGGCACGGCCACGGTCACACCTGTGCTGGCCGCGCTCAGCCCCATGGACGCGGTCAGAGGCCCCGGGCAGGCGGCTTACCTCCCGATTCCTCCGCGTGGGCCGCACGGCGGGGAGGTCCCTTCCCAGAAGGTTCGCCTCCGGGCCGCCCGTGGGGCCCCCCCATCAGGAGAGCGCACGCGTGTGTTGCACGTGCCGCAAGGAGCCCCTTGGCCTTGACTGTTCACGCCCATGTTCCTCGGTCACAGAGTCCGTCTCCAGCCCCTTCCTCCTGACGGAACGTGTTCTCCCTTAGGGACCACCCAGAAGACCCCCACACGCCCTCGGGCCTCTCCAAGGTGGGCCAGCCCTCCTACAGCCCCCCACCCCCCGCACACACTTCTTATCCCCATCAGCGCAGTCAGGGGGCCCTGCCTCCAAGCTGAAGACTGCTGCACCCTCTCACCTGCGGGAAACCTGGAGCGGCCCCTCCCTGTCCCTGTTTCCCTGCCACCTCCAGCCCTCCCTGCCCTCCTCCACAGGGTTTGGGTGTCCCTCTGGGCTGCCAGCAGCACTCTGGCTCCTGCCCCAAGCCCCCAAAGTCTGCAGAGACCTGGTCCCCACAGGACCTGCTAGTGGAACTGCTGTCACCCCGATTACTTGAAATTGGATTATGGCACCAGGTGGCAGCTCCCCTGGCCCCATGGCATGGGGACCTCCAAGTCCACATGGGCTCATGGGACTGAGGGAACCCAGCCGCTCATCTGACCTCAACCTTAAGAAAAGATGAGCCTCTGACTTTCAGAGGGGAGGTGGTCTCTGCCTCCCACCCAAGCTCACAGAGAAGATCCAGAAGATCCCCCAAATAGAGAACAGGTTCAGAAGCTGGGTGGCTAGCAATTACTGACAAAAAGCACGCAGGGACTACACGGTGGGTGTTAGGGCTACGGCCCTCTGCATCATGAATATGGACCGAGGACCTAGGACACAAGAAATGAAGAAAGGGCTCCCAGGCTGTATGGTGACGTTTTTACTACAGAACAATTAGCACTTGCTTAAAAATGCATTCTTATTGCATCCTGCCTTGAAGAAAGTGAGAAAACTCTCAAGAAACTAGAGAGTGAGCTGGGAGATAAGTAGAGGGCACACAGAAGTGGGCTTCTTTGAAACTAGGCCTTGAACCAAGAGCAGGGCTGGGTGCAAGATTCCAGGACTAATCAGGGACTCCAGCAGAAATAAACTGAAATAAGGCGGCCAAAGTTGAGAACCTAAATTTCTTAGATTTCTAGATTTCAGGGTTTAAGATCAATCAAAATAAACTCACAATCAAAGATCAGAGAAAACACACCATTGGGAGTAGAAGTCAACAGAAACTGTAAAAGTGGATTTAGGCCCCAGGAACTTGAGATTTGGAATTAGAAAGATGGACTATTCAATAGGGTGCATGAAATATTTAAATATATGAAAATCACAGAAATAAGCAAAAAGATTTTCTTCATGATCAGGAAGATATGTAAAAGACGCAAATAGACTTTTCAGAAATAAATATACTTGTTAAAATAAACGTAACAGGTAAACGAAACATCAGATTAAACATAGTTGAAGAAAGTTTTTTTTTTTTAGATGTTGGGGGTAGAAGTTAATTAATTAATTTATTTTTGCTGTGTTGGGTCTTCGTTTCTGTGCGAGGGCTTTCTCTAGTTGCGGCGAGCGGGGCCCACTCTTCATCGCGGTACGCGGGCCTCTCACTATCGCGGCCTCTCGTTGCGGAGCACAGGCTCCAGACGCACAGGCTCAGTAGCTGTGGCGCACGGGCCTAGCTGCTCCGCGGCATGTGGGATCTTCCCAGACCAGGGCTCGAACCCATGTTCCCTGCATTAGCAGGCGGACTCTCAACCACTGTGCCGCCAGGGAAGCCCAAGAAAGAGTTAGGAAAATCATCTGAAGAAACTACTCAGAATGCAGACGCAGCAGAGAGGATGAGAGATGCATAGAAAAAAGGGAAGGTTGGCAGAGACAGAGGAGAGCTGGGGTCTCAGATGCTAGAGGCCAGGAAGGCAGGAAGGCAGGGAGGGAAGTGTTATAAGGAATGATATTAGGGTTCCCCTGAACTAACAAAGGACACGGAAGTACAGGTACAGGAGGTATAACGTATAACAAGCTGCATAAATAAAAAAGAAACCCACACCTAGACATCTTGGAGAGAAAGGCAGAACACCAGACAATCTGACCTTAAAGACAACCAGGAAGAGAACGGATCACCTACAGAGAACAGCAGACTTCCGGACAGCGACGACAAAAGGAGGGAAGTGACGTCCACAGAGTGTGACAGAAATGGGTGTCAACCCAGAAGCACGTACCCAACGATGCATACTTAGGAAAAAGAGCAGAAACACACTCTTAGATAAATAAAAGCTGAGTTTACCACCATTGAAGGAAAACGTGTAATGCAAACACTGGCGGAAGCCACGGGAAAAATGGAGAAGTGCCTCCAACACCCCCCTCTCGGCTGTGTCAGGCCTCCGCGCCCTGTGTGGTGCCGTCTCCGGCTGCCTTAGGGGCTCCCCGTGACCACGGAGTTCAGCGGTGGGACCGCTGTACACGCTGAGCCTCCGTCTTGGTCTTCAGGTCTGGGCTTCATCGAGCTTCTTGCACCTTTGGGTTTAGTTTCCATCAAATTTGGAAACACTTGGGCATTCATTTTTTTTCTAACATCTTTTCTGCCCTCCAACTCCAGTATTTTCTCCCCTTCTTCAAGAGCTTCAACTAAACATACATTAGGCTGCTTCAAGCTGTCCCACAGGTCACTGATGATTTTTTTTGGTGGTGGTGCCACACGGCATGTGGGATCTTAACTCCCGAACCAGGGATCAAACCCGTGCCCCCTGCAATGGAAGCACAGAGTCCTAACTAGCAGACCACCAGGGAAGTCCCTGTGATGATTTTTTTTAAATTCTCTTTTATCTCTGTTTCATTTTGGACAGTTGGCATTGCTACACTTCTCCATGGTCTAACCTGCCAGTAACCCCTTGTGTATTTTAGCTCACGCATTGTAGTTTTTGCCTCCATGAATTTAATCGGTAGCGTTGCTATAGTCTGAGAATACGTTATAATACTGTTTTATCGCCCTGTGTCAGTTCTAGGTCCATTTCAATTGATTCATCTATCTTCTCATTATAGGTCTTACTTTTTCTTTGCTTCTTCGCACACCTAATAGTTCTCATTGAATGCCAATGGTAGTTAAGTGTAGCTTTGGGGTGTTAGATATTTCTGTATTCTTACACAGTAAATTTTCTTGAAGTTTGGTCTGAGATGCAGTTTGGTCTCTGTGCCTTGCTGCTAAGATTTGTAGGCAAGACCAGGGCAGAGCTCAGACTACGGTCTACCGTCGTCCCCTCTCCAGAGCAATCCCCTTCTTTCCAGGCACCCCAAACGCCCAAGAATTGTGACGTCTTCTTGTTGGCCGGTACACGCATCGCTCATGACCTTGTGTGGGTGTCAGGCTCGGACCCATCTGACATTTGCAGTGGTCCACTCCCAGCCTTGCAGGTGTCCTCACCTATGTGAGGGGATCCGCGCTCAGCTGCACACTCTAGGGGGCTGTGCAGCTCTCTCTGTGCTACTCTGTCCACTTTGGACCCCCCAGTCTCTCCGCTTTGTCCCCTCACCTGGGGAGGCTGCCGGCTCCGCCCGGGTCCTCTCCCTGCACCTGGACGCTACCTAGGATGTCAGCCGGGGCTCCCGTCACTCGGGGTTGCTGTCCTTTGTCACCTGCTCTCCAGTGCCTTGCAAACCATTGCTTCATGTATTTCATCCAGTCTGGGGTTGTTTCATGTGAGAAGGTAAATCTAGTTCCTGTTACTCCATCTTGCCTGGAAGCAGAAGTCTGTTCAGCGATAATTTGATGCATATTGGCTATTGCCACACACACACCCATTTTCCTTTGCAAACTCAGGCAATGCAATCACGGGAGCAGGGCCGCGGAACCCACACAGGCCGAGACAGCTGCTGTCGTCACTGGTGAAGACGGGCCCGGGCCGAGGGGTCGCAGACCCTAAGCCCCCGGCAGTGACGCTCCCTCTGAACAGCAGGAAACGGGGGTGGCGCTTCTCAAGAGCCTGTGTTCAGAGAACACAGGGAGAGGGTAGCTGACCCGGTAGCTACTACCTTAACAGATTAGGAATCGTGCTGAGATCTCCATGTGCTAAGAAGGCAGCACAGAAGAAGAGATTATTAGTTAAATAAGTGGGAAAGGCTGGGACCGGGCTGAAGGGCGGATTCTGCTCCCACGGGGCGACTGACCCCCGCGTGGTTTCCGGGGAGGCGTGGTGCCTCTGTCCCGCGATCCTTTCCAGACGACGAGACACGGTGTCAGGTAGAGCCAGTGATTCCCCTGCGGTGGACGTCTTATGATGGATTTTCACAGATGCTGGAAGAACAAGCTTATCAAAATGGCTTTGATTTCTGTTAAACTCTTTCTATTTTTATAACCTCTATGACATGGACGCAAATCCACGTCCTCTCGAAGGGACCACAGAAAACTGCCTCGTTCACACACCCACCTCAAGCCCTGCGGTTTATAACGCCGTCCGCCGTGACTTCGGGGTGTCCGACCGTCCTACTGTCCTCTGGCCCTCACGTCCGGAGTGCGTAGGCGTTAAACGAACTTGATGGCACATTCAGGAAGCCGTGTGCAGCCTGTGCTGGCACCATACGCCCTCAGCCTCATGCAACGCTGGGAGAAAGGAAAAGCCAAGGCAGGCTGCCTCGGGTGGACACAGGGGCACCACCTCGGCCACTGTGATCACAGCAACGAGACCCACAGCCCCGGGGCAGAACTCCGAGTCCGTCACCGCGCTCAGAGCCCACACACCATGTTGCCAGGGTTGGCACCGCAGGTGTGGCATGACCAGAGGCGGGGAAGGATGCGTGGGCAGGAGGGGTCCCCAAAGCCAAGGGGAAGCAGCAGGCCTCCACCCCGAGTTGGTGAGCTGATGCCTCTCGAGACTGTCTTAGAAGCAAAGTTAATAACAGACCCCAGGTCCTGAAAGTCTTATTAGAATAAAAATTAGGGGGGGGCTTCCCTGGTGGCGCAGCGGTTGAGAGTCCGCCTGCCGATGCAGGAGACACGGGTTCTTGCCCTGGTCCGGGAGGATCCCACATGCCGCGGAGCAACTAAGCCCGTGAGCCGTGGCCGCTGAGCCTGCGCGTCCGGGGCCTGTGCTCCGCAACGGGAGAGGCCACAACAGTGAGAGGCCCGCGTACCGCAAAAAAAAAAAAAAAAAAAAAAAAAAAAAAAAAAAAATTAGGGAATCATCTTAAAGCATCAGAAAACCATCTTTCTTAAATAAGACTTTATGCTCAGGTTTATGACTGCAAGGATGTCTCTGGGCCAAGAAAGCAGGTTTCCCAGGTGAGTATCAAGCACATCCTGGTGGTGGACGCCAGCCCTGCCCCAAGCCTGCCGTGTGTCCTGGGTCAGCTGTTCAACTTCTCTGAGTCCCAGGAGCATCGCCTGACAATCGGGTCAGTGATCGGGGCTGTGCACGCCTAGGACCCCCAGAGGGATCCCGCGCTGGCCCAGGGCTCGGCCGCCACCATCGCGAGATTGACTCTTCACAAGCTGGAACGAGGGCCCCAAGTTTTCCTTTCGACTGGATCCCGCACCTGACGTCGGCGGCCCCGATCGGACGTCCACTCCAGGCGGGATGTGCAGCAGGGCAGGGCCCACGTGGGCCACAGAGCGGGCCCTGGGCGTCCACGGCCACCGTGCTGGGTTGTGGTGAGGACATTCCTCCCCAGGAGCCATCTGTCCGTCCATCCCGTGCGCCCCACCCCGAGGAGGGGGCCCTGCTGGGCACCGACCAGCAGCGAGCGAGCAGACACAGCGGGGTCCCCAGCTGGCTGAGGCGCCCCCCCAGGGGCTCAGAGCTGGCTGGAGGCCGTCCCTCCTTCCTTGGCTGCGCGGGGTTATTTTGGCTCCGTGGGGTCTAGGCTTCAATGAAGGGCAACTCTTCCCGGGTTGAACAGCACCAAGCGGGAGTCGCCAAAGCTCTGTCGCCCCGGCGAGATGGACGGGCCGCCCTGTGCCCACCGGTGTCCCCTGCCGCCCGGGTGAGAGCCTGCACGTGCCCGCGGCCCACGAGCAGCGGCCCATGTGGGGGAACACCGTGTGGCCGAGGATGGAAGCTGCCCGGGCCTCTGAGCATGTGGTCAGGAATGCGTTTCAACCAAGAGGACGGACTTCAGGTTTTAAAATAAGGCACACTCCCATGCCTGCTATGTGGAGTTAGGTACAGCCTGAGGCCCCAGCCCCTTCCCGCCCACAGACGGCCTCTGCCTCCCGTCTGGGTGGTCCTCGGGGCGGGGGCCCAGGGTCCAGAGCCTGAGGTAGCCGCTGGGAGCCAGGGTGGGCGAGGCACGGGAAACAGGACGTGCGAGGAAGCCAGGCCAGCGAGCTGAGCACCGTCCCGGCGGCAGCACAGAAGGTGGTCTCTGTAGATATAACTAGGGGCCTCTACAGGAGGGCACCTCGGATTACCCTCGTGGGCCCTAAATCCACGAGAGTGTCCTTAGGAGACACAGGGAGGAAACAGACATGGGGGAGGAGGCCACGTGAAGACATAGGCCGAGGTCAGGGTCATGGGGCCACAAGCCCAGGGATGCCTGGAGGCCCCCCAAGCTGGAGAGGCAGGAAGGGTCCCCAGACCCCTGCAGGGAGCACGGCTGCCGACACCTTGACTTTGGACCGTGAGGGCTTCTGTTGTTTAAGCCGCCAGCATGCGGTCCTTGGCCCCGTGGCCCTGAAAAACCAGCACAGTGTCTTACAAGTACAGATGATTCCGCTCACGGGCGGCCTCCGTGTGGCCACCGTGCAGACATGCATGTGCCGCCTCGAGTTGGGTTTTGAGAACTGGAGTGTAGATGGAGGTCGTCCAGGTCTCGTCAGCGGACCAAGGGCCCGGGGGCAGTGTCATCCCCCACAAAGGATGCGACGGTCCAGCAGCCAGAGCCGGAAGAGGGGTCCTCCGACTCCCACGCCAGGATGGCACCTGCCATCCCATCCTATCGCGAAGGGGACTCTCCCGGCTTGGTAAGAGCCGATGTCACCATTTCAGGCGAGTTTTTGAGCGCGGCCGGGACTGACTCCTCTATGCTGTGAACTCAAAACACAACCTCATTCACCGATGACCAGTGGTAGCCTCCAGGAACGGTACAGCTGGCAACCCCGCTGGCTGGCTCCTGGCTGCCTGCGCCGTGGGGCGTGGCTCCGTGCGCTGTGGCTCTAGCCACCCCATCCTGGGGGCGGGAGTGCTGGGGGCCCGCCCCGTCCCCCGGCCCCGCCTCTGCGATGACTCTGTCCCTCACACATTTCTGCCCCCAGAGGCTGGCACTCACCTCCCAGAGCAGTTCTGCCATCGGCAAACCCACACGTTTATGCCACAGCACTTGCACAGGTTTTTTGTTTTTTTTTTTTTTTTTTTTTTTTTTTTTTTTTTGCGGTATGCGGGCCTCTCACTGTTGTGGCCTCTCCCGTTGCGGAGCACAGGCTCCGGACGCGCAGCCCTAGCGGCCATGGCTCAGTTGCTCCGCGGCATGTGGGATTTTCCCGGACCAGGGCACGAACCCGTGTCTCCTGCATCGGCAGGCGGATTCTCAACCACTGCGCCACCAGGGAAGCCCTTGCACAGGTTTTGAAAAGTGGACTGAATGCTCGCCTTTTGGCTAGTATGATACTGGGAACGTGACAATGAGTAGTGTTTCTCATTCTTTCGTTTGCATCACTAATAGTAACTTCGGCGGTGCTTGGCGCTGTGTGGGACAGAGAAGGTGCAGCCCAGCTTCAACCTGAAGAGTCAGGACCGCAGGTCACGGGGAACGGGCCTCAGGGGGACCTCCTGCTTCCCCTGTTCTTCCGACTCTAAGATTCTGGGCTTACCTGGTGTCCAGAGCGTGAAACTTTTCAGGGAAACGAGAAATAGAAGCCCGTCTTCGGCCAGTTTGGGGCAGAGCAGGAACCAGAGGGGTTGAGAGAAAGGCACTTCGGCCCAGGACCACGGTGGGGACAGGCGGGCTCGGCCTGCCCGTCCCTGGTTCCCGATGGGTCGAGAAAACCGCATCCTCTCTCCCAGGGGCGGGCGGTCTGTTGGACAGCAGCACCTGTCACCCCTCTCTGGCTCAGCACCCCGGCTTCCTCTGCTGCCTGGCCCGGCCGGAATCCCAGGTGAAGTCAGAAGCTGCTGCCCGCAATTCCGATTCAGACGAGACCTGAGAGCTGGGCAGAGCCTGGGGTCAGGTGTGGGGTCTCTGCAGCCAGGACGGAGGACAGAGCCTGGTGGGGGGTTGGGAGGAGTGAGGTCTGTGGGCCATGGAGTTGTGTATGTGTGAGGCTCAGGGTGGGGGGCTTTGCAGCCAAGAGGGGAGGACGGGGCCTGCGGTGGGCTCCTTGGCCAGCTCCAGTTACCACAGCAGTGAAGCTAAAGGCCACACTTCCCCCTGGAGCCCGGGCATCTCGACAGCCCGAGGCGGCTTGCTCCACTGGAGGGGGGTCCCGGAGGATAGAGAGGGAGACCCCTGCACCCCAAGTCTCAGTACTAGAACCTCCCTGTCACCCCGGCCCCAGAATCTTCGGCTGAGTAACCTCCTGGTGAAGGCGGGGACGCGCCCTGTCTCCGAACCCCACCCCTCCTGGCGCAGAGCCGGCCTGGTGGAGAGGGGGCAGCAGGTGTCCCGAGAAGAGCGAGGAAGAGACCCTGGAAGAGGCTCTGAGGTCTGCAGCTTTCACCCAGGTAACCCGCGGAGGCCCCGGTCGGACGCAGGAAGATGGCCCGCCTCCAGCTGGAGTGGGGGCTCGGGTTGGGGCGCCGCCGCTTGTCCCCGGGAAGGAGTCCCAGCTGCGCACCGCGCCCAGGGCCCGGCACGAACCCGCCTCCCCGCCTCTGGCCCATCCCAGCCAGGCGCTCGCCTCACCCTCCCAGTGTCCCCCAAACTCTCGCGGGGCGGCCCCACTCCCCGCCCCACCCTGCTCCCCTCCGTGGGGTCCGAGCCCGGCCATCCCGGACCCCAGCGTTGGCCCGAGCGTCTCCGCAGAGAGGCCAGCGTCTGGCCGCCCCAGCCGGGAGGCCCGCCCTCGCGCCCAACCGTCGACCAACGTCCGGGGTCCCGGAGAGCCAGGTGGGACCGCACGGGCGACACCCCGCCCCGCGGAGCCGTGTGGCCCTGGGGCCAGCGCCGACCCGCCTTGTAAGGCAGGGTCTGCGCTCGGACGGCCTCAGTGCGCCCGGCAGCCCGGGAGGGAGGGGGCGGGGCGGAGCCGCCAAGAGAGTGAGGGGCGGGCCTGGGGGGCGGGTCCCAGAGGGGGCCAGTGGGGGCCTGGGGGCGGGTCCTGGGACGGGTCCTCCAATGGGAGCGCGGGGAGGGCAGGGCGTGGGGCGGACCGGGCGCGGAAACTGGAGGCCAGGGGGCGCGCCGGCGGGCCTGGGGGCGGGCCTGAGGCCGGGGGCGGAGCCGGCGGGCTGAGAGCTGCGGCGCGAGCGCAGGCCGGGTACCGGGTCGCTCGCGCGCGAGTCGCGGAGGCGCCGCCGCTGCAGTCGCCGCATCTCCGAGGTAAGGGGCCGCGGGGCTCCGTCCCGGGGCGCGGCGCGCAGGGCCCCCTGCTCCTCCTGCCACCTGCGCCCGCAGGCCGTGGCGCGCCACCCATTCCCGGCGGCCGCCCGCGCCCCTTCCCCGAGGCCCCGTGCGTCCGTGCGCCCCGCAGCTGCCGGCTATCCGCGCGGCGCTCGGGCCCCCGTGGCTGCGTCCGGGCGCGGGTTTGGGGACGCGGGGGCGCGGGCTGGAGCGACCGGCGATGCAAAGGACAGGTTTATAATTGGGCCCTAAAAAAGGCGCTTTGGCCTTTCTTCGCGTCGGTGCGTAACGCGACAGAGGACGCCCCTCGCAGCCCCTTCCCTCTCCGTGTCCTGCTACATAAACACCGTTCACATGCCCAGGCCTGGGGTGGCGGCTGCCAGCGAGACGGCGGGACATTAGGGTTTAGAGGGTTTGAAATGAAGCCACTGTCATACAGCACGAATTTTAGGAGACCCAGGGCCACAGTAAAGGCCATTTGTGTCGACGGGCCGAGAATGTACGTGATCCTTTGGCGAGAACTCGGCCGTCCCTCTCGGTCCGGCATTTAACGTCGCCATATCGGTGCAGGTGAGAGGGTCAGGCCTACACTTCGCAAATCCAGAAGCATCCCCGGAGGGGTGTTCTGTTTTCTTATCGCCTGTGGGCACATAACCCGGCAATCAAGATAAAGAGGTTGGCTGCCAGTGTATTTTTTCCACACGCCCCTGGGGACCAGTGCCCCGCCCTTGAAGGAGGATCCAGAGAAACCCTTTATTCTGCGGTCTCAGTTATGTAAATGAAGCCTTGATATGAGGTGGGAAGAAAACCGTCTCTGCGACTGCTGTTTTGATAGGCGTTTTGTGCTCTCTGATGATGGGACACCTTTTAGGCTAAGCTGGCTATGCTGTCATCCGTCTGTGTATTTACTGGCTAATTCATCTGACATTTATAAACGATAAAAAGACCTAGCTCCCATGCCCCCCCCCCACCTCCCAGGACTCCCCGTGGCCAGTATCTCAGGGAGGGTGTTCTGGGGGTGGCCTCCCCAGGGCCTGGGCCAGCCCCTGCCGCCTAGGAGGTGATCAGTAAACCCTGACCTGAACTCCAAGTGCACTAGGACCACATCCGGGGATGGAGCAATGGGGCTGGGGAGGGAGAGCTTGGAGCAGGCAGGAAATGGGGGGAGGGGCGGGGGCCATGGGACAGGCGCCTTGCGAGTGCCTTAAACTGGGCTCCATGATTCCTTCTCTGGTACAGCCCCTGTTCCCAATCCCAGGGCTCAGTGATGAGTGAAGGGGGAAGGGGCTGCTGGTGAATTTCCTGGGGGCATCTGCAAAATGCGTGCCATGCAAGGGTATGCGTGTTTTCCTGGGGAAAGGGCCTTCATGATCTCCAAAAGGATCTGTGACTCAGAAAGGTACCCTAATTTATGTACTACATTAAAAAATTCTTCTCCATCTTTTTGGAATGACAAAGTGATGGAGATTAGAGGAAGCTGTGTTGGCCGAATTCTTATCTCCTCGGTGTTGTTTGGCTGATCTTCGTGAATCCTTTGAAGTTGCAATAAATAAGCTGTTTTAACTATATACAAGGTTATAGATGCTCATTGTGGGAAATGTGCAAATCACAGGAGAATTTCATAAAGAAAATTAAAATCACTCGTCACTGATTGAGGATTAAGAGAAAGCCTTTGAGCAGCCAAGCTGTCCTCGGGGGGCTGCGTCCTCGTGGCTTCCCTCCCTGGTGGGCAGTGGAGCCGCTCCCTGCAGAAGAGGCTGAGAATTAGAAGCTTCCTCAGGGAGAGGCTTGCTGGCCTAGCGCCAGGGCTATTTATAGCTGGTGATGTTGCTGTGAGGCCAGAGGAGCGCGTACAGGAGACGCCATCTGGGGCTTCCGGGGCCATGAGGCACGGCCCCCACTGCACCTTGAAGTGTCAGGTCCTCCCTGGGTCGGGAGGTCCGTGCCCTGGGCCCAGCCTGGCACCATCTGGAAACCACCCCAGACCGAGGGTGCTGGGCACTGTGTAGAGGCCACCTGAGCCCCAAACCCTGGACCAGGCAGATGCTGGGATTAGGCAGGAGAATTGACACACGCCCAACTCCTGCTACTTCAGCAGCAGATGTTTCCTGGGAAGGAAGGTGGGGAGCTGCCTGGGGGGGTGGCCAGCGGCATCTGGGGCTCAGACGTGGTCTCCGGCACCCTGCGTGGGCCCGCCCCACTCTTCGGCCCCTCTTGGGGAGACCAGCCTCCTCTCTGGGTGGGGAGGTAACCACGGCGTCACAACCCATGGAGTCCCCAAACTCGGCACCCCCGGTGCACAGCGTCCCCACCACGAGTCCCAGCTCAGCAGAGCCCCTTCCGAGGGGCAGCGTCCTCAGTGACACCCACATGGCAGTTCCTGGAAACGGCTTTGAGTGGCCCTGCTGGGGTGACAGGGGAGGGTGCGGGTTCTGTGACCTGCAGCCCCCGAGAAGGGCATATGGGGGAAGGGCAGCCCCCCACAGGAACGTGGCATGCTGTCTCCAGATCTCGTTTGCTGACAGGGAAGCAAGACTGTTTTCAGCTTGCAGATTTCCCCTACAACTGTACAGGACGTGCAATGACATGCAGTGAAGTTCAAGTGTAATTTAATGTCTAAATGTCCAAATGTAGGACCTTCTTTGGTGCAGAAATGTCAAAAGTCTTTCACGGGGTGTGAGGAAATGATGGTGTTCTGACTTTGGTACCAAACCCAAGTGTCTTCTGCACCCCCATTAGCGGGGGTGGGGTGTGAGCTCACCCTCCGGAGAGCACATTCTTGCCCACTTTTCCTTTTCTTAATTAGATTTGTGAAAAGGAAGGACTGGTCCCGACCTTTTTTCAAGCCTAAAAGTTAAGAACACCTGGAGCCTTTTCCTGCCCATCGCCTTGTGTCCCACAGCACACTGTCCCCGTGTGTCCCCGTGTCCCCAGCATGTCCAGTTGTCCCAGCACAGTCTCCCCTCTTTGGGCCACATTCCCGAGGTCTCATCCTGTAACCCCGTTGCACCCATTTGTTCAACAGACATCAGGTGCCAGGTGAGCCCGGCCAGGTCAGCCCTGGGAAGCTCTCGCTCCAGCGGGAATGTCACAAAAGCCAGCGTCCTCCCGGCGCCTCGTTCAGGCCTCACACTCTCACTGCCTCTGGGTGCGGGGAGCCGTGGGCGTCGGATCCTGGGAGGAGCTGCCAGCGCCCGGCTGCCTTCCTGGGAAGGCGCTTCCTGCAGCTCATCTGGGCCTCGTCTCCCCCGCCCTGGCTCTGCTGGCTGTTTGGCCCCCAGGCCTCCAGAGGCCCCGAGGCTGCTTCTTGCTCCTGCCAGGGGCTGTGGCTGCCCCGCTAGCCCGTTCCTGGGGAGGGGCTCTGCTTTGGCTGTGGTTTTACTGCCCGAGTCTGTTTCCCCGCGTCTCCGGTTTAGCGTTAAACCGTCCTACCCCAGAGCGCGTGCTCTTGCCATGCTGGCGCATTTCGGGCAGTGCCGCGTGGAGGCGGTGCGCGCTCTGTTCCGTGAACCCGTCACCATCTGCTGAGCCCTTGTGTGGGCCACGGGCCTTGGGGTGTTTTCCATTCTCTGGCGTGGCTGCCTGGAGCCCCCCTGCGCGTTCCTCGGAGAACACGTGCGAATGTTTCTGCTGGGCCCTCGGCGCCCCGTCGCCCTCCAGTCGTAGCCAGTGTTACCGGCGGCTCCCCGGAGCTGAAGCCCCTTGGCAGCCGCGCCCCACAGCCGCCGGCAGCGGGCAGGGCGCAGTGGCCTCTTGGCGGCCGGCCGTCTGGAGGGTGCGTGCCAGAGCCTGCGTTTCAGGCTAAGGTAACGAAGCCGGGCGTCCCTGCCAGTGACTGGGTGTCTGGATGTGCTGGGCCTCCTCGAGTCCCTTGCCCATTTCTCGAGAGCTGTCTTTTTCTGGCTGATCCACAGGGTTCTTTCTAGATTCTGGAGGCAGCAGTGTGTGCTGCAGGTGAGCGATAGCTTCTCTACCCCACAGCTGTCTTTCCTCTCCTTCGTGACATCTTTTGATGAATGGACGTTCTGAGTTTTAATCTGGTGCCATTTAAGAACCTTTTCCTTTCGGGATAGTGGGTTTTGTGTCCTGTGTAGAGTGTCTTTCCCACCCGGGACATCAGATACTCTCAAGCACCCCCTTCCTGAGGTTTAATGATCTTGCCTTTCCTGCTTCAATCTGTACCTGGATTAATTTCCATTTTTCTCCGTGTGTCTGTTCAGTCAGCCCGTCTCCTTTCGTTGAAAAAGTTCTCTTCCTGCTTTTCCTGCAGGACCACATTTGTTGGCCACACTGTCTCTGCACATGTGCGGGTGGATTCGAGGCTCTCTTCTGCCCGGTGGTTTATTTTCTGTCCTTGTACCAGGACCACACACCACACTGGCTTCATTTCCAGAACTTTCCATCAAGTCTGGAAACCACTGGGCAAATCCTCCACCTGTTCTTCCTTCAAGATCGATCGCTGGTTAATTCACGGTTCTTTGCCTTTTCGTGTATATTTTGCATTCAGCTTGTCTCACTACCCAGACACAAAAAGTGTTAGAATTTTTATTTGGATTAAATTTAAACTGTGGATGAATTTAGGGACAATTGACTTCTTTGTATTTCAGACTTAATCCATGTTCATAATATCACTATTCTTTCGATAGTGCTTCATGGTCTCTGTGTCGACGGTCTTGCACATCTTTTGTTAAATTTACTCCTAGGTAATTCATATTTCCTCACTTTTTAAAAAATGGTATATTTCTAAATACCTTTTATTGTCTGGTTTTGCTGCTACATGGAAATAGAATCGATTTTTGTATGTTGACCATGTATCCAGAAACCTTGCTAAACTCAGGTTGATTCTAATAGTTTTCCTGGGGTCCCTTTGGATTTTGTATGTACACAGTCATAGAAACTGCAAATAATGCCAGTTTTATTTCTTCCTTTCTATGTTTATATCATATTTATTTCCTTTCCTTATTTACCACACTGACACAGTGAGTGCAAGTGGTGATAGCTGGCAAGCGTCTTTCTCTTACTCCAGTTTGAAAAGAAAAATTTTCCAATATTCAAAGTGTGATGATTTTGTAGCTTTTTGTAGGTACCCATTATCAAATTAAGGAATTTATTTCCTTTTCTAATTTGCTAAGAATTTTTACGGTGAATAAATGCTGAAATCCATCAAATGCTTTGGCTGCATTTATTAAGATGATAATATGATTTTGGTTCTGTATTGTGTTATGTGATGAATTATATTAAGTTAATGTTAAATGAACCTTGCATTCCTGGCATAAACCAAACTTGATTGTAAGGTATTGATCCTTTTTATCTATTACTGGATTCAGTTTGTTCATATTTTGTTTAGGGTTTTTGTATCTGTGCTTGTAAGTGAGATTGGCATAGATTTTTCTTTTCTTGTAACGCCCTTATCAGGTTTTGGTACCAGGATTATTTTAGCCAGAATGAGTCGGGGTGGGGTGTTTCATCTTTTACTCTTTGGAAGAATTTGTGTAAGACTGACATTATTTCTTCTTTCAATATAAGGAAGAATCTGCTGGTAAAGTCATCCAGGCCTGGAGTTTTCTTTGTGAGAAGGGTTTTAAATAAGAATTCAAATCCTCAATAATTATAAGAATTAATAATAAATACAAGAGCAATTATAAGAGTATATTTCTTCTTGTTACTGTTTGGTAAAATGGCTTTTGCTTTGTCTTTAGGAATTTGTCTGTTTCATTTAGATTATCAAACATGTTGGTCTGAAATTGTTTATAATATTCTCTTATTATATTTTAATCCCTTAGTATCTGTAGCGCTTGTAGGGATGTCCACTCTGATATTGGATATTTTGAATTTCTCTCTTTTTTTTTTTGGTGGTACGTGGGCCTCTCACTGTTGTGGCCTCTCCCGTTGTGGAGCACAGGCTCCAGACGCGCAGGCTCAGCGGCCACGGCTCACGGGCCCAGCCGCTCCGCGGCACGTGGGATCTTCCCGGACCGGGGCACGAACCCGTGTCCCCTGCATCGGCAGGCGGATTCTCAACCACTGCGCCATCAGGGAAGCCCTGACTTTCTCTTTTTTTACTTGATTAACGTCCCCAGTATTTATCAATTTTTTCAGTGTTTTCAAGGCATTAACTTTTGATGTCGTTGGTCCTCTGTGTTATAGATTTGTTTTCTAATTTATTAATTTTTACTTTTATCTTCATTGTTTCTAACGCTGTTGTCCTTAATTTGCTGAGGTTTTTCCCCTGACTTCTTAGATGGCAGCTCACCTCACATGTGACGCATACATGTGTGCACACACACGCGTTTCCACCCCGTCTGGCTGTTTTCTCTTGGGTATTTCTGATCCATGAGTTCTTTAATCCGCTCTGCTGTGAAAGCCATCCACTGAGTTCTGAAGTTTAGTTATTGTGCTTTTTAGGGCTAGAATTTCTAAGGTGTTCTCTTTTCAGACCTGCCTCCTGCATTCTTACAGCTCCCGTTCTTTGTTGCACTCCCTCGTCTTGTCCTTTTTCTTCTTTGCACATGGCGCGCACTGCCCATTTCTTCTTTGCACACGGTGCACGTACTCACTTTAAACTCAGTGTCTGATCGAGCTCCAGTAACTGGAACCTCTAGTCGTTTCTGCTTCCTGTTGTTTCTGCAAGTTCTTGGCACTTGTTCCCCCTCTTAGGCCCGTTGTTTTTTTTTTTTTTATCATATGTGGATATTGTGTTTTTCCGTCTCCAACGGTCGTCTCCTCCTCAGGAGCGCTTATGTGTGTCCTGCCGTGTGCGGGGCACCCGCGGTCCAGATCCCGGCACCCACGCTGGGGGTTGAGAGGAGCCGACCTGACCACCCCTGCCTCCCGGGCGCCCGTCCGTCCACCCCCAGGGCAGGGCTGGTCTGTTCAGGGTGCCCTGCCCTCCCGGGTGGGGGACCTGGGGCTTCTCAGTCCCCGTGGGTGGTGGGAAGCCTCCCAGGTGTCTGGCAGAGGGGGAGTGAGGGCCGGGCCGCGGACCACTTCGGAGACCCTCGGGCTGCCTCTGGGTTTGCGCTGCACACCTGTGCTGGCTGCTCTGGGGCAGGGGAGGCTTCGCGGCGGCCGCAGGCGACACCGCCCCTCACCTGCCAGCCGTGGGACCCAGGCAGCGGCCCTTCCCCGCAGACCTCTCTGCCCCTGTGGCCCTGCGGTTGGCTTCCCCGCCCCCGGCCTGGCCTGCACGCTGTGGGGTCCGTGGGGTCTCGGGCGGCCTTGGAGGCCTGGCCCCAGGACCTGCCGTGCGGGCGTGTGCTGACCGCAGGGCGCCTGCCGTCGGGGAGAGGCCAGGCCATCCGCGGGCAGCTCCGCGTTCCTGGAGCTGACAGACGTCCTGTTGAGGGTCTCATCTGCACACGCCAACTTGAGGCCAGACCCCATCTGCGGGGAGGGTCCTCCGCCGCTCTCGCCTCTGGGTTCTGTGCCGCCGCCCAGGCTTCACTCCTCCGGGCCTTTGCAGGCGCTTTTCTCTGGGGCAGGGACCCCCTTCTGGTGTCCCTGCTGTGTGCAGGTCCTGGGGCTGCTGTGACAAAGGACCACAGACTCTTGACTGAAAACTACAGAAATGTGTCCTCTCCCAGTTCTCAGGCCAGACTCCCAGTCCGAGATGGAGGTGTCGCAGGGCCGCGCTCCCTCCCCCTCCGGAGGCACCAGGGAGGGTCCCTCCTGCCTCTTCCAGCTCCCGGGGCTCCGGGCATCCCTGGGCTTGTGGCGACGTCCCTCCCGTCTTGGCCTCCGGCTTCACGTGGTTGCTCTGTGTCTGTGTGTCTCCTCTTCCGGCCCTCGTAAGGACCCCTGTCAAGGGACTTAGGGCCACCCTGGTCCAGAGGGGACCCATCTCGAGACCCTTAGCTTGATGACGTCTGCAGAGACCCTTCTTCCAAGCAAGGATCCTCCACCTTGCGGGGACGCGGACACACCTGGCCTGGGGCCACCATTCACCCACTACACGTGCCCTGCACAGGGCCCGCCCGACCCCAGGTTGGCTGCAGATGCCGTGTTCTTGGATTTTGTAAGAAACGGTAGAGACCGGCTCTGGGGCCGGGGGACTGGGGCCCAGGATATGGTTCCTGGGAGGCCAAGAGGTCCCAACGGAGTGAGTCCCCCCAAAAGCCCCAGCTTCGTGGCGACCCAGAGAAGTTCCTGCTGTCGCATCAGTTCTTCTGAGGGGCAGGGGTGGCAAACCTGTCCTGGCCCCTACCCCCCCCACCCCCGTCCCCTCGCCCACCAGTCTGACCAGCAGGAGTCCCCAGGCCCGAGGGTGCTACCCCCACACGGTGCGGGACGCGGGACGGCCACTGTCCCCAGGGAGGCGCCCGCTCAGCTACCCACCTTCTTCTCTCTCGTCCCAGAGAAACCGCGTTTGACTTGGGCGCAGGGGACGGTGTGGCTGTGACTGTGGTTCCCAGGCTGCGCCGAGGGACGGCCTAGCCTCCGTGCGGGAGGTGCCCACCCCACGGGCCTTTCCGGGCCTACGGCCTGAAGCGTGTGACCCGGCCCCTGGGCGGCATCCTGCTCGGACGGCAGCCGCTTGTCCCGTCCCGTCGGGGCCCCTGCAGGGACCGTGAAAGGCGGCGCCGAGGCAGCAGGGCCGCACCCACCCTGAGACCCCGGGGACCGTCTGCCCTGCGGGGCCGGCACTCAGAGGCCGCTTGGCGCCCGCCTGGGAGGCTCCTGCCGCCTGGGACGAGTGGTCATTCACACCGAGTGCTGGGCAGCCCAGGAGTGGTGGCCGTATTGTGATTAAAATGTGAACAGTTGCCAAAGGGCCGTGTTGTGTTCAAATGGGCTCTGAAACAAAGAGCCGGAGCTGCGGGCCGGCGGTCCAGAGGGTGTGCAGGCCCGACGCCTCTGTTCCCCTCGGCTGTTCACTCGGAGGCTGTGCCTTTTCCAGGGGCTGCACCGAGGGCGAAGCTGGACCCCGACGCTGGGGGACGGAGGGGAGGAGGGGGAGGCGACGGCATCCATACCCCCGGCTTCTGGCCGCTTGGTCTTCTGCATTTTCTGTCCTAACCCTCACCCGCCCACCTCATCTTGGCCGCGAGGGTACAGCGCGCCCACCCGGCAGGGGTCAAGGAGGCTCTCCCTGGGACCAGCCGACCAGGCGCCCTGGCCTCCCGTGCGGCCCCGGCACAACTGTGCTTGGAGCTTCTTTGGGGGCCGCTGCTGTCGTTCCCTCGCCCCCTCCGTCGCATCAGCCCTGGGACCGGGCCCCGGTGGGATGAGCCGTCCAAAGGGGCTGGGCTGCCCTGGGAGGCGCCTGCTCTCCTTCCCGCACTCGGCACGGAGCCTCTGGGTTGCGTCTGCGCGCGCGTCCAGCGGCATCCGGCGAGGGCCGTCCTGTGGCCAGGCCCCTGCACGGCCGAGGTCAGGCGCGCTCAGTGGACTGTCAGCCCAGCCCGGTCGGCGTCAGGCGCTCCATCGAGGTCCGAGGAGGGCCAGTTTGTCAGATGCTCTTGAACCTGGCATTTCCAGGGCCCGTGCGGGTCTTGCGCAGGAGCAGGGTCTCAGCTGGGCCCCGGGCCTTGGGGGCACATCAGCGGGTGCAGCCACGGCCCAGGGACTTGGGCTCTCGGCCCTGGCGGAGGCTGCCGCCCCCGGGCCCAGCTTGGTGTAGACATCTGGAGGCCGGCACGCGGGGTGGGCCGACGGGGCTGAGGACAGGGACGCCTGAGCGGGAGCTCCAGAGCCCGGGGTTCCCACCGCGGCTCGCGGCGCCAAGATTCCTCTGGTGTCCGCTGTCCCGGGAGCCCTTTCCCACCTGCGGGCTGGTCTCCCGGTCCCGAGCAGCCTCTAGGACGAGGTCGGTAACAGGAACCCCAGTCGAGCTCTAGCGTGTCGTCAGTGACACCCCACAGCGCGCTGCGGCCTCTGGACCCCCCGGCTCCCCGACTCTTCAAGTAGGGGGCTCGCCAGTGGGGCTGCTGTGTTGTGGGGAGCTTCCAGACTTGGGGTGCGATGCTGGTGACCCGACAGAGCCCGCGGTGGGGTCCGGGCGCCATGGCTGAGCCGTGACCCGCCTTTCCCCTGTGCTGCCGGCCCAGCTGGCTCAGTGTGCGGTGGAGCCGGGTTCCTAGTTTCGAGAGGTTTGGCATCAAGGAGGCCGGCGGGACGGGGCCTGGGAGGCGGGGAGTCCCCTGTGCGGGTCCCAGCTCCCAGACGTGCGCATCCTCTGGCCCGCATCCTGCTCCCCGGAAGCACGCCATCCCGACCCCCCACCCCAGGACCGGCAGCTTTCCCACGCCGCCCTCCAGCCAGCCTCGGCCATCCTGGTGCACTCAGCACCCGCCCGGGCCTTTGGGCCCAGAGGACCCACGAGGTGGAAGGGGCCCCGGGGGCTGGAAGGCACCTGGACCCCAAGGGGCAAGATGCTTGAGGCCTGGTCCGATCGCAGGAAGTGCCCGCAGGTAGGGTGTAGATTATCTGCAGTATGGGGGGGAGGGGCATTGGGGAGGAGGGGCTGAGAGCTGGTTTGCGGAGCCAGGGGATGGAGGTGCGTTCACACCTGCGGAGCAGGAACACATGCTCCACCTTTACTCTCAGTGCAGAACCAGGAGAGGCAGAGTTGCTGTCGCCTTTAAAACAACACCTGGCCCCGCTCACAGGCACACCTGGCCCCGCTCACAGGCACACCTGGCCCGGCTCACAGGCACACCTGGCCCTGTTGCAAGCAGATCGCTAACATGGATTCCCAGCCCTCCTGGCTGGGGGCACTGTGTGCTAATGTCACGCGGAAGCTGTGACTGTGTCATATAAGGGTCTGTCCTGTGTCACGTTTCCTGTAGGTTTTGCTTCAGATAGTCATGTCTTAAGGGCATTGCCAGGGAGAATCATTTTGGAGACACAGGCCTCGTGGCGCCTTTTTGGGGCACGGCCCGCCTGTGAGGGGCTTTGGGGCCAGCGGATCACGCGGTGTCTGAAGACAGCTGGGCCCCTGTGGTGGGGTGGTCCCTGGAGCCTGGTGCACACGCTGGGGCAGGCGTCCCCTGGTCCGCTCGTCCTGCATCTCCTTCCACTCTGGTCTGTGAGTCCACCTTGCAGCTGCCCTGCCCTCCCCGAACCCTCACGAAAATGCAAGTCCAGTAATGCAGTCCATGCCCACCCGCCGCGAGTCCCTCATCAGTTCCCAGCCGCGGAGCCCCGGGGTCAGCGTGCCTCCGCAGGGCCTGGCCAGGTGACGCCCACACAGCTCCCCCCACCGCACCTGCCCACCCCCTGCGCCTCCTACCCCGGGCCCTGGTCCCACACCGGGCACCAGCTGCTGACAAGCCTCACGTGGAGGGGGCAGCGACGGGGCCCGCCGGGCCTCCAGTTGGCCACGTCCACAGCCAGCCACAGCGACACCTGGTCACGAGACGCAGGCCCACACGTGGGTGCTGTTCGCCCTCGCTGGCTCCAACATCGGCTGTGTTATTTCTGCTCCCCCCACCGTCCTGCTTCTCCCCACAGCAGGAAGTCACCTTGGAGAGCTTCCCATCGGCATGGAGGGTCTCACTCCTGTTATTTTTGTTAAAGCAATTTTCAAGTTACTTTATTAAGCTACAAATGTGGAGCCCAGGATGGAGAGCTGGGTCCTGGGGCTCATCTCCACATCCCCAGTCATGTCCCCCCCTGCCCTGAGCCCCCGCCTGGACCTCCCTCACCAGCCACCGTGCCTTCTTGAGCTGCACCACCCCTTCTGTTGGGGAACTTGTAGGTCCTGAGTCGAGCAGGGCCCGGCTCAGGACCCCCACGATGCCGGCTTGCCTGCTTCCCCCCACGGACCACTAGCCGTGACTCTGGGGGTGCTCAGCTCCCGGCCCCCCAGAGCTGCTGGAGGTGGAGGTGTCTTCCAGCCCCGTGGGGACCCGGGCTCTTGACACCATCAGCCACCCCCCAACGTGAGCCCCCCCTACCCTGGGCCTGGGCTGCAGCCCCGCTCGGCCCTCGGAGGCTCCACAGACCCCTGCGCTCCCCTGGGGCTTCCCTCTCCTACTAGCAGTCTGTTCGGGCCCCTGGGTGGGGGGCACCCTGGTCAGCAGACTGGGCCCTGAGGTGGGCGCAGCAGCGTGACTGGTCCTGGACCCCTTCCCCGAGGATGGTGTCACCCCCCCGATGCCCGGGAAGCTGTCCCCCAGGGAGCCCCGCAGAGCAGCAGGGGTCCCGAGTCCCCCAGGGGCTGGCTTGTGCTCCCCCGTGCTGGGGGCTCTGTCGGGGACTTGGAGGCCAGGGTGCTGGGGCTGGAGGGGCCTCGCCGTGTCCTGCATTAGATGGACACTTTGTCCCGGGGTCACACGGTCGCTGGCGGGCCACAGCCCCTGTCCGCGGGCAGCGGGGGCCTTGGGCAGCTGCCCACAGAAGCAGGTGACCTCTTGTTGCTTCCTCCCTGTAGCATGGCTGACAGCAGGCCCAAGCCCCCCAAGCCCGCCAACAAGACGCCCCCCAAGTCCCCAGGGGACCCCGCGAAGGACAAGGCAGCCAAGAGGCTGTCACTGGAGTCGGAGGGTGCCAGCGAGGGGGCGGCCGCCACGGGCCCGGAGCTCAGCGCCCTGGAGGAGGCCTTCCGGAGGTTTGCGGTGCACGGGGACACCAGGGCCACCGGGAAGGAGATGCACGGCAAGAACTGGTCCAAGCTGTGCAGGGACTGCCAGGTGATCGACGGCAGGAACGTGACCGTCACCGACGTGGACATCGTCTTCAGCAAGATCAAGTACGTGTGCGCCCGGGACCAGCGGGGTGGGAGCAGGGCTCTGCGTTCTCTCGGGCGGCCAGGAGGCGATGCTTCAGGACGCCGTCCCCGCCCGGAAGAAGGTGCCCGGGAGTTTGAACCAGAACACGCCCCGGTGGGGCCGGGAGCCCAGGTCAGGGACGCTGCTGCCGCCGCCTGCCACAGCCCGGGGGGTCTCAGGCGGCAGAGGCCGGCCCGTGGGGGGCTGCTGGGGGCGGGGGGCACAAATCCGGGAGGTGGGCGTCTGTGGCGCCGCTGCCCTCAGCTCTGGGGGACGTTCGCGTGTGAAGAAGAGCGGGGGTGACGAGCGGTGGGCACCGTGTGCCTGTCCGCACGCGTGTGCACGCGGGCTCGGGCGTGTGGTCCGGGCATCGATACACCCCTCCCCCTTCTCCTGCCCTTCACACCCCGTGACCCCTGAGGACGGCAACAGCGTCCCCGAGGCATCACACAGACACGCACACACGTGCGGAGCTCAGGTCTCCACTCTGCTGGTCACGGCTCACCCGGAGGACAGATGCCCGGGACGGGCCTCAGAGACCCTGCGTGCAGGAGGCACACGGGCCCTACCGGCCCCCGGGAAAGGGAGCCCCGTCTGGTCCCGGTCCCGCCTGCTCAGACAGGGAGGAGGCTTGGCCCCTGGCGCCCAGGCACTATGGGGGCCCCACCTCAGAGCCAGGCTGCTCCGGGCCCCCGGGTCTCTGCCTCGGCTTGCTGGGCGCGGGCCGTGGCGGGAGGTGCGCGGCCGAAGCCCCGGCCCGGCGAAGGGTCGTGGTCGAGGTGCAGTCAAGACCAGCCTGTGGCTACTCCCCCTCTGCCCTCCTGGACCTGCACTCCCTGGGGGGTCCCTGTGACCTGGGTCCCACTTGGGAGAGCCCGTTCTGGGGAAGGGTTCCCCAGACCTCCCAGCTGTGCAGCGGGGGACCTCACGCTTGGGAACGGAGAGGTAGACAGTGCTCCCGGGGGGGCGGGGGTCCTGCGGGACGGGCTGGGAGCCACCCCTGGGGGACCAGGTCTGAGGTGTGCGGGGCACGGTGGGGACGTGTGTGTCCCGGCGTGCGGGTCGTGGGACCGCGGCCGCTCCAGGGGGCAGCCGCGGCATTAGTGCCTCAGCTCGCGGGAGCCGTGGGCGTGGAACTACAGGTCGCTGACCGTCGATGGCTGTTTCTGTTTGGGGCGGTTGCCATGACTCTGCAGCCCTGCCGCCAGCCCGGTATCTGCAGCCTCTGTTTAGGCCCGTCGTCATGGCAGCACTTGTTTGTTTGGATGTTACTACGTGTTAAGTTTTAAACAGGCTTCTTGCAGCTCTTCCCCAGGCCTTGATTGAAGACTGCTGTCTCCGGGGCCAGGGCTTCCCCCGGCCCTGCGCCCCCCACCCCCGCCCCGGCCCCAGGGCCGAAGGAATTAACTCAGGTCCCCGTTCCCATAAGCCGGAGTGTCACCCCAACAGTCCCGCCGGGGGTCTGTGGGCCGCAGGGTCCCCTGCGTGTGTGCCCAGGTGGGAAGGCTGGGGAGGCAGAGGGGTCTCTGCCGGCCCTTCCTGGCCCCCACTCGCCGGCTTTCTGGCCAATGGTGGCGTTTCCCGTGACTCTGGAGCCCCGTCTGGGCTGCAGGTTAGGAGGACGCACGCCGGGGCGGGGGACGCGGCCCATTCTTGCCGCAGGGGCTGCGGAGGAAACTGTCTGAAGCGCAGAGCTTGGCACATGGCACATGGGTGCAGAGACCCAGGCCGGCGGGATGCCTGCGGGAGTGGCGGGCAGAGCCGGGTGCACTGTGGGTCCCGGACACGCTGGCGGGGCCCAGCACCTGCTCGGTGCCTGGCGCCCGGCCCTGCCCTGCCCCTCCCTGCAGGCTGGTGGGTGAGGCTGCGGCGTTCGGGGCCCTGATCCCAGCACGTGCTTCCAGCTGTGTTGTTGGGGGCCTCTCCTGGCTGCCCAAGGCTGTGCAGGGCATCCAGCGGCTTCTGCCCTGGCCTCCTTGGGGCCTGCCTGGTGTGTCTACAGAGGGCCAAGGCTTGGGGGGGCAGGAATCGGGCAATTCCGCCCATGCTGGCTCCTCATCCCATTGATATCGGTGTTGGACACCGGTGCACGCAGGCCTTTTGATGACCTTCCCCAAACACCCAGAAGTGGTTTCAGTGACCTCAGGTGCATCTGTCCCCAGAACCCATCCCTGAGCCTCCAGCCTGCGTCAGGCCCTCACGACGTCAGGAGGAACTTCGGACGCTCTTTCCTGCTTGGGGAGTAGCTGACTGTTGCGGTCACAGCTGCCCTTCAGGCGGCCGGCCTGGCGGCCGCCAGACCTCAATATGACCAGCCTCCTCCCGGGTTGCCAGCAGCGTGGTCCCTGGGGCCCAGGAGCAGGGGGCTGGCGTCTGCCCGCTCCCAAGGCCTGGTACCAGACGTGTGGGCAGCTGCCACATCGCACCGCATCCTCACACGGCATCCAGGTCCTCCAGACGGCGCTCCCGTGGCAAGCCGCACAGCCCCGCTGGCCCAGGGTCTGATGGGAATATCTCGGAGGCTCCCTCCTCTCTGACCCTTGCTGGCGCCTTAGTCTCCCCGTCCAGACCCCACTTCCTGCTCTCTGGACGGGTCACCCAGGTCCCAGCTCCTGCAGCTCAGGGGAGCCTGGGAGTCGGCTTCCTCCAGCCCCCAAGTGGCATGTTACCTGTGGTCCAGAGGGGGCCCCTTGCTCCGTCCTAGGACATGTTAGCCAAAGTCCAGCGGCCTTCACGACGCTGGCCCTGCCCTGACCCCCCCGCCCAGATCCCTGGCGCCCGAGTGTCCCTGGTGACCTTCGGGAGTGGCCGGGCTCAGCCCTCTGCCTGCCCTGCGTTGGGCCTGGAGGGCTGGGGACGCAGGGCCCGGAGAGCACAGCCCGCGGGGCCTCGTGTGTGACCAGTGACCCCATTACTGCTGGACCGGCTTCCCAGCAGAGCAGCAGCCTTCTGGGCAGGGTACTGGTTGGCCCCAGTGCTGAGCCGGGAGGAGGGGGGTTGGGTGGGGGGACCCCTCCAGCTCTGTGCACTCTGGAGAACAGGCTCCCTGTGTGTGGGGAGCCGTGTAAAGTGATCACGTGTCTCCAGGGAAGAGGCTGGCAGTGTCATTCGAGAACTCCCTGGGGACTGCTCCCAGCGGGGGCCGCGGGGCCCCCTGGGGAAAGCTCCCTGCCAGCCCAGACCAGGCTCCGGGACCCTGCCTGGCGGTCACGGTGGGGACACGTGGGGACACCCGGCCCCGCCAGGTGGAGCAGGCAGGTCCGCGCCCGGGCCCCCACGTGCGCTCGGTCTGAATGCGGCCTCTGACGGAGGCCCCGCCGGCCCCGCCCCCGCCCCCAGCCCGGGTGACTCACACTGGTGGTGCCTGGGGCCCCAGCGGCTGGTCACCAGGCTGGCAGTCAGGCCTGGCGTCTGTGAATAGAGACAGGAGTGCCTTGGACGACCCAGGACAAACAAGTGGGGCCCCGCGGCCGTCGCGGGTCAGCAACCAGCAGGGACAGCGGGTTCCCCGCCCCGACAAGGCCCGGACCACGCTGCCCGGGACAGCTGGGCCAAGGGATCCCCCCAGCCCGGCCCTCGGACCTCAGAGCCGCTGTGGTGTCGCAGCCAGGCTTTGAGGGGTGCAACCCACCGCCGGACACGGGGGCTCTGATGAGGGCTGCGGTCCAGGTGCCCCTCCTGACAGCCGTCCAGGCCTCTCGGGCTCCGCTCACCACCCAGCCACGTGGCCTCGCTGGTGGCACGACTCGGTCGTCCTCCCCGTGGCCCCTGCGGCTGTGTCCTCCCTCCGCTGTCTCCCCGACCCCGGGGTGGCCGGTCAGCACGTCCCGTGTCCTCAGACTCACGTGTCAAGTGCCTGTGGGTCCTGGCACGCGCAGGGGACGTCCTGAGGCGTGTCTATCGCTCACCGCCGGGCTGTGGGAGTTCTGGTGACTGAACAGAACCACGAATAGGAGAGCGATACGCACAGGTTTACGTGCGAGTGAGACCCAGGAGGGGTCGCGGGGCTGTGCGTGGGCTGCCAGCCCACCTGGGGGATGCTGCCGTCTGCGCCCTTCCGCACCGTGGCGTCCTTTTATCTGGTTTACTTACTTCCGCTGTCCCAGCGGGTGTGCGGCAGGGCCACATCCCAGTTTAACCTGATTTCCCCGGTGCCCAGGGATGTGGAGTGTCCTTCACGGGCTGGTTTGCACTTGTAGATCTTTGACAAAGTGTCTGGTTCAAATATTTTGCCCAACTTTTTACACTGGGTTTTTTCTTGTTGTTGAGGTATAAGAGTTCTTTGTGTATTTCAGATACAAGTCCTTTATCAGATTTTCTCCATCTGTGGCTTGTCTTTTACTTCTCTTAACAGTACCTTTTGAAGAGCATGGTTTTAAAATTGTTGGTCGAGTCCAATTCATTGTTTTTCTTTTATGGACTGTTTCTGGGGGGTCGTTCCTGAGAAAATCTGCCTAAGCCAGGGTCACAGAGAGTTTCATTTGGATGCTCACCCAGAGGTTGGATGGTTTGGGGTCTCTGATAAATGCAGGACTGTCGTCCAGTTGAGTTAATCTTGTAGACGGCGTGGGCCACAGGCCAGGCCCTTTTCCTCTGTGCACAGCCTCCGGCCGCTGAAAGGGCAGCTCCACCTCCACTCACTGGCTTTTGCAACCTTGTCAAAAACCCTTACATGTGGCCTGTTTCTGACTGTCCTGTGGCCGCTCTGCAGCCGTCCCTGTGGCTTTGCGGCCGGTGCTGACGTGGGGGCAGCCCCCTCCCACTCTGCTCTCGCCTCTCCAGCCAGTCCTCTGGGTGCCGTCGGCCGCGCTGTCTCGAGCCCTTGGCTTCTGCAGGCAGCCTTTCTGTTGGTCCCCGGGGCACCTCCCCCCAACCTCCTCTGACTGTAGAACATTGAAAACCTCATTGGATGGATTAGCTGGGGAAGATCCAAAGTGGCAAAAGTGTTTTTCAGTTAAAATTCATAGAGACCAAGAGCCAGTCTAGAGCCACTTTGAAATTGCAAGAATGGACTTACCTGGTGGCGCAGTGGTTGAGAGTCCGCCTGCCGATGCAGGGGACACGGGTTCGTGCCCCGGTCCGGGAAGTTCCCACATGCCGCGGAGCGGCTGAGCCCATGCGCCACAACTACTGAGCCCACGTGCCTGGAGCCCGTGCTCCACAATGGGGGAGGCCACCGCAATGAGAAGCCCGCGCACCTCAACCAAGAGTAGCTCCCGCTCGCCACCGCAACTAGAGAAAGCCCACGCGAAGCAACGCAGCCAAAAAGGGAGAAAGGGAGAAAGGGAGGGAGGGAGGGAGGGAGGAGAAAGAAATTGCGAGAATGACCTACCAGGTCCCAGGCAGCCGTGGGCTGCCTCCAGGTGAGGAGCTGCTCCCGGGTCCTGGCTGTGCCTCAGCCTGCCCAGTGCTGGTCAGGCCCCGGCCATGGGGAGGCGGCCCCCAATCCTGTCCCCGAGTGGGGACCGTGCCCCCCACCCCCTGGCGACCCCACGCAGGCCAGTGTCCCCAGCCAGGACTGCAGCTGCCTCTGTGCCGTGGGATCTGACGTGCTTTTCACCCTGACTTTCCCTCTGATGGAGGCCACATACTCGCCCGCTTTAGAACCAGACAAGGATGTGTTTTGATGTCCAGTCGTTCATAAAGGACGTGCTTCCTTTCAACTTTGTTCCAAGACGATTTATATTTGCTGCCATTGCCGACGGCAACCGACTGTTGGGTGCAACGCTGCAGACCAGCGTGGGGCAGGGGCACGTTCTGTGTTTTAATGGCAGACTCGCTCTGGGCTGGGGGAAAGAGGTGGGGTGAGGGGGTCCCCCGATGTCACCGGGGCCCTGGGTGGGATGCGGGTCCCGGCCCAGTGACTGCTCAGCACCTCCTCCCCGTGGGGGTGCCTGGGCCCGGTGGGCGCCCCCTGAGCCCCCTCTCCCTGCAGGGGCAAGTCCTGCAGGACCATCTCATTCGAGCAGTTCAAGGAAGCACTGGAGGAGCTGGCCAAGAAGAGGTTCAAAGACAAGAGCGGGGAGGAGGCCATCCGAGAGGTGCACAGGCTCGTCGAGGGCAAGGCCCCCATCATCTCGGGGGTGACGGTGAGTGCGGCGGGCGGGTCTCGGGAAGGAGGCAGAAGCGTGGCTCCCGGGCGCCAGCGGCCCCCGTCCGCGTCTGGGCCCCTGGGCTGGACTCACCCTGGCGGCTTCCCTAACCTCGTTCCCCGCTCTCTTGCAGAAAGCCATCTCCTCGCCCACCGTGTCGCGGCTCACGGACACCAGCAAGTTCACGGGCTCCCACAAAGAGCGCTTTGACCCGTCGGGCAGGGGCAAGGGCAGGGCGGGCCGCGTGGACCTGGTGGACGAGTCGGGCTACGTGCCGGGCTACAAGCATGCGGGCACCTACGACCAGAAGGTGCAGGGGGGCAAGTAGCCGGCGGGGCCTCCTCCCGTCGCCCGGTCCCCCCGCCGCCTCACACTTCGTTACATTCCTGTGCTTGCAGGCAGAACTCGGACCCGGGGCTGGGCGGCCGCGGAGGCTCCAGGCCTCCCTCCCGCCCGGCCCCGCACTCCCCTCCACCCCAGCTTTGGCCCCGACTCACCTTTCCTAACACACCTGCCTCGTCCCCACCAGGAAGTGGGCAGATGGCCCTTTCTAAAGTGTCTCCCGGGGCCAGACCACACCGGCCACTGGTTTGCAGCAAGGGGGGCGGGCCCTGTCGGGGCGGTGCTGACCCGCAAGCGCCAAGGCACCAACCAGCAGCACCGATGAAGCACAGGGAGCCCCGGACAGGGCGCCGCGGGTCCCGGAGGGCACCATAGAGGTGTGGGAGGCGGGGCTCACAGTGCACGCTTGCGCGCCCAGGCACGCACAAACGCACGCACGCACGCATGCACACGCGCTCAGACGCACAAACCGACCGCCAGGTCTGCGCTGAGGGCGGGCGCCGAGCGGAGGGCTGCCGTGCAAGGGAAGAAGCCGCCTCTGTCGACCAAAGTGACTCGAAGTGTGACGTCACGAGATTTTAAAATGGAAACTAAGGGCAGTTCATTTCGCTTCTCTGAGAAGAGATAGGAAACAGTGATGCATGTTTATTCTCAGAACGGCTCAGGGAACACTCAGAATATCCCGTCTCCGTGACTCCCTCCCCGCGGCCCCTGTGTCCCCGCCCCGAGCCGGGAAGACCCCGGGGGCCCTGGGCTAGAGGCTGCGCGTAGCCCGACGGCTGTCTCCTTGCTCTTCTGGCCGCGGTGGTTCCTCTGGCCTCTCTGGAGCCTCCGTGAGCGGCCTTCCCTGTCCTCCCCGCTCAGGAGTGCAGAAACCGCAGGGCAGGACCAGGCCAGGGGAGGGCCCGAGGCCGGTAGCATCTGCGGGGTTTGATTTCTCTGAGACGCCAGAGGGGAGGCCTCCTGCTGTCACAGTAGGCCCTTGGCAGTGTGTCCCTTTGCATGGACATGGCCACAGCCCGGCGTGTAACCCTCTGGACCCTGTGGTCCTGGTTTCGGTCCCGGGGAAAGCCTATGGCAGCCCCCGGGGAATGCTTCCCGGAAATCCCACCGCCCTGCCGCTATCTGTCCTGTGTCCAGCGCAGCAGGCCGGTTGGGGGCACCCCTCCATAGACACACGGCCTGGCCCACGGCACGGGTGGCCGTGAGAAGGGCCAGCACTGCCACGGCAGGCACGTTGGTCACGGCTGGACCTGGGAGGCCCTGCCCACCCACACAGAGGGGCTCAGGCCAGCGCTCCCAGCCGACACGGCCCCTGGTACGGGGGGCTCCCCCTGGGATGGCAGTAGTCTCTGCAGGCAGCTTCGTCTTGAGGCCTGGCACCTCACCGCACGATCACCCAGGAAGTGACGGGGCACAGGAGTTAAGGGTCACCGAGGATGTGAATCGCTGCCGTCTAGAAAGTTTCTAAAACTTGGGGATCCAAAGCTGCCCGGCCAGGCCCCCAATCCGCCACCAGGAAACAGGCCCGAGGGCTGGGGGAAGGCAGGCAGCCCGACCCCCGCCCTGGGCTCCTCTCCTCCCTCCATAGGCAAGAGTCACCTAGGGAGTCGCGTCTGCAGACAACTCGGAACGTGCAGAGTTTCTGGGCACTAAGCTGATCACAGATGTCAAAGCACGTGTTCCAGGGCCGGCCGGTTCCTCTCCGTGGAGTCGGGACAGGCCTCCTCCCCAGACCCAGCCGCTGCGGGTCTCCACCTGCCCGACAACCCGGCGCCGCACACAGCCGTCCCGCGGCAGGACACGGGTCCAGCCCTCCCAGCCGGTCAGGGGCAGGCGTGCCCGGGAGGCGGCCTGAGCAGAATCCACGCCAGTGGCGCCTGGGACGCCGCCGCACCCCCCCGCCCACGCCGCAGGAACCCATCTTCCCGGTGGTTACAGCAGCACCTCCTCTAGTGCACACAGCTGCCCCCGTGGCCGGCCCTGCGCTCGCGAGCTCCCAAGCTGCGGAGGCCGAGGCGTCTGGGTGGCTCTCAGGTGTCCCCAGCCCGCCTGAGGCTTCCTTCCCAAAGGGTAGCTCTGGAAACACATCTCCCCGCTCAGGGCAGGAGGAAGCGGTGGCTCTGTCACGGCATCTGTGTGTAGCCCAAACACAGCACGTCGCTTGGGCTCCAATCTCTGCACAGACACACGTGCCTCCCTCAGGCTCTGGATGCTGTGGACAAACAGGCAGGTGTGCGTCATCACTGCATGTCCTATGCAACACCCGTTCGCTTCTACTAACTGTGGTTAACTAGAAACTACATGTCTCTCTATGAATGAAGGAAACTGCACAGCAAGCCCACCAGGAAGCAGGGACCCGTGGTCAGGGTGCACCATGCTGACAGCGCCGAGCGCCGGGACAGCAGAGCGAGCATTTGAGAACACTGATCGCGCCACAGTACTTATTTATTTCTATTTAATGCTCTAGGGTAAGCAACTAGGCGGTAGTCACTGCACCAGAATTGAAGTTCAAATTACGTGAGTTTAAAATATTACAGGAAGAGATCTATATTTATACTGGAGTATTTTTACACCGCGAATATCCTCAGTCTTAAGGTTTGAGGCCGATGAAAATTGCAGTCAGGAAGAGGTATGGGGAGCTCCAGCGGCATCGCCTCCTGTCTAAGCTGCGCTACGTCCACGCCCCTGTGGCCGAGAGCTCAGGGCAGGCCGAGGCATCCCTCTGGAGCACCAAGCGGACAGAGGCTCCCACACCCGAAGCCTGGGCCCGCTCAGCCACCGGCTGCCGTGAATCCAGCTTTAACGGCACAGCCCTGCCGTGCGCCGTGCACCGCCCGTGGCTGCTTCTGTGGCTACGCCGGCGGCAGGGAGCTCAGTCACAGACGCCATGGCCCACGAACCCTACAACAGCCACCGCCTGGACCTTTCGGGGAGGCTGCTGGTGCTCCCCCCACCCCCGAGGACCCAGCAGGCTCCCTCCTCTGGGAGTGTTCCCGCACGAGCCGGCACATCCCATCCCACAGCACGTGCAGGTGGGGACACCACTGTCACCTGTTCCGTCCACTCAGGTTGACAGTTCAGCTGTACTGTGAAGTCACCACGAGGCTAGAATGTCCTTCGAACTCTGACCCCGAGTAGCTTCCCTCCGCTGACTACTGAGCGCGCTGTGAAATCCCGTGGCTCGGGTGTGGCCTCCGTCTGTGGGAGTGGAGTGTGGCCAGTGGTGGTCCCGGGCACTCCCGGGAGGTGGTCGCCCTGCACTTTGAGATGCTTTAGTTAACTTTCTCTCTTCCCCAAACCAAGCCAAACAACAAAGGAGGTGCACATAACTCAAACTTGAAAGGGATCATATGCTACTAGTTTGTACTAAGTTTTTTTCAGGAAAGGGAAATAAATGTATATATATATAGATGCGATCTATTTTTGCACTGTTTTCTTACCGTTAGGGAGTGACGAGGGCATCACTTCGCAGTGTGATGGGACAAGCAGTGTGGACGTCACGGGTGCTCCGACTCAGAACCACACTCACCAGGAACTCTGGGGGCGTCTGCAGGGCCGAGGCGTGGTGTCACCTGTCACCCGCGGTCCAAGGCCTGGCTTGCAAACCTGTGGTGAAACAGCCCCTGTCTGTCTGCATACCTCCTCGTGTGTTCCCTGTTGTTAACACTGTGTCAGATTGGTAAAGTGACAAATAAAGGTGTCAAATCGTGGGTCTGTGGTCCTCAAAAGTGCGTTGCGTGCACGGGTAGTTGCGTGGGCACTGCGGTAACGCGCAGGTTACGGGAGCGCCAGCCACCCTCCAGGTGCGAGGCCTGGAGTGGGATCTGGACACAAACCACATCACGGACGCCCACAGCAGCCCTGAAAACGGGGATGACGCCATCAAAACTGCCATAAAATAAGGACGTTTTTACACTGTGATGGGAGACCCGTGCCAGTACGTGAGAAAGGAAATTGTAAACGCAGAGAGTGATTAGAGACGGAGAGTCTGAGATGTGAGAGAGAAGTGGGCAAACAATAACTACAGGTAAATAGTGACTGTATTTCATTTAAACAAAATATTTCATTAAGGCACCTGAAAACCATGACATGTAAGCCGGAAGGGGTGCACAGGGAGTCACGTGCTCATGGCTCAGGTATGATGCCAGGAGTGCTGATGAAATAAACACAAACATGCGCTGTGATACCACACCAGGAACAGGGCACATAGCCTCCAAACTTGTGGAGGTGAAAATGTGAATGACAGAAAATTACCTAAAAACGGCAACACTAGACAGGAAAAAAAATCATACAAGTAGAACAAATAGCACAAAATGAGATGGCAGATTTAAACTAAAGTGTATCAGTTACATTAGGCGATAAAGCAAGAGGAACACAGAAGAATGGGTAACAGCTCAGCCGCCAGGATGAGGGATGACCGAGGAGAATGAGTGGCGCTGGGCAGCAGCACGGAGGCGAGATCGGCAGCCCACGGTGGGTACCACCCCCGAGGCACACAGGAGGATGCAGGAGCGGAGGCCTCTGGACCACCGCCAAGCTGGCCCAGGATCTCGGTCAGTGGCCTGTTGGGGGCATCCCCGGGCCCTGCTGGGGTCACCTGGTCACTGACTGGGGCTGCCTGGACGAGGGCCCTGAGCTCAGGAGCTGGGACAGCCTGACGCCACAGCAGCTGCATCCCGTCCCCTGAACAGCAAGGCCTTGCGTGAAGGGACACGCCTGCCCCTACATCTCTGCCACAGGGACACAACTTCAAATGCTGAAACTATTAAAATGTCATTAAAAGATGGTGTCATGCCAAAAAACCTGCAAATTAGGCCATAAGAACACATTCCTAGAGAGATAACATAACTTATGAAAACTAACTCAAGAAGAACTGGGAAGCCCGCATAGTCCTGGCCAGGTGAGTACCGACGGCGACGGAGAAGCCCAAAGTCCAGGGGCCGGGCAATGAGGTGCGCATCTCACACGGAGCCCAGCTAGGGCCTGGGGGAGAGGGGTACCACCTGGGTGGCCACCAGCTCTTCTCTGCTGGGCCCTGAAGACACGCCTCCTTCACTTGCAGAGTTCGTCACATGGCCCCAAACCAGCTACAGGGGAGGCACATGGACTGCCCCTAAGAACCCACTCTGCTGTATCGCTGAACCATAATTCAACTGAATCAAGTCAAAAATCTCCCCACGGGGCTTCCCTGGTGGCGCAGTGGTGGGGAGTCCGCCTGCTGATGCAGGGGACACAGGTTTGTGCCCTGATCCGGGAAGATCCCACGTGCCGTGGAGCGGCTGGACCCGTGAGCCATGGCCGCTGAGCCTGCGCGTCCAGAGCCTGTGCTCCGCAACGGGAGAGGCCACAGCGGTGAGAGGCCCGCGTACCGAAAAAAAACAAAAAATCTCCCCACAAGATGTGAACTGGTACAGCCACTATGGAGAATAGTATGGAGGTTCCTTAAAAAACTAAAAATAGAACTACCTACCATATGACCCAGCAATCCCACTACTGGACATATACCCTAAGAAAACCATAATTCAAAAAGAGTCATGTACCACAATGTTCAATGCAGCACTATCTACAATAGCCAGGACATGGAAGCAACCTAAATGTCCATCAACAGAGAAATGGATAAAGAAGGTGTGGTACATATACACAATGGAATACTCAGCCATAAAAAGAGATTGAAATAATGCCATTTGCAGCAACGTGGACAGACCTAGAGGTTGTCATACTAAGTGAAGTAAGTCAGAGAAAGACAAATACGATATCACTTATATGTGGAATTTTAAAAAATGATACAAATGAACTTTTATGCAAAACAGAAACAGACAGACACTGAAAACAAACTTATGGTTACCGAAGGGGAATGGTAGAGGGGAGGGATAAATTTGGAGTTTGGGATTAACAGATAAACATTACCTACATATAAAATAAACAGCAAGGCCCTATTGTGTGTATATCTATATGTATGTATGTATATACACCTCACGCTGTGCTGGCCGTGTGTGGGACCTGTCGGGACTGTACTCACAAGTCACTCGGCCCTCACAACGGCCTGCGAGGCAGGCACTGCAAACCAGGACACCGAGGCCAGAGAATCTAACGGCCCAGGGGGACATTAAGTGGCACACCTGGAACACAAAATCTTACACAAAACATCCACAAACCACATACAACAACATGTATGGAAGGAAAGCCCATCATCACAAGTTGTGCTTATTCCACAAATTTACTGTAGTTATAACCATATTAATAGAACAAGGGAGAAAAATCATATGGTCATCTCAATAGTGGCAGAAAAGTGTCTTATTCATCCATTCATGATGACAAATTCTTAGCAAATTAACAACAGAAGGAGCAAGGCCACCTACCAAAAAACCAAATTTAGTGGTGCAAATTTAGTGGTGAAGTGGTAAAAGCTCCCCTTTGATTTAATACCCAGAACAAGACAGATGCCCACTCTACTACCACATATAATCCACAATTATATTAGACATGCCAGCCGGCACAGAAGAGCAAAACTCAAAACAAAACCGAAAAGAAAACAGGAAGTAAAAACCCAGAGCAAAGGAATGGAACGGAGAGAAGAAAAGCCATCACTCACAGAAGGCATGACTGTGCGAGAAAGTGTAGCACAGCTACAGGCAAATTATTACGAGTTTAACAAGACTGCTGCGTGTAAAATTAATGTACAAAAAACTCAATTCTATTTCCATATATACAAACGCATTTCAAAAACACATCTTTTAGATACGGCATCACAAAATAAGGAAAACCTAGGAATAAACATAAGATGCATAAGACCTCCATGGAGAAAATCATAGAACTATAATTAACGTACATTAAAGGAGATCTAATAAGTGGACACAGATACCACAGTCATGGCTTGTAAGACCCAATATTACCTATGTCAACTCTTCCCAAACCGACTAATGCAATCCCAAACAAAACCCCAACTTGCCCAGCTAATTCTGAAGCTCATGCAATTCAAAGAGTCAAAAGTAGCCCAAACATCCCGACACGGGGTGGGAGGTCTTGACCTACCGAGGGTGGTGCTGCACAGGGACAGACGGGACACCAGTGGGGGGAACAGACACACGAATCATTTGTGACCAACGAGTCTTGTGAATGGGTGATGCTGGGCAACCGTGAAAACCCCGGAAACGGGTCCTTAACCCTCACAAGCTGCACAGAAGTCAATTCCAGGTACAACACGTATCTAATACTCAAGACTGACAAAACTATACGCTCTTTTAGAAGATACATGGAATATTTTATGACCACAAACAGAAATATCATCATGAAAAAGACTGATAAATTACATCCTATTAAAGTTTAAATTGGGACTTCCCTGGCAGTCCAGCGGTTAAAACTTTGCCTTCCAATGCAGGGGGTGCGGGTTCGATCCCTGGTCGAGGAGCTAAGATCCCACATGACTCACAGCCAAAAAACCAGAAGCAATACTGTAACAAATTTAATAAAGACGTTAAAAAGGGTCCACATCAGGGCTTCCCTGGTGGCGCAGTGGTTGAGAGTCCGCCTGCCGATGCAGGGGACACGGGTTCATGCCCCGGTCCAGGAAGATCCCACGTGCCGCGGAGCGGCTGGGCCCGTGAGCCGTGGCCGCTGAGCCTGCGCGTCTGGAGCCTGCGCTCCGCAGCGGGAGAGGCCACAGCAGTGAGAGGCCCACGTACCGCAAAAAAAAAAGGTCCACATCAAAAAAAAAAGAAACTTTAAAAAAACGTTTAAATTTTCTCTTCATCAAAACACACCATTAAAATGTGGAAAGACAAGAAAAAGCTATTTGCAAACATAATCCACGAAGTACTAGTATCCATAACTACAAATAACTTCTACAAGTTAAGAGACAGACTATCTGGTAGGAAAATCCTTGACCAGGCACCTTGGAAAGGCCGGTGTTCACCCTGGCTGACGGGGCAGCAGGTGAAGGCACAGGAGGTGCAGGACTCTTCTAGGAGGCAGACTTCTAGAAGACTGACTGAAAGTATGGGGCACGAGGGCCAGCAGGTGTCCCCACATACCTGCCAGCAGCAGTGTTAGCTGGTGTCACCACCTTGCAAACAGTTCCAGATGCTCTGTAGTAACGCTACTCAATATGGTTAAGGAGTTAAATGAAACATGAACATAATGGGAAATAAAACCTTTATAAAAAAGGTTTTCTTTCCTTTTTATAAAAAAGGAGCAAATGGAATTTTAGAACAAAGAAATATACAATTTCTAAAATTAAAAATTCAGTCTACAAGCCCAACAGCAGATCAGGTACATGGACGAAACAGGGGTAAACTCTGTGACGGGACAAGAGACCACCCAACAGAGGCTCCTAGAGCACTAAGGAGGAAAAGACCCAAGATTAGGGAAAGGGGGGGCCACACCCAGGGGCTGACGTGGCATCACTGGAGTGCCAGGGGGGCGGGGATTGGAGAGGCGGGTCGGGCCAAGGGAGAAATAACAGGAAACCATGGCCCAAACTTCCCACATTTGATGAAAAATACAAACTCGGGTCCAAGAAGCTCAACATAACCCAAACGAGAAACGTAAAGTAACAGCATGGTGACAATTTTCTACAAGCTGAAGATGGATTCATGCGAAAATCTTTAAATAAAATAAAAAATCTGATGATGAAACACCCACCCCCCATACCGACTTCCCCGTGAAGCTACAAAAATGCAACGCGACCTGAAGGCGAGGGCCTCCTCCTGAGCCCCAGGACCCACGCCAGGCCCTGCTCTCGACCTGCAGCTCTGCTCCCTAAGTCCACCACGCGGCACTCTCAGCAATCGCTTCGCTTCACCAAAGAAAGTGAGTATTACCTGAGACATAACGTTTGCAATCTAAAAATCTAACTTTATGCCCTGTTAGGACATAATTTTCAGAAATGAACTGCAACCCAAGGAGAGCGGGGCTTGGGCGGGTATGTCTCCCGTGGGATGCCAATGCCATAGACATTCTTCTTCGCAGCCCTCGAGGTTACTTGCATTTAGTCTCAGATCTTGCAGCTCCTGCTCACCAACCGTGGTGCACAGCTTATTTCATAAAAGAACTCAACGCGAAACTCAGTGATAATTAAAGAGCCACTTTTTAGAACAATGTATTAGTTTACTAAATAAGGGTTGCTTGTTACACAATAAATTATTTTCTTTAACCAGTCCTACAGAGCTGCTTTCTTGCACGTTAGGCAGAAAAATACAGCATTTTCTTTGTCTCAAGATATCTGATGAAAAGCGAACGACCTGTTTGTCTCAAGACATGTAAAGGGCTTGGACGAGCCTGTCTTTTTAGGACGCTTTAGAGCCCGCCCCACAGGCCCTGAAGACAGACGCCCACAGGCGGGCGCTCAGGGCGCAGGCGCGGGCGCGGGGCTGGGGAACGGGGCCCTGGGGGTCGTCGTGAGTGCCCTGTAGCTCCAGTGCAGCTGCTCCACCGCGGCCTCGGGCCGCGCCCGCTCCCGGCCCAGCTCCCCAAGGTGATCGTTGGTGCCGACCAGGGACCTGGAGACGAGGCCAGGGACAGCGCTCAGCCCAGGCCCGGGCCCGCGACCCCGGCGGCCCTCCTGCCCGCCCGGGGGCTGCGTCTCCCCGGCCCTGGCCCAGCAGGCACCCCGCTGGCACGGGAGCTGAAGGGCCGGGGAGGCCCCTCGACCCTCTGACAAGAACACTCCATCTTCACGGCGAGAAAACAATGTTCCGGTTCTACAAAAGGTCCAAGGATGGAAACATTGCTAATTCGCAGTCAACTGCACTTCTGACACAGACACAGCACAATGGGAAAGTCCTGGTTTTTTCATGCTGTGACCAGTTTTTAACTCTGGAGGAATCTCAGCAGAGAAGTGGGGCTACACGCTGCCGACCCCACCTCCAAGCTGCCAGCCCACCCGGTTGGCGCTGATGCAGGGACTTCCGTGGCGCCGCGAGCCACAGATAGCGCGGGGCCGCGTTCTCCACAAAGCTGGCCACGCCGGCGACAAAGCCCGTTTGCCGGGACACTGGGAGAGCCACGGGCCAGGCGGAGGCTCAGCACCCACCCGCCTGCTGCTCCGAGGGCACCGCGGCCCTGCCTTGCCCACACCGAGCCCACGGAGCCCACCTGCCTGTGGCCTGCCTGCCCTCCCCCCCGGGCTTGTGCTGGGATGGGCCCAGGGGCCTGTGGCCTCCAATGGTCACAGCCGGCTCTGGCTGTGGCAGGGCAGGTGTGCTGACCTTGCCCGACAGTGTGAAGGGGGCGGGCGGGGGGGAGAGGAAAGGGGGGGGCGGGAGTGCGGCCTCAGGCCTGCCCCCCACCGCTGCCGGCTTCCCCTCCGCAGCCCCACCCGCTTGCCAGCACACAGGTCTCTTCACAAAATGCGGGCCGGGGGCGAAGGTGGAATCTTCCCGTTTCTGCGAGAACTGTCGAGAACCACCATGCTGAGGGGACACGCGCAGGCCTCCAGGCCACGTCATCACCTCTCCCTCGCCCCTCGCCCCCCCTTAACACCTCCCAGGAAGCTGCAGCAGGAAGGACCTCGCTGCTCAGTAAGACGGAGCAGCTCACACAAGCTCCAGGTCAACCCAGCGACACACGTGGGCTCAGGACCACCGGCCCACTGTCCCGGGCAGGCACCTGTGGCTCTCCTGCAGCATCCGGGTGAGCTCCTGGATCTTGTCGTAGTGCTCCAGACGCTGCTTTACTTCCACAGTCTCACCGGAGAGCCGCTTCACACTTGTCTGAAGTCCTGATGGGAGAAGAAGTAGCGATAGTCAGTGAAACGCACTCCCACATTTTTAAAAATTTTATTTATTTAGTTAGTTAGTTAGTTAGTTTGGGCTGTGTTGGGTCTTCCTTGCTGCATGCGGGCTTTCCCTAGTTGCGGTGAGCAGGGGCTACTCTTCGTTGCGGTGCATGGGCTTCTCATTGCGGTGGCTTCTCTTGTCACGGAGCACGGGCTCTAGGCACGCGGGCTTCAGTAGCTGTGGCTCGTCGGCTCCAGAGCACAGGCTCGGTAGTTGCGGTGCACAGGCTTAGTTGCTCCGCGGCACGTGGGATCTTCCCGGACCAGGGCTCGAACCCGTGTCCCCTGCACTGGCAGGCGGATTCTTAACCACTGCGCCACCAGGGAAGTCCCAACACTCCCACATTCTGGAAACTAAAATGATTCTAGAGTTTAAAGCATACCTGGGAAACATGGGAAAAGGTCATCAGGGTGAACAAAGCAGCCCCCTCTCCACCTGCAATCATCCCCCCAGGGCCCAGCGCCGGCCCCTGCTGTTGGGAATGAAGCCCCGGGACTCGGCCCTCCGGGCACCCCTGAGGGGTGCGTGCGGCGGGGAGCAGAGACAGGTGGAGGTGGGCCTGGCGCCAGCCGGAGGTCCTAGGCTGGATCTGCTGCCGGACAGCTGGGCCTCCAGGAAGAAGACCCCGGCAGCCGACAGGACTGGGGTGAAGGGCTGCGGGGACGGTTACCGGGCAGCGGGCCCCGGAGGGTCTCGGCTGTGACTGTGCTCACGCCCTGAGACGCTTACCACCCGATCCTTTAGGAAGAAGTTTCAGACCCCCGAGAGGTCAGACTGGAGCAGACGCTCAGGCTGAAGCCCCTGTGGGACCCCACGTCACCTCACATTACCCCAGAGCAGGCTGCACCCCACCTTGAAATCCCAAGGGCACTTTTGCAAAACTGGCAAAATAGAATCCCAGACAGTGAAGAGGGAAACAAAAGTGACCTGGGTCTGGAAGGAGCCGTAACCAAGCTTAAGGACGCCCCGGGGAGGGCCCTGTGGCCTTTCAGCAGCTCAGAGAGACGATCCCGAGCACGCATGCCTGCCCTGGCAGGGCTGGGGGCTCCGAACCCGCTTCACTGCACTTGCTGAGTCTGAATCCTGTGAAATCCTGACTCTTAAACGTACAAGTAAACCGTGAACTCACCAGTGGTCTGCAAGTCCAGTGTGGATGGAGCGTCGGCGTTTCTCACTTCTCTCTTCACGCTGAACAGAAGAGACGTCAAGCTCCTGCTTTCCTCCAGAGTTCTGTCCCGATGCTGCCGCAGTGATCCTGCAGACACAGAGCAACGCATGCCAAACAGACGAGTCAAACTCTGTGCAGACTGCATCGCTACAAAGGTGGCATCTGGGGCCCGTCTGTCTGGATCCAAATGGTCCCAAACTGCACACCACAAGGAGAAGGGGTGCCACTACTCATCTGCCCGGACCCCCAAATCCACGGTCCTCTGTTTCCGGGCTGACAGGCCTGCTATGCCCGTGGGGACGACGCGCTGCCCAGTGGCCACGCAGGCTGGGGCTGCAGCCCTTCCTGGAGGCGAGAGCCATTTGTGTGCAGACATCCAGGGGACGCCGGTTCCACTTCACTGTTTTTCATTTATGCCTCTAAAAATGAAGCTTTGTGTAGGATCTCTGTCTTGATAAGATCGTAAGCACCAGATACTCCAGACACTTGTCTCCCAGCAGCCCTGTGGCTACTTTCACTCCCACTTTACAAATGGGGGGACTGAGCACAGGGGGCGCTCACGCCCGGGGAGGAGACCCGTCCCCGCCACACACAACGCACAGGAGCCACCACGTGGCACCCCCCTCACCAGCTGCCGCATCGTGAGGACTTGCGGGGCCACCTGGAATGGGCGTGGAGGACCTGCACCCTGCTAAGCCTTCAGAGGAGACCACAGCCCCGAGTGGCCTGACAGCCACTTCAGGAGGCCCTAAGACACACAGCTCAGCTACCCTGGGCTCTGACCACAGAGACCACACAGGGTAAGCGTGTCTGTTTGAGGTGTGACTGGGGGTAACGTTAAGCAGCAACAGACAACCTAACACAGGGGGTTCAGTACCTGCTGCCATCCCTACAGCCCACCCTCTTAACCATGGGACAGAAGCCAAAAAGCTTCTACACAGCAAAGGAAACTATCAACAAAATGAAAAGGCAGCCTACGGATTGGGAGAAAGTATTTGCAAACCATTTACCTGATAAGGGGTTAATATCCAAAATATATAAAGAATTCACACAACAGTGAAAAACTAATCTGATCTAAAAGTGGGCAGAGGACCTGAACAGACATTTTTTCAAAGAAGACACACAGATGCGGCCAACAGGCGCATAAAAAGATGCTCAGTGTCGCTAGCCATCAGGGAGACGCAGATCAAAACCACAGCGAGGGGTCACCACACCTGTCAGAGTGGCTTCATCAAAAAGACAAGCGATAACAAGTGTTGCCAAGGGTGTGGAGAAAAGGTTGGTAGGAATGTAAATTGGTGCAGCCACTATGGAGAACAGTATGGAGGTTCCTCAAAAAATTAAAAACAGAGCTACCAGATCCAGCAATTCCACTTCGGGATATTTATCTGAAGAAACCAAAAACACTAATTTGAAAAGACATGAGCAGCCCCCATGTTCACAGCAGCACTACTTACAACAGCCAAGATATGGGCAACCTAAGTGCCCATCGATAGATGAAGGGATAAAGACGACGTGCTATGCGAATACAATGAGAGAGACAAACACCATATGATCTCAGTCATATGTGGAATCTAAAACAAACAACCAAACAAAGTGAAGCTCACAGATACAGAGAACTTGGTGCCTGCCAGAGGCAGAGGTTCGGGGTGGGAGAAGTGGGTGAACCGTTACTGCTTTTTAGTTTAAATCAATTGAATTTTTTTTTTAAGTCTACTGCAAATAAAAGGGAGAGGTTGTTAATTAGATAAAAAACGCAAGACCCAAGTGTATGCTGCCTACAAGGAACCCACTTTAAATATAAGCACACCAATAAATTAAAAGGACAGAAAAAGGTACACTATAGACACTAATAGAAGCAAGCTGCGGTGGCTATGCTCATGTCAGTCAAAGCAGAGTAAGGGAAAGAAAGAGCAGATACAAAGGGAAAAAGCACGAGAGGAAGCATCACGCATTCGGGGACTAACGGGTCAGTGGCGGGCAGGGTGGCAGGTGACGGCAGTGCGTGGAGGCAAAGGCAGAGAACAGGCCCGGGCTGCACCAGCAGGGGACAGCAACACCGGCAGGACCACCCACTGCAAACGCCGACACCGCGGAGCACTCAGCCCCCGAGAGACCGGGGCACAGCCGTGGGCCCATCACATGGCACAGGGGGGACCAGATTCACACCGGGCAGCCTAACTCCACGGCCCACACACTCGACCCTGATGACATACGAGCTTGACCAAAAAGAACAATTATACTATATGAATCAAATTTACTTATTTTGGCTATAAAATAAATAAATAAATAAAAATAAAACGAAAGAACACTCTAAATAGTTTCCATACAATTAAACTGAACCATGATGATCAGTGAGGTAAAAACCTCAACACGCTGAACGCACGATGGTCTTTAAGTAAAAATTATACGTTTAAGGTGCCCCTTCGATGGCTTGATGTGCGTGTACATAGTGATGACCACAGTCAAGGTAATATACACATCTTCTCTTCACAGAGTAGCCATTTTTTTGGTGACGAGAACACTGGAAATCTGTTCCCTCGGCCGATTTCCAGATTCCACGCGGTCTTATCAACTGCGACCATCAGGCACGCTTTAGAGCCCTAGACTTAGTCACCTACAGAGCTGCCACTCTGTGCCCTGGACCACCGTCTCCCCACTCCCCCCACCCCCACCGCTGGTGACCACCATTCTACTCTCTGCTTCTATGAATTCAACTCTTAGATTCCATATATGAGATCATGGAGTTTGTTTTCTTTCCACGTCTGACTTATTTCACTTAGCGTAACACCCTCGAGGTCTATGGGAGAACATTTGCCATGTTGTTGCAAATGGCAGGACTTCCTTCTTTTTAAAGCTGAATAATGTCCCACTGTACACATACACCACGTCTTCTTTATCCATTCATCCAGTGAAGGACACTTAGGTTGCTTCCACATCTTGGTTACTGTGAATAACGAACGCTACAGTGAACATGTATCTCTTCCAGGTCCTGATTTCACTTCCTTTGGATAAATATGCAGAAGTGGGATTGCTGGATCATATGCTAGTTCTACTGCAGATTTTTTGAGGACCCTCCATACTGTTCTCCACAGCGGCTGCGCCAACTTACATTCCCACCAACAGTGCACGAGGGTTCCCTTCTCTCCACATCCTCCGCTTGTTATCTCGTCTTTTTGATGACAGCCATTCTGCAGGTGTGAAGTGACAGCTCACTCTGGTTCTGATGTGCATTTCCCTGATGATTAATAATACTGAGCATCCTTTTCACATGTCTGTTGACCATCTGTATGTCTTCTTTTTAGGTCCTCTGCCATTTTTTAATTGGGTTTCTTTTTTTTTTCTATTGAGTTGTATGAGTTCTTTATATATTCTGGATATTAACCCCTCATCGGATAAATGGTTTGCAAATATTTTCTCCCAATCCATAGGCTACCTTTTCATTTTGGTGATGGTTTCCTTTGCTCTGCAGAAACTTTTAGTTTGAGGTAGTCCCACTAGTTTATTTTTGCTTTTGTTGCCTTTGCTTTTGGTGTTACATCCAAAAAATCACTGCCAAGGCCATGTCAAGGAGCTTTTTTCCCGTTTTCTTCTAGTTTTTTTGTTTGTTTGTTTGTTTGTTTTGCCACACTACGTGGCATGCAGGATCTTAGTTCCCCAACCAGGGGTCAAACCCACGCCCCCTGCAGTGCAAGTGTGGAGTCCTAACCACTGGACCACCAGGAAAGCCCCTTGTAGGAGTTTTAGTTTCAAGTTTTATATTTAAATTTTTAATCCACTCTGAGTTGAATTTTGTGTGTGCTGTAAGATAAGGGTCCAAGTTCATTCTTTTGCCTGTGAACATCCAGTTTTCCCAACACCATTTATTGAAGAGATTATCCTTTCACCATGGCATATTCTTGGTGCCCTTTTCAAAAATTAGTTGATCATGTATGTGTGGGTTTATTATTGGGTTCTCTATTCTGTTCCAGTAATCTATGTCTGTTTTTATGCCAGCACCATACTGTTATGATTACTATAGCTTTGTAATATAATTTTAAATCAGGAAGTGTGATGCCTGAAACTCTGTTCTTTCTCAAGATCACTTTGGTGATTTGGGGTCTTTTGTGGAACTACAAAAAGAATACAAATTAAAAGAAAAATAATTATACAAATTTTAGAATTGTTTTTTCTATTTCTGTGAAAAGTGCCATTGGAATTTTTATAGGGCTTACACTGCGACTGTAGACGTCTTTGGGCAGTATGGACATTTTAACACAACCTTCCACCCATGAACATGGGATATCCTTCTGCTCATTTGTCTTCTTCAACTTCTTTTATCAATGTTTTATAGTTTTCAGTTTTAATATCTTAACCTTCTTGGTTAAATGTATTCCTAAGTATTTTATTCTTTTTGATGCTATAAATGGAATTGTTTGGGAACAATCACTGGTGTAAAGAAATAAGAATGATTTTTGTTACGCTGACTTTGTATCCTGCAACTTCACTGAATTTATTTGTTCTAATTTCTTTTGTGAAGTCTTTAATGTTTTCTACATGAATGATCACATCATCTACAAATAGAGGTAACTTTACTCCTTCTTTTCCAATCTGGATGCCTTTTGTTTCTTTTTCTCACCTGCTTGCTCTTGCTAGTACAGTTGATCCCTGAACACCAGGGGGTCGGGGGACTGGGGTGCTGACTCTCCTTGCAGCTGAAAATCTGTGTAAAATTTATAGTCAGCCCTCCAAATCTGTAGTTCCGTGTCCATGAATTCAACCAACTTCCAACTGTGTAGTACTATAGTATTTACTACTGAAAAAATCCACATATAAATGAACCCATGTAGTTCAAACCCACGTGTTCAAGGGTCAGGTGTACTTCCAGTGGAAGAGAAACTGCAGAGTGGACACCCTGGTCTCATACTGGGTCTCAGAGGAAAAGCATTCAGTCTCCCCCACTGATCATGAGGCGAGCCAAGGGCTTCTCACAGATGGCCTTTATTGTGTTGAGAAAATTTTCTTTTACACCCATTTTGTTGAAATTTTTTTATCATGAATGGATGTTGAACTTTGTCAGATGCTCTATCTCCATCACTTGGGATGACTGTGTGGTCTTTATCTCTCCGTGAGTTAATGTAGTGTATTAATTTGTGTATGTTAAACCAACCTTGCATTCCAGGGGACAATCCCTCTTGGTGGTGATGTGTTGCTGAATTTGGTATACCAGTCTTCTGTTGAGGATTTTTACATCTATGTGCATCAGATAGTAGCCAGTAGTTTTCTTTTCTTGCGGTGTCTTTGGCTTTGGTATCTGGGCAATGCTGGCTTTATGAAATTAGTTTTAAAGTATTCCCTCTACTTCTACTTTTTTGGAAAAGTTTAAGAAGGATAAGTATTCATTCTTCTTTGAATGTTTGATAGAATTCAGCCATGAAGCCATCTGGTCCTGGACTTTCCTTTATTAAGAGGTTGATTACTGTTCCATCTCATTTGTTACTCGTCTCTTAGGTTTTAGTTCTTCTTGATACAGTCTTGGTAGGTTGTATGTTTCTAGGAATTTATCCATTTCTCCTAGGTTCTCCAATGTGCTTGTATATAACCATTCTTTGACTCTTTTTATTTCTAAGGCATCCGTTGTAATGCCTCCTCTTTCATTTCTGATTTTAAATCTCCTCTCTTAGTCTAGCTAAGAGTTTATTGGTTTTGTATATTTTCAAAACCCAACTCAGTTTTGTTAATTGTTTTCCTGTTGTTTTTCTACCCTCTCATCTATTTCTCCTATGATCTTTATTATTTCCTTCTTTCTGCTTACTTTGGATTCAGTTTGTTCTTTTTCCTAGTTCCTCTAGCTGTAAAGTTATGTTGTTTATTTGAGATTTTGAGATCCTTTTTAGTGTAGGCATTTATGAGTGATGGTCTCATGGTGAGGTTACAAAGGACGAGGGCAGCCTCAGCCAGGAAGTGGGCGCCACTGCCAGGTCCACACTGTGCTGGCTCTGGCTGCCCTTCAGTGCCACCTGGTGGCGGAGTTCCCACAGGTCCAACAGGACACCTTGGTCTCATAGCTGGCTGGTGTAGACAGGACAGCAGCACGGAGCCCAGGTCACCCAGGTAAGTGGAACCTCTCTCACCAGTGTTCTGGGGAGCCTGGGCCAGGGAACACTGGGGCCACAGAAACTCCACCTCCAGCCCAGCCTCACTCTCTCTTTTTCTCTCCCACTAGGCCTCTCTCAGAACAGAACGCAGCCACCCAGGAGAGGCAGAGCTGGGACAAGTGGCAACACTGCCATCTGCAATCACTGTCACGAGGGGTCCTGGAGTGACAGAGTCACGCTGCGTCCCTGAAGGGCAGCTGGGGTCCCTGGGGGTGAGGAGAGCCTGGTTGGGGAGGGGTTTGCACCCTGCAAGGGCAGGAAGGGGCCCCTGTGGCGTGCCCGACAGCTGTAAGGGGAAGCACTGTTGAGAAGCTACCCTCATTCTGTGACGTCAAAACTCCATCTTGCTCCATCTGTGAACAACCAGAACTAACTCACCATCTCCTTCCGAGTGTCGCTGAGTTCCGACACCTGCTCACTCATCTTCACACTACACCGCTGCTGTAGCTCAGCAAGGCGACTCTGCAAAGACTTATTTTCCATAGTCAGGGAGCTAATTTCTTCATTCACATGTTGTCGAACTGTTCTGAGTGGCTGTAAACTCTTGGACAGATGACAAAATGTGTCTTGCCTGAGCTAGAAGGAAGAATCAAACATTATTACATTTACCTTGAAAGGATGAGTGTAAACAAAACATGTTCAATGCATTTTGGATAACACAGGCTACATGGCTCAGAAACACTGACCGGCATGGAGACTGGAAAAGGGACACGTACACCATTGAAACGGCCTCATCAGGCCTCTTTATCCCCAGCCGTGGATGAGGACCAACAGGCAAAGAGCAACCGTTCTAGAGGCCTAGAGAAAAGGGCCCCCAGGGAAAGGCCACCGTTAGGGAGGTCTGCCTGAGCGCTCCCTCACAGCCCTGGCCACTCCTGCTCCAGGCCTGGCCCTGCAGTGCGAACAGTCTGGCAGCTCCACGACTGGGAAAGCACAGTCCTGCTGCTCTAGCCCTGAGAGGGTGTAGGTTTATGCGGTCAGAATCCAGGGGCACCAGCTTCTCAGGGCACCCTGATTCCGGAAGGAGAAGCTGAGGGGCTGAGACACTGAGTGGAAGGCTCAGGAGCCTCTGGTGCAGCTAAGCTGGGAGATCTAGGCAGAGCTCAGGGTCTGCTGGAAGGAGTGAGCTGGCAGGTCCCTGCTTCCCCTGGGGCATGTGAGGCTGCAATCAGGCTGCAGGGAAAGAGAAGGTGGCCCTGGGGACACAGCATCTCCCCATCTCACACCCCAACTCTGGATGTGGGGTCCCCTGTGTGCCCCCATACCCAGGCACCAGGCAGAAGAAAACCCAAGTCCTCTCTGGGGAGGAGCCACCTTCCTGGGTCTCAAGTCATTTCCACCAAAAGGTCAGCAAATCCAGGGCCCTGCATTCAGTCAAATGCTCAGAGGATTCGGAGAAGACAGCAGCAGCATTTTAGTCTCTCCAAATCCCCACATAAAAACAGAGCAAGGAGAAGCAAACACCCAGGAAGAGCAACGCCAACACCGCTGGCTGATGACACACCTCCAGGAAGCCTGGAGCGCCAGCAGGTGGGACACGACAGCCACAGGCCGCGCGGAGTCCTCCATGTCTGCCACCTCCTGAGAGCCCAGACGCTGTGAACAGGACCATCAGGACACTCTCCGCAGCGCAGTGAGGCAGCGACGCCAGTGAGGAGGTCTGGCGAATCACGGGGACCAGCGCCCAGCAGTGGGGCGCAAGCACCTGCCCGCAGAGCCCTGGGCCAGCCAGCCGAGGAACACCTCACTGCTGTGCGGGGGCCTGCAGCCACTCCACTGCCCGTCCACCAGGTCGAGGAGCGCCACCTCCAGGGTGGCCTTCTTCCCGCGCGGCACGGCCAAGTGCAATTTGGGACACACCTGCACGGAAACAAACCACGACCATGGCGTTTTCCATGCCCGAAACCAGGGGGTATGATGCAGCACTAGGCGTGCATGTCACACTGATGCCTTATCCCACCACCTACAAGCACGACGAGTGGTTCACACATCACAAACCCGCAGGGGTGGCACATGGGATTCACCTCCCCGCCCCCTGCACGTGTGTCCACATCTGTGGGGCGGAGACAACATCTCACACCCGGAGGAACGGCTAAACTGTCACCCTAGGGTAACAGTCAGGAGACCAGTCGGTTCCCAGTGACAGCTGTCCTGGGCCCTCCTGAACCAGCCCCAGCGACTCTGGGAGGGAGGAGACTAGTCTCGGCCTGAACGGTCACTGGCGCCCAGGAGGCCCTAAGTGCAACGCAGCCCAACAGGACTAGAGGGAGGGCCGGCGGGGACGCTGCAGGCACAAGGCCGCCGGGCAGAACCGCCACGGACCCAGCCCGGGCCCCACCACGCCACGGCTGCAGAGTCACCGGCGTTCACGGCAACACTCTCTTTTCTTCCAATTAGAAATTATTTTACCAATTTTAAGGGATTACTGCAGAAAGGGGGACGGCTTCTGCGCACTTTCTGAGTGTCTAGGGAACGATTCCTGGGTCCGGGGATTTAGGGAGTAAATGCCAGCAGTGCCAGAGCTGGGGACGAGGCCCCACCACCCTTCACAGCCCAGGGCTCCCCACTGCTACACAAATAAAGGGCTTTTCTCCTAAAGACTGTCTGGATCAGCCAGCGAGACCCTGAAGGGAGTGTGGGAGCAACCTGGGCCACTTGAGCCAGGACGGCCCCTCACTCCTGGCATCACTGCCCACCCACGGGAGCCCCAGGAGCTCCGGGAATCACACGACCGCAGAGGGGACACTGCTCTGTCCAAGGTCACAGCAAGGGCAGGGCAGCCGTCTCCTGGGACCGGTCAGCGTGGGAACACCGAGGCCGGCTGCTGGCCCCAGAGAGCCGAGGCTGAGAGCACCCTGTGAGCGTCCGCACAGACACCTCCGTCAGAAGCTGCACCTGGACGCTCCGCCTCAGGCGTGGGTGATGGAGCCGAGGTCCCCAGCGAGGTCAGGCTTCTGCCTTCCCCCTGGCAGAAGGGTCGCGCCCTCTCCAGGAGGACCATTACCACGGGGTCAGAGTACTCAGAGGAGGGGGCACCGCAGGCAGCACCCCTCCTGCAAAGTCCCAATCCCACAGCAAGTGCCAGTCCATCAGGAGGGGCTCCGCCCGGGGTGACATCCATCTGGGGACAGGGGAGGCCCGAGCACATTCCCAACTCAAGCACGTCCTCATTTTCCTTCCTTACCTCAGCCCAGTGAGAGACTAAAGAGGCAAACAGACAGCGGCCAGACCAGCCGTGAAAGCAGAGCTCGGCCGCGCGGCCTGCGGCTGGAAGCCACCCACCACCTACGACAAGCCCAGCGTCCCTGATTCTATCGTCTCCAGCTCAGGAACAAGCACAGGGGGCCAGGCGCTGCCCTCGCCAACCTCGTGGGACGCCCCCTTCCAGCCCCAGCCCCCAGCCGCCCTCCTCGCTGGGACGCTCTCCCCCCCACCACCGCCCGCCTGGGAGTGATGTGGCAGGGCCAGCCCCTGCCCCGTGACCTCAGAGGGCAAGCCACCCACTGTCTGCTGGGTGGTCTTCACTCGTGGCCCAAACTTTGAGAATGTCTCCATCTCCAACTGGGCCAGTGACAAGGGCGACGAGGCATCGTCCACAACCGCTCTGGGTGACTCTGGGGGAGAACGTCCACTCCTGGATGAGGACGTGTCCTTCGGAGAAGCAAAGGACGCGTGCCCAGGGCTCCCGCTCCCGAGAGCGCCGCGGGTGGCTCCCGCCGGCGGGACGAGGAGGCTGCGAAAGCCAGCAGCGCCCCGGGAAGACACTTCCACCTCAAGGCCCTCGCACCCCAGGGAGAGGCGCGGAGCCCGGAAGCGCGCCTCTAACAGAGCGGAGCGGCTGCACTCGCCTCGGGGTCGCGGTGAGCGCTGAGGGTGGAAGACGCGGCCTCCACACCTGGCTCACCGCGCGCGCTGGGCGGCCTCTGCTGCCCGGGCTCCGAGGCTGCCGGGTGGGAGCAGGGCCCCTCGCTCCAGCCCTCCGGGCCGCCCCTCCTGGCAGCTCAGACACTCCTGGTCCGCAGGCGCCTGGGACCTCCCGCCAGGCACCCTTCGCTTCCTGTGCTTCTCCGGAGCGGGCAAGGGATTTAACCCCTTTTGCATCAATAAACTTGTCTTCTGAGAAGAAGGGGCTGAGTCCTCAGTGTCCGTGGGGTCTGCAACAGAGAAGGGGCAGAGCCTGCACCACCAGGCACCCTGGGCTCAGGGACCGACACTGCAATTTAAACAGCCGTGTGCACATGCGTGTGTGCACGTGCACGTGAGCGTATGTGCGGGCATGCGCGTGCCTGAGTACGGATGCACGTGCACACTCAAATATGGAAAATGCACCGAAGAGTAACAAAACTGTAGTAACTTTAACAAACGAATCGACTAATTACTGTATGTCCTCTCACCAAAACTATATATAACAAAGATGAGTCAAGGGGGTAACAACTTAAGATCTGGAAGTTACAGTGGATTTAACAACTTGTTCCTACCGGAGACACAGTCGACGCGTCGGATCTAAGACCCTCCCTCCCCAGCCGCTGAGCCGCTTCCCGGGCACCTCGGGGCCTGGCACCCCGCAGCCCAGGGCTCTCCTCCCAGGGCAGGCTCTCCTCTTGAGGCCCCTCAGCCTGAGCCCTGGACCCTCCTGCACGTGGACTCTGCAGGCACCCGGGCTCCAATCTGCCCCCCAAGGATGCCCTCTGGCCAGGCCTCCGCTCAGGGCTCTGTGAACACAGCCACACCCAGGGCATCCCAGGCAAACTCGGGCCGCGAGTGCTCGTGACCTGAGCGGAAGGACACCACTGTCATCTGGCTGCCCAAGTCAGAGACCACCCGGACAGCCCTCCCCCCCAGTTCGCTGTCCACCACCATATGTCACCAAGTCCACCCAACCAGGGCCAGCAGGCCACCTCTGCCCCTTGCCGGGACTGCTCTGCCGTATCCACTCAGACGGACCCACTGCCCGCCCCCAACAACTCAAATGCCCACCTGGCCACTCCATGCCGTCCCCTGCCCCCAGCCCAGGGACCTGGCCCCCACCCATGTGGCACCGCCCTCCCTCACCTTGACCTGCGACCTGTGCTCTTCCTTCCCCCACCTCCAGCCCAGGGCCCCACACCCACACAGCACAGCTGAGCCTGGCCACCAGGAGCCAGCAGAGCAAGCCACACTGGGACCGGGGGCAGGCCCAAAGCAGCACAGTCTGAATGCTTCAAAACCCTCCAGGACGCAGACGACGGGAGGACCCAGAAACACTTCCAGCTCACAGGCGTCTGAGACACAACGCTAAGATACACCACGTGCACCGGACAGGATCCGGGACCCAAACACGTATCCACGCATCCCCACGCACACATACATGTGTAGATGTGTGTGTAGGGACACACGTGTGAGGTCTCAGGACACGGAGTAAATGCGGCTGGTACCTCGATGCCACAGCCTGCTCTGCAGTGGCCACGGGGCACTGGGCAGCCACCACCACGACCCACCAAAGTCCCCACGAGCTCACCTGCACAAGTCTCAGGCAGGGGCTAGGTTCGCTCACACTGGGAGGTTTCTGATGCCTTTTCCATATTCATGCAAACAACACTCTCAACTAACTTATTTAATTTCCCTCGTCTTTCATTTTTTAAACTGTAACAGTAGCCACTGTCATAACCTGGGCCCACGTATGTATCCAGAAGAAACTGTGTGTGAGTGAAAGTGTGTACTCACAGACCAGGAACCTAAACCACAGATGTCCTACAAATGTCAACTTCCATTTATAAAGAAGGTTCCTTCCTAAGACACCTTAGAGAGTTACGCACACACACACAATGAAGAGAAGAGTAGCGAGAGCAAACAGTGAGGCTGGGGTCACCTGGACGAGGGGCAAAGTGCTGCTGGGGGGGCTCGCCACGGCGCTGGCCCTGCGTCCTCGGCTCCGCGCAGCCCCCGCTGGAGCTGCCCCTCCGCTTCCCGGGGCCCTTCCTCAGGGAGGCCCCACACTGGTGCTGTGCGGACTCAGGACTCAGTAGGTGCCGCGGCTCTGCTGCAGTCGACAACGCTTTAAAAGCTTTATTTCAGGCTTCCCAGGTACCGTATCTGTCAAGTATACTCCTATACTCCTTCCGTGGGGTAAACGGGAAAAGAAGGCTGAGCGGATAACACACGCCAGCCCACCCGGGTGGGAACCTGCAGTAGTCACCGCCCACAGCGCCCCAGGGGAGGGTGACCCAACCCCACTCGGGAGAAACTTCGGCCGAGGAATCAAGACCAACACGACGGTCAACAGAACCCAGAGACTCTGGCCCACCGAATTTGCAAGGGCGCCAAGGTTACTGAATGAAGAAGAGGAGAGTGTTTTCAACAAAGGGCAGTGGCACAACTAGACATACGCGGGGGGCAGGCGGGCAACGTGACCCACCATCTCACACCACAGCCGGCAGTTCACTCACAAGAGCGGCTCTCAGACCTAAGCACTGCGCCCCGGCGCACCGACCGGTCGCTGGGAGGAACCCCCCACAAGCAGGGCAGCACGTGGAAGAGCACGGCCACGAAGGAAAACACGATGAGCTGGGTCTCACTGAAACAGCACCGCTCCTGGAAGCACTGTTTAGAAAACAAAAGGCAAGCCACGGGGCGGGCAGAAGCTTGCAGTACTTACATCTGAGAAAGGGCTTGCGTTCAAACACCATGGAGAAGTCTTATGCCTCAACACCAAGAAAAGAAAAGGGGAGGGGAACAGACAGGAACAGAAACGCCACAGAAGATGTGAGCCCATGAAGAGGCTGTCGTGACTTGTTTTCAGGAAATGATCATTAAAACCAACAAGAGATAGCACCACACACCCAGGACGGGAGCCAGCGTTAGAGAGACTGACAGTCCCAGGAGCTGGTGGGGATGCCAAGGCAGAGGTGGTCCTGCAGCAGGTAAGCCCTAGCCTGCTGCGTCTTCATGGAAAGCTCTCAGGAACCCACAACTCAGAAGCAGCAGCAATGGAGCTGAAGCTCACACACAAGTCCTGGCGGAAGAGCCCCAGCAAAGGGCATGAAGTTCACGTGCATGTCCTCGTCAAGTCGCATGTCCTCACCAATGTGCAGCTGGAGCCGGGAGTCCCCTCGTGGCCAGCAGGGACTCACTCCCTCCAGCACAGGACGCTTCCTCCTTGTCTGCTTAGACATCTCACTTCTTCCCTATCCCTGTAACTGATCTGAGGAGGGACCTGATAGAAACAGCCCTGCAACATGACTACATCCACCTCAAATACACTGACCTCTACTTTTGTAATTCCGTGATCCAAATTACTGACATTTACAAGTGCACAGATTTCATGAAGATTCTACATGTAAAGGTAAGTTTTCTAAAGAAGGCCACCGTGGCCCCTGACGCCAGCAGGCACCAGCCCCCCAGACAGGCTGCGGCGTGGGCCCTCCCCGTGGAGCAGCAGCCTGCCTGGGGCTCGGGAAGCCAGCCCCCGCCCGTCGGCTGGAACTTGTGCTCCCGGGGGGTGGCTCAGGTCCTACTCACACTCAGCAGCGAGGTTCAGGGCCGCCTCGTCATCCGCGTCCGCAACCGAGCACTTCTTGGCCGAGGGGTCAGTGCACTTGGCTCTGGAGTGATGCGGTCTGAAAAGAAAAGCAAACCCAGTGCTGGTGCTGCAGCCCACAGAGCACTCCAGCCCGTACAGACCCCGGAAGGGAGATGCCTACACCACAAGCATGGCCACAAGGTCTCCGAGGAGGAGGAGCTGGTGTCTCTACCACAGTGAAGTTGGAGCGGACTCGGCCAGGACAACTGGTCAACACACCAGGATTCATTCAAGGACAGAAGTCCCAAGAAGCTCCCATGCTAGGATCTCCTAGCACGTGCACAGTGCCATACGTGTGATCAAGAAAGTTCAAGGAGGACTTCCCTGGGGACCAGTGGTGAAGAGGCCGTGCTCCCGATGCAGGGGGGCGAGGGTTCAATCCCTGGTCAGGGAACTAGATTCCCCCATGCCACATAGCGCGGCCAAAAAACAAAAAACAAACAAACAAAAAAGTAAGTTCAAGGATGTGGTGTTCCGAATTTCTATTTTCACATTAAGTGAAAACATTTCCCTACCAACTGAAATGTGAGGTTTTAGAACAGGACGTCCCTCCCTACAGAGGTGAACACTCACAGGGAACCTCATTTCCAACAAAGGCAGCTTAAGAAATCACTCTTCAAAACAGAACTCAATCACATACTATAAATATTGATTTTATGACACCTTATCATACTTTGAGAGGTCAATGAATGATATTCCTTATTTTATCATAGTGAAAGTGTTCCAGATCCCTGCAGAAAGAAGGCGACTTGGTTCTCCTTCGGGGTCTGACCACAGAAACCTGACAGCGGACACACGCAGCCTCTCTGGGTATCCACTGTCACCTCTGGATAACAGGACACTGCACCAGACCACCTAAACTCTGTGGTAACTTAGTCTTCAGGTAATCAAGGACGGGTAAACCGCAAAACACTGCTGAAAGAAATTAAAGATGAGATAAATAAATGGAAACACACCCCACGTTCACTGATTGGAAGACTTAACACTGTTAAAATGTCAATATTACCCAAAGCAATCTATGGAATCAGTGCAATCCTATCAAAATACCAATGACGTTTTTTGCAGAAACAGAAAAACCCATCCTAAAATGCGTCTGGAATCTCAAGGGACTCCAAGTAGCCAAAACAACACTGAAAAACAGCAAGCATTAGAGCTAGACTCAGATATGGCAGAAATGCTGGATGAAATCAGACTCCGATCTAAAACAACTATGAGTAATAATGCTAAAAGATCTAATGGAAAAAAGAGACAACATGAAAGAACGAATGGGAATGTAAACAGAGAGATAGAAATTCTAAGAAAGAAGCAAACAGAAGCATTAGAGTCAAAAACACTGTAACAGAAAAGAACACCTCTGATGAGCTCTAGACTGGGCATGGCTGAGGAAAGGATCTCGCAACTTGAGAATATATCAATAGAAACCTCCAGAACTGAAAAGCAAAGATTAAAGAAGACTGAAAAAAAACAGAATAGAATACCCAAGAATCGTGGGACAACTACAAAAGGTGTAACATACACATTTGAGAATACCAGAAGGAGAAGAAAGAGGGGAACCAAAAAAATGTTTGAAGATGACTTAAAATTTCCTTATTAATGTCAGACACCAAATCACAGAACCAGGAAGCTCAGAGAACAGTGGCAGAATAAATGCCAAAAAAATTACAGCAAGGAATATATTCTACTGGAGAAAACCTAAGACAAAGAAAAAAATCTTGAAATAGGCCAGAGGGGAAAACCATGCAAGCAAAAATAGAGTAGAGTGAAATACTCAGTATGGAGACAAAAAAACTACCAACCTAGAATTCTGTACCCTGTAAAATTATCCTTCAAAAGTGAAGGAGAAATAAAGACTTTCTCAGATAAACAAAAACTGAGGGAATTTGTTGCCAGTAGACCTGCCTGGTAAGAAACATTAAAAGTTCTTTAGAGAGAAAGAGAATGACACAGGTCAGAACCTCAAATCAGAGAAGGAATAAGTGAAGGCAGAATAAAAACTTCTATTTTTCTTACAATCTAACAGGCAACACTTTGCTTGAAATAATAGCAACAATGTACTCAATACGTTATGTCCATGTATTACATGCAGGGTTACAGTTTGGGTATAAATGAAATGAATGACAGCAATGATACAAGGGACAGGAGGGAGGAATTAGGAATATTTTGTTATTATAAGGTACTTGCACAATCTGTGAAGTGGTATAGTGTCTGAAAGTGGTCTTGGATTACTTGTAAACGTATATAGGCAGACCTTGAAGATGTTGAGGGTTCAGCTCTAGACCACCACAATAAAGCAAATATTGCAATAAAGCAAGTCACACCATTTTCTTGGTTTCCCAGTGCATCTAAAAGTTATGTGTACACTGTACTGTAGTCTATTAAGTGAGCAATAAGTAGCATTATGTTAAAAAACAATTACATACCTTAATTTAAAAATGTTTTATTGCTAAAAAATGCTAACCATCATCTGAGCCTTCAGCAAGTCATACTAGCAACATCAGAGATCACTGATCACAGATCACCACAATATAAAAAGATGAAAAAGTGTGAAATATTGCAAGAATTACCAAAGTGTGACACAGAGACATGAAGTGAACAAATACCATTGGAAGAAGAGCACCAACATATTTGCTTGACACAGGGTTGCCACAAACCTGCAACCTGTAAAAACACAATATCCGCAAATCACAATCAAGCAAAGCACAAAAAACAAGGTCTGCCTGTCCTGTGTACTCCAGAGCAACCATTAAAAGTGAAAATATAAGTATAACTGATATGCTAAGGAAAGAAAATGGAATCATAAAATGATCTTTTAAAATCACAAAAGGAAGGAAAAGATCAGAAGACAAAAATAGGAGCAAAGAACAAGGGCAACAAGTAGAAACAGCAAACATGGCAGCTACTAATCCAACTGTATCAATAACCACTTTAAACATCAATGGTCTAAATGTACCAAGTGAAAGGCAGAGATTGTCAGCATGGATCAAAATAAAAGGCCCAACTACATGTTACCTAAAGAAACCCACTTTAAATATAAAGACACATAGATTAAAAGTAATGGATAGAGAAAAACAGACCATGCTGACACCAATCAAAAGAAAGCAGAAGTAGCTACATTACTTTCAGATAGAGCTGACTTCAGAGCAGGGAGAGTGATCTGGGACAAAGAGGGGCATGACGTGAGGACAACTGGCCAGCTCTCCAAGAAGACGCAACAGCCCCTGACGTGTCTGTGCCTAATAAGACAGCATCAGACTACATGGTGCAAAAACTGATAGAACTCAAGGAGAAATGGATGGATCCACTTCAACACCTCTCCTTCAGAAAGGGGAAGACCCAGCAGTCAGAAAGTCACTAAGGACATAGCTGAACTCAGCACCACCCATCACCTGGATGTAGTGACATCTACCGCATCTAAACAACAGGATACACATTCCCCCGAAGCTCACATGGAACATTCACCAAGATAGAGTCATTCTGGGCAATAAAACACACTTTTACATATTTAAAAGAAAACAAATCATATGATATTTGTTCTCAGGACACAGTGGAATTAAACTAGTAATAAAATAAATAACAGAAAAATAACTGGGAAATCTCAAAAAACTTGGTTATTAAACAACGTATTTCCAAATAACACGAGGGCTTCCCTGGTGGCGCAGTGGTTGAGAGCCTGCCTGCCAATGCAGGGGACACGGGTTCGTGCCCCGGTCCGGGAAGATCCTACATGCCGCGGAGCAGCTGGGCCCGTGAGCCATGGCCGCTGAGCCTGCGAGTCCGGAGCCTGTGCTCCGCAACGGGAGGGGCCACAACAGTGAGAGGCCCGCGTGCCACAACAAACAAACAAACAAACAAACAAAAAAAACAAATAACACGAGTCAAAGAAATCTCAGAAGAAGTATTTTGAACTAAAATATTTCAAAATAAAAATATTTTGAACTAAATTAAAAAGAAAATACATCTTATCAAAATTTGTGGGATGCAGTGAAAGCAATGCGTAGAAGGAAATTTGTAACACTGAATGTATGTATTAGAACGCAGTAAGCTCCGAAATCAATAATCTAAGCTTCTAGCTTAGGAAACTAAGAAAATAACAAATTAAATCCAAAGCAGGAGGAAGAAAAGAAATAATAAAAATTAGAGCAAAAATCAATGAAACTGAAAATGGGAAAAAAAAAATCCACAAATCCAAAAGCTAGTTCTTTAAAAAGATCAATAAAGTGGAAAAACCTCTATGCCACCAGGTTACCTAAGGAAAAAAAGACACAAATTACTAATATCAGAATTAAAAGAAGGAGCACAGCAGGAACTGTTCCGTGGACAATAAGAAGATAAAAGAGGAACACTATGACACTCCATGCCCACAAATGTGATAACCTAGATGAAATGGAATGGTTCCTGGAAAGACACAATCTACCAAAACCGACACCAGGAAAAAATGGATAATCTGAACAGACTGGTATTTATTACAGACTTGAATCAATAGTTGATAGCCTCCTAAAACACCAGATCCAGATGGGTTCCTTGGTGAATTCTACCGAACATTCAAGGAAGAAATTATACCAATTCTCTACAATCTTTTCCATAAGACGGAAGCAGAAACAGAGGGAATACACCCTAAGTCATTCTATGAGGGCAGCATTATCTTAATACCAGAACCATTAAAGATAACACAAGGAAACTATAGACCAGTTATCTCTCATGAACACAGATGCAAAAATCCCCAAGAAAGTATCAGCAAATTGAGTCCAACAATGTATAAAAAGAAGTCTACACCACAGCCAAGTGGGATTTATTCCAGGTATGCATAGCTGGTTCAATATTTGAAAAAAATCAGTGTAATCCATCACATCAACAGCTTCAAAAAGAAAAGTCATATGACCATATCAATAGACGCAGAAAAAGCGTTTGACAAAATCCAATACCCATTCATGATAAAAGTGGTCAGTAAACTAGGAATCAAAGGGAACCTCCTCGACTTGATAAAGAACACCTATGAAAGCCCACAGCTAACATCACACCTGGTGGTGAGAAACCAGCTGCTATCCTGCTGAGATCAGGAACAAGGCAAGGATGCCCCCTCTACCCGCTGCTTTTTAACACTGTACCAGAAGTCCAAGCTAACACAATAAGAGAAGAAAAGGAAATAAAAGGTATACAGATTGGGAAGGACGATATAAAACGATCGTTTTTCACAGATGACATACCAACCATCTATGTAGAAAATCTCAAAGAATCAACCAAAAAACAAACAAAAACTCCAGGAACTAATAAGTGACTATAGCAAGATTGTAAAATTCAAGATGTATGGGTCACATTGTGTCCCCTAAAAAAGAGATGACAAAGTCCCAACACCCCATACTTCAGAATGTGACCTTATTTGGAAATAGGATCTTTACAGAGGTAATCAAGTTAAAATGAGGAAATTATGGGGAGCCCTAACCAATATGACTGGTGTCTTTATAAAAAGGGGAAATTTGGACGCAGGACAGGCATGCACAATGAGGAGTTCTGTGAAAAGACACAGAGAGAAGACAGCCATGTGAAGACAAGGATTGGAGGGAGGCATCTACAAGTCAAGGAACACCGAAGATTGCCAGCAAAGTACCAGGAGCTGGAGTCATAGAATGGATTCTCTCCCAGAGCCTCCAGAAGGAAGCAACCCTGCCAACACCTTGATTTCAGACTTGTAGCCTAAGAACTGTAAGACAGTAAGTTTCTATTATTTTAAGCCACCCTGTTTGTGGTACTTTGTCACCATCAGCTGTACACAAGTCAAATACCAGCAATGAACAACTGGAATTTGAAACTAAAAAACCTAAATTAGCCTCAAAAGAACAACATGCTAAGGTATAAATCTAACAAAATATATACAACATCTATATCGGGAAAATCACCAACCTCTGATAAATGAAATGAAAGAAGAACTGAATAAATGGAGAGATATTCCATGTTCATGGATATGAAGACTCAATAGTGTCAAGATGTCAGTTTCTTCCCAACTCAATCTGTAATTCAATGCAATCCCAATCAAAATCCCAGCAAGGTAGTTTGTGGATATTGACAAACTAATTCTAAAATTTATATGGAAAGGAAAAAGACCCAGAATTGGCAACTCACTATCAAAGGAGGACAAAGTCAGAGGACTGACACCACGTGACTCACAAAACTCACGCAAATGTGGAAGGGGCTAGAAAGCTCTGTGGGGTCTCTTTCATAAGAGAACACCAATTCCATTCATGAGGGCTCCACCTTCAGGACCTAATCACCTCTCACGGGCCCTATCTCCTAAACCCATCATGCTGGGGCTTAGGATTTCAGCATATGAATCTGGGGTGCACAATACACAGACCATTCCGCAGGGTACCACGTACAGCTGTCTACCCAGCAATTAGTCTGGTTTGAAATAGGGAAGTGAGGGGAGGGGAGGTCCAAGGGAGGCATCTGAGGGAAGAGGAGATTCTAGAGATTTGAAACTGATCTTAGAACAGAAGTTGGCAAAGTATGGCCCACAGGTCAAATCTGACCCACTGCCTGTGTTTGTAAATAAAGTTTTATTGGAACACAATCATTAGTTTATGTATCGCCTATAGCTGTTTTCATACTACAAAGGCAGGATTTAGAAATTGAAACATAGATCATATGGTCCACAGAGCTGAAAATATTCTCTCCAGCCCTTTACAAGAAAAAGTCAGCTGACCTCTACATTAGAGAAATTTACAGATGAGCTAAGGCATACAATGCAAGAGAAAAAAAACTATTAAAAGCCTCAAACAAATCAAAATGGTGTACAAGGAGTATATAATCCTCATACAAGCAAGGTAAACACCATTGACTGACTTCTACCCTTTAGAATCAACCACACACATGAAGACTATATGCTTTCAGAACACATTTAAACACTACCCACCCCGACAATCTAAAGTTAGACATGAAGATGCAGACGGCAGGAGCTGGGAGGTGGTGAGAAGCCGGGCACAGGCTCCCACAGCCCAGCCAAGGCAGAGCGGGAGCCCTGGTCACAGAGCACTGAACGAGAACGCGGGAAGGAGCAGGGCCCACGCGCTAACACCGCAGGGTGGGGAAGAGGAGGCTCCGGCAGCTGTCAGATCTGCTCAAAGTGTTCACATCCAGAAATAGCAAAGAGTCTGCACTGTTTAGAGATCAGAAAGTAACTGAAACAGAACCCGGAAGCAGAAACAATTACAGAAGGGAAAGAGCTGCCTCTGAGGAGCGGACCAGGAGTAGAGAAAGGACTGTTGCTTCTCACCACAGGCCTTTTGGGCCACATATTTTACATCCATTACTCTAATAAACATTTTAAATATTTTTAAAAATACCATGTAGAAAATGTGGCCGACAGGAAGAGAGGCTGTCCCGCAGTCTCCTTGATCCCCAGCTGGTACCCGGCGTTTCTCCCCGCGCTCCCCTGGAGGTCTGTCCTCTAGGTGGCCATCAGCACTTTAGTTAATACCGCTCCTGTGCGCGCCTTTCCACTCTGAGAACAGCTGGGAAGCTCTGCTTGGAGTCAGAGACTCCTCCGAAGCAAAACGCAGCCGGAGGCTTTCCGCCCGCTCTCCCTCACAGGCGGTCGTCCAGGGAGGAGACGCCGCAGAGCAACTAGCAGACCACGAGGCCGGTGGTGTGCCTGCCGGCCTCCCCTCAGGACTAAAGGTGCCCCTCGCCCAGCCAGCCACACATGGCGTGTGACCAGGACTGCAACCCTTGTTCTGGGGACCTTCCCTCCCCTTAGGGCGACCCCACCACGGCATCCCCCAGATCACCGGGCAGACCCAGGAAAGCAAGGCTGGGCTCTGGGGGCTACATCTGGTTTCCCAGCCATGCTGAGCACCGATTCCCAGAGGGCCGGCAGCTCGCACCAGGCTTGCACCTCAGATGCCCCGGAGGCAGGAAAGGAGACACACACGCAAGTTCCCACACAGGCTCGTCCTTCTCATCTCCTCTTAACGCACATCCTGGGTCCTGGGCAAGGTTCCCAAACCACACTGAGCACCCCTAGCAAGTGTCCACGGGCGAAGAGCCTGAACACACTGGAGAGAAGACGCCCGGGCTGTGTGTTGGCACCCAGGGTTTACATCCTCAGATCCTCGGGACCAGAACGGGAGACAGAGCCAAGTTTAAACTGTCCCCGCGTGTGCCCTGGGCCCAAGAAGACCCCACTCGTCCACAACCTCCTCAGAAGCACCTGAGGGGGGCTCCCCTCCCAAACGCCGGAGCCCGGCCCTCGGAAACTTGCCATGGCTGCCACAGAGCTCCTAGGGAGCGCTGAGCCCTCGGCACCCCGGGAGGTGCACCAGCTCAGTGAGAAACGAGGGAACGAGGAGGTGCCCAGTACCCACTTCCACAGGTGTGGCCACCGCACAGCAGCCCCTCTGTCCTCTCAGGGACGCCATCCACCACACACCAGCCTGGGGCCTCCCATCTCACGGCCTGGACGCTGCCTTCGTGCCGACAACACGTGACTCTACTTGCCCAGCCCGAGCTGTGCTTCTGAGTCAGTTCCACGTCCCTTACTCTGAGCATCCTTCTCTGGACGGTTCCACTCTAAAACCAACTCAACATGACTAAAATCAGATGCAAACCCACCTTCTCCCCCAGACCACACGCTCTCCTCACTGCGGCACTCTCCCAGAACCCGGGCCAGGGCGCGCCCAGATCACTCTCGAGGCACCCCGCTGGGCGAGAGGGCCTTCCGAGAGTTCCACCCTCCCGCGCTGGCTGACTCCAGTTGGGCTCCTTCCTCATGCCTGAAAGCACCTTCACGTGGGGGAAGGCTCTCACAACCCCTTCTCTATACGAGCCGTCTAAGACTGAATTTAAAACTTTCATCACAAACGGAAACAAATGATTTAAGACTGAAGACTGCAAAAACTTTCCACAAGGATTGTCATGCTTCTGAAAAAGGGTCAAATTCAACTGTTTCTAGGATACTTAACAGTCAAATAAAAGTTAGAACACAGGCACTTAATCCTCCCAAATATCTAAAAATTAGCACTAAATGTTGAAATTCTAAGTAGGTTTGAAACTAAACAGCCTGCCTCTGGGGGTCAGCGCCCCTAGGCCCAAAGCGGGCACAGCCTAACGGTGCAGCCAGGCTCCCCAGAGCTCACGGCCCGCCAGGACCGGGCTCCAGGAGGTAAGCCGACGCATGCACGCAGCCGGGGTGTTCATGAGAGAAGCTGTGTGCAGCTGAGAGGTGCCGCCAGTGGGGCGTCTACAGGCCCTGAAAGGCCCTGAAAGGACAAGAGCCATGCTCTGCCCACCACGGAGCCCAGCATTTACCTGACAGGTGCCGCCATGATGTGGGTCTCATTTGGGTTTGGGTAGCTCAGTGCCTGGGAGGTGGAGATGCCCCGAAAGCCCCCCAGCCTCCCCAGGCAGTCCAGGGCCCTCAGGATGGAGAACACGCCATGATCAGTGGGGGCAGAGAAGGACCACCCTCCTCCAGTCAGACACCGCTGCACCACTAATCAGCACTTCTCACGGGAGGACCCAGTCCGAGACTCGAAGCCTCTCCTTCCCCAGGGTCTGCACGGCCAGCATGCCCTCAGGCACACGCCCCAGCTCTCTCCCCGGGAAGTGCAACACCGGGGCCAGGAGGGGGGGGGGCATTAGCAGCAAAGTGGCTCCTGAGAGCCAGGACAGAGGGTGGGAAGATGCTGTGGCTTCCCCAAGCACAACCCTCCGGACTGGGCACGGCTGGTGGGCACCCCGGTCGCTCGGCCTGCGAGCCTGAGAGATCCGGTTCTTTTAAGGCTACGGGCCACTGAGCCAAGGTGGTGGCTGCACCTGCCAACAGGACCTCACACTCTCCCGTGCCTGTCACCTGGGGAGGGTGTGAGACAATGAACTTCTCGCCCGTGCCCTCCCAGGTGGACGTAAAACCAGGTTGAACTCAGCTGTCCGGCTGAGCCTGAGACGATGCCCAGGAGACCATGCCAGGAAACAGGGCAGCAGGAGTGTGGGAACAGCTAGAAAGCAGAGCCAGCCCATGCCTGTGCCCCCACCCCCAGCAGCCATCTGTGGCCGCAGGAAGGGGCTTCCTGCCACCTTCCAGGCAGCTCTCCTGTGAGAGGAGGAAATCAGCTTCCCTTTCCAGAAGGGTCACCAGCGCCATCACCCCAAGAACACGAGACACCCATCGGACAGCACCAAGTGAGGCCAGGAGGGCGGCTGGCCTACCCAGCTGCCGGAGCCGCGGGAGCAGGTGCGCGGCGAAGAGGCGGGAGTCAGGCTTGCTCTCCGCCACGGGGTTCAGCCGCAAGTCCGCTTCCGCGGGCTCCGTTAGGGAGTGAAGACGGAAGACTTCCGCCAGCGAGGAGACGCGGCTGTAGTGGACGCTGAGACGCTCCAGCGCCGTCAGGTACTCGATGCCCTGCCAGGACAAACACGGTAAGACGGCCATTAACACGAGCCAGCCCCCGAGCCAACGGGCGCGCTCGAAGCGCACACACGCCATCACCGGGAGAGCAAGCGGGAAAGGTATGCTCAGCTGGGAGTCCTGCTCAGCCACGGTGAGACGGCCGCGCGCGTCGACCGCGGGAGAGGACGGCCGACGCCTGCGAGGCCCCAGCACGCGCCGAGCTGCGTAAGCCGCACGCGCCCACTCCCTCCGCTCGCAGCCCCGCCAGCGGACGTGCCGCTGCTCCCGTCGCACGGACGAGAGGACGGGGCTGAGAGAGGAGCCAGCACTGGTGCGGCCTGGACCGACCCCCGGTCAGGGGCGCCGAAAGGCCGTGCTCCAGGGCAGTGACGGCCGGCCTGCTTTCTCCCCGCATGAAGCCCCGGCAGCGTCCGCAGGGCGGTCCCACTCGGCACCGCCTGGGTGACTTCCTACTCCCTCACGAGGACCAGCGCCTGCCGTGTCAGGCACGCAAGGCATTCGAGGGCCCGAGGCCGCCACGAGTCCGACATAAACAGATGTGAAGCTCAGTGTGGATGAAGAAAACGACGGCGGATGAAGGATGAAGGGTGACTGGCACGCCCACATTCGTCTTTCAGGCCTTATCTTGTTTCCTTTACAGATACAACCATCCTCATCAGAGAGCTATGACTTCTTGCTAAAGTCGTTTGAAGACATACTGTGATGCATAAGAAATCCAGCTCGCAGCCAACACAAGAAAATCAGTACAAGGGGTGGGATAGGGAGGGAGACGCAAGAGGGAAGAGATATGGGAACATATGTATATGTATAGCTGATTAACTTTGTTATACAGCAGAAACTAACACACCATTGTAAAGCAATTATACTCCAATAAAGATGTTAAAAAAAAATCAGCACAAGATTTACAATCACTGTTAAGTGTATGGCTTACAAGTATTATAAGCATAGTCATAAAACAGACTGCCTTTTTTACCATAAAGATACTACCCACTGCTATTGATAGCAATAAATTTTCTTTCAAGAAACAAACCTAAAACTTACCTCTAGACTAACCAAGGAGTTTCGTGAGAGACCTAGAGAATTCATCAAAGAATTTCCTAGGTGAGTAATCTTTTCTTGGTAAGTTCCAGGAATAGATAATGACCGAAGTTCACCTAAGAATAGAAAATTAAGAGATTTTAACTTTATTATTTTATTGAAAATAAATTATTGCAATAATTTATTCTCCCTCCAAAACCCTCTCAACAGGAAACCTCCTAAGGGGGTTCCCACTTCCACACCTGACTGCTCAGCCCCGTTGCCTGTGGGCCTCTGTGCAGGGATCGCAATCTGAAACCCACTCGGCAGCTGCCCTGACCACCCGTGCTGTTACAGGTGAGGGCCAGCTGCACACGAGGCGCACCGAACACCTCTACGTGGCACACCCGGTAAGCAGCCGTTAGACAAACATCACTACAAAAGTAAGCTTCTGTAATGAAAAAGACAGTGTGTCTGGACCAGGAACTTTTGTTTTAAAACACATCTTGATTACATATGAAACTGGTTTGGGGGCTTCCAGTTCCAGACAAGACAGAGGAGACACATTTCACCCTATTCCTCCCGTGTATTAGACCTAAAAACCCTGGACAAGAACACGGGAAGCAACTCTGAAGCACGGCGACTCTGAAGCATGGGGACTGTCTAGGGACCTGAAGAAAATGGTCAAGCACTGAGAGCTGGTTTTGTTCAGTCTCCTATACATCCCAATCTGAGTGCAAGAGAAGCTGGCCACCCAGAAACACCCATGGACACCTACCAAAAGATACAGGTAAGCCTGCTGTCCGTGGTCAAACGACCAGGAGGGGTAGCCTTGCAGGACAGACTCCTGACAACCTCAGCCCCACTCCAGCCCAACGCCAAGAAAAAAAAAAAAAATGTACCTCGTACACCTGGCTTCGCACAGTGGCCAGCACCGGGACAGTGTGAGTGGACATGACTACTGCCCTGGACTGGCTGTGCAGATGCTATGTGTGTGACAGGGGCCTGGCCACCACCTCAGCAACAAGGCAGCACCCAGGCAGTGCCAGTACTGAGTAACGAGATTTAAATAGGAAGCAGAGTCCCAATCAAAATGACCAATCAAAAATGCTCAAGAACTAGGAAAATCTCAATCTGAATGAGAGAAAACAATCAATAGATAGTAATAATGAGATGACAGAAATTAGAATTATCTAACAAGGATTTTAAAGCAATTGATATACAAATACTTCAATAAGCAATTATGAACATGACTGAAACAAATAAGAAAATAGGGATTCTTGGCAAAGAAACAGAAGATGTAAAGAAGAAACAAATAGAAATTTCAGAAATGAAAAATACAATAACTGAAAGAAACAAACAAAAATCCATGGAAGCAGCTCAATAACAGAATGGAGATGACAGAGGAAAAAATTCAAAGAGAGAAAATGCAAAGATAAACTGAACAAAATTGTCCTATCTGACTACCAGAGAGAAAACAAACTTAAAACAAATTAAGAGCCTCAGGGGCCTGTGGAAGAAGAAAAAGCAATCTAACATTCATGTCATTGGGGTCCCAGTGGAGATCCAATCAGAGTTTCAAGAAGAAGAGAAAAACAGTATGGCTAAAAATAAAAAATGTTAAGTTAAAGAAATAATGGCTGAAAACTTCCCAAATTTGGCAAAACACATAAACCTACACGTTCAAGAAGTTGAGAAAACCCCAAACAGAAAAAAGGCAAAAACTGACACATCAGAATCAAACTTCTGAACAGTAAAGACAATGAAAGAATCTTGAGAGCAACCAGAGAGAGAGGCATTACCCAGAAGGAGAAACAACTCCCATGGCAGGGAGTTACTCCTCAGAAACCATGGTGCTGAAACAAAGGAAGTGCTCTCACATTTTTCCATTGCTGAAAGAAAAGACCTTTAAACGCAGAAATCTATATCCACCAAAAACAGCCTTCAGGACTAAAGGTGAAATATAGATATTCTCAAATGAAGAAATACTAAGAGAATCTGTCACCAGCACACCTCCCTAAGATAACTGCTAAAGAAAGATCTTCAAACATTACGGAAAGATAAAAGAAGGAAACCTGGGACATCGGGAATGAAGAAAGAATAATGAAACAGGTAAACATGTGGGTCAATGTTTCCTCCTAAGCTATTTAAACTATTGGATGACTATAAAAAGTCATATCATTACTGTGGTTCTCAGGTATGCAGGGGAAATGTCTAGACAACTAAATTATAAAGTGGGAAGATAATGAAACCTAAATGGTGGTAAAATTTCTATATTCACCTGACATGGTAAACCGTTCACACAAGTAGACTGTGTTAAATCACATACTGTATACTGTAATTTGTAGAGCAACCACTAAAAAAGCTATACAAAGAGATATGCTCAGAAATATAGTAGATAAATCAAAATGGAATACTAAAAAATACTCAAGTAAACCATAGGAAGGCAGGAAATTGGAAACAAAAGAAGAAAAAACAAAGGGAACAAACAGAAAAAAAAATAAATGGCTCACTTAAGCTCTGCTGTATTAACGCATTAAATGTAAATGGTCTAAATACACTATAAAAGATAGAGATTGGCACTGCAGATTAAAAATGATATACAGTATACACTGTCTACAAGAAACTCATTTCAAATATTATGATATAGGTAGGTTTAAAGGTGAAATAGCACATAGACTGGTAAAGACATACCCTGCAAACACCAAACCAAAGAAAGCTGGAGTGGCTACACTAATATCAGATAAAGTGGATATCTCACTGTAGAAAATTATCAGGGATAAGGAGGAATAATACTACATATGCTACAAGGGTCACCCCAACAAGAAGACATAAAAATTCTAAATATGTATGCACCAAAGAGCACAGCTTTGGTGCATACATATTTAGGATCTTTAAGTGAAAAGAGAAATAGACACATCCACAATTCGAGTCAGGGGTCTCAATACCCCTCTTCTTGTAATTAAGAGAATCACTAGACAGAAAATCAGCAAGGATACAAAAGAAGTGAACAACATCACAAGTCAACAAGATCAAACTGACATTTATATAACATTCCAGTCAATGACAGAGTACACATTCTTTCTAAGTGCACTTGGAACATTATAGACCAGATCTTGGGCCATAAAACAAACTTCAAATTTAAAACAATTAAGATCATACAGAGTATGTTTTCTGACCATAATGGAATCACACCAGAATCAATAACAAAAAGAAAAAAATACCAGACAAACTAGGAAAACCTCCAGTCACACAAAAATGAAAAGAACACACTTCTGAACAATCCATAGGTCAAAGAGGAAGTCAAGGGAAATAAACATAGTGAACTAAAGGAAAATGAAAATACAACATAACAAAACTTGTGGATTCAGCTAGAGTTGTGCTGAGGGAAACTTATAGCACTAAAATGTTTATATTATATTAAAAAAGGTCTCAAATCAGAAATCTAAACTTTCATTTCAAGAATCAAGAAAAAGAAGAGCAAAATAAATGCAAAGTAGCAGAAAGAAGAAAATTATACAGAATCAATGAAATTTGAAACCAGAAAACCAATGGAGAAAAAACAAAAGTTGGCTCATTGAAAAGATTAATGAAATTCGTAAACCTCCAGAAAGACCAAGAAAGAGAAGACAGATGACCAATAACATGGACCGGAAGAAGGGTATCACTACAGACCCCAGAGACATTAGTAGGCTTATAAGGAAATACCACAAACTCTACACACGTAAATTTAACAACTTAGTTTCGCAGAACCCCAGACAACTATAACTCACCTAAGATGAAGGTGATGATACAAACAGTTCTATAACGACTAGAGAAATTGAATTTGTAATTTAAAAGCTACAAATACAGAAATTTCCACGCCCATAAGGTTTCACTGGAAAACTCCATCAAACAAAGAAGAATCGGCACCAATTTCACACAATCTCTTCTGGAAAACAGAAGAAGGGGCAATTTACCAACTATTTCATGAGCTGGGCATTACGTGGATGACAAAACTAGACAAAAACAGGAAAACAGAAAACTAGCGACCCGTATCCCTCAGGTCAGGGGCCCACAGACGCTCAGCACAGGAGGGGCAGGGTCCGGGACACCCTGGAGTCCTACAAGAGGGCACGCTCCTCCTCCAGACACGAAGGCGCTCCAAGCTTTTTCAGAAAATCGGCCTAACGCACCTTATTCACGGGGAAAGAAAGCCCAAGTGACCTTATCAGTCAAGGCGAAAAGCACTGGCGTAAGGGCTCAGCAAACCCGGCTCAGAAGAGCTCCCCGCGGGCAGTCTGAGAGGGCGAGCTTGCCCCCACCTCTCTGCGGACTCAGCTAGGAACCCCAGCCCCTCCCCCACCCTCCCCCACTTCGGGCCCCCCAGGCCTGCCCCTCACACCCAACCGCTGCTCCGGGCTCCCCACCCGCTCCCGGCCTGCCCCGCAGCCCACCCCTCACCCTCGCCCCGCCCAGGCCTGCGACCGTTCGGGAACCGCGGTCGCGTTTCGGCACCTCTGGCCCGACCGGTCCGCCGACACCTCGGCGGGAAGCTCGCGCCCCCAGCCAGCGCCGCCCACCCGTCCGCCGCCCGCCGCGCACCCAGGCCGCGGTGAGGCGCCAGCCCGGTCTTCCTCTGGATCTTCTCTTCACACAGAACCAAGCCGCCCCGCCGGCGCCATTCTTTCAAATGGCGCACACCTGTTCGCGCCTGCGCGCTGTGGCTGCCGACCACCGAGGTGCGGGGCCCTGATCCAGGGTGGGACCGGGGGGCGGGGTCACGGGGGCGGATCGAGGCCTAGGGGGCGGGGCGGGGCGGGGCGGGGCCAAGGACCTCTGCGGGGTGCGGGGTGCGGGGTGTGGGGTGTGAAGAAGTGGACGAAGCTGCCGGGAGGAAGCGTTAGGGGAAGTCGGTGCCCGCCCCAGGGCTTACCTGGGGACTCGCCCCACTTGGAGACCTTGCCTCACCTGGGCACCTGCCCCACCTGGGGACCCTACCCACCCCCAGATTCGCCTGCGTCCTGGGCTGCGGGTGCCCCAGGTTCTGCGCGAGGGCTCCTCACGTGGGGTCTCAGTGCTCTTCCGTCACGGTCAGGTGACTCAGCGGCAGCGGGTCCTGCTCTGCCCCCATCCTCAATTTCTAGGTGATGAAGTCTGAGGTCTGGCCTTGAGACTCGTCAGCTGACTGAGGGGTTCACGGCGTGTCCGGCTCACTGGGCCCTTTGTGGAGCACCTTTAGGGAAGACTTCCCTTACGGTCTGGATCTGCCCCAGCCAGCTCGAGCCCTGGGGGTGCCCCTCGCTCCCGGGTCACCCCCGAGGGTGCCCCTACTGCCTCCTCACCCCAGATTTGACTGTCCTGTTGGCAACATCCCCTGGCATGTCACAGCCTGGGGGGTGGCATGGGGGGGTAGGTGGGCTTGTAGGGCCAGGGGTGAAAGTCAGGTATAGACCCTCAGGGGTGAGGGGCAGTGGTGTAGACAAGGGAAGTATGGCAGAGGCTGTAGGGCAGGGGCGAAGACGGGGGTGTAGGGGAGAGGTACGGGGTGTGCGCAGGGGCTGGGGTGGGGGGAGCATCAGGGTGCTCGAGCCTCTCCTGAGCGGGGCGGGGCTTCAAGCCTGCTGCACCAGGCCTGTGGGGCTGTGCCATTTACGGAGGCCGGCAAACACTCAGCAATATTTTGAGTCCGGATTGCCAAGTGACTGCCCACAGTTCCAGGCCGCATATTGCCATCGTCTCACTTCCTACAAGACCGTGGAGGAACTCGGGCACACCCGGGGCCCGGCATGTGGGCACCAACCAGGTGCCCCCTGAGTGGAGCTGGTGCAGCCAGGAGGCTAGAAACTAAGCAAATATCCCGGCTCTCAGAAGTAAACGGAAGCAAACAAAAGGCTTCTGTCGCTGTCCCCCGCCCCGCCCCCCACCCCGAGAAAAGTGGCTTGTCAGCCAGGACACAGCCCACACGCCAAACACGGCTGCTTCCTCCTGCTGCCGGCCACTTCAGGCCGGGCAGCCCCGTCTCAAGTCCTCTACAACTTTCTAGAACATTCCGGGGAGGCTTCCAGGCCCCTCAGCCTTGAGCCAGAGTCGGTCAGTCCATCCCAGGGAGAAGGCTGGTGACAGAGATGGAGACCCAAGGACAGGCCCACATTGGTCCCACGGACTGGGCAGCCAGAGGGGTCTTCCAGGGGTGGCGGCCTGGAGCATCTTGGACTTTCCCTACTCTTTGACTGGCCTCAGCTGGGAGGGGGCGGGGGCGGGAGGAGAAGGGGCGATCTCCCACCTTCCCCCAGAGAGCGCAGCTGCCCAGGCCTCAGAACCAGAGCGGCTGTGGCGCTGGCCACGCGCTCCGGGAACTGTGTGAGGTCTCGTGTCACCACCTCTCCACCCTGGGGTGAACGCCAGCACGGTCACTTCACCCACGAGGAGACATCAGCCAGCTGGGTGCAACGGGGCTGAGAATGAGCGTCAGACCCGAGCACAGCCCTGGGTTGCTTCTGTACCAGGCCCTCCGGACGGGAGGCAGGGAGCCTCTGGGAGCCTGAAGACAGACCCACACAACGGCGGCTCCAGACACCACTGAGCTCCCACGCGCCCCCGTTCACACTCTCACACACCCTCACACTCACACACCCTCACAAACCTCCGACAATCGAGCTCCAACTCGGACGACCATTCCCTGGCCAGATGGCAGGAACCCACCCTGGTCACACGCGAGGCACTGCCCAGAGGCCAGTGCTCTGTGGCCTCACCCTCCACCCTGGACCGAGTGAGAAGCACCTGATCAAGGACAGCTACTCGCTGGTTCTGATGCTTATTCGTTCATAAACGTTGAACGGAAGAGCCTTTTCCCGGCTGTTTTTCTACACGAGATCAGTACCGACGTGTGTGACTTGTCGATGCACCATTTTGCCAACTCACCTCTATCCAAAGTGTGACGAGGGATGGAGCGTCAGGCCCTTCCTGCGGCTGTTGGAAGGTAAACAGGAGCAAGAGTGGGTGGGGGCTCATGTAAACATCTTAGCGTCGTGACTAGCTCATCTGAACACAGAGGACGGGCTTGGTGTTCACCTGCGAGTGCCAACACTTGCATCTAGCTGAGCTATCAGTTAAGATGCAAGGAAAACCCAGCTGGGGTGGACCCGACGTAAGGACACCCGGCTAGAGTCCCCAAGGTGGGCTGGGCTCCGCTTGGCTAGCTGGCAGCCAGACCTCTGTCCTGGACACTTGGTCACGCAGCTCACTTCCCAAGAGGCAGGATCCTTCCCGGCCGAGTCCAGCGAAGATTCCTGTTTCTATGCCCTGCCTGCAGAGCCCAGAGCCCCAAGGGTCTCCCGTCCTGCTGGCCTGGGCCATCCCCAGAGCTCGTGAGCCATCTCCGTGCCCAGCGGGGCTTCAGCCAGGAGGAGGAAGCAGGGGCCAGCTCTCCCTGCAATTGCTGACCCTAGAAACCTGAGACTTCTCAGGAAAATTCAAACTTCCCGCTCATTCTGAAAGTAGGGAGACAGGACAACCGGGCCTGACTTTCTGCCCCGCAGCGGCCTGGGGCGAGCAGCAGCCACTCACAGGCAGGCCCTGGCTCCATCTGGACAGCCCCTCAGGCACCTCACCCCGGAGAAGCAGCACAGGTGGTGCTGGGTGCACCTAGCACCTTCCAGGTGGGAGCTGCCCCTGTGCACACACCCTGCCCCCACCCCCTGCACAACTGCTCACTGACGGGGGGAGATACAGGGATGAGGGGCACACCTCAGCCATGATCCCAGGGTCCCCAGCCCTCCTGAGGACGAGGCCACCTCCGTCAGGTCTGGGGAACTGCGGCCTTCTCCCCACCTCTGAGGCTCTAGTGAAGGCAGGGCTCAGGGGCCCTTTGGACCAGGCAGATTGTGGCCAGGGTAACCAGGCCTCGGAGGCCTGCTCCCCACCCTGGTCCTTCCCCGCCGGAGACTAGCGATGTGACCCCCAGCCTCAGGGGATGTTGTTTGTGTCAGGAGCCCATCCTGGGGAGTCCGCTGCAGTCGTGGTCAGCAGCCATTCTCCTACAGGGATAGATGCTAAATATTTTGGGCTCTGTGGACCAAGAGGCAAATTGAGCCTATTGTGTGGGTTCTTATGTGACCATTTAAAATATAAAAACCATTCTTACTGGGGGGGGGGGCTCATAAAAATAGGCTTGATGCCGCCCATGAGTAGGTTCGCTGGCCTCTGTACTGGAGAGCTGGCCTCAGACAACCAAAAAGGCCGGTGCGGGGCGGGGGGCACACATATCAGGCTGGTGATCCCAATCAGAATTAAGATTTAGAATTTGGAATCTGGTTTTGGATTCAAGATTCTAGGCACAGAACTTGGAATCCAGAATCTGAACGCAGAACTTAAACCAATGAATTAAAAGCAGGATCCAGAATAAGGATTTAGAAATGTAGACTGAACAGTTAGTGCCAATATTGACAGTATTTCTTTTTTTAAAGTAAATTTTTTTTCCTTTGGCTGCATTGGGTCTTTGTTGCGGTGCGTGGGCTTCTCATTACGGTGGCTTCTCTTGTTGCAGAGCACAGGCTCTAGGTGCACGAGATTCAGTAGTTGTGGCACACGGGCTTCAGTAGTTACGGCTCGCGGGCTCTAGAGCGCAGGCTCAGTAGTTGTGGCGCACGGGCTTAGTTGCTCCGCGGCATGTGGGATCTTCCCGGACCAGGGCTCGAACCTGTGTCCCCTGCACTGGCAGGCGGATTCTTAAGCACTGCGCCACCAGGGAAGTCCCGACAGTATTTCTTAAACTTGTGAAACTTAATACTCTTTCCTTTTCATTTTAATATGGTTAATGAATTAACTTACTTGCACACCATAAAGTCTACTTTTTTCTTATAATGGCACCTTGATGAGGACACAACACAGCTCCATCACCCCAAAAACTTCCTTTGGGCTTCCCTTTTGTAGTCCAACCCCTCTTCTACCCCAAACTCCTTTCCGTTTCCCCATCTCTAAAGTTTTATCTTTTGCAGTAGGTCATATAAATCTACCTTTTGAGACTGGTGTCTTCACCCAGCAGGATGTCTTTGGGGGTCACCCAAGCTGTCATATGTATCAGTAGTTTTTTCCTTTTAATTGCTGAGTGGTATTCCATCCGTGGACGTCCATTCGCCTGCTGAGAGATATGAAGTTGTTTCCAGTTTTTGGTGATTACGGATAAGAAGCTGCTATAAAGAGTCAGGTGTAGATTCTTCTATGAAACAGGTTTTCATTTCTCCCGGGTAAATGTCTAGGGATAGATAGCTGAATCTATGGTAAGAGACCGCTGTACTTTAAAGGAAACCGTTGTAAAGTGCCATTTCCTGGAGCCGCCATGCCGCATGCGCTCCCGCCAGCGACGGAGGGACGTTCCAGCTGCTCTGCACCCTCGCCAGCACTTGATCCTGTCACGTGTTTTGTTTTCCGTCCTTTCTTCTCTGTTTCCTTTTGTTCTGTACTAATACATGCCGAGTAGTATCACACTGTGGTTTTCATTTGCACTTCCCTCTTGACTGACAATGTTGAACATCTTTTTATGTTCTTCATTGCCACCTACAATTCATTGGTGAAATGTCTGTCCAAATCTGTTGCCTTTATTAACTGGTCTGTCTGAGAGTTCTTTATACAGTCTAGATACAAGTGCTTTGTCAGATAAGTGCCTCACGAACATTTTCTTTCAGTCTGTATCTTGTCTTTTCCTTCTCTTAACAGTGCATTTTGCAAAGCAAAGGTTTTGGTTTTCATGAAGTCTAATTTATCCATTTTTCTCTTTTATAATTTGTGCTTTTGGTGTTAGATCTATGAATTCATATTCTAACCCAAAGTCAAAAACATTTTCTCCTATGTTTCCTCCTAGAAGTTTTATAGCTTTACATTTTGCATTTAGATGTGTGATCCATTTGCGTTAATTTTTATAGATCAACATAGATGTGTATATAAATGTTCACTTTCTTGCATATGGATGCCCAGTTGTTTCAACATAATTCGTTGAAAAGACAACCTTTTCTCTGTTGAATTACCTTTGCATCCATTATAAAAATCAATGGACCATATTTGTGTGGGTCTATTTGTGGACCCTCTGTTTTTTCCATTGACTCGGGTCTATCTTTTTGCCAGTACCACGCTGTCTTTGTCACAGCACCTTTACGGTGAGTCTTAAATCAGGTAACAGAAATCCTCCAACCTTGCTCTTCTTTTTCAAGACTGATTTGGCTTATCTAGTCCTTTGCCTTTCCATATAAACTTTAGAACCTGCTTCTCTTTATCTAGAAAAATCTTGCTGATATTTCTATTGGTATTGCACTAAACACATAGATCAATTGGGGGAGAGCTGACCTTTTTACTATGTTGAGTCTTCCAGTCCATGAACACATTATGTCTTTGATTTCTTTCATCAGCATATTGTAATTTTCATCATACGGACCCTGTCATGCTTTATTAAGTGTATGCGTATTTTATTTTCTTTGGAACAATTATGAATGGCACTGAGGTGTAAATTTTGGTCTCCATGTGTCTGTTGTTAGGATATAAAAATGTGATTGATTTTTGTGTGTTGAGCTTGTATTCTGTGACATTGCTGAATTTGTTAGACCTAGGTGTTTTATTTTGTAAATTCGTTGATTTTTTATATAAACAATTATAACACCTACAAATAGATATGGTTTATTCCTTCCTTTCCAATCTGTAAGTCTTTATGCCTTTATCTTCTTTTGCACTAGGACGTCTAGTATGATGTTGAAAGGAGTGGTGAGAGAAGCCATCCTTTCCTTAATCCAGACTTTGGGGAGAAAGTATTCAGTTTTCTTGCCATCAGGTGTGACGTTAGGTGTACATTAAGGAAGCTCCCTTCTAGTCCCAGTTTGCTGAGAGTTTTTGTCATGGATGGATCTTAAATTTTGTCTTTTTTCTGCATAATTTGAAACGATCGTGTAGTTTTTCTTCTCCGTCTGTTAACATGGTAGATTGTACTGGTTGAAATTCAAGTGTTTATCCAGTCTTACATTCCACTTGGTCACAGTGCGTTATCATTTTTACATGTCGTTTAGTTCGATTTGCTAATATATTGTTGAGTATTTTTGCATCTAGGTTTATGAGGTATATTTCCATGCAGTTTTATTTTTCTACTGTCATTTACTTGATTTTGCTATCAGGATGATGCTGGCCTCAGAACGTCAGATGGGAACTGGTTTTTTTCTTCTATCTTCTGGAGGAGATTGTGTAGAGTTGGTTGTATTTCTTCTTTAAATATTCATTAAATTCACTAAAGAAACTGTCTGTACCTGGAATTTTCATTTTTGGTTTTTTCACTATGAAATCAATTACTTTCATACAAAAAGGATTATTGGGGCTATTTAGTTCTTCTTGGATGAGTTTTGGTAGTTTGTGTTTCAAATAATTGGTCCACTGCATCTAAGTTGTCGAGTGTGTGTGCTGGAGCAGTTCACCGTGGTCCCTGCAATCCTTTGATGTCTGTGGAGTCGACAGGGCACCTCCTCTTTCACTTAATTTATGTCTCCTCTCTCCCTCTCTCATCAGTCTGGTTAAAGGTTCGTCAGTTTTATTGATCTTTTCAAAGAACCAGCTTTTAGTTTCATTGATCTTTTTTCTTTATTGTCTTTGTGTTTTTAATTTCATTGATTCCTCTTATCTTTATTATTTCTTTCCTTCTGCTTGCTTTCAGTTTAACTTGGTCTTCATTTCTAATTTCTTAAGGTGGAAGCTTACATTGTTCATTTCTATTTTGTTTCTGTTTTAAATATTTCTTTATTCTTTCTAGTTAAATGTGTCTAATGAAGCAGTTAATTCTATAAATTTCCCTCTAATCACTCTTCAGTTTTGATATGTTCCATCTTTATTTTCACTCAGTTCAAATAATTTCCAATTTGGCTGAGATATCCTCCTTGACACATGGATTATCCAGAAGTGTGTTGTTTACTTTCCACATATTTGGGGGAATTTTCCAGATGTTTTTCTGTTATTGATTTCTAGTTTAATTCTATTGTGGATTTTCTCTTCATTTTAAGTTTATTAAGGTGTGTTTTATGACCCAGGATATATCTATCTTGGTGAATGTTCCACTGGTGCTTAAAAAGAGTGTGTATTCTGATGTTGTTTGATGTAGCGGTCTATAAATGTCCATTAGATCCAGTTGGCTCACGGTCTTGGTCAGCTCTTCTATGTCCTTTGCTAATTTTCTGCCAACTTTTTTGTCAATTACTGAGAGAGGAGTTGTTACAGACTGAATTGTATTTCCCCCAAATTTGTATGTTGAAGCCCTAACCTCCAATGTGACTGTATTTGGAGAGAGGATCTCTAAGAAGTAATTAAAGTTAAACGAGGTCATAAAGATGGGGCCCTAAGCCCACAGGACAGAAGAGAAAAAGAGCAGATATCTCTCTCTCTGTCTCTGTCTCTCTGTCTCTCTCTCCACACAAGCACAGAGGAAGGTCATGTGGGGACACAGCAAGAAGGTGGCTGTCTATAAGCCAAGGAGAGAACTCTCATTGTAACTAGCCCTTCCAGCACCTTGATCCTGGACCCCTGGCTTCCAGGGTGTGGGAAGATAAATGTAGTTCAAGCCGTCCAGGCCGTGGTGCTGTGACAGCGGCAGGCTGGCGGAGACGGGAGGGCGGGCTCTCCAGCTACAGTGATGGGGTCGTCTATTCCCTTTCAAGTCTATAAGGTCTTGCTCATGTATTTTGAAGCTCTGCTGTCAGATGCACATGCATTTAGGATTATTATGTCTTGGTGACTTGACTGTTCTGTCATTACATAATATTCCTCTTTATTTCCAGTAATTTCTTTATTCTAAGGTTTACTTTGTAACTTCAGTTTTTAAAATTGGTGTTTGCTTGGTGTCTTTTTCTATCCTTTTACTTCCAGAGTCTCTGTATCTTTATATCCGCAGCAGGTTTCTGTAGACGGCGTGTAGAGAGGTCTTGTTGCTTTTATCCAGGCTGATCGTTTCTGTCTTCGTTGGATTCTTAGAACATTTGCCTTTATTTTCATCATTGACACGTTTGAATTTAGAGCCACCATTCTATTACATCATCCCTATTTGTCTCCTCCTCTTCTCCCCCGTTTCCTGTCTTCTTTTGGATTATTGGAATAATTTTTAGTATTTCATTTTAATTTACCTGCTGGTTTAACTAAATCTATTTGTGTAGTTTCTTCAGAGGTAACTCTAGGGGTTACTGTATCCACATTAACTTCTTCCTCTACTTATAGTCTAGTAGAATTAACATTTTACCATTTAAAGTGGGATGTGAAAAGCTTATCGCCTCTCTACCTTTTATGTTGTGGTTGTCAAGTGTATTACACCCATATCCACTTATTCCCTAACCCTAACCCTAACCCTAACCCCTAACCCCTAACCCTAACCCTAACCCTAACCCCTAACCTTAACCCTAACCCTAACCCTAACCCTAACCCTAACCCTAACCCTAACCCTAACCCTAACCGAAATTCTACCACTTCATGTTATAATTGCTGCTTTCAACCGTCATACATATTTTAAAGACACATCTACAAGCCGTCTACAATTTAAATTTAAAATATAATGGTGTAGGTAGGTTATAAATACAGGAATGGAAGAAGGTATATCGGACAAACATTGATTAAATAAAAATCCTCCAATGGCCCTATCAGCGTTAGACAAATTGACTTCAGGGCCAAGAACATCCGTAGGAGTGACAAGGAGAAACCAACCGCTGAGCTTGCCCAGGATCTGCAGCTTCGCCTGCCCTTTCCTCCCTCTCTCCCTCCCTTCCATCTTTCCTTCCTTTAGCTCGAGTGTCCCTCTGGGGACGTGCCCTCTGCCTGAAGGACTCCTTGGTATACCTGTCAGAGCAGGTGCGCCGGCCACAGGCTGTCTCGGTGCCTTCACCAGAGAATGTCTTCATGTCCCTCATTTTGATGACGCTTTCGTGGGACACACAACTCTGACTTGATGAACTTTCAGGTTTGGCTTTTTTTTTTTTTTTTTTTGTAAATAAAGGTTTTTTTTTTGGAAGTATAGCTGATTTACAATGTTGTGTTAGTTTTAGGTGCACAGCAAAGTGATTCAGTTACACACACACCACGCACACACACACATATTCTTTTTCAGATTATTTTCCCTTATAGATTATTACCAAATATTGAGTATAGTTCCCTGTGCTCTACAGTGGGTCCTTGTTGTTTATCTCTTTTATATATAGTCGTGTGTATCTGTTAATCCCAAACTCCTAATTTATCCCTCCCCCCTTCCCCTTTGGTGACCATAAATTTGTTTTCTATGTCTAGGGTTCGGCACTTTAAACGTGTTCTTCACCATCTTCTGGTCTCCATGATGTCTGACGAGAAACCCCAACCGTTTGAATTAATGTTCCCCTATGAGGAGTGTGTCATTTCTCTCTGAGTGCTTCCCAGCAGTAACTTAATTAATTTAAGTAAACACAATTTTCCCAGCAAACACTTCATGGAACACCTGTCACCTGTCACGGGGCGGGGGGGAGACAGAGCTCCCGGTCTAGGGGTGCAGCAAATGTGTAACATGATTGACAATTGCCCGCTCTGATAAATATGAGCCATCAGGGCTTCCCTGGTGGCGCAGTGGTTGAGAGTCCACCTGCCGATGCGGGGGACGCGGGTTCGTGCCCCGGTCTGGGAAGATCCCACGTGCCGCGGAGCGGCTGGGCCCGTGAGCCGTGGCCGCTGAGCCTGCGCGTCCGGAGCCTGTGCTCTGCAACGGGAGAGGCCACAACAGTGAGAGGCCCGCATATCACACACACACACACAAAAAATATGAGCCATCAATTCATCCTGCGGAAGTATGGGGAAAGCACAGTGTCAGGTCCAAGGACACCAGGTCCAGGTAGGAGAACCATCCCAGGTTTAAGCAGAAGAGGAAGCGCACTATCGTGGGTTGACGTGTCCCACAAAGACGTGTTCAGATCCCGAGCCCCGGCTCCGTGAACGTGGCCTTATTTGGAAGTGGGGTCTTTGCAGGTGTAACTTAGTCAAGATGAGGTCCTACTGCATTCGGGTGGCCTGGTAAGAGAAGGGAAACGTGGACCAGACACGCAGAGAAGGAGGACAACCAGGTGAAGACAGAGACAGTGATCAGAGTGACGCTGCCACAAGCCCAGGGGCACCACGGACGCTGGCACCACTGGACTGAAAGAGGCAGGAAGGGTCCTCACCCGGAGCCTCGGGGGTAGAGCCTGGCCTCCAGCCTGTGAGAGAACAGACTTCTGTTGTTCCAGCCACCGGGTTTGTGGTAACAAGTTACGGCAGCCTTGGGAAACTCACACACATCTTTTCTTTGTGTGTGTAACGCCTCCTCCCTCAAGTCCCACAGGTCTGCTCCGGCCAAAGATGCAGGGTCCCACTGCTTGGTAACGAAGAGAAAGTTTCCCGTGTGGGCCGTGTTGCTGTTTGACAGGGCCTCATTGCTGCCTTGGGGAGGGTGGCTCTCCTGTCAGCAGGCACTCGCCTCCAAGGAGCCAGAGAGTTTCCTGAGCACTGGACCGAAGTGGATGGATAAGTGATCTGCCCATGATGTCTGCTGCCTCTGATGAGGGGCTGCAGGAGTGCAGCCAGACCCTGTGACACAGACGGTACATTAACGAGGACAGCGTTCTCTGTCGCGGGAACGCAGCAAAGCCATGTTCCTAAGGCCACAAGGAACAGGTCTGGGACACCTCACAAGGAAGAACATACAATGGCAACAGGCCAGCTGCACCTTTGACCACACACCCAGTGCAGATAGAAGAGTTGGGAAATGCACAATATCCTTTAAAAATTGCCCTGGAAAAAATCAACCAAGGGAATTCAACTTCCAGGAATGGAAGACTAGTTAACTTAAACCAACCCTGCTGCTAAGGACAACTGGAGAAGATAGACAAAATACAACCTATTTGCCTGAAGGCATTGGAGGCTAGCACGACAGTGCGAAGATGACGAGCTGATAGCTGAGAGAAGATAAATCTGGGTAGGTAAGCCTGCAATTTGAGGGCATGGCTCTGGGGCCACGCCAAGTCCAGAAAGAGTGGCTAATAGTCAGAGCCATCCTTTTGAAAGCCCTCTGGGACCAGGGAGCAAATGCTGGCATCAGGACCCAGGGAATGAAGGCTCTGGTGTACAAGCTGTGTTTGGATTAAGAACCTGCAGGGCAGCTCTTGAGGAGGAAGGTGGTCTGAAGAAAACAGCACAGCTCTGAGTCATCTGTGTGGCCTAGGAAATCTCTCCTTGATACTGAATCAAAGTGATCCCACATTGTTGGGGGCTTCAGGCTCTGTGAAGGAGCAAACAAGAATCTTCACTAGAGCAAGAAAACTTCTGCAAATTTCAGACAAGGTGCCTGCACACAATAAACATTAAGCAAGTACATGAAGAGATCACCTGAAATGAGCATAAACAAGCAGAAACAACTCACAGTGAGAAATCAACCCCCCACAGAGGTCCCAGGTATTGGAATGATCATGCAAAGCCTTTAGATAGTGGCGCTTACTATAGTCAAGGAGACAGATATAAGATTGAAAATTTCAACAGAGAACTGGAAACTATCAAAAAATGACAGCAAATTTGAATAAGAACCAAATAGAAATTCTAGAACTTTACTACAATAACTAAAAACTAAGAGCACACAAAAAATAAGTTTAACAGAAGATTAGCAACAATGAAAGAGAGATTCAGTAAGTTGGAAGATAGTTCAGAAGAAATAATCCAGAGTGAAGTCAGGTGAGACCAAGAGGGGCACCACAAAGAAGAGAGGGTAAGTCACAGTGAGACGGTCTAAGATATGTATAATTGGAGCTGTACAAGAAAAGAGGGAAGGAACAGATCAGAATCAACATAGGAAGAGATAACAGCTGAGAGATTTCCAAAAGTAGGTGAAGACACCAATCTACAAATTCAGGAATTCCCAAGAACTCCAAACAAAATGAATTAAAAACAAATCCAGGAATTCCCTGGTTGTCCAGTATTTAGGAGTCCACATTTCCACAGCAGGGGGCCCCGGTTCAATCCCTGGTCAGGGAACAAAGATCCCACAAGCCACGTGGCACAGCCAAAAGAAATTTAAAAATAAATTAATGAATAAAATTTTTTAAAAATCCACAGCTTAGGCACATTATAGTAAAGCTGCAGAAAATAAAGAGGAAAATCATAAAAACAGCTGGAGGACAGAGTTAGCTTACTTTAAAAGGAGCGGCACTGGGCTTCCCTGGTGGCGCAGTGGTTGAGAGTCCGCCTGCCGATGCAGGGGACGCGGGTTCGTGCCCCGGTCCGGGAGGATCCCACGTGCCGCAGAGCGGCTGGGCCCGTGGGCCATGGCCGCTGGGCCTGCGCGTCCGGAGCCTGTGCTCCGCACCGGGAGAGGCCGCAGCAGTGAGAGGCCTGCGTACCACAAAAAAATTTAAAAAAATAAAAAAATAAAAGGAGCGGCACTTTGATAGACATCTAACTTCTCGACAAAAAGAATGAAAGCCAAGGGCAATGAAATAATGTCTTTAATGCTGTAAGAAAGAAAAAATAACTCCGAACCAAGAATACTGTATTCGGTAAAAAAGTTATTCAAGAATGAAGTTAAATAAAAATATTTTTATACTAAAGATAAAAAAAAACAAAAATCCTGGGAGAACAACAAAGGTGTTGCAGAGCAGTCAGGAAAACATTATCTTTTCAATAAATAGTGCTGGATCCATTTTATGTCTATGTGGAAAACACTAAAACCTACCTGACACAGGGCCTCTCCTCTGAGCCCCAAGATGCCAGCCCCGGCAGCAGGGCCCCTCCTCAGAAGTCTGAGCTTTAAAATTTTAACAATTCCAATCTTTTCCCTTTGTTCCCTCAGCCACAGACATAGTAGCTGCTTCTGGCAGCTTCTTTCTACAAGATGCCTTTCGGTTACCTGGTCAACTTCATACCCAGTTAACAATGCTTTATATTCAATTCTCTGTGCTCAAATATCGTTGTGGTCACTGTTTCCTGACTGTGCCCTCACTCACCGACACACAAGGTTTCTGACTAGGTATCATTGACTAAAAAGGGAATGTATATTTTCAAATATAAAGTGAAATTTCATGATAACCCATCATTAAAAGTGAATATTCTTAATAAGAAAATTATTCTTCTAGGATGTGAAGGGAACACATCTAATCATACCTAATACTTTCCTTCTGGGGACAAGAGACTCTGACTGAGGTGGTCCTTCCTCTGATCCTCTGGCTGCTTTTTTTCCTTTATTCATCTCTCATAGCCTGACTCGGCTTCCTTCTTGATTATTCCAAATTTTGCCCTCACAGGCTAAGATCCGCACTGCTTTCCTCTTACTTTCACTGTGGAACAATAACTTTATCTACAGTTTATGGAAAATACTAGGTCTATGATTCTTCTTTCACTCATTAAAAAAGCATTTATCTTCCCAAGAAATTTTTCTAGATTCTTCTTAAAAGCAAAGTTTATGCTTTTTTCTTAGAAATTATGTGGAGTGAAACAGAAATGGGAGTTATTTTCTATCACCAGATAATTAAGTCTTTGTATCTGGGGCAAGTGTCTGCCTCTCTCTGCAAGGTGGGTTCCTTCTGCAGAAAAGGACGAAAATTAAACAGTGGAACTGTTAAGGTCTTGCCAGATGTGTGATCTTTTGCTCTAAAACGCAGCACAACATTAGAGACACATCAGGCAGCCGATACAAGTTAACTTAAAATAAAGGAAATGCACGTAAATGCTCGCCGTGCGGTGGCAGCCCCGACGGCGGCCCGCGATGCCCCCCCCATCCCCCACCCCCCGCCACGCGCAAGCTTCACACCTTGCGCAGTCACCTCCCTCACACACCGGCTGGGCCCTGTGGCCGGAAACAGCAGGTGTGAAGGGGCGTCACTGTGAGCTGGGCTGCGGAAGCCCGTGTTCCTACCTGAGCGCCCCCTTGGGGGCTCGGCTCTGGGTGGTGCCCACAGCCTCCGGGGCAGAGCTGGCGCCTCCTGCGACCCCGGATCCCCCAGCCCCCCAGCGAGCCTCCAGGGGAGGCAGAGCAGCCAGCCAACCCGCAAGTCCTCACCCAGGAGCCCGGGCGTCACAGTGTTTGTTGTTTCCAGCTGCTAAAGTTTGGGGGCAGTTAGTGATGGGACAGGTAACTGACACTCTTCTCCACAGACGGTCTGGGTGGGGCCGCGGAGCTCAGGGGTTTGAGCCCTGGACAGTGTCCCCCTCGAGTATGAGCGGCGACTTGGGAGTTGTCCTCCTTCAGAGAAAAAACACCGTGTTCCCAATCGCATTATTTATGACTTAGCAAAGCAGAGGCGTGACTGCAAAACAAGGACATAGATCACAGTGTCCAAAGGAGCAGCTGTCAAAGCGCCTGGATCAGGGCTCCCCGGTTCTGGAGACGCTTCCTGAAGGCCCGGGGCCAGGTGGCACAGACTGACACCTCTCCGGAGGTGAGAACCTTCCGAGCCATGAACAGCAAGGTGGCCTCCACACCCATGGCGTGTTGACCTGTGGACCCAGAACGATGCAGGCCTCCGCCTTCCGACCCGGAAGGGCTCCGGGTCTGCAGCTGCTCCCGTGGGTGTCGTCGAGAGATGAGCCCCGGCACCTCCCCTCGAAGAGGATGGGCACGGGGTGGTGTCTCACTCATTCTTATTCCAGGGATATAGACCGGAAACCTCACCATTAGTTAAGGATCTAACATCCACAAACGTTTCATAGCATTTCTAAAGTTAATAGGCCACAGAGCAGTGGTGATGTTTCCCGCTCTTTGTCCACAGAACTGACAATGGGGAACCTTCAAGACACCGAGACGGGTGGGGAGGGGTCCCTCCTGGGACGATGCAAGTTGCGCGTGGCGGAGAAGCGGGCCGACTCCGCTCAGGGCCCCCTCGCTGAACAACCACTGCATGGAATGGCTGCCATAGAAACGACTCTGCGCCCATTGTTTCCTGACACCTAGTTAACCAGGTTAGAGAAACTTCAAGTGTTTCCCTGGGCAGAAAAACGTAAAGACAGAGGAGGATGGAAAGGCCCTCGTGGGACGGAGAGAGTCTGCTCTGCAGCATCTTAACTCTGTCCTTTTCTTGCAGCCTTTACTCCAGGGGGTTACAGGCCATCAAGGCCGTTGGAACTGCAGGTTACCCCGGGAATGTTCCAACCCCCAGTTGCCGTCCAGGGCGAGTTGCAGGGTGCAAGGCTTTGGGGCTGGGAGGTCAGGCGGGTCAGATCAGGCAGCACCAGCCGGGAGGGCGGCACCCGGTCACGGCACAACGTGGCCCCCCGTGTCGCACGCAGTGGCCTGTCTCGCGTGGCCTCTCTGTACTGGTAGAGCTTTGCAGGGAGCAGCTGAGTCAGCGCAGGCGCAGCAAGTGTGTGTGAGCTGCTCCGTGTGCTTCTCGTTTTGCTTCCGTTTGCACCTTCTCTCCAAAAGCGACACTGAAGCACACGTACTAAAATCGGGGTCCCGCGAAGGTTAGCGAGCCCCACGCAAGGTGGCGGGCACACCTCCTCTCAGCCACCTCTGGTCCATGCCTGTGGGATGGCACCCGCTCCAAGGGGATGGCTGGGCCCGGGCACCCCGGCTCCCCTTGGCAGTCACCCCCTTCTCACCTGTTCCCTGTGCACTTGCCAAAGCAGCTCCGGGAAACCTGAGGTCACCTCCAGAAAGCAAGCTGAGGGTGACCAAAACAAAAGGTGTCAGAGCAGGTCTGTCCCAGGTGGGAACAGACTCACAAGCAGGACAAGAGTCACTTTGTGTGTGTGTGTGTGTGTGTGTGTGTGCAAGTGAGCTTTGAAAATACAAGACAGCCAGGTGGGGTCAAGGTCGGGGGGCAGGAAGGCCCTGCGTTTGCCTCTGGCCAGCACGCCAAGACTCCCGCCGCTTGCAGAACAACTGTTGCTAAGAAAGACAAGAGCCCAGCAGAAAGATCTTCTGCAGCTAAAGGCATAAAGGAGGAGCCACGCAGGATGGGTAGGAAGGGTAGGAAGGGTGTGGATGTGGTACAGGCACGCCGCCCTCCCCAGGTGGGCGGCCCACAAACAGGAGAATAATTACGTTGCAGAGGTTCTTCCAAAGGAGCGAGGGGTCTGAGCCCCACCGCGGGATCCCCAGCCGGGGTGTTCTGCGCTGGGAAGATGAGCCGCAGAACTTTCTGGAGACCCAGAGGGCTGGGGGATATAGGGACTTCACTCTTAAAACACACAAAATCTCACAGGGCCCAGGGCAGCAGCCGGAATTTGAAAGGAGCCTGGGTCAGACCCACCCGCTGAACTTAGAGAGCCTCCCGGAGAGGCAGGAGGCCACTGGCACTTGCCCTGGGGACACAGACAGTGGAGGCAGCCATCTGGGGAGCTCCTTCTACCACATGGACTCTGCAGCTGGCAAACTCCATTGTGGAAACCTCTAGCTCATTAGCCTCAGGACCCAGCCCGCCCCGCCCACCAGCCTGTAGGCACCAGTACTGGGCACCTCAGGCCAAGCAACTAACTGGGTGTGCACAGAGCCCCACCCATCAGCAGACAGGCTGCCTTGAGACCCCCTGAGCCTACAGCCACGCCTGGACACAGCCCTGCCCACCAGAGGGCCCGGGACCTGCCCACACACCAGTGCACAGGTACTAGGCCCGGGAACCCCAGGCCCTGCAGCTAGAGACCCCAGGACCCAGCTCCACCCACCAGTGGACAGGCCCCAGCCCCAGGACAACCGCAGCCCTGCAGCCTTCTATGGCAGGACACTGCCCACCCACCAGCAGTCCAGCACCAGCCCTGGGACCACCTGGGCCCCAGCCCCGCCCACCAGCAGGCTAACACAAGCTTCGGGACACCCTGGACCCTGCAACCAGCTGTGTCAAGAACTGGCCCCCTTCACCAATAAGCCAACATGCTCTGGGACCCCTGGGCTATACAGCCAGGGACCCTGGGACCCAGCTAGGCTCATCACTGGACTGGCACTAGCTCCAGGACCAGCCTCATCCACTAGCAGCCCAACAGCAGCCCTGAGACCCCTGGGACCCCAACCCTGCCCACCAGGGGGCCAACACACCGGCGCCAGCTGGGTGCCCAGGGCAGAAGAGGCACCAAGGGAGGACATTTGGAGACACGTGTGAAACGGAGCGTCTCTCGGGCTGGGGGCCCTGGAGAGAAGCAGCCTTGCTAGTGTTACGGGCCCCTCGCGGGGCTGACTCGACGCCTACGCTGCTGCCCCGCTTGGCAGCCATCCTGGCCCCGGAGGCCGAGGCGCGGGGCCCGGGCTCTCACCCAGCAGGCTCAGAGGGTGCTCAGCAAGCAGTCTGTCCGTCAGTCATTTCCAAAGTTCGCTTATGCAAATGTAAGCAGACGTACGAGCACGTCATTCATCACCCTCCCCCACTTTAGGCAGAAGGCCGCGTGGTACACAGACCGCTATGCCCCAGCTGGTCTTTTCCTGATGAGAGCGCTGGAGCTCTGCAGGACGGTCTCGAGTTGGTCGACGCCGTCCCAGGGCGTCGGGGCGAGCCAGCCCCAGCGGGTCCCGCTCAGCCACGGAGCCACGGCGCCCCCGCCCTCGCCCCCCGCCTGGGGACCCCGTGCGGCCCGACGACCCCCATTTTACCGAAGAGGGAGCCGAGGCAGCGTTCGGGCCTGCCGCGGGCTCACAGCTAGGAAGGGGCAGAGCCAGGATTCAAGCCCCAAGCTGTGTGCCCCCAAAGCCCACACCCTTTCCCTCGAGCCTCTGGATTTCTCTTGTCCACCCCCTCGTCTGTCCACCACCCACCCATCCCTCTGTCTAACCATCCAGCCATCAAGGGCTCGTGGGTGCCACCCCCTGGACGGGCCCTGACGTTACAAAGCCGCAGCCAGAGCGACCTCCCGGACACGCAGAGGGGCCGCGCCCCGTGTGGAACCCGCACGGGTTCCCGTCGCTTGCCCGCAGAGGAGGCCCGGGCCCCTCGCGCCCAGGCGCCCCGCCTCTCCCACGTCATCCTCCGGACCCGCCCCACCCCTCCTGCCTCAGGGGGCGCCGCGCCGTCCCTGTCCCACAGCGGGGCACACGCCTCCCGTCCCCAGCCTCACCCATGGCCGGACACGTGCATCCTCCGCCGCTGCAGCACGGGCTTCCCTTCTCCGACTTCCAAACCCTGACTTTCCTCTGGAGCTGCCTCTGCCCCCTCTCTGTCCACAAGTTTCCAAGGGCGCCAGGGTGGGCGCCCGCCTCAAGCTGGTTGAGTGCGAGTCTGAATCAAGACCTGCTGACTCATAGGAAAGAGGCAGTGTTTGTACCGGATTTGGGAGCTGGGATCGATTTGCCACTGCTTGGGAGAGCCCACCTCTCGGTGAGAACACCGCATCGTGAGAACACGACAACGGAGAGGAAAATGGCTAGGAGATGGACTGGGGCAGATTTGTGAACTTATCACTTAAACACCTGGATCCAGCCATGTCTGAATGAATTGAGGCTGCCCCAGAGGTGGAGCAGGAGGTCATCACAGCTGCTCTAGAGCATCTGCCAGAGATGTGCTGACTAGTGGCGCAGCTTGCTCTCTGTACAAGCTGAAAACAGCAGAGTTCTGTCCTACGATTCCATCTGTGGCTTCAACAACAAAATGTCAGAATGAGTTCTGTCCACAACTTGAAAAACCACCTTAGAAACAGGCATGCCATTCCAAGAGGAAACACACGTCACTAATTCACACAGTGACTTTAGGTTGTAAATCTGCTTTCAAAGTGCAGTTTATAAACGGTGCACACTTGGCTTTCCTCGGACCCCACCCATCTACCCTCCGCCCAGCTCCTTCAGTGTGGTTTCAGAAGACCTGCAGGTGTGACACCTTCCACACCTGCCCAAGGTGGCCGGGGCACAGGGCAGCCACCCCATCAGGAACCCTGAAGGTGAGGGCCACTGGAGCTTGCCATGCAAATGGCGTTGCTTTGTTTATGCTCTTCCTGCCTTTTCGTGCTGTAGCCAAGAGGAGCATCATATCCGTGTGAAGGCCCAGGACTTGGAAATGTTAAGGACCAGCAGAGATTGAAGGATTAAGAGCAGAGAAGGGAGCATCTCATGCTTGGTGTCACGTGAATGCCCTAGTAGGGCAGAGCACATGTAAAGAAATCTTTAAAACGCACATATACAGAGACTGGGCGAAATTCAAAACAAGGCAGAGCTTATCAGAGGAGGAATGTGCCCACAAATTTCAGGCTTAGGACTGAAGGATGCGGTGTTTGCCCACGTACTCCATTACCTCCGGGTTGCTCTCATGCCCGGCAGAGAAACCCCCGGCCGGCTGGCCCTCTCGGCGGCCCTGGGCCTTCCTCCGCGGCCCCCATCCCGCGAAAGGAGGCGAGCGCTCCCGCTGGGCCGCGCACACGCCGCGGCCGTCCAGTGAGGACTCTGGGGGCAGGACAGCCGCAGAGGCCGCGGGTCACACGTCCTCATCACAGCGAGCCCCGAGATGCCCCCCAAACCCACGTCCTCAGAGAGAGGCGACGGGTGCCCCAGGCCCCGGCCCTCAGGGAGCCCACCTCTCAGACGCCCCCTCCAACTCCCCGACCCCAGTGCTTCAGGGCGAGGGCACAGGGCAGGGTCAGCCCCTCTTTCTCGACGCTGGGAATTCAGACAGATACCCCCAAATAGTTGTCTACAAGTACTGATAATATTTTAGGCCTCCCTAATTCCACTGAGGAACGAGATGGCGATAAGGAAATAAAAGTGTGACGGTGGACGACAGCCGAGCACGAGGGATGAGAGCTTGAGTCCCAGTGCGGCCTCTGTCCAGCTGTGTGACTGCGGCCGGATCTAGCAGCCTCTCCCCGCCTCAGTTTCCTTACCTAAGCGCGAGGGTGCAGCTGCTGCGTCCCAGGCTGACCAACGGGGGGCACCGGAGCCGTTGCTACTGAAGGGCCGCTTTTTGAATCAGCGTTCCCTCCCGCCCGGCCCGTCTCGGCCCCTCCTCCACCCCAGATCCCTCAGACCCTCTGGGCTCACAGCTGGGGTCGCCTGGAGCCTACAGTCAACTTGGGCAGAATTGACAGCTCATCAATATGGAATGTTCCAGTCTGTGAAGGAGATTTCCCAGGCCTCTGATCGAGAGGCCCTGTATACCTTTTGTTAAATTTAGTCCTAAGCATTTTAGAGTTTTGATGCTATTAAAAACTGAATAAGTCAATATTTTTGTTTTCAAGTTATTTGCTACTCTAGAGATACATAACTGATCGTGAATTCTGCGACACAGCTAAGCTCTTATTAATTCTAGTAACCGTTGTGAAGATTCCTTAACATTTTCCATGTTAATAGTTGCATAATCAGTGAATAGTTAGAGGTAGTTTTACTTTTTCCTGGCCAGTCTGTATTCCTTCTATTTCTTTCTTGCTTTACTGCTCTAAGACCTGCAGTAAAGTGCGAAATAGACGTGGCTTCCTTTCCTTGTCCCTCGTCTCAGAGGAGCATTCAGTATTTTGCCACTAAGTATTATGTTAGTTGTCGGTTTTACGCTGATGCCTTTGCTTCCTGAGAGCTTTTATCTTGTGTGGTGATGTTTATATGGGTTTCTCCTTTATTTTTTCAATATGGAGAATTCCATTGATTTGATTTTCAGATACTAACCTAGTCTCACATTCATTCCTGGAAAAACTCTACTTTGTCATGATGTATAACATTTTTCATATATTGCTGGATTCATCGGCCAGTATTTTGTTGACATTTTCAGCATCTCTTTTCATGAAGCTGTTCATCTGTAAGTGTCATATCTTATACCGTCTTTGCCTGGTCTGGACATCACAGTTTAGCTATACTCTCACGAGTCAGGTTGGGAAGCGTCCTCTTCTCCCTGGTTTGGGAATAGTTTATGGAATACTGCCGTTATACCTTCATTAGCTATTTCATGGAATTCATTTGAAGCCATCTGGCCCAGGCGTTTTCATTGTGAAAAGGTTTTCGATAACAGATTCCATTTCTTGAATAAATAAGGTGCTGTCTGTAATAATATTCAGTTCATTAAAGTTCTTGCCCAGGAAATAGGGCCGTTCTGATGGTCTGTCTCACTTGGTAAGTTGTGCTTTTAACAGAATTTGTGTATTATATAAATTGTCAAATGTATGAGTATAAGATTGTTCATAATGTTCCGATATTGTCCTATTAAAATCCACAGAATTTGCAGTGATATTCTCTCTTATATTCCTGATCTTGGTAATTTATGATCAGTTTTTCCTTTGACCATCATTTTCTTCCTTCTACTTATTTTGGATTTAATTTACTCATCTTTTTTGAACTTCCTAAGTTGAATTCTTAGATCTTTCTTTGAAAAAAAATTTTTTTCTCTAATGTGAGCATTTAAGGTTATAATTTTCTCTTTAAGCTCATCTTTCGCTCATTTTACAGATTTGATATGTTATATACTCATTATCACTCAGTCTCAAATATTTTCTAATTTCCCTGGTGATTTTTTTGACCCATGAATTATTTTAAAGTGTGTTCTTTAATTTACAAATGTTTGTGTACAATCATTATTGATTTCTAATTTAACTCCATTGTCGTCAGAGAATATACTCTGTAAGATTTCACATATTGGAAATAATTGAGACTTATTTTATGACCCAGCCTATGATATATAGTACTATTAAGTTCCAGAATTTCCATTTGGTTCTTTTAAAAAAATCACTTCCATTTCTCTGCTGAGACTCCCCGTTTATTCATTATGATTACATTTTCCTTGAATTCCCTGAACGTATTAAAGTTCTTGTCTTCTAATTTCACCATTTGTCATTACCTGCCTACCAGGTGGGTTTCTATTGACTGCTTCTTCTTGTAGTGACAGTTCACATTTCCCGTTTCTTTGCATGTCTAGTAACTTTCGTTGTAAACTGTTGTACGCCTGTCGTCGTGCCAGTGTGTTGTAACGACTCTGAACTTGGTGATCTTCATCTGATGAGTGTTCACTGTTGTCCTAGCAGGCCGCTTGCCTGACTGAACTCAAACAGCAGCTCTGTCCCCCTTCCACGAATGGCCGCACCCCTGCTCAGCTCTTCCAGCTGTTGCCTTTCTTCATGGGACCCTTGACATCTTCCCCGCAAAAGCAGTCAGGGGCCAGCTGAGGATTTGGATGGCATTTGCACGCGGATTTGAGCTCCCTCCTTTTTGTGATTTTAGCCTTCACTTCCTGGCATCTGGCTCTTCCATCCAGCAAGGCTGCAGCTTTCTCTTGGGTTACAGCAGCCCCACCCCACATCGCCAAGTGTGTCCTTAGCCGAAAGCTGTGCACGTGTGAATCTCACCTGGTGCAGCGCCTTCTTCCAAGGACTGTCTGTGTCTAAGTCGCCCTCCAGTGTCTTCGACTAGTGTTTCATAGTTTTTCCAGAGTGCATAGTTATGATCTGTAGGAGAGTTACTCGGATCAAGCTACCCTGCCATTTACAAAGCTTAGCTCCCCACATTGTTTTTATTCACTGCAAAGTTTTCTTTCTGAAATAACTGATACTGTTTACACGTACTAATAGGATTTACCTATTTCTTTCCCTTCTCCTTTTTTATCCCACTCCTGCCTGAGGAAGTGTCTACTTGGTACTTATTTCTGGGAAACTCTAAGACTTATACACAGATTGCGCATTTTAGGACATGACAATTTCGGATGACATTCCAACCTACGTTAGATCTATTTTCGAGTCCTTTCCGTAAGACAGGACACCGAGAGAGACAGCAAAGGTCTCACGGTCCCTTCCTTTCTTCCAAGACTTGTGGAGCCCAACCCCCTGCCACTGCCAAAGTCGAGATGTTCAAGGTCCCGAGTGAGGTGGTGCCGGGGATCGGCACAGAGGAGCGCCCCACGGTCTGGAGCCAAACTTGGTGGGGACACCTGGGCGTCTGTCCCAGAAGGAGGAGGTGCCCTGGCTACTCTCAGCATCTTCCTTAGGAACCTCGTGACAGAGCTGTCTTTCTTCATTGGGGACACTCAAGCGCAGGTCTCTTCTTGTTTCCTTTGAGGTATATGTGGTGAGGATGCTGTTGGAGGAGCCTCAGAGCCAAGGAGAGAAGTGCCTCCCTGGACCCACAAGGCCACGTTGTGGAGGTCTCCCAGCTCCCAGCCCTGCAAGCCCACAGACCCCAGGCTTTGGTGTCCCTTGTCCGATGCCACGTGCAAAGGGATCCACTTGTCAGGGGCACGCCTACCTGTTCATAAGACCCCAAACCCAGATCTAACGTACAGCCAACCTAGTATTTCCGGTCGCCACGTCCCAATCAAACTGGGACAACTGCTCACCTCGGAATGGTTAATACCACAAGCCTCCAGGATGAAGGAAATGATACGGCAGGAGGAAATGTTTCTTTTAATGGTTGAGAGAGGATTCTCGGAGACGGTGGAGGAGGAAACCCCAGGACTCTGTCTCCCGCCTGGATGACATCTCACTGGCCCATCCCCCAGCCTCCTGAAGAAGCCACACATTGCATGCAGAACATGTGGGAGAAGAACCCTGACCCCAGACATCAGGGACCTGTGCTCATCGCCACCTCCTGCTCCTGATCACAGGGTTGCAGACAGAGGGGGTGCCAGCGTGGCAGCCCCCCTCTCTCTGACTGGAGGGACTTCCAGGGGATTTAAAGGGCCAGTGCTTTCCCTCCTTCATAGCTATAGAATTTACACACAAGGAAATGAGAAAGAAATGTAAAAGTTCCACTACAAAAAATCAACTAAACACGAAAGAAGACAGGAAATGATGCACTAAAGTCTATGAGGCTTAGAAAACAAATAGCATAATGACAGAGTAAGTCCCTCCTTATCAGTAATTACTTTAAATGTAAATGGATTAAACTCTCCAATCAAAAAGCAGAGATGAGTGGGCTTCCCTGGTGGCGCAGTGGTTGGGAGTCCACCTGCCGATGCAGGGGACGCGGGTTCGTGCCCCGGTCCGGGAAGATCCCACATGCCGCGGAGCGGCTGGGCCCGTGAGCCGTGGCCGCTGAGCCTGTGCGTCCGGAGCCTGTGCTCCGCAAGGGGAGAGGCCACAGCAGTGAGAGGCCCGCGTACCGCAAAAAAAAAAAAAAAAAAAAAAAAAAAAAAAGGCAGAGATGAGTAGAATGGAATAAAAACTCATGATTCAATGATATGCTGCCTACAAAAGACTCACTTTGGATCCAAAGACACAAATAGATTGAAAGTGAAAGGACAGGAAAAGTTATTCCATGTAAACTGTAACCAAATGAGAGCAGGGGAGGCTGTACTAACAACAGACAAAACAGACTTGAAATCAAAAAGGTTATAAGCGACAGAGAAGGAATTTTATATTAGTAAGAGGTTCAACCCAGTTAGAAGATACAAATACAAACTTTTACACACCTAATGACAGACCATCAAAATATATGAAGCAAAAACTGACAGAACTGGAAAAACAGACGGTTCTACAATGATGGCTGGAGACTTCAATATGCTGCTCACAATCTGAACACAACAAGCAGAGAGAAGATCAGGAGGGAAACGGGACTTGAACCTCACGACAAACTAACTAGATCTAACAGGCGTATACAGAACACTTCACCCAACACAACAGCACACGCAGTCAGTCCTCTTAAGTGCACATGGGACATTTTCCAGGACAGACTATAGGTTAGGCCATGAATTAAATCTCAATAGATCATAAAAAGTATCTTCTCTGACTACAGTGGATAAAGTTAGAAATCTGTAACTGCTGAAAAAATCACTAATTTGTGGAAATCAAGCAGCACACTCTTAATCAAAGGGTTAAAGAAGACATTTCAAGAGCAATTAAAAAGTACTTAGAGACGAGTGACAATGAAAACACAACATACCAGAACTTACAGGATGCAAAGTGGTTGAAAAATGGAATATTTCCTGCCATATCAGGAAACAAAAGATATCACAGTCATCAGTGACTGCAGCCGTGCACGTGAGCGGGGAAGCCCTGGGGGAAGTCAGGAAGGAAACAGAGAATGCCTGCCATCTAGCAGCCGTCAGACTGCAGCCACTCCCCAGGGTAAGCCCTGTGGAAACTCAGGATGTGAAAACACAGGATACTGGCCCCGGAGAGCTGAGGTGTATATCAAAGGAATGATTTCAGTGAGCCCAGACTGTTGCACATTCCCGTACACAGAAAAGTGCTAAATTCTTTAACTCAAGATATTGCGTGGCATGCGGGATCTTAGTTCCCCACCAGGGATTGAACCCTCATCCCCTGCTGTGGAAGTGAGGAGCCCTAACCACTGGACCACCAGGGAAGTCCCTAGTTTTCTTTTATTAACAGTAATCTTTTGTTCCTACTATCTGTCCAATTTTGTCCTTGCAAAATTCCTATATATCCTGGCTCCCTGCTTTGCCTCCTCGGAGCAGTTTTCTTAGGGTTACTTGAGATTCTGCATCCCGAGCTTCAGTAAGCCCATTCAGTAAAACATAACTCTCACCTTTTAAGTTTTGAATATTTTTTTTAGTTGACATGGTGCTAAGGGGGAAGTACAGATATAAACACTTATGTTAAAAAAGAAGAAAGAGGGACTTCCCTGGCAGTCCAATGGTTGGGACTCTGTACTTCCACTTCAGCGGGCATGGGTTCGATCCCTGGGTGGGGAACTGAGATCCTCCAAGCTGTGTCTCATGGTGAAAAAAAAAGAAAAAATAATAATAAGAAGAAAGATTTCAAATCAACAACCTAACTTTACAATTTAAGGGACTAGGAAAAAAACAAGCTAAACCCAAAGCTACCAGAGGAAGGAAATAATAAAGATTAGAACAGAGATGAATAGATTATTGAATAGAAAAACAAAACAGAAAATCAACAAAAGCAAAGATAATTGACAAATATTAGCTAGATAAACTAAGAAAAAAAGAAGACTCAAATACGAAAATCAGAAAATAAAGTGGGGACATTGCTACCAATTCTACAGAAATACAAAGGATTGTCAGAGTACTATGAACAACTGTACACCAGCAAACTGGATAAGCCAGATGAAGTGCAGATTCCTAGAAACCCAAAACCTAAACCACAAAGAAACAGAAAATCTAAATAGAACTAATACTAAGAAGGAGATTGAATCCGTAAATCAAAAATCTCTTGACAAAGAAAAGCCCTGGACCCAATGGCTGACCCCGTGAATTCTACCAAATATTTAAAGTACTAAGGCCAATGCTTCTCACACTTTTCTAAAAAACTGAAGAGGAGGAGACATGTCCTAACTATTCTCTAAGACCAGCATTGCCTGATAACAAAGCCAGACAAAGACCCTAGACAATAAGAAAACTACAGACCAGTGTCCCTTACGAACACTGATACAAGATCTTCCACAAGACACTAGTAGACTGAATTCAGGGGCATATTAAGTGATCCACACTCTCTCCCCGTGACCTGTGACCTCGCTGCAGCCAGGGCACGCTGTGTGCCCTCTAGGACCTGTGAGTAATAGACCTGTCTTTTCAAAGTTCCCTGATGGTTGTCGCCGAGGGCATACTGCAGTCACACTGAGAACCCCAGGGGCCCGTCCAGACACAACACCATCTCCGGGAAATGTCTGTGGGCCTCCAGGCAGGTAGTACGGCCCAGGTGAGCGCCCCAGGCATTCCCAGAGGTGGCGTCACTATCAGCGGGCTGAGACCAAAACAACACACAATGGAACCTTATTCAGCCTTGAAAAGGAAGGGCATTCTGACACCTGCTACAACACAACTGAACCTTGAAGACACTGTGCTCCGTGAAGTAAGCCAGTCACAGAAGGACAAATGCTGTTTGAGTTCATGATATCAGGTACTGAGAGAGGTCAAAATCATAGAGACGGAAAGTAGGGTCGTGGCGCGAGGGGCTGGGGGAGGGGGAGGGGGAGGAATGTTTATGGGGACAGAGTTTCAGTTTTACAGGATGAAGAGTTACAGAGATGGATGGTGCTGACGGCGGCACAACGCAGAGTGTACTTCGTACCAGTGAACCGTGCGCTTAAAACTGGTTAAAGTGGTAAATTTTATGTTATATGTATTTTACCACAATAAAAAATTTGAAAGAAAAAGTAGTTGAGGAGAATAAGTCTAGTTTGGAGGAACAGAGGTAACCAACAGTTAGTGTAATACCCTCTCCTAAGTATATACCCACGAAAAATGAAATCATCTATTCACATAAAAACTTGTACATGGGGCTTCCCTGGTGGCGCAGTGGTTGAGAGTCCGCCTGCCGATGCAGGGGACGCGGGTTCGTGCCCCAGTCCGGGAAGATCCCACATGCCGCGGAGCGGCTGGGCCCGTGAGCCGTGGCCGCTGAGCCTGCGTGTCCGGAGCCTGTGCTCCGCAACGGGAGAGGCCGCGACAGTGAGAGGCCCGCGTACCGCAAAAAAAAAAAAAAAAAAAAACTTGTACATGGATATTCAGGCCAATATTTCTTACGATAGCCAAAGCATAGAAACAACCCAAAAGACCATAGACTTACATACATAAAATGTGTCCATCCACACAATGGAATGTTATTTGGCAGTAAAAATAAATGAAGCACTGACACCCACTACAGCTTGGGTGAACCCCGAAAACATTGTGCTAGGTGAGAGAACCAGGCACAAGGCCAAGTAGCTATGATTTCTTTTCATGAAATGCCCCAAATGGGCAAAAACGTAGAGACAGGAAGTAGATTGGTGGTTCCAGGGGCTGGGGGGCTGGGGGGCTGCATGGTGATGAGTAGGGGAGCAGGGTTTCTTTGGGGGATGAAGAAGGTTCTAAAATTGATCGTGGTGATGGATGCACAACCGGGAATACACTACAAGCCTTTGAAACACACACTCTAAACAGATTAATTACATGGTATGTGAATTATACCCCAGTAAAGCTGTTTATCAAAAAACAAAAAGCAAACAGAAAAGAAATTTTGTCACAAAATAATTGGGACCTCCTGGCAGTCCAATGGTTAGGACTCTGCACTTCCACTGCAGGGCGCTGGCTCGATCCCTGGTCAGGGAGCTAAGATCCCACATGCCGTGTGGTGCGGCCAAAAATAAAGAAAAAGAAAAAAACAGAGAAAGAAGTTATGTAACAAAATAATGACTCACGTTTGTTAGGGCAACCTGCTCAGTTCAGACGAAAGTGCAGTGTGGTGGATGTGGAGCCCTGATTTGTGGAGGATCGCACTGAAGAGCCGGCCGGACGCACCTACTGTGCTCCGTGAACCGTCTCCTCTTAACATGTGTGGCTGGGGGGGTCATGGAATCGGGTGAGGGATGGGGAGACCCTGGCCGGCTCTGCTGGTCAGCGGCACCCCAGAGAGCTGGGCCTGCTCCCTCTCCATGCCTCTCAGGCCAGCTCACATACAGGGAGAGGGGCAACTGGCACTTACATTAATTTTTGAAATCATGTTTTATTTATTTATTTAAACAGAAAACACATGTATATGGTAGGAAATTCAAAGGGGACAAAAGGGGTTTACGTGACGAGCGGGTCCCCTAGGCACCTAGTTTTCACCCCAGAAGCAATCGGTCACTGGCTTGGCCCCTGTGCTTCCAGAGTCGTCCATGCTGCAACATTCTTTTTCTCCACGTTTGGCCATCTTCTGCCAGATTTTCACTCCTCCACAGATTGTTCTATTCATGCCTTAGAACTTGTCTTGATTATCCAAGGTTTTTAACACGTCCTAATATGATAGAGCTAGCTCCACCTCATGGCTGTTCCCTTCCCAGAATTTTCCTGGCTATTATCTATTTAGCCAGAAAATCCTTTATTCACACTATCCAATCAATCTACAGATTTAATGAGATCTTTATCAAATCATGCATGACATTTTTCACAGAATTAAACAAACAATCCTAAAATTTATAAGGAACCATAAAATACTCAGAATTGCCAAAGCAATCTTGAGGAAAAAGAACAAAGCAGGAGGCATAACCCTCCCAGACTTCAGACAATACTACAAAGCTACAGTAATCAAAACAGTATGGTATTGGCTCAAAAACAGACATATGGATCAATGGAACAAGATAGAGAGCCCAGAAATAAACTCACACACCTATGGTCAATTAATCTTTGACAACAGAGGCAAGAATATACAATGAAGAAAAGACAGTGTCTTCAGCAAGTGGTGTTGGGAAAGTTGGACAGCTGCATGTAAATCAATGAAATTAGAACACATCCTCACACCACACACAAAAACAAACTTAAAATGGCTTAGAGACTTAAACATAAGACATGACACCATAAAACTCCTAGAAGAGAACACAGGCAAAGCATTTTCTAACATAAATCACACCAGTGCTTTCTTAGGTCAGTCTCCCAAGGCAAAAGAAATAAAAGCAAAAATAAACAAATGGGACCTAATCAAACTTACAAGCTTTTGCACAGCAAAGGAAACCATAAACAAAACATAAAAACAAACTACAGAATGGGAGAAAATATTTGCAAACAATGTGACCGGCAAGCGTTTAATTTCCAAATATACAAACAGTTCATACAGTTCGACAACAAAAAAACAAACAGCCCAATCAAACAATGGACAGAAGACCTAAGTAGACATTTCTCCAAAGAAGATATACAGATGGCCAACAGGCACACGAAAAGATGCTCAACATCACTAATTTTTAGAGAAATACAAATCAAAACTACAATGAGGTATCACCTCACACTGGTCAGAATGGCCATCATCAAAAAGTCTACAAATAGAACAAACATATGGACACCAAGGGGGGAAAGTGGCTGGTGGTGGTGGGATGAAATGGGAGATAGGGATTGACATATACACACTAATATGTATAAAATAGATAACTAATAAGAACCTGCTGTATTAAAAAGTAAATAAAATAAAATTAAAATTTTTTTAAAGCATTAAAAAAAAGTCTACAAACAATACGTGCTGGAGAGGGTGTGGAGAAAAGGGAACCCTCCTACACTGTTGGTGGGAATGTAAATTGGTGCAGCCACTGTGGAGAACAACACGGAGGTTCCTTTAAAAAGTAAGAACAGGCTCTCTGCTCAACTGCCGCTGTGCTGCCATCACGGGCACGAGCCGTGTGCAGCCCATCAAGCTTGCCAGGGTCACCAAGGTGCTGGGCGGGACCGGTTTGCAGGGACAGCGCACGCAGGTGCGCACAGAATTCATGGGCTACGCGAGCCCTCCATCATCCGAGACGCGAAAGGCCCCGTGCGCAAGGGTGACGTGCTCAGCCCCACTGGAGTCACAGCAAGAGACTCGGAGGCTGTGCTGAACTTGGGACTGGGTCCTGGACGTCTCGTGACCCCTTGGCCCATGAGAGTGACCCGCTGTTGATAAAGTATTTCGATTGTAAAAGAAAAGTGAAAACAGAGCTACCATATGACCTTGCAATCCCACTCCTGGGCATATATCCGGAGAAAACCATAATTCGAAAAGATACACGCACCCCACTGTTGATAGCAGCACTATTTACAACAGTCAGGACATGGAAGCAACCTAAATGTCCATCCACAGAGGAATGGATAAAGAAGATGTGGCACATATACACAATGGAATATTACTCAGCCATAAAAAAGAACGACACGATGCCATTTGCAGCAACATGGATGGACTTAGAGATTGTCATACTGATTGAAGTAGGTCAGAGAAAGAGAAATATGGTAGGGTATCACTTATACGTGGAACCTAAAAAAATGATACAAACGAACTTATTTACACAACAGAAGCAGACTCACATAGAAAAGAAATTTACAGTTACCAAAGGGTAAGCAGGGGGAGGGATAAAAAAAAAGAATATCCTTTACTTTGTTTATTTACACTTTAAAAAGAGTCAGTATAGTTAAAAGTATTCTTTCGATATTTTTATTGGGCTCACATTAAGTCTATGGATTTACTTACCTACAGTCTTTCTCTTCACGGTATCAAATCTTTCAGTCCAAGAATTCTATGCCTTTTCATTTGTTCACATATTCCTTTGTAGCTCTGGCTCCTTAAGGCTCCTCCTGGAGACTGTACCCTTTGTGTTACTGCTGCAGGTGGTGTCTGAACAAATCAAGAGCACTGGATGTTCCTGCCCATCTGGCCTCCTCACCATTTGTCTTGGTGTCAAACCACACAGATTTGAGGGCATTGCACCTGTATTTACCGGCATGATTACCCTTCTCGTACAGCTATTCCTCCTCACTCTTCTCTGTTTCCAATCTGGGGCCTTTTTCTCCCAGCCTGAAAAGCTTCATTATTTCATCACACGAGTTTTGTTAACAACAAATTCATTCCAAGGTCTGACATTTTTATTTACCCTTCATGTTTGAAGGAGATTTTTGCTTTGCATGAAATTCCAGGCACGCAGGGATTATTCCTTTGCTTATGGTTGTTTGTTTTGTTTTGTTTTGTTTTGTTGGTCAGCTCAGGGGTGATGTGTTTCGCCGTCTTCTGACTGCGTTGTTTCTGCTGCTGTGAGAGCTAACATGCTAACTGCTGATCCCTAAGGGTGATGTCTTTTTCCTTTGGTTGCTTTTAGATGTTCTCTTGATGTCGGTTTGCAGGAGCTGGCTGTGACGTACCGAGCGGTGTGGGTCTTTACGAATGTGTTCTGCTGGGTGTCACTGAGATTCGTGAATGTGTGCTTGGCGTTGCTGATCAATTTGGGGAAATTCTTGGCACCTAACTTGTCAGGTATTGCTTCTCTCCCATTTGCCTCTCCTCTCCTGGGTTGGGGTTCCATTTACAAGAGTTTTAGATTTTTGACTATTTTTCTGTCATTCCCACCGGCACATGGGTCCTGTAAGTCCACTGTCCCTGACTAAAGCGGAAGCCTCCTCCACCCCCTGCATTCCGACGAGGGGGTCTCCACTTCCTGGGGCTTAATTCTTTTAGGTTTCCTTGTATCCTCAGCCTTTTAATTTTTTTTTTTTGTGTGTGTGTGTGTGTGTGTGTGTGTGTGTATGTGTGGTACGCGGGCCTCTCACCGCTGTGGCCTCTCCCGTTGCGGAGCACAGGCTCTGGACGCGCAGGCTCAGTGGCCATGGCTCACGGGCCCAGCCGCTCCGTGGCACGTGGGATCCTCCCGGACCGGGACTCAAACGCGCGTCCCCTGCATCGGCGGGCGGACTCTCAACCGCTGTGCCCCCAGGGAAGCCCTAATGAGTTTTTAAAACTATAAATTTACAGCTTAAGCAGCTTGCATGGTTGTTGGGTGAATCTAGACAGTCTCCTGTGACTTTCTACATTGTAACTGAAGCAGAAGCTATCAACACATGCGTACTTTTTATATAAACTTTATTTGTAGAAATTTTTCCTGACCATTTGAGAGTAAATTGCAAACGAGATGTCTCTTCATCCCCCTATACCTCCGAGTCAGGACGCTAACTCGAATTGCGACCACCCTCTTGTCCTCAGATTCCATGAAGTCTCTCCAACTGTCCCCCAGCACCCTTTAGCAGAGACTCCAACCCCAAATCGAGCACTGTTTTAGCCGTCACCCTTGACGGCTACGGCTCGTTCGTTTTGCAGAAAGCCCCTCAGTGTGGGTCTGTCAGGTCTTCCTTGTGACCAGAGGCAGGTTACAGGACTGCAGCAGGAATGTCCCAGACGCGGGGCGGCGGTGCTGTCCCCACGGCGCTCTGCCGCCTGGCGGGACTCCCACCTGCCCCTCAGCTGAGAGGCTCCCCTGTTCACTTTGACCTTTAACTAAGGCCGCGTTTTCAGGCATCTTCACTATAAAGTTGCTTTTCCCCCCAGTGTAGTTAGGAAGCATTTTATGGAGAGGTTTTCTGAGGCGGTAAATATCCCGTATTCCTCCTTAAATTTACTGTGTCTCTATTTATGGAAGTCTGGACTCATGTATTCCAGTCGCATTCAGTGGCTTATAGTTCATGACTGTCGTTCTTTAGTTTCGTGACCAAATCGACCCAGATTCAGCCAGCGGCAGCCTGTTCATGATGCTCCAGTGTCCCCGGCCCGCCTTTCTGTAAACAACAACTCACTCACTTCCTGACACAAGATTTCGGGCTCACCTGTACTTCACTTGCCCCGGCCCTGGAATTGCTCATCCGCCGAGGTGGATCCCGGGCTCCTTTTGGTGGACGTTGGTATTTAGAGGCCCAGGTCTGGGCGCTGCTCTTGGGCTGCTGGTCCCCAGACGTCCCTGGTCCAAAGTGGGGAATACACGGTTTCTCATGTCTACGATTATGTCCATATCCACCTGTGTATTTCAAAAATGATAAGTTCACAGAGATGCCATCAGTTACAATCCGAGTCAGAGTTTACAGGCATTTTCTCTCTTGAAAAGTGTAACTCCCTTTGCTGACAGTAAGAAACTCAGGTCCCGCTGTCCTCAGTGTGCTTACGTGTTGGATCCGCCCCTTTCGGGAACCCATCTCCATCTCGCCCCCCGCGCATGTGGGTCCCCCCACCCGCTTGGGTTCCAACACAACATGCCAGGCCGGACCACTGTCCCCACCCCCATCTGCCCGGTGTGCTTGGGCCTGACCACGCAGGATACCCCACCCCACCTCCCCGGCCTCCGGTCGGGGGTCCTCACCTGCCATGGGCAAGGTTACCTGGGCACAGGTAAGTGACAGGAGGAGCAGCCAGGGAGCCAGCTGAGACGGGGGCCCCAGGAGCCTGAGCCTGACTTGGAGGAAGGGGGCTTGGCAGGAGCAAAGGCCCTGGGGCCGCCCTGAAGCCTGAGGAGCCCCAAGGAGGTGGGAGGGGGCTTTGTGAAGCACATGCTAGCTGCAGGCCCCGCGGTGGGAACCACGCTGCCCAGTGCTGGGCCTGGGGAAGTGTTTCTGTGGTTCCCGCGTCCCGGGCAGTGTTCCAGGCAAAGAGTGGAACCCCTGAGAAAGCACCAGTTAAACCCCGTTTCTTCACCTGCTTCTCTTTCACGTGACAGGAAGACTAATCCCACGAGGAGTTGGGCCGGCGCCTTGTCTCCCAGCACCGGGGAAGCGGGCAACACTCCCTGCAAAGGCTTCGAACTGCTGCGGGGAGGGAGCCAGCCCTGGGACAGCCCAGTGGCCGGAACGCAGGACGGGGAAGGAGATGGGCTCACAGCGGACACCCCGAGCCTGGCGAGGTGCGCGCGGGGCCCCACGGGCAGCGCGCGGGCGCAGGGCTCCGGCGTGCGTGCCCTGGCGCCGCTGGCCTGGCTGTCGGAGACCGCGCACCCGCAGCCGCTCGCCGCGCCCCGGAACGGCGGCGGCGGGGTCCCGGTGGCCAGCCTGCGGTGGCTCTCCGTGCGGGCCCCCTTCCTGCTCAGCCTGTGGATGCCCGTGGCCCTGTCATCCGTCCCGGGTGAGCACGCGCGTCGGGTCGGGGCCACTCCTGTCCGCGGGGCAGGCCTCTCGAGTGCGTGGGGGGCTCTGGCTCTGGCTCAGGACTCCTCGCGCCCTGTGACGATCTCGGGCCAGCACTCCCTTCCGGAACACCAGGTGGACCCCCAAGGCCCCTCGGCCGCCCTGCCTGGGGTCTTAGTCCCGCAGCTGTCCAGAGTCGTAGGGGGCGGAGGGCTGAGCCGGGGAGGCCGATGGGCCTTTGGGGGCCCCTCTGAGGGGAAGTGAGTCATCCGAGCCCACGGGCACCGTCCCGGCTGATGCAACAGCCGCAGAGCCCCAGGAAGTGGTGACGCCGGGGGCCGGCCTCCTGCCTGCTCGGCACACAGAGGGTCCTCGTGGGCCAGGCTCTCCTCTCAGCAGGTCCACTTAGCTGTTCTTATACGGAGTGTGAAGGGATGAATGCCAGCGACCCCGTATTTTCGCAGACTTAGACTGGCGGAGTCGGGATGTGTGAGTGTTTATTCCTTCTCAGCGCTTAGCCGCTTGGTAAGCGTGCGCAGGACCGTTCCGCTCCGAGCAGAAGCTGAACTTTGGGGCTATGGCATCAAATTAAATTAAAAACTGGCATCCGGCATGTGATCCGTCAAGACGAGGCGGCGTGTTCCATTGCGTCTGAGTCCAACGACCTCAGCGAGGGGGGCTGACGTGGGCGGGACGCTCCCCTCGGTGCCGCTGTCTGCGCGGGGCGGCCACCCACGAGCGTGAGCGGCGTGTCTGTGCGCGGCTGAGGGTCCCGCCCAGCCCGCCGGCCGCCGATGACCACGTGTCCTTTCTGCTGGTAGAAGTGCCGACCCTCGGGTAGCCGCGTCCCTCGGGCGCACAGGCCAGCGAGGAAGGGAAGGGAAGACTTTGCTAATTGAAGACAAGATGCAGGGCTCTCTCGGCACAGCCAGTTTCCTGGCCCTAGAAGTTTCCCCGGGCAAGAACACACGTGCACCTACGTCCCCCTCTGCTGCTGTGGCAGAAGGGACCGGCCCCCTGCGATCCCAGAGAGAGCCTGGAAGGGCCTGGAGGGGGGCCCACGTCTACCTGCAGGATGACCCGAGGCCGGGAAGGGACTAAACAAGGTCTTGCCCCCGGCTGCAGGGGGCCGGGGCCGCGTCCCTCCAAGGTAGGAAACGGGGAGGGACAGCCCGGCCAGAGCCCAGGCGGGTCCACGCGGTGCTGCCTGAGTCCGGGCCGGGTGGCAGGTGTCCAGGCGTGGCTGCGGCTGCCTACCCCAGAGCAGGAGTGGACCAGACCGAGATGGCGCTGGCCACCGGCCTGTAGCTCAGGAGGGAAGTGATGGCCAGGGTGACAGCACGCGGGCAGCCGTGAGCGTGGACGAGGCCATGCTGGGTGGGCAGAGCCGTCCATCCAGGGCGCTGACAGCCCTTTCCTCCGTGTGCTGGAGGAGGAGAGGCTTGGGGGCAGCGGGCAGGTCTGGGAGGGCCGGTGGGGAGAGCTCCGAGGGGATTCTGGTGGGAGGCTTGTCTTCCAAGGTAGGAGGACACACAGCTTGTCTGCGTGCTGATAGGGACCCTCCTATCAGCAGGAGGAAGCAGGCGGCAGGAGGACCTAGGATGCTTTTAAACATGGAGCCATTGCCAGGGAAGCCCCAGGGTGACGATGCAGAGAAATGGGAGGCAGTGGAGGGAAATTCGAGGGCTGACTGCACTTTGGGGCCGGGTGCATGAGGTCGGGGCGGCGCAGGCCCGGGTCGCTGGCCCGGAGCCCCTGCTGGTGGGTGACAGGAGCAGGGGGTGCGCACTCGGGGTTCAGAGGACAAGCTTGGGGTGAGGCCGTGCAGTGAGGGGCCGGGGGGGCCAGGACCCCTGAAGGGACGGTCCGGGAAGGCGCTGAGTGTGCGTTCCCACGATGGTAGATTCGGGCAGGAGTAAATGGAGAGGGTGGCATTGATCCAGGAGCTAATGAAATGAGCTGCGGAAATGAGGGGACATGGCCTGGCAGCGGATGGTCATAGGTGATGACCTGGGCTTTTAGGGAGGGGTCCAGAATCAGTGGAAGAATTCTAGGGGCAGGCACAGCCTCGTGGGCACACAGTGGTGAAACAAGGGGTGGTCCGGGAGGCGGGGCTTCCCGCGAGGGGCACGGATGGAGAGAAGGGACGGAGTGGGGTGGGTCCCAAGGACTCAGGGCAGGGAGGAGGCGAGGCTCTGTGGTGAGGAAGGGACGTGGTGGCCTCTTCAGCCCCAGGAGACGGAGGTGGGCGCAGGCTCAGCCCAGGCCCGCCCTCCTCTTGACCATGGTGACGGGGTTGCGTGCGGGGACAGTCCAGGAATCCCCGAGCTCGCGGGCGCGCCCGCAAGGGTGGCAGACTTTGCAGGACGGAGGCATCCGTGTGTCTGTGCAGAGCATGGCTACCCGGACGACGTGGGCTCAGGAGTCACACGAACGCCCTTTCCACCTGCGCAGCTGCTTCTCAACAGGAACATCCTCAGCGGTGAACTGTGCGCGGCCCACGGTGACAGCCAGGAAGCTGCAGGAGCGTCACCTCCCAGGCTTCCCTGGGGAGCCCCTCCGTCAGCCAAAGGTGGCCCCTGCAGCCATGGGGGTGGATCTGAGGGGCACAGCCCACCGGCCCCAGCGGGCGGGCTTGTCTGGACGGGCCTGTCCCTGCTGTATGGGGACAAGAGCTCTGCCGGGAGAGCGCACGTGCGCACTGGACTAGGGCAGCGGGTGCCCGCCGGAGCCGTTCCACCCGCCCCGCCGGGGCTTCAGAGAGTCCCACGCCCCACAGGCCTCGCAGCTCAGGGCTGATCAGATCTTTGCGTTTCAGGCTTTCTGTGGCAGCTCGTTCTGGTTTTGTTTGCATTTGCTTGATTTGCTGCTGAGGCTCTTTATATATTTACTTATTGGCTACTTGGATTTCCGCGACGATGACGTACTGTTTGAGCCTTTGGTCCACCTTCCTCGTTCTCGTTTGTAGGGCTCTGTGTGACCCGACACTGCTGCTTTGTCACCCGGGCATCGTCACAGACCCTCCCCACCTCCAGCTTGCCTTTTCTCCCTTAAACCATGTCTTCTGAATGCATAGGAGTTTTCTATTTTTTCTTTCTTTTTTTTTTTTTTTTTTGCGGTACGCAGGCCTCTCACTGTTGTGGCCTCTCCCGTTGCGGAGCACAGGCTCCGGACGCGCAGGCTCAGCGGCCACGGCTCACGGGCCCAGCCGCTCCGCGGCATGTGGGATCCTCCCGGACCGGGGCACGAACCCATGTGCCCTGCATCGGCAGGCGGATTCTCAACCACTGCGCCACCAGGGAAGCCCGGAGTTTTCTTTTAATGTAGTCAGATTTATCTGTGTTTTATGGTTAGTGTATTTTTGTCCTATGTAAGCCATCTTTCCAAAAGGACACCTAGGTTTTTTTCCATATGGACACTTACTCATCCAGGGCCCTTGACTCACAAAGACCATCCTTTACCCATGAGCCTGAGAAGCACCTTTTTCACAAGTCAAGTGACCATCGCACTCTGCCTGGGTTCCCTATTCCCTCCCACCCTCTGTCCAGACCCGGCCTCTCCTAACCACTGTGGTTTGTTAGTCGGGACGCCCAGGAGAGCCTGTTCCGCTACGCACAGTCCGCTCAGGCTGGGCCGCTTAAACACAGACACATTGTCTCTCAGCTCCCGAAGCTGTATGTCCAAGATCCAGGCGTCGCAGGGCGGGTTCCCCCTGAGGCCTCTCTCCTGGGCGTGTGGACGGCCGTCTCCTCCCGCTGTCCTCACGTGGTCGTGCCTCCGTGTGTATCCCTGTCCTGATGTCCTCCTCTTATCAGGACCACAGTCACTTTGGTCCTTAAGGCAACTCTTATGACCTCATTTAACCTTAATTACTTCCTAAATTACTTCCTTAATTAAGTAACCTTAATTACTTCCTTAAAGACCCCATCTCCAAATGTAGCCTCATTGAGGGTTAGGGCTTCAACATAGATATCGGCGGGGGCACAGTTCTGTCCATAACACCTGCCTCATTCATCTTTAAGGGGGTTCTGGGCTATTCAGAGCTTCCTGCAGGTCCACGTAACGTTTGGAATGAGTTTGTCAAGTACAGCAAAATCCTCACTGGGATTTTTATTGGGAATATATTGAATCCACAGATAAAAGTATTTTGCAAATTGAGTCTTCTGATACAAGAACATGCCCTATTTCCTAATTTGGAAGACAGAGTACAGCCCCCTCCATAAAGGGAGGGTTTTCGGATAATCAGCTTGTTTCCAGGTAGCATTCTGTTCTCCCCCAGGCAGCGGTACCGCACTGGAGGTGAGTTTTTGGCCTCTGCTGTTGGCAGACTGGATGCTCAGCCTTGGTGTGGGGATGTGGGCGTGGCTAAGCCCCTGCAGAGCCTCTGTCGCTGCCGCCTTGGCCTCTTTGCCCCTGGGCTCACTGAGCCACAGTCCTCTGTCCACTTGCACATGGAGGGACCCTCTGCTGTTGGCATCCCGTGGTGGGCATTCAGGAGGGAGCCCAACATCTTAATGCTCTGTGCTTGTCCCAGGAGGTCCATCCACAGCTCCGTCTCCACCCCAAAGACCACCTTGTCACCAGTTTTCCAACCAGGAATGAGATGTGCTGCCCAGGGAGACATTTGCATTGTCTGGAGATATTTTTGGTTGTCCCACCGGGGAAGAGAGCCCCCTGCATCTAGCAGGGAGAAGTCGGGGATATTGCTAAACATCCTACAATGCACAGGTTGCTCCCATCAACAAAGAATTACCTGGCCCCAAATGTCAACAACTGAAGTTGGACCCTTACCTCACACCTTATAAAAAAAATTAACCAAAATGGATACATGACCTAAATGTAAAACCTAAAACTATGACCTTTCGGGCTTCCCTGGTGGCGCAGTGGTTGAGAGTCCGCCTGCCGATGCAGGGGACACGGGTTCGTGCCCCGGTCCAGGAAGATCCCACGTGCCGCAGAGCGGCTGGGCCCGTGAGCCGTGGCCGCTGAGCCTGCGCGTCCGGAGCCTGTGCTCCGCAACGGGAGAGACCACAACAGTGAGAAGCCCTCATAACGCAAAAAAAAAAAAAAAAAAAAAAAAAAAAAACCATGATCCTTAGAAAAAAACATAGGGCAAAATTTTCACAACATTGGATTTGGCAGTGATTTCTTTGATATGACACTAAAGGCACAGACAACAAAAGAAAAAATAGACAAATCGGACTTCATGAAAATGTTAAATTCTTGGACATCAAAAGACACTATCAACAGAATAAAAAGACAAACCACAGAATGGGAGAAAATATTTGCAAGTTATATATCTGATAAGGATTTAATATTCAGAATATATAGAGAACTCCTGAACCTCAACAACAGCAAAACAACAATTCGAAAATGGGTAAAGGACTTGAATAGACATTTCTTCAAAGAAAATATACAGATGGCCAATAAGCACATGAAAAGCTACTAATCATTAGGGGAATGCAAATCAAAACTACAATGACATACCACTCCACACTCTTTAGGATGGTTTCTATCAAAAAAAAAAAAAAAAAGCCAGAAAATAGTAAGTATTGGCAAGGATGTGAAGAAATTGAAACCCTTGTGCACCATTGGTGGGAAGGTAAACTGGTTACTCAAAAAATTAAAAACAAAATTACCATATGATCCAGCAATTTCACTTCTGGGTATATGCTCACAAGAATCGAAAGCAGGATCTGGAAGAGATATCTTTACACCCATGTTCACAGCAGTGTTAGTCACAGTAGCTAAAGTGTGGAAGCAAAAGCCAAGTGTCCATTGGTGGATGAAAGGATAGCAAAATGTGATATGCCCACCCAATGGAATATCATTCAGCCTTGAAAAGGAAGGAACTCCTGACACCTGCTAAAATATGGATAAAATCCTGAGGACTCTATGTTAAGTAAAATAAGCCAGTCCCAAAAAAACAAACACCCTGTGATCCCACTTACAGGACGTCCCTAGAGCAGTCAACTTCACAGAAACAGAAAGTTGGACGGTGGTTCCCAGGGGCTGGGGGAGGGGGAGTTAGTGTTTGATGGGGACAGAGTTTCAGTTTGGGAAGATGAGGAAGTTCTGGAGTTGGATGGCGGGGATGGTTGCACCACAACATGAATGTACTTGATGCCGCTGTGCTGTGCACTTAGACGTGGTGAAGACGGTAAACTTCGTGTTACGTGTGCTTTACCACAATGAAAGACTTGGCCGTCAGATGCCAACAATGCTAAGGTTGAGGGACCCTGGATGAACCCTCCCAGAAATCTGCCAACGTCCCTCCAAGTCCTGCACATGCCCGTGAGTGTCCCCGGCCCCCTGCCCGCCACCAGCACTGAGGCCACTTCCACACCCGCGAGTTGCTGCGGCTGCCTCCTCACAGCGCCCCACCCCCGGGTCTCCCCACCTGCTGTTCCTCACTCTCTCCTGCTGCCGCGTGGACTGTCCCCCTTCAGCTGAAGCCTTCTCCTTGCTGTGTCGCTTGTGTTCGTAGCACAGATCTGCTTTCGCTTTTCCGAAAACATCTTTATTTTGCCTTCATTTTGGAGGATACTCGCAGTGAGTATAAGATTGTAGGTTGGCAGGATTTCTTTTCTTCTGCCACCTTTCAGAGGTCATTCAATTTTCTTTTGGCTTCCATTTTCAAGGTCGGGAAGACTTGCCCTGCCACGTAGCAAGATTTATTATAAAATCATTTGTTAAGAGTGCGGTCCATTGGCTCAGGAATATGCAAATACGAACATTAGATTCTTACTTCAAACAAAAAATTCGGATTACTTGTCTTTTTCATACTGATTCCCAGAAATTCTAGTTTTCTGGACACTAATATCTGTTCTATGAGTTGCAAATATCTTCTCACAGTCAATAGCTTTTTCTTTCTTTCTTTCTTTCTTTCTTTCTTTCTTTTTTTTTCATTTCTAAGGTGTATTTTCTTGAAGAGGAGTTTTAAAATTTGAAACTAACTTAATGATAAACCTATCTTTTGAGATGTTTTATTTCACTTACGGTATTTTCCCTCCACCTGGAAGACAGCATGGTTCTTATTTAGCTTTTGTCTAGCAAACTTGTAAGTATTTAGTCAGTTAGCTATAAGCTAATAAGTAATCTCAAAGGTGTGGAAAATAACATTCTCCTCTTGAGACAGGTCATCTTGTTGCCTGAGAAGTATCTGGTCCAGCTCTGCCCCAGAGGAAGGGGTGTCCATACAGCAAGACAGTGGTGCCTTGTCTCTCCTTATTCGTAACAGGAACATAAAAGGCCACCCAGTATCACAGCACGTCTATCCCTTTGGGGAGGATTGCTCGGTCAGGGAGTAGCACGCAGTGTCTCTTGCCTATGAAATAACACAGCAATACCTCCTGCCTCACTGGCTGTCATAAAGATGAGCTGATATAACTGCTTACACTGTGTGCCCCACTGTGTCAGCTCCCTTGTTTGTTTTTTTCCTAAGGGGCAGGTACACTGGGACCCTGAACAGTGTGGGTGGTCCAGGCAGTGTGGGTGGTCCGTGCAGGGTGAGTGATCTGTGCAGGGTGAGTGATCTGTGCAGGGTGGGTGGTCCGTGCAGGGTGAGTGATCCGTGCAGGGTGGGTGATCCGTGCAGGGTGAGTGGTCCGTGCAGGGTGGGTGGTCCGGGCAGGGTGGGTAATCTGTGCAGGGTGAGTGATCTGTGCAGGGTGAGTGGTCCGTGCAGGGTGAGTGATCCGTGCAGGGTGGGTGATCCGTGCAGGGTGAGTGGTCCGTGCAGGGTGGGTGGTCCGTGCAGGGTGAGTGGTCCGTGCAGGGTGGGTGGTCCGTGCAGGGTGAGTGGTCCGTGCAGGGTGGGTGGTCCGTGCAGGGTGAGTGATCCGTGCAGGGTGGGTGGTCCGTGCAGGGTGAGTGATCCGTGCAGGGTGGGTGGTCCGTGCAGGGTGAGTGATCCGTGCAGGGTGGGTGATCCGTGCAGGGTGAGTGGTCCGTGCAGGGTGGGTGGTCCGTGCAGGGTGAGTGGTCCGTGCAGGGTGGGTGGTCCGTGCAGGGTGAGTGGTCCGTGCAGGGTGGGTGGTCCGTGCAGGGTGAGTGATCTGTGCAGGGTGAGTGATCCGGGCAGGGTGGGTGATCTGTGCAGGGTGAGTGATCTGTGCAGGGTGGGTGATCTGTGCAGGGTGAGTGATCTGTGCAGGGTGGGTGGTCCAGGCAGTGTGGGTGGTCCGTGCAGGGTGGGTGATCTGGGCAGGGTGGGTGGTCCGTGCAGGGTGAGTGATCCGGGCAGGGTGAGTGGTCCGTGCAGGGTGAGTGGTCCGTGCAGGGTGAGTGATCTGGGCAGGGTGGGTGGTCCGTGCAGGGTGGGTGGTCCGGGCAGTGTGGGTGGTCCGTGCAGGGTGGGTGGTCCGGGCAGTGTGGGTGGTCCGTGCAGGGTGGGTGGTCAATGCAGGGTGGGGTCCCGGCAGAGGAGAGAAAACCATGGAGACATCAGGCTCTACCCCTTTCCCCAGTGGGCTTTCCTCGAGTGTGGCTTGAGTGCTGGTCTGGGCGCCTCTCCGGCATCACAGCTAGGCCGTAACCCTGGGCGTCATCTGGAAACCTGCTGCTGCCCCAGCAGCCTTGCCCTCAGCCTCTGCACCGGGACGCAGCGGCCGTCCAGCAGGTGGCAGTCCCGTCACCTCGCTGGGGCCGCCAGCCCTGAGGTCCCCTCTCGCTGCTCGCTGCTCTCTCCGTTCAACCCGCCGCACAGAAGGAACGCCGCTGTCCTGACATTTTCCTGTATCTTGGGAATGTGTGCTCCTCTTGTTTATTCTCGCAAGGTTTTTATACTTAATTAGAGTTAAGGGTAGGAGGTCAGAATCCAGAGAGCACAGCTGAGAACCCTCCCAGAAGCTCCGGGAGCCCTCGGGTTCCCTGAAAGGTGACATGGGGGCCGCTATTCCACCCTGTGTTGGGGAGCAGGGGCAAACTCAGGAGGTGGAGGCCTGGGGACACGCTGGCACTCTGCCCCCCTCCTGCTGGCCTCCGCCATGGAGACAATCCCAGGAACACAGAAGTCTGCTCCCGGGGCAGCACTGGTCTCCAGAACCCCAAATCCTCACCTGGCTTCTCCAGTCAGTCATGGAGAGAAGAGATCCTCCCAAACTCCACATGAAGACAGATAAGTAACTGCAGCTTCTTTTTCAGCATCAAAGCCCCCCCCCCCCGCCACGCCACTTCTCAATGTTTCAACGCCCTGAGCTTGGGGAAGATTAACAAGTGTGTGTCCGTAAGAAACGGTAGAGAGGCCAGAGGGTCTTTGCCTCGGCCCGACCCCACGTCTTGGCCGCAGCCCCCGGTGGCCCAGGCACCTTGGGGAGGACAGGTGCGTCCCAGGGACACCTGGAGGCCCCAGCATCACTGGCCTCCTGGCAGGCAGTGAGCTCCCTGCCATTCATTTCCATTTCAGCTAACTTTCCCTACAAATACTGGGGCCGTGGTCTTCTTATCTTTACATCAGATGTTTCGAATAGTAAATATCCAAAGAACACGAAACAGCTGGGTCACCCTTGCTTTGGTGCAGAACGGAGGCACGTCTGGGTTGCGTCTGTGCTCGAGAGAAGCTCTGGGGCCCAGCACTTAGCCCTGTGGTGGTCGCGCTGGTCTCTTCCCTGACGGGAGCTGGGTGTGGGCACCCGGGGAGGCATGGACACGGCCGACTGCGTGTGGCAGGGTCCGCGGGGGGCCCCGGGGCACAGGTGTATGGGGAGAGCGCTCGGACCCGCAGCTGTGGGCCCCTGGGACGTCCCTGCAGCCCGACCCAGCGGCCGTGGCCGGGTGCGGCTTGCTGCCCTGCTTGAGGCCGGCCGCCAACCTTCCCCAGCGCGGGTGGGAGCTGCGGCCCTTCGGGGGCCCCTGGGCAGCTGCCCTGCCTGCTGGGGCTTGGCGCTCACGCAGGTTATTCACAGGACAGCCACGCGAGGGGGGCCGTGCGCGAGGTTCATAAGCGTCAAGCAACGCTCGCGCGGTCCCTTAGAGGCAGGACCGCAAGCGTCGCCAAGGGGCCGTCCCAGGCGTCACCACCTCTGGGGCTCCTGCTTCAGGAGCCTTGCGCCGGGTTGGGCATAGCTCTACAAGTGGCCCGAAATTCCTTTGAGAAGGACGTAGGGGTGAACACCCTAAATAAACAACCGGAGTGATTCGTTGAAAGGTAAAGACTCGTTTATTTCCCTCGTCGTAAACCTGCTGTGGTAACTGAGCGGAGACCCGACGGGCAGCGAATTCGGCGGCCGGGGCACCCGCTGATGCCTCACTGCCTCCGGGACCTTCTTGTAGACACGTGCTGGGCGGCTGCTACGGGACTCCAAACGGGGCAGGCAACCCCGGAAACAACACAACCAGGGGCTGCCCCTCCTCGTGTGGCTTATTCCTGACCCTCTCGGACCGGGCCTGACCCTCTTGGACCGGGCCTGGCCCTCTCGGACCAGGCCTGACCCTCTCGGAACTGGCCTGACCCTCTCGGAACTGGCCTGACCCTCTCGGACGGGGTCTGACCCTCTCGGACCGGGCCTGGCCCTCTCGGACCGGGCCTGATCCTCTCGGACCGGGCCTGGCCCTCTCGGACCGGGCCTGACCCTCTCGGACCGGGCCTGGCCCTCTCGGAACCGGCCTGACCCTCTCGGACCGGGCCTGACCCTCTCGGACCGGGCCTGGCCCTCTCGGACCGGGCCTGGCCCTCTCGGACCGGGCCTGGCCCTCTCGGAACCGGCCTGACCCTCTCGGACCGGGCCTGACCCTCTCGGACCGCGCCTGGCCCTCTCGGACCGGGCCTGGCCCTCTCGGACCGGGCCTGGCCGGTACCCGCAGTTCAGTCTGCAGAGCAGGTGCTGGGCAGACACTGTCCGAATAAGTCTTCTATTTGCTTGTAGCCAGGTGTGTTCACTGTAAAAAATCTGGGAGCTGTAGAGAAGTATAAGTGGGTGAAACAAAACCGCTCCCAAGTCGTGCGGTCTGGAGCCTGTCAGGACCTCGACGCGCGTCCGTGCCGTCAGCGTCCACGTGTGACCTTCTCTCCTCTGCCGTCAGCATCACGTGGCACATAAGAGGGTCCTGATATTTTTTTCTCCTAACATCACATAGTGAACGTTTTCCCATGTCATTAAAATTGTTTGAAATTGTAAAGGAAGCGTAACATCATCAGATGAATACACTATAATTTATTTAATCGGTCCCTTCTTTAGGCTGCTTACTGAACTGCATTTTATGGACCCAAGTGTGTGTCCGGGTGCGAACACTGACCCTTCAACGCCCCCATACCCAGCCCCACGTGCAGATCCCACGAGTTTCCTCACCTTTCTGGTAACAAAGGGACTCTCTAAACTGTGCCCAATCCAAAGACTGTCCTGGGGCGGTATTCAAGCTGGCACGAAATGGATATTTACTCACTTGCTGCTTACTGCACTTGCTGCTAGAGGACCCTGGGAAGGTGGTGCCTGCAGAAACGGGCAAGGCCACCAGGTCAGGAGGCTGGCGAGACCCACAGGGCACAGCCCCGAAGGCACCGGGCCATTTGTCCTTCGCAGCTGCCCAGAGTGATACTTGGGGCGGGGGGGTCCCCGTGGCTCTGGTCTCCTGGGGGGCAGGACACCAGCCCCAGCACAGTGGCTGAGGGGCCGGCAGCCTTGGCTCCCAGGGCAGTGTGGGCAGGGCGGGGGCTCTCCCCACCTGGCGCCCGGGCCTCAGGCGAGCAAAGCAAAGAGCCCCTTGGGTTCACCTGAGCCGGCAGCACCGCCTATGGTAGGCTGTCCCAAGGGCAGGCCACCGGCAGGAGCCCATCCTGACCTGACCGCTCCGTGGGCCTGGCTTCCCGGGCCGAGCGGCCTGCGGACAGGGACGTCAGGGAGGCCCGCACAGCACCGGGCAGCACCGGGCAGCACCGCCCAGACGAGCCGCGCCCCGCCGGCCCCCGGGGCCCAGCCTGCCGCCGCGCCTGGGAACACAGTCCCCGGGGCAGCCGGGCCCCCACCTGCCTCGCCAGCCCCTCCCCGGCTGCCTGCCTAACAGCCCACGTCTCTCAGCCCCTGTGCTGCTGCCTGGCTTGAATAGCCTTGACCCGGAGCCCCGGAGCCCACCCCTGGGCTGTGCAAGCTGCCGGACGGCGCCTGCGGCACTGAGGTGAGCCCGGGAAGGCCGAGCCCCGGGGTGCGGAGAACAGCTCTTGAAGGTAGAGCTTCCCCTCCCCGGTCCGGCGGGCCCTGGGGGCGGGGGGGGGAGGGCAGGGCCTGACCCCACTCCCTGCCGAGGGTGTCCGCTCTGCCGGGGTCAGGGTGGCGGGAGGGAGACCCCGGTCTGGCGAGGCGCTCCTGGCGCCTCAGAGCCCCCGGAGCGCCCCCTCTGCCTCCTGGGCCCCGGGCTGGGCCTCTCTCTTCTGCCAGGGCTCCCGGGTGCCCCCCTGCTGCATGTGAGCGGGCAGGAGACAGCAGCGGGGCGACCCACGTTCCTGACCATCTGGAGGCTCCAGGCCCCGGGCTGAGCCGTGGAGACAGCTCTCCTGCCTTGGTTCCCCGGCAGCAGGCCTAGCGCAGAAATAATGGGGCATCACGAGGTCCACACCTGTCACTCTGGGCACTTTACGGGCAGGAGGGGCTGCCTCCCAGGTCTTCCAACAGCACCAGGTACGTGGTGCCCCGCCCAGAGCAAGGCCACAGTGAGCTGAAGGGCGGAGGACGGTCCACGGCCCCACCCGAGACCTGCAGGGTGGCTCCAGGGGAGGCCGCTGGCAGGGTCTCGGCCTGGGCAGGCTGGCCTGCCTGCCGCCATGAGGTCCGGCAGCCACACGCCGTGGGAAAGCCCCGTGTGGGTTCCCCGGGGTCAGGGTCACGGTCACGCCATGGCGGGCAGGACCGCAGGGCCGCCTTTCCGATAAGCCCCTGGCAGCCGCTCCGGGCTTGGAGGGACAAAGTCACTTTCTTCCATGGCCTTCCCGGCACCTGCCCGGCACCTGCCCGGCACCTGCCCGGCACCTGCCCGAGGCCGCCAGAGGCCGCAGAGGCTGAGCCTGCCGGGAACCCAGGAATCCACCGCGGGCTCGCGGGGACGTCCCCACCCTGCACCCCTTGGGGTCCAGGGCCGATTCTGTGGGCTCTGTGGTGGGTGGTTCCCGTGGCCTTGAGGGGCTGGGGAGGCGGCAGCCCGAGGCTGCCCCATCCCTGGGGCCTTCAACTGGGTGGGGGGCCGCATGGGCCCCGGGGGCAGGCAGGAGGCCCCCTCGGGTGGCCGGGGCAGCCACGCCTTCCTGAGGAAGGGCCGGCCCTGCTCCTCATCGGCTGAGATAAGCAGCCTACCCTTGAGGAGCGGCCGGCGCGTGGCCTCCTGGAAGCCCCGTATCTGATGGCCGAGCTGCAGGCGCCACCACCCTCCCCCGCTCGCACCATTGTAAAGCATCGACGTCACACGGGGTGAAGACGTCCCGGGCGGCGGCCCCTCCGCCAAGCAGAGCAGCGCCGAGCCTCGAGCCTGCGCGCGGCCAGAGGCCTGTGCGCTCCTGCCACTGACCCTCTGCCCTCTGAGCAGCGAGCTTGGCTAGAGGTGACTTGATCATAGAACGATGTGCAGACCCTCAGCCCCAGCGTCCAGGCAGGAGCTCCACCCGCTGTCAGGAGCCCTCGGGGGCGGGGGACAGGCCTCCGCTCTGAGCCCCTGCCCGGCTGCTCTCGGTCTCCGGCCCAGCGACGCGACGTCCAGCTCCGGTGATCGCTCCTGGCAGCTCATCACTTCTCCTTGGCTGATGGGGGCGTCGTAAACCACCAGAGGCTGACAGCTGGGCGTGGGCAGGGCAGAGACTCCGGGGCCCCTGAGGGTGGGCGTGCGGCCCGGGGCCCCGTCCTCGGGAACAGCCTCCACCCCACGAGCGCGGCCCTGACCCCACTCGCTCTCGCGTCCGGTGGCGACGAGGCCCCAGGGAGCGTCCCCCGAGGAGGCCTCGAGGCCTGCGGAGCAAAGCCCCCCGGGGCCCAGAGCCGGCGGGCGTCCAGCTGAGGCTCCCTAAGGCCCCTGCCGGCCTGCCGCCGTCCAGTGCCCCGTCCAGGGTGCGTGTGCAGAAACCCCAGAGGCGTTGCCGCCTGGGCTGGCTGAGCTCGGGCACCGGTGTCTTCCTAATAAACAACACGTGAAACATCCCTAGATGCTCTCTCTTCACAGCTTTCAGGTAAAAGACAACTGCTCCTGACGGAAGCAGCCCTGCTGGTTCTGCTCCAGAGCCTGCTTCTGACCCGCGCCGTTCACACAGCCTGCACAGACTGGGGCTGCGGGGCGCGGGGGCTGCGTCTCCCCGCGGGGCGTCCCTCACCATCCCCGCCTTCATCCCTCATTCGCGGCTCCATCCTCCACACGCGGGCGCCGGGGCGGGGGACGAGCACTGGCTCAGGCCCAGAAACCCTGGCGCCCAGCTCCCGTCAGGGGAGACACAGACGCGACAGAGACAGAAGGGTGCGCTGGGGGTCGCTGTCTTCGAGGCTGGAGGCAAGGGGTTGGGGTGCTGCTCAGTACGGTGTGAGGACCGGCCTGCAGGGGGGCGGGCAGCACAGGCTTTGTGGGGAGGGCAGCTCTCACAGAGGCTGGAGGCGGGGGAGAGGTCGAGAAGAGGTGTGGACGCAGGGCCGGGTCTCAGGTGGGCTTTGATTTCTCCAGGGGGCATCAGCAGGAGGCTGACGGCCCACCCACCTTTTAAAAGGATGGCCTCACCTCCTACAGGTCGAGGGCCTGGACCAGACCGGGGAGCTGTCACCAGCCAGGTGTCACGACCCCGCGCGGCCTGTGGCCGTCGCCACGTCCCGCTCATCCTTGGGAACTGACTAAACACACTGTCCTGTCCAGACGCGCTCTCTGTTATCTCTTCCTATTTTTCAAGACTTAATTTTTCTAGAGCAGTTTTCGGTTCAGAGCGAAATGGAATGGAAGGTACAGAGAGTTCCCACATACCCCCTCGCCGCCCCCCCACAGCCTCCCCCACTCTCGACGTCCCCACCAGAAGGTACACGCGTCACGACTGATGAACCTATACTGACTCACCCTCGTCACCCGAAGTCCAGTTTACACTGGCGCTCACTCTCGGTGCTGTACCTTCTCCGGGTCGGGACAAATGTGCGATGGCGCGTGCCTACCATCACGGCATCACACAGAGTAGCCTCCCTGCCCTAAAATCTCCCTGTGTGCCACCGTTCATGCCTCCCACCAAACCCTGGCAACCACTGATCCTTTCAACGTCTCCACAGTTTCGCCTTTTCCAGCATGTCCTAGAGTCGGAAACCTACAGGATGCAGCCTTTTCAGATCAGCTTCTCTCACTCAGTCACATGCATCTAAGGTTCCTCCACGGCTTTTCATGACTCCATACCTCGTTTATTTTAAGAGCTGAAAAATATTCCAGGGTCTGGATGAACCACAGCGTATCCATTCACCTGCTGAAGGACACCTTGGTAGCTTCCAAGTTTTGGCAATGATGAATACAGCTGCTATAAACATCTGTGTGCAGGGTTTTGGGTGGACGTAAGTTTTCTCCTCCTTTGGATAAATACCGAGTAGTGGCGTGATTATGGATCAGATGCCGAGAGAACGTTTAGTTTTGTAAGAAACCACCAAACCGTCTTCCAAAGTGGCTGCACCAGTTTGCATCCCACCAGCAACGAGTGGGAATTCCTCTCGCTCATGGCCCGTGTCCCAGATTGTGGCTGTTCTGATTGGTGTGTAGTGGTCTCTCGTTGCTCTAATTTAGATTTCCCAGATGACATATGAGCCGGAGCGTCTTTACATATACTTATGTGTAGTGTGTTTATCTTCTTTAGTGAGAGGTCTAGTAAGGTCTTTGGTCCATTTTCTAATTGGGTTGTTTGTTTTCTAAATGTTGAGTTTTTAAGAACTCTTTGTATAATTTGGATAATAGTCATAATAGTCCTTCCTTTATCAGATGTGTCTTTTTTTGGGGGTGGGGCTGCGTTGGGTCTTCGTCGCTGCGCGCGGGCTTTTCTCTAGTTGCGGCGGAGCGGGGGCTACTCTTCGTTGTGGTCCCGGGCTTCTCGTTGCAGTGGCTTCTCTTGCTGCGAAGCACGGGCTCTAGGCTCTCAGGCTTCATAGTTGGGGCGCAAGGGCTTAGTGGCTCCGCGGCATGTGGGATCATCCGGGACCAGGGCTCGAACCCGTGTCCCCTGCATGGCAGGTGGATCCTTAACCACTGTGCCAGCAGAGAAGCCCTATGAGATGTGTCTTTTGCAAGCATTTTCTCCAGTCTGTGGCTTATCTTCTCGTTTTCTTGAAACTATCTTTTGCACAGCAGAAGTTTTTAATTTTAATGAAGGCAGCTTATCAATTATTTCTTTCATGGGTCATATCTCGCTGTTGCGTCTAAAAACTCGTCTCCAAACCTGAGGTCATCTAGGTCTCTCCCGTCTTGCTTTCTGGGAGTTTCATAGTTTTGAGTTTTCCATTTAGATCCCTGATCCATTTTGAGTTGATTTTTGTGAAGGGTGTGAGATCTGTGTCTCAATTCATCTCCTCTGTGGACATCTGGTTTCCAGCACCATCTGGCTGATGTAATGCCCCTAAGGCTGCCACCTCCCGGAGCCACTCTCCCTCGGAGTATGAGCTGGAAAAACCGAATCTATCTGAATATTTCCTTGAGCGAATCAGTGATTGGCAGGCATATCTTAGGGAATGAACATAAATTTTGCTTTGAAGCCAAATATGACTGTTGGATTGTCTGCTGCCCCAGGCCCCTTTTCCCTAGGGGGTTGCCGGGGAGTGTAGAAGCAGGTCTCAGGACTGGAGCCCAGGGCCACGGGGCACAGGTCCTGCTCCGAGGGGGTCTCTGCCTGGAACAAGCACCCGCCGCCACAGAGGCACCTCTGCAGCAGCATTGCAGGCCGTGCTTCGGGGCTTAGCTGCTTCCTCCTCCTGCTCTGGGCCCCGGAGCACCGGTGTGAGGAGCTGACTGTGGCTTCAGGGGTCTAGGGGATGTTCCAACCTGAGGCCTGAGGGTCCAACAAAGTTTCTCATTTCCTTGTTGAAATTCTCCCCAGGGAAGACGAACTGGGTGACCTGGTGCAGCTCAAAACTCCAGCAGGACCCCGGGCTGGAACCCACACTGGCCTCGGTCCACCCGCAGGGCATTTCCCGCGCCCCCCCCCCCCCCGCCACCAAGAGCGCCAGCAGCTCTCAGGTGGGCTCCCCAAGCACGTGGGCAGGGGGCTCCAAGAGGCAGGCCCCAAACCGTCCTCGGTGAGACTCGTGCTGGGCATTTCCAGAAAAGCTTCCGTGGTCATGGTGAGAAGAGAGCCACAGAAGTGCGGGTGCCGGCCTTACCTGCTGCACCGCCAGGTGGGACCTCCCTTGGAGACACGGCTTGAGCACCTGGCCTGGCCACAGCGGGCGTGCAGATGTGGAGCTCCCAGGCACCACCTGAGCTAACAACTGCCTCCTCTTAGAAGGGGGCTCGGCCAGCTGGCACCCCCTGCAACCCAAAAGTGTGGGAACGGGGCTAGCGCCTGGTCCTCGCCCGGGACGTGGGGAGCCAGGGCGGTGTGATGGGCCCGGCACCCTGCTTTTTCGCTTGAACCCCAAATAAGGCGTGGCGGCGACTCCACCAATGCAGTCAAATTGTACCGGCGCACCATAACTCCCCACAACTCGCCCACAATTTCAGTCTGCCTGCGGGGCAGAGGGATGGCCTTCGGGGAGCCCGGCGTCAGCTCGGCTCCGCCCCGTCCCGGTCCCCGCCCTCTCCTGCGGCTCTAAGGGGGAGGGGCGCGGGGGGGCGGGGGAGGGGGCTGAGAGCAGCCAGAGCCAAGGACGAGGGGACAGAGGGTCAAACGGCCTGCACACCAGCGCCGGGGGCAGATTGCGGGCGCGGTGCAGCCCCGTGCCTGGCCTTGACACTCAGGACGGCCTGCTTGTGACGGGGCTGGTCCGGATGCCGCCGCTGCCCCTGCTGCAGTCGCAGACCCTGGGGTCTCGCTGACCAGCTGACTCTGGGGCGGGCACGCGCCCCCGCCGGGCCTCCGCTCCCCCGGCCCGCACGCCCCCAGCCCAGCCGGCCCTCCCTCCACTGCCGGGCTGCCCGGGGCCCGGGGCAGACCCCCAGGCGGGGCGGGTCCACCCCTGTCTGCCCAGGCTCGGGCCCAGAGCCCTCCTCTGGGCGGACTGTCTCCAGCCCCGAGGCCCGCGCGGGAGCCGCGCTTGTGGACCGGCGTTGTCGTCCCAGTGGATGAACCGCGTCCGGACCGGCTTCCGAGCAGGCAGTGGGCCGGGCAGCGGGGGACGTAACCCGAGCTGAGCCAGCTCTGGACAAGGAGGAAAGGGCCAGTGCGGAGGCCAAGGCTGGCCTCTGGAGGTCCTCGTGAGGAGGCACGAGGGAGGGGCCTGCGGCTGGCCTGGGGGCCGGAGGGGAGGCCCCGAGGCAGGAAAGAAGGCTGGGGCGTGAGCGGGGACCCAGAGCCCAGGGGGAGCCTCAGAGATGGGCAGGGGCTGCTTCTCCAGCCACAGGGCAGAAGAGACAGGCCTGGGGGCTCCTGTTGCTGTAGAGGCCCAGGGGTGGCCAGGACAGCTCCCTGCCTAGGGAGGGGGCTCTGATGGGGACTGGGGGGAGGTTCTGTGGCCTGAGGCTGGACCAGGGGCCACCTCTCCTTGGAAGCCGCTGTCCTGAGGCACCTTCTGCCGTCAATGTGAATTAGCACGAGTTAATATGTAATTCTGCAGCCCCGTGGGTATCTTACCAGAACCAGGCTATTGTCTGATAAGGATTGAATGAGAAGGAGGGAAAACACCTGATAAGAGCCTTCTCCCATTGTGAGCCCCACCAAGGTCAGGAGGGGGTCCCAGGGGAGGGCACAGACCTGCCCCTCCGCCACCCACGTGGGGCCGGACCATCCGGGACCCCTGATGCTCCACCAATGTCTGCACCGCCCTTGGGGAACTTTGGGGTGATACCTCAGCACTGGTCTATGTTGAAAGTTCCGAGTTATTCTGTTCTCACTACTTTGTGCTAACGGCCACCCCGGGCCACAGCCTCGATGAGGGGCTGGTCACTCAGGTCACCCTGGGAGCCCCAGCCCTTCCATCTCCACGGGCTTTTCCCTCCCGGCTCACAGACAGCAGCCCTGAGAGGCAGGGGCAGGGCGAGTGGCTGTAAGGTCACTCATCCCGCGTACAGGCAGTTCCCTTCCTGCTGGCAGGTTCCAGTGGCAGGTCGGGCAGAGCACACGCTCTTGGGGTTAAAGTAAGAACATGGTGCGCCATAAACTGGGCTCACCTCCCACCCAGCCCGAGCCCAGGGCCCTTGCACTGCCTGTTTACGGGCCCGGCTGCCAGCGCAAGTAGGGCTGGTGACTAAGAGCCCGTGTCTGCTGCCGCCCTGAATGATTCTGCCAGGGTGGGGTGCTGGCCCCTGGGGCACCTCCGACCCTGCTCAACGCCCCGTGCGCATGCCACCCCTCCACCCTCCTTCCCGGGCTGATGGCACCCTTGGGCACGGCCCCTTCTCAGATGAGCAAACATGGGAGGGAAAGCGGGGCGCCCGTGCCTGTCAGAGAAGAGCTCCCGTGGACTGTGAGTGGGAGGGCACCCCCCTCCGCCCCCACCAGCTGCTCAGAGGCGAGGATTCACAGGGCTCACCATCCAGAGTTGCAGGACACACACGCTCGCACGCGGCTTTGCTGTAGACGACGTCTGGGCCCGGTCCAGGACGGCCTTCCCGCCCTTGGTCTCCCGTGCTGCACGCAGGTGGAGGGTGTCTGCCTGGGAGACACCATGGGGCCGGGCGCGGGATGCCGCTGCGGTGCTGGACGCCTCGCCTCCGCCAGCTGATGGGGCCAGGCCCGTGGCTGGCAGAGCTGGGCGCCCCCCGAGAAAGCCTGTGGGTGCGTGCCACCTCCTCCAGCCACCTGCACCGTGACCGTCACACACGCGACACAAGGTCCACGCTCCGCGGCTTTGTGGTGTCAATGACAGTACTGCTGTGTTGGTCAGCAAATGTCTGGCGGTCACCTGGCCGGCCCGCCGGAGATGCCGTCTCCCCCGGCGAGGCCGTCCTCTTGCCCGAGCACACGTGTGCAGACACGCTCTGGGGCGGCCAGCGGCCACACTGTCCACAGGGGGACGAGGCTGAGCCGTGTTCCAGCCGAGGTTCTCGGCGTGTCTCCCCAAACCCGCTGGTCAGGGACTCATCAGGGTTGCCGGTCGCTCCGGGCCAGCTGCCCCGCACAGCCAGGCCTCCCCCTCCGCCCTCAGGCTTCTCCCACCACGGGCTCTGGGGCGACGGTGCTGTGAGGGGAGGGGAGAGGGGCTTCAGGCCGAGGTGTGCGGGTGCGCAGCACGGAGGGGCGACCGCCACGGTCGGCGGCAGGCGGCTGCGGGCAGAGCGCCTGGTACCCGGGGCCGTCTGGGCGAGTTCATAAACCACGTGCCGTGATCACCATCGGCCTCTGTGCCGGCCCCGTGCCCGGGCGGTGGCTTCCCTGGGGCCGTCACAAGGGGCCCGGGGTGCCTGCAGAGAGCGCCTTCCTCCTGCGCGGGTGGACAGTCACCCACACCTCTCACTCAGTGAGCCCAGACCCTGGACCCTCACATGGAGCCCTCGGGCCGGGCACTGTTGCCATCGCCCCATCGGACAGATGCGGGACGCAGGCACAGAGAGGTTAAGTCACTCCCCGAAGGCAGCACAGCCAGCCAGAGTGGGGTGGGGGGGCAGGATTCCCCCAGGCCCACCCTCCACACTGCTGCCCCTGAGGGAGCACGGCCACGGCCGCCGTGGGGGCTTCAGGGGCCTGGCTCCGGGGCCACGTGATGCGCGTGGCTTTACGATGGGATTAGGAGACACGGACGGAGCTCGTGGGGCTCACCGTGCGTGGGGTTCCCATGGATATCGAGTGAGATCAGGGACGTAGCGGGGGTTAGCGGCTGCTTTTGTTTATCTGTGTATGTAACTCCCGATCTCTAAATAGGGAAGTCCGAGGCAGAACAATGAACATATTCATTTACAGGCAAGCACGAAGGCCCATCCGTGTCCTGAGCCAGGAGCCCAGGGGGCAGACAGCAGTGTGGCCGGGGAGCCGCGCGGCCGGCTCACGGACACGCACACGTGTGAGCGGGCCACGGATTCTTCCTGGTACGTTTTCTTAAACGCCCAAGGCGTGTTAAATATAGGACACCAGGGCCCCAACCCAAAGGGAAACTCCGCACACTCAGGAATTCCCCGCGACAGTCCACGCCGTGAGCTGGTCGTGGGCAGACGATATGCATTTGATAAGGTGTCAGAGTCGCAGAATTACTGAGAAAATATTTTCACGTGAGGGAAGTGGTGAGCAAGCGTCCACTTGCCTCTTTCTCCTAGGTCGGTTCCAGCCAACGGCGGCCAGGTGAGCCAGCCAGGAGGAGCCCAGCCTGGCTGTTCTGCAGGAGGGCCCCGAGCAAGCATCCAAGAAAAATACCCTCGTTTTCACACGCTGAAATGCAGGAGAAGGAGAGATTGATTTTTGAAAATATTGTTCCTGAAATCTAAACCTGCCGCTGGTATTTCCCGGCAGCCTGGCTCTTTGGGCTTCTCCGATTCGGGATGCCAGCATTCACCCTGGGCTTGGCTGGAGCCGGTCAAGGAAGCACATTTGAACTGGGGAGTAAAAACTTGAATTTCCATATTGTCTCCCCTGCCTCGCCCCACATCTCTGCAGTGACCTTTGCACCCGGCTGGCCTGGCCGGGGTGGGGGGGGGGTGCGGGCGGTGGGAGGGGTGGGGCTGCTGCAGGAGGGGTGGGGAGTGGCCCTTCCACGCCCTTTCTGGGGCCACTGAACGGTGACTCAGATGGTGCTGTTTTCCCAATTCTTCCTCAGAATTACACTCAATAAACCTGGTGACTCTATTTCTGGAAAGGAGTCCGGTTTATGCCCCACATGGCCGTGTCTCCTTTACAGCCCCAACTGACCTCAGCCCAGCCAGGGCCAGCCCAGGATGGCCTGTCCCCACCAGCGCCTTCGCCGCCTGGCCCGGGCGGTGCTCGGAAGTGGCGAGTGAGGATGGGGTACATCCAGGACGGGGCAAGTCCCCCCCGGCGGCGGGGTGGGAGCGGAGGCCAGAGGGGATGCAGCCGGACCCGGGAGGGGTCCCCTGGGCTGAGTCTGAGCCACCAGAAGCTGGCAGGGGCCAGAAGCTCCACAGCCCAACGGCCGAGCTGCGGATGGGAGGCCCGCTCAGGCCACTCCTGAGGAGGACGGGCTCCGCGTCCCTTCCCTCCCCGGGCTGGACCTTGGCCCGTGAGACTCAGCCCAGGGTGTTGCCTCCTGCCCACGGGGTCCCCGCAGGCAGGCCACCCTCACGCGCAGCCTGGGGCTGTCTCTCTCCGCGCGGGTTGCCCAGTCTCTCATCCTCCCTCCATCTGCTTTCACCCTCATTTTACAGATGGGGAAACCAAGGCACCGAAAGGCCACGTACCCAACGGTGCTCCACAATCCCCACGAACGCGCCAGGGTCCTGGGAGCCTGGTGTGCAGTGGCGCCTGGCAAACCCCGCTTCCAACAGGCCTGGGACGATGTCCACCGGGCGACCGGGAGACACACTCGCCCCCCTTGGGGACGAGAGCTGGTCTCGACAAAGCGTGGCCCAAGGCCCAGTCCTGGAGTCCCCGGCCGTGGGGCCGGCAGGAGGCGTCCCTGAGAGGCCCCGGCGGGGGTGCGGCAGTGGCAAAGGGTCAGCGGGTTTCAGGCGTCCCAGGCCCCAGCGGGAGGAGCAGGGAGGGCTTGGCCGACGCAGTGTCCCCGCGCGCAGCGCACGCGGCCCTCCCTCAGGACAGCCCCGTGGGAGAGGCGCTGAGGACAAAGGCAGGTTCGCTGAGCCCGGCTGACCGCGGGGCCTGGCGGACTCCCATCTTGGCTTCTGCGTCCCCTGGAATCCAGCACACACCCCGGGAGGGCAGGTCCCTGCTGGGGCCAAGGCCGGGGCATCTGGGAGGCTGGGGACAAGCATGTGGGGTCGTCCTGCCCTCCGGCCCCGCCCCTTCGCCAAGGAGGCCAGCCACGGCCACCGCTGGCCCCGTGGCCCCCGCGACCCACAGGGCAAGGCCAGGGCACTCGGGGCCCGGCGGCCCTACCCTGGGCCCTCTTCCTCCCGTGCAGACGGGCTCCTCCAGAGCCCTTATTTCTGTTTGGGGCTGTTTCTCAGGGGAGTCGGAACAAAGAGCTGTGCTCGGGCAAGTCTGGGTCAACAGGGGTGGCCCCCTCAACGGCATGCTGCACACGTCAGCGGGGCAGGCGGAAGGGCTCCCCAGACCCTGGGACAGGTGACACGCTCGCGCCCTGCAGCACCCAGGCAGAGGGCCTCCCACGGCTGGGAGGCCCGGGGAGCGACAGTGGCTGCCTGGGCTGGGGTCGGCCTCCTGCCCGGACGCAGGCGGGCGCCCTGCGCCGAGCCGGCCCCACCCGCGGCCAGGGCCGAGGTCTCCGCGAGGGTCGCTCGGGACGGTGCAGGGACAGTGTGTCTGGGACCCTCGCCGGCAGGGAGCGGTGCCGCTTTTACAAAAGCAGCAGCAGAGACGTCAGGCCAGAGGGAGCAGGGCCGTCCGTCCTGCCCGGCCTCGCAGACAGAGCCCCCTGTCCTCCCGTGGTCCCTCTGACGAAGGCAGGCGGCGCTCGCCTGGGGGCCTCGAGGGAGAGGCTGCGTGGGACGGGCGGACCTTGGCCGTGCCCGGGACGCCGAGTCCCCCAGCAGCCGCCCTGCGCCAGGCCGTCCTGCATGAGTGGCGCCGCCATCTGAAAGGCTAATGTGTGCAAATGAGTGTTCCGCTCCCCGCAGCCCTGCATAGGAATGTGCCTCCCCGTCGCACGTCGCACACGCTCCTCCCGTGAAAACTTTCCATCGTCAGCGGCTCCTGCCGCGCTGTCCTCGGGGGAGCCTTCGGGTTCAGGCAGCGCCGGAGCCGGTCAGAGAGGCTGAAGGGAGGCTGGGGGCAGCCGCTCCCAGGCTCAGGGGGACAGGGGTCGGCGGCTGCACGCTCACCGTCGGTTGCCTTCAGGACTCAGACTCTGGTCATCGATTCCGCCTGTGAGGCCCCGTGGGGACCCCGGCCCGAGCCAGCGTGAAGCCCCCCCAAACGGGAGCCTGTGGCGTTCGTGGTGCTTCCTCACTGGGGACAGTGCCGCTGGGGACAATGACAGGCCCCCAGAGCCAGCCAGAGCGCCAGCCCGAGTCACGAGAGAGGCAGCTGGGGGTCCAGCCCTGCTCCCAGTCCCGCGGCCTCCCGCCACGCCAGGACCCCGCTCTCCAGGTTCTGCAGCCCCCCGGCCTCCCGGCCGCCTCTAGGGGGTGTGAGCGCCGGGCCCACCGAAGGCTCCTGGCTCTGTGAGTCCGCAGCCAGCCCACCAGACGCCGCTCACGCTTAAGAATGCGGCCGAAAGGACAGATACGTGCACCTGCTCACGCCAATTTTCATGGCATGTCAGTCGGAGTTCTAAAGTCACTCCTGGAGAAATCTCTCTGGATTCTTTGTGGGGTTTTTTTGGGGGGTGGCGCGTGGCCAAGGGGAGCCGTGTTGCACGGCTTGCGGGATCTTAGTTCCCCGACCAGGGACTGAACCCAGGCTGCCGCAGTGAAAGCGCCAAGTCCTAACCACTGGACCGCCAGGGAAGTCCCACTCTGGATTCTTTTCAAATAACTGCTCTAGGGGTGAATGTGTTAAAAAAAGCTGGCGCGTCCCGGGCGAATGGGGCTCATCCCGGCGGACGGCGGTCCGTGCGGAAGCGCAGTGCCCGCAGGACGGCGCCCAGCTCCGGGCTCCGGAGCCTCCCAAGCCCTCCGCACACGCTGCGCCGGCCCCAGACGAAGCCCAGCTGCCCTGCTCTCCCTGTCTGGCTGTTGTCACCTGGCCTCCTAGGCGAGTGTTTGCCCTGGGCCTGGCCTGATACCATCGATCGCCAGGTGAGGGGGGGCTGCGGGTGAGGCGGGAGAGGTTTTCAGTCCCAAGGGGACCCGCCATGGTGCACGTCGCGGGGTGCAGGTGAGGCCACCGGGCCGTCCACATCTGTGCTCCGCGGTGGGCGGCCCCCGGGGGGAACTCGGGCTCATCAACGAAAGGAAGACCTTGCCCGACGCAGGTGGGCGTCTGGGTGCAGGTGTGGGCCCCGCGGCTTCCCGTGTCAGCGGCTCCAGGCCCTTCTGGTTTCGGGGGAAGCGCGGAAAGTAAAGGCGTCAGGAGTGTCTGAACGCCCCCCTGGAGGGAGAATGCGCGCGGGGAGAGCGCTAGGGCTGGGACACAGCTGCCCGACGAGTCAATTCCTTTCTTCTTCAGTGACGTCCAGGAGCCGGGGTGACGCGGCGCTGGAGGGCAGACCCCACGGCGACCGGGCCCCCAAGCCCGTTCTGAATGCCCCTTCACTCGTGTGGGCACAGCCTGCGGCCCCAGGACTCAGCGCCCCATCCTTCCCGGGCGGGCACTGGAGTCCCCAGCCAGCACGCAGCCTGGGCGTCTGGCTGCAAGGGCCGCAGCCTTGACTTTGGGGCTGAACGGGCCCTCCCAGAGGGTGGGCCTGGTAGGGTGGGCCGGGGCCGGGACAAATCCAGCGATGAGGCTGACCCAGAGGCTCAGGCCAGCAAGCCCACTGCATCTGGGCGAGTCCGCGGGGGGCCACTGGGCCTGGGAGGAGGCCAGAGGACACGGCCCGGATGACCACTCACCTGTGAGAAGCCCCGGGAACTCCAACAACAGCCAAATTCTGTGTGAACGGTGACTTGGAACGCCGCAGGGCAGAGGCGAGCAAGACGGGGCCACAGGAACTTGGGGTGTGGTGGAGGGATCCCCGTGTGGCCGCTGCCGCCTGGACCGGCCCTGCTCTGTGTCTCCAGGGCCCATTGGTGCTGTTCTGACATTTATGCACGAGGGTCCGCTTCCCATGGGTTGGCTGGGCAGCCGGGGCGTCGCTGCTACATGCAGAGCCTAGTGGGTCAAGCAAACCTCTGCGGAAGGGAAGTGAATATAAAAGGAACTGCTGGGGAAATCAACCGGGCCCCCAAAGCAGAAGAAAGCATTCCAGCACATGGAGACATTCGAGCTAAGTCTGAGCAAGTGATAGAGCAGAGGGGAGCTGCGTCCCTGGCGGGGCGCCGTAGGTGACAGGAAAGGCAGACACGGCAGGAAGCCCACGGCAACGCCCAGGCCCTGAACCCGACGATCGCCACGCACACGTTACTAGTCACGAGCAGATGCGCGAACGTAAACCTTGTCAGAGCCGATGAGAAAACAAAAAATGCACTTTAAATATAAAGACGGATGGAAAGCAAAACAATGGACAATGATTCTCCACGCACACATTAACCAAAAGAAAACCGGTGTGGCTACACGAGTATCAGAGGAGACTTCAGGCGAGAAGTATTAGGAGAGAGAAAGAAGGACAGTCCATAGTGACACAGAGCCAATCCAACCAGAAGACACAGCAATTCTCACACACAGCTTAAACCATGGAAAGCAAAAGCTAATAGAACTAAAACGACAGACAAAGCCACTGCCAGAGAGGAAGGTTTTAACGTATCTCTCTCAGTTCCTGAAATTAGTAACAATATAGATTTGAACAACACAATTAACCGATTTGACTAAACAGACTAATATCAATAATAGAACCTTACATCCTTCAACTGCAGAATGTACACTCTTATCAAGGGTGCATGGGCTTCCCTGGTGGCGCAGTGGTTGAGAATCCGCCTGCCGATGCAGGAGACACGGGTTCGTGCCCCGGTCCGGGAAGATCCCACATGCCGCGGAGCAACTAAGCCCGTGAGCCATGGCCGCTGAGCCTGCGCGTCCAGAGCCTGTGCTCTGCAATGGGAGAGGCCACAGCAGTGAGAGGCCCGCATACCACAAAAAAAAAAAAAAAAAAAAAAAAAAAGGGTGCATGGAATATTTACCAAAGTAGCCCAGATTCTAAATCACAAAGCAAGTTTTAACAAATGTAGAAGGATTGAAATCACACAGCGTACGTTCTCTGGTCATGGTGGAATTCCATTCGATCCCAACTACAGAAAGATAACAGGAAACACGCCCAAATATTTGGAAATTAAGCAACTGCCATAAGCGACACACTTCTAAGTAACTTATGTCAAAGAAGAAATTACAACGGAAATCGGAAAATATTTTGAACTAATAAGAAAAGGCAGCATATTAAATCCACCGGAATATATCAGAGGGACAGCTTTATGGTTTATTTTTATTGAAAAAGGCACATATTAAAAAAGGAGAAACACTGACAATCAAAGACCTAAGCTTCCAGTTCAAAAAGCTAGAAAAAGAATATCAAGTAAAAGCAAAGAAAGAAGGAAAGAGACCATGATGACTATGAAACAGAAGACGGAACTGCAATAAAGTCAGCAGGACCAGAACCCAGTTCCGTGAGGAGGTTCATGATGTCGATAAACCTCCAGTAGGACTGACCCCTAACAAGAAAGAAAACAAAACTGACCAACACGAGGAACGGAAAGCGAAACATCACAGCGGGTCCTACAGACACAAAAAGGGTCTTAAAACACTATGATGAACTTTGTGTCAATAAACATGATATTTTTGATGAAAAGGGCAAAATCCTTGAAAATTCAATTTACCAAAATGGACACAAACAGAAGCAAAAAGTCTGAATAGTCTGAGATTTATTAAGGAAATTAAATCTATAACTTAAAGCTTTTCTACCTAGAAAAGTCCAGGCCCAGGGCTTCCCTGGTGGCGCAGTGGTTGAGAGTCCGCCTGCCGATGCAGGGGACGCGGGTTCGTGCCCCGGTCCGGGAAGATCCCACGTGCCGCGGAGCGGCTGGCCCGTGAGCCATGGCCGCTGAGCCTGCGCATCCGGAGCCTGTGCTCCGCAATGGGAGAGGCCACAACAGTGAGAGGCCTGCTTACCGAAAAAAAAAAAAAAAAAAAAAAAAAGGAAAAGTCCAGGCCCGGATGCTTCCCTGGAGAATTCTCCAACAGCGTCTTGCACATCTCATGATAGATTTTTTTCCCTAGGTATTTCGTATTTTTGATGCTGTGTAAATAGTACTTTTAAATTAACTTTTGGACTTCCCTGGTGGTGCAGTGGTTAACAATCTGCCTGCTAACCCAGGGGACAAGGGTTCGAGCCCTGGTCCGGGAAGATCCCACATGCCGTGGAGCAACTAAGCCCATGTGCCACAACTACTGAGCTTGTGCTCTAGAGTCCGTGATCCACAACAAGTGAAGCCACCGCAATGAGAAACCCACGCACCACAACGAAGAGTAGCCCCCGCTCGCCACAACTAGAGAAAAAGCCCGCGTGCAGCAACAAAGACCCAATGCAGCCATAAATAAATTAATTAAAAAGATAATAATAATAAAGTCACTTTCATTCTCTAAAGAGTTTGTTGCTGCATGTAGAACCGGAGCTGGTTCTGTAGCCAGCAGCCTTGCTTGCCCACTTCTCCTTAATTCTAATAATTTGCCCAAGCCCTTTGGGCACCGCTAAGAGTTCTCCTTCTTGTCTGTCTTGTCCCGAGTGGATTTTCAATTTCACCAAAGGCCCCTTCTGCCTCTGTCGGTGGTCACCCACTTTCTCCCCAGTCTGTCAAATGATGGTCACAGGCTGGTTCTGGGGGCCGAGGGCTTCGGAGGGTCCAGCTGCGTCCTGCGGGCAGGGTTTCCCAGCCGCCGGGCTGGCCTGGGGGCCGGGAGGGCAAGTCACCAGGCACGGGGTGCAAGCATGCCCCCACCCAAGGGGTTTCTGTGGAGTCTCGGCGCCAGGAGCGCGGTCTGTGCTTTGGGGTCCCAGGGTCATTTTCAGGGAGCGGGTGCCCGGTCCCTGAGGAGTCCCAGCCGGGGGAGGGCATGGGATGTCAGGGGCATCTGTGGTAGGGGTCCCTCCCATAATGGGTGTCTAGCTTCCAGAAAAGGGGGCGCTGAGACCCTGCAGGGAGGGGTCAGGCCCGGAGAGTGGGGGTCCCACCAACAGTCCCCAGCGCCAGGGCTGCGAGGAGCAGCTGGGAGGGGGGTGGCGTCAGTGAGAGAGGGGGGTGGGGGTCTTTCAGGTCACTAGAGTCAGGGAGGGTCTCCGGTGTCCTCGAGGGTGGGGAGGGGAGGACAGGCGTGGCCCCTGGTCAGGGTCGGGGTCTGCAGCCAGCCCAGCCTCCAAAGTCCAGACTGTGCATCGCTCTGGGGGGCCCAAGGGGGCCGAGACCCTGTGGCGCAGCCCACAGTTCCCAGGACCTCGACCCCACCTTGGACCCTGGCCTGGCCATCCCGGCGGTGGGACAGTGCTGTGGGTGTGAGTCCAACCCCAAGGGGGGCGTCCTGGGGGCACTGGGGAGAGGATAGCGCCTGTTTGAATGTCCAAAGACTCCTTCCCTGCGAGCTCGGCCTTGGGCCAAAGGCTCCAGGCTCACCCGAGGCCTCAAAGCCTGACAGGCAAACTACAGAGAAGCTGGACTCACAGTTTGTTCGAGAGATGAAATTTTATTCCAGCAAATCAGACAAGACAACATAAATATTCAGTTATGGTGATTCTGGAGAGCTCCCAGAGGGGCTGTCGCCTGGATGGTCCCTGGCACACAGTAGGTGCTTCAGCAGAGGGAATAAGGCAGCGCAGGAGTTCCTGGGTGATGAAACCTTCAGAGGAGCCCCAGTGACCATGGGGTATAGCGGTGATGAAGCCCTGTGTGCAGCCTCCCACTTCGACCACAAAAACGTGACTCTCATCCCTGTGTGTCATCAGCAAAAGCAATAAGCCTCTGCCTCTTTACTCACAAGATGTTTTTCACCAACCACGTGAATGAAATCCACAACCAAAATTACCATGATGGTCTAGATGTGATGTTTTTCATTTTTATTTTCTTAATTTTGCAGTTCAGGGTTTGGACTGGTTACTTGCATTATTTTAACTCTTTAGGTTATGTCGTATGGTTGTAGCTTTTCCACGGGTGTTATGGACTGAACTGTGTCCCCCCTGAAATTCCTATGTTGAAGCCCTGGCCGTCCACTGTGATGGTATTTGGAGGCAGTTAGGGTGAAATGAGGTCATAAGGGTGGGGCCATAATCCCATAGAATCAGTGGCCTTATAGGAAGAGAAAGAGAGAGAGCTCCCTCCCCCCGACTGGCCTGCACTCCGAGGAAAGGCCACAGAGGACACAGCAGCTGACAGCCAGGAAGGGGCTCTCACCAGAACCAGGACTCTGTCAAGCCTTGATCTTGGGCTTGCAGCCTCCAGTTCTGTGACAAAATGGACCTCTGTTGTTTAAGCTCCCCCGTCCGTGGTGCTGAGCTCTGGCAGCACAAGCATCTGTGTGAGGCAAACGCACAGTCGATCCAGGCCAAGGGGCAGGGTGCGGGGAGGGGAGGCTCACGGCTGCCCAACGGCCACTGTGAGCAGCGCAGTTATCAGGGCCCTGAGGACACTTCCCAACACGCCCGGCCAACCCCCCTGGCCGGATGCACACCGCCCTCTGGGTACATCTCGCCTTGATGAGTCCTGGTGTGGACGGCAGCCTTGGAGTAGAGTCACTGCAGCCCTGCCTAAAATCACACCCCAGTGAGAAGCAAGGAGGTCGTGGGGGCCACACACCCACCCACAGCCCCAGTCCACAGGGGTGACACCGCGGAGAAGTGGTCGAGGGGAGGCGCCAGCAGCTGGGCGTGGGTGTCAGAGGGAAGGAACGGTGCACACTCTACGCCCCTGCGCTGACTAGGCTCGCGGGGCAAGCTGGCCCCGCACCGTTCTTGACCATCTGCCCCGGAGATGCTTTCATCCTCCCGCAGATGCGGCCAAACGGCCACGCTTCTCACCCGAGCTCTGCTTCCCGCGTGAGGTGCTCCAGCAGCCCCACCTGTGCCTCCGCAGGGGCTTTGCGCTTCCCGTCCCCTCGTCCCTGGGTCCTGTGGTCACCTCTGCAGCACCCCGTCCAACGGCCAACGACGGCATCACATTCCTTCCGAATCCGTGAGTCCACAGGGTAACGCTCTGCTCCGCTGCCCTTTGAACGGCTTCTCGGGTCTCAGAAGCCTTCCCACTCAGGAGAAATGCCATGAGTTCTTCTCAGGACAGCCTCTCGGTGAAAACCCCAGAGGGCGACGTGAGCGGAGGGTCACTGGGCGGGCAGCGCAGCACACACTGTTCTGGTGGGGATGTGGCCGGCCCGTGCGATGTGAGGGCGCTGTCTCCACAGAGGCCACTCTTCCGAAAGGCTTCGCTCAGGAGCCCTGACAGAGGGACAGGGGCGTGTGCTGGGCCAGAGGTACCCCAAGCTCGTCTGACGGCTCTGTCTCCGGGACAGGGGGCTGAGGATGGAGCTGCAGACAGAAACATGGACACGGCTGAGCCCGCCGCAGCCCACTGCACGGGCCGCACCCCTGGCGCTGGGCGCAGCTCACGTCTAGCCCCCGACTGCAACCCTGGAGCCTGGCCTTCCTCCCCGTCCTGAGGACCCCGGGGCTACCTCACAGCAGAAAGTCCTCGAAGGACACCCAGTGAGGACTGGACCCCTCAGCAGCCTCGGCCCCCCCACACTCAGAGCTCAGCCACCCAGCCAAGCCGCCCAGTGGAGCGGGACCTGAACCCGCCCTCTCTCCACTACACCACTGGTGTGGGGGCCACTTCCCATCAGCAAGAAACCGGGGAGAAAACCCGAGGGACACTGTACCGCTCAGGTCTCCTGGGACTGCGACACAGACTCAGGTACTAGAAGATGCTCCCGCCCACGTCCCCACCCACCTGCCCACCCACCCATCTGCCGTCTGTCCATCCAACCAGTGTCTCCCGGGTGCTCTGTGGGTCAGGCAGTGTGTCAGGAACTGGGGAGGCAGCCAGGAGCCTCAGGGGCTTTGTGGAGCCCCTCATTCACGGAACGATCTTCCCACGGGGAGGGCAGGCCTGGCTGGAAGCCTGGAGGAGGGACCTCGCGTGTCACAGCCGTGAGACGCTATCTGTTGCGGTGGGAGGAGAAGGCGACGCCTCCGGGAAGGAGACCCAGAAAGGGTCTCCAAGGAGGTCAGGGAGGGAGCCGAGTCCTTTCGTCTAAGTAGGAGGGCCCCCAGGCGCCGACAGGGCAGGTGAGGGGGCCGGGAGGGAGGCCCTGAGCAGTTTCCCGGGCGGGCACGGGTGCTGAGCGGAGGCCAGGTTTCGTGTGGGCTCTGAAGGTGCAGCGGACAGGTTCGCCGGGGGATCGGAGCAGGGCGCCAGCCACCCGGGTCTGGGGCAGAAACACTGGAAGCGCGTACCCGCCCGGTCAGTCCTGAGGCTGCAGGGCGGCCTGGGAGGGAATGGGGGCTGCGCCGGCCTCCTCCAGGGCCCAGGTGAGCCGTCTAGCTGGCAGCACGAGCCAAGGGCAGGTCGAGGCTGGACGTGGAGCCGGGGCCAAGCCCTGGGGAGAAAGGGCCGGGAGTCCCCTTGCTGGAGGTCTTGGGGGGCAGGGGGGCGGTGCTGGGCTCCCAGGTCGGCGGGGAGGGGCCCCTCGTGAAAGGACTTGGCTTCTCCCCCGCCAAGGCGCAGTGGGGAGGCCCTGGCTTCTGGCAAGTTGTTGACCCTGTCAGGAAATGCAGGCTCCAGGCGGAGACGCGGCAGGGGCCTCAAGGCCGGGCCCCCTCGGACGGGCAGGCTTCTAGTGGGTGCGGCGCAGCCCCAGGCCCCCGCCCTTAGGGACAAGGGGCGCCTCCGGGTGAGTGCGCCCACAGCGGCCCCAGGCGACTCAGGAGTGGAGCCAAGGGGCGCCCGAGGCACCGTCGCCCACACCGGCGGTTGAGAGCGCAGGGGCCCCGGCGCGGCCCTCCGCCCCCACGGGAGGCGGTCGCCCGGGCCTGCGCCCTCCAGCCCGGGGCGCCAGAGAGGGCGGGCCGCAGAGCGCGCGGGGCGGGGAGGGGCCAGGCCGGCGTGGGTGCAAGAGGAGGCTCCCGGGGCGCGGGGGTGGAGGCCAGGTCTGGCGGCCTGGCGGGCGTGCGCCGCACGCCGGCGGGCGGGCCGAGAGCAGGCGACTCGGCTGCGCTCTCGTGTGCGCGGCGCGGGCGGGCAGGCTCCGCCCCGGGGAGGGAGGGGGGTGCCGGATTAAAGGCCACCCTGGCGGGCGGGGACCGGGACGGCAGCCCTCAGCCAGAGCGCACTCGGCTCCGCGCCCGCCGCCCAGCGCGAGTCCCGCCGGCCCCGGCGCGGCACGTCCCGCAGAGCGAGCGCAGCAGGGCTCCCGCGACCTGGCCACCCGGGCAGGGCGCTGCGCGGCGGCGGCGATGGCAGGGCGCGGGGCCCCGGGCCGCGGTTGGGCGCTGCTGCTGGTGCTGCTGGCGCTGGGCGAGCTGCCGCGGGCGCGGGGCGTCGAGGAGGAGCCCGGCGGCGCGCACGGGGAGAGCCAGGGCTTCCAGGTGGTCGCCTTCAAGTGGCACCACGTCCAGGACCCGTACATCATCGCGCTCTGGATCCTCGTGGCCAGCTTGGCCAAGATCGGTAAGCCGGCCCGGGCTCCGCGGGCGCGACTTCCCCTCCGCCCACCCGCTGCGTCTGCGGGTCCCTTCCTGCGCCCCCGGCGGACGGACGGAGCCGGCTGCCTGCGCCGCCTTCTTCGCGGGCTCCGCCGGGGCCGCGGGCTTCCCTGTGGAAGGGGCGCGTCCAAGGTCGGTCGCGCGGCGGTCCCGTCGGGATTCGGCCCTTGGGTCGCTCCGGGCGAGGCTCGGGGAGTGCGAGCCCGGCCGGGCCCGGAGTAGCAGTGCTCGTGGCCGAGGGTTACCCGGTCCCGGCCGGGCGGGCGCAGCCTCCTGAGTGCCCGGGTCCCGGGTCTCCGCGGTCGGGACCCCCTCCGCCCCATCCAGGCCGGCAGGCCTCGCGGACCGCTCCGCGCTGGGGCTCCCGCAGCCAGGTTTTCTGTCCGTCGGGCTTGTCGGGGCTGTTAGTGCAGGAGAGAGGGATGTCCTTGCCTTCAAGCGCTGGAGCACTCCGTCCCCAGTGCAGAGAGAAAAATGGTGTCACCAAGATGAAACCCAGTACAGTCCTATTTATAGGAGCAAGTTTTCCATTGACAGTGTTTCTCTTTTAAAACTCCTGGTCTGTCAGATTTCTCTTCTCCTGACTTGCTCCACTGAGCCAGCAAAGTGGGAACTGCAGGTAACTCCCGGGCAAGGTGACAGGAAGGTCAGCTTTCTTAAGAGCCTCTGAGGACCAAAGTTTGAACGCGTTGATCACCACCAGGGAGGGTCTTCCTTGAGGTGGCGGAGATGTGAGGGCAGGCGTAATTAGTAGGTGGGGCCGGGGAAACCCTGTGAGGGGTGTCTGAGGACTCCCCCCTCACCACAGAACAGCCGGCCAGGGATGGGTCAGCAGAGGCTTTGGAATGGGGAGGGGCCGGGGGGTGCTGAGCTCCTCGGCAGGACCAGGAGGGGCAGGCCCTGGGGAGAGTCGGCCAGAGGACTTTGGACCTGGCTTTGGGGGTTCCTGGTGTTCCTTGGCGGCTGGTTACAGCTTGTTTCTCCTTTGGCCCTGCCTGCCACGTGTCCTGCTGTGCCAGCGACCTCCCTTTAAGTCTCCCGTTTTGTTCTGTTTCTTTAAAAGCCCTCCGGCCCCTCCGCCTCCCCCTTTTCCCTCCGGTATCTGTTTAGTTCCTTGGCCCTGCCTGCCCGGTCCCTGTGCACTAGCTGCCCTCCTCCACTGCTCGGCTCTTTGGTGGGGGTTGTGACGTCAGGAGTGAAATGTCGGCACCGAGGTGGGGTCTCACGTGCTGTGCCTCCTCTGGACGTCTCCGCCGCGGGGGAGCTGCCGGCCCTGGCCACTTTCTACGGGTCACTTACGGGGCAGGCCCAGCCTCACCCGGGACTCTAGGAGCAGCACCCTGTCCGGAGGCTGCCCTGGGAGCCGACCAGTGTCTGGGCCAGAGCGGGGGTCTCCTCCTTAGCCCCCTTCTCTCTTCTGTGAAACCACGGTAAGGGTGTGTGCAGGGTGGACCCGAGACACTCCGGGGGTCCCCACCTGGGACCTGGGGCCCCCCTGTCGTGTACAGCGAATGTGTGTTTTCTGTGCGAGCCCAGCCCCAGGTCCTGCGCCTGGAGTCCCGGTGTCTGTTATGCACCCGGGAAGGGCCTGCCCCGAGGTCTCCTGAGCGCTCAGCTCCTCCAGAGGGGACCTCATCCGGAGGTTGGGGGGTGGGGGCTGCTCCCACCAGCTCCGCCTCTTGTGGGCAGGGCGGGCCCAGAATGCGTGTGCCTGGGGCCACTTCAGTAGCTCCGCCTCCCCTGGGGCTGCGGGGGGAAGGGGGGGCCGGCTTGGGTAGAGGCTCGGTGGGGGGCTGTAAGGGAACATGAAGAGGACCCCGGAGAGAAGACCCACGGGGCCGCCCTGCATTTGGAGGCTCCTGCTGTGACGGCAGAGGGTCTCGCCCGTGAACAGGCTGCACGGCAGAGGGACCCCGTTCTCCCACCGTAGAAAGTAAGCCGGGACCCTCCCCAGGCCCAGCCCCTCCCCGGCATGCCCCTGTCCTCTGGAACCCACTGCACCGACGCTGCCCAGGTCCCCAAGGCTCTCCGGGTGGCCCAGCATGGGCTTCACGTGAGCCCGCCTCTTTGCCCTTCCCTCCAGCGCCCCCACATCCCCTTCTGCCTTGTCCTGTCCCTGTTGCCCCCGGATGCCCCGTCACCGTCCACCTCGGGGCCCCGCCCTAGGCCTCCCCACCTCCGCCCAGCACCTCCGAGTATCGGTCTGGTGCCGGGCCCCGCCTCTGGCCCACCAGGTGTCTCTGCACAGACATCTCCCCGCACCTCAGACAGAGATGAGGAGAAGGGGTGGCTGCTGAGCCCACAGACCCCCGAGACCCCAGGTCCCTATTCGTGGATGCATTTGGGCCTGCCCAGGTCCCTGCCTGCTGTTGCATCTTTAAGAAATGCAGAAGGGGATGAAGCCAGGGAGGGAGCTGGTCCGCAGCTCCCGGCTAAGCCTGCAGGGCCGAGGTTGAGGGCTCTCCTGCATTGGGCCGCTGTCTGCCCCTGGGGGTGGGGGAAAGCCCGGGGCCGCGGGCGGGTGGGACGTGCGCTCCCCAGCGGGCCTCGAGTCTGCAGCCACTCACACCGGGATCCCTCTGCGCCTTGGACCACGCTGGACTCCCTCTCCCTCATCCTGTCCCATCTCCTCTGGCCTCCTCTGGGGCCAACGCCTAGCGAGCTCAGTGGGCGCACTTCGGCCGCCGGGCAGGGTCGCGAAGCTGTGGCAGCACGGGGTGGGGCCCACCTGAGGCTGGAGATCCAGGCGGCTTCTGGAGACAGAGCCTGGAGGCGGCGGGTGACCAGGGCAGGCGCTCCTGGAGGCCCCAAGGGAGACGCCGTTTGTCGTGCTCTGGCTCCGAGCCGGTGGGGTGAGGGCGCGGCTGACTTCTGGCCGGAGCTCGCCGCCGTCTCTGCTGTTTCTCCTCTCCCTCTAAGGGGGCAGCCCCCCAGATCCCAGCCCCAAGGAGGCAGGGGGCTGCCCCCACACTCCAGCAGGAACCCTTCGGGAAGAACCCGGAGCACATGGGTCCCCCCGGACCCAGAAGAGGCAGCAGCTGGGGTGGGTGGCGCCGGCCCCGCGTGCCCAGCAGCCGAGGTCCTCTGAGACCCCCGGGCCCTCCCCCACGGCCCCTGGGGGTTTGCGAGTGCTCCCGCGCAGTGCTTGACCACCCCTCCCTCTTCACCCGGTCTGGGAGGAAGAGACGGGGGGGGGGGGGGAAGGGGGGGGGTCTTTCCTAACCAGCAGAAGCCGGACGCGGTCCCCCGGGCACCCTGAGGAGCAGCCAGGGCCTTGAGGGCCACGCGTGCGACCCTCTCTGCACAATTTGCTCTGCCCCCCGGGACTGCAGCACCTCGGCTCCTGGAGGCGCACCGCCCCTTCTCCCACCTGTGCTCCAGCTGGAGCTCAGGCTTGGGGTCACGCTCTGTTCTGCCGGACGTGTCAGCAGCTGCCTTATCAGGCCAGACTCTGCTCTCCAGGCCCCTAGACCCCCGATTCCCGTCCCTTGCAAAGTGCTTTCACTGTGGCTTCTCTGGTCCGGCCCAGCCCTTGCGGGGCGGGGGCGGGGACGCACGCCCGCCGCCGCCGCCGCGTCGGTGGGTTTCTCTGAAGTTCAGCCTTCGGGCGCTGTCTGCTCTGGGTTGTGCCCCCAGGCTGTCGGGGCGTGGCGGGCAATATTTATTGACCTCCTTGGGCTGACACCAGAAGCCTGTGGTTTTCGCTTCGTGTGCTCTGGTCCTAAGACCAGCACCCCTGTCGCTGCACCCAGCCCCGCCCCTCTTTCCTGTGGGCTCCCCGGCGCCTCCACCGCGCTCTTCGCTCTGTTCCCACCACATTCCCCTTACACCGCTCGAAAGAATGCAGGAGAGGATCCGGAGAACAAGGATGACCTCAAAAGGCAGGATGAGTAGCAGGAGTCCTCGGTGGACCCCATCCTCCCGGGAGTAGATGAATCAGTGGGCCCTAGTGGACCCCAAGTCTGGCAGGACAGATGGAGTCAAGACCCATCAGCCTCTCCCAAGAGTCTATGGGAGGGACGTTCTGTGCTGAAAGTGTAAAGTCTCATTTGCCGGGAACTGCCCGTGGGAGAATTGGCCACGGGCTGTAAAACAATCCACTGCATTTGGAGCTGAGGTATCTCTCCGGAGTATCCTGAGGAAGAGGGGCAAAGGTTGGGAAGCGCTGATAGCCCCAGTCCCGCCTGCTTGGCAGAAGGAGCCCTCCAGGGATTTTTCCATCCAGCCGACTCCCGCAAGAGGGTCCAGGAGAATCACAGCACTGTTCCCAAGACTGCAAGTCCCGAAGGTCCCTGACCCCGGCCGCTGGGCTCTCCCAGTCCGGTGCCTGATCAGCCTCACGTTTATTTCTTCCCGGCGTCTGAGTCCCTCTTGACAGCAGGCTTTACCAGGAGCGCGTAGCAGAGGGGGGCAGGGGGCTCAGTGAGCAGTGGGCTGGGTCCGGGCCGGTGGTCCTGGGCTCCCTCCAGTCCTCCTGCCTTCCCTCTGAGAAGGGGCTCCTCCAGCCCTCTCCGTGCTGGAGCCCAGAGTGGGTGGTGACCTCCCTGGGCTGAGGTGGGCACGGCTGGGGCCCCGTCCCCTGCACCAGGAAACCTTGGAGGCGCCTGGGTGCTTTCCTGGCGTGAGATCTGCTTCACTGGGGTGGCTTTCCGCCCACCCCACGCCTGCACCTTTGCTCCCAGCCAGCCCCGCCCTCCTTCCTGACCTTGCTCAGTGTCTCCTGCCCCTTCTCCATCCCTTCTTCATCCTGTGAAGTCTGTCTCCTCTGTCTGCCCAGGGCACGGGGAGAGGGGTGCTGGCGGAACCCAGGTGCCTGCAGAGGCCCTCCCCACCCAGCCCTGCCCACGGAGCCCATCAGACTGGGGGAGTTGAGCTCCAGGGGCCTGTGGGCCGGGTGGGGAAGGAGGAGGCACACTATTAGTGGGGGACATGGGCAGGGGACTGGGTGGGGTGGCAGAGGCCCAAGGAGCGCCGGGCGTGGGCGCAGCAAAGGCCCCGTGGCTGCGAGGCTGTGGCCCTGCCGGCTTCCCTGGGCTCTAGCTGCAGCCCAGCGCTGCCCCCGGCCCTCCTGCGGCCAGGCTAGGAGCCCCACCCACCAGCATCTCTCCCCGCTCCTCTTCTGAGCTCAGAACCCTCCAGCCCTCTGGGGTCCTGAGGTCACCCCTCAACACTGGGGTCTGGGTTCAACCAGGTCAGCTCTGCAGAGGCGGGGGCTGCGTCTGTTCGTTCCTGCGTGTCCCCAGTGCCTGGAGGCCGGCCTGCCCCAGCAGCGCTCCTGCAGGTGTGTGTGCAGACGTGCGTGCTCGGCCAGACGCGCCGCTGGATGGGTGGCTGGGCAGGCGCGTGAGTGGGTGAAGGAATGAACACTCCACGACGGTGTGAGCTTCGTCCAGACCCTCGAGATGCTAAGCTCCTTAGCCAGTTCTCCAGCGGAATCGCCACCCAAGCACACCCGGTGACCGCCCCAGGCCGAGGGCAAGGCCGCATCAGCTTGGAGCGCCGTGGGCTGTAGGTCTGAGGTGGGGAGAGCTCGCCCGCGCGAGGCCCGGCCTGAAGCAGCTCCCTGACGAGCTGATTCGGTCAGTTCACACCCAGTCCTGCCTTCTGGAGCAAAACAGGGCAGAACAGGTCCGCGGGTCCCCACCGGCAGGCCGCAGACAGACACCTGCACGCCCTCTGGGCGGAGCCTGGACGCGGGCCCCAGCCGCGCAGTGTGGGCTCGAGCGTTTGCTTTATTCCATCAGTGCAGCCCAGATGCTTGAATTTTAGCAGCCACAGCTCCGAGCGCTAGTTTAGCATTCATCTCGCAAACATTAATGCTGCCATGCGCCTGGCACTGCTGCGGGCCGCGAGGGCACGGCTCCCAATGAAACAGACCCAGACCTCCCTCGGGGTGTGTCGCGCCCCCGGAGCAGGCGAGTCCAGCCATGGGATGCACGGCGTCAAGTCCTGGCGGCACAGGGAAAGGAGGCAACAGCGCAGGTGGGGAGGAGTGAGCCCTGAGGGTTAGGGGGACACTTCCAGGGTCCAGACGGCCCTGCAGAGGCCCTGAGGTGGCCGTATGGGGGCATGTTTGTGGGGCAGCTGAGGAGGGCACCCAGGTGAGGGGTGGCAGGTGAGGGGCCAGCGGGTCCACCAGCCACATGCGTCCCAGCGAAGTGGGGCCTCGGAGCCTTCTGGGCCGAGCACCCTTGACCCCTCCGGGAGGAACAGGAGCCCAAGCGAGAGATGAGGGTGGGTGACCCATCACCCCCTGAGCTGAGCTGCCCCGTGGCGGTGTGGAATGTTTGCAAAATCCCTCTGTTTTTGTAAGATTCTTCCCATAAGCGTGTTCCGGACAGACAAGCCGGAAAAATGGCGCGTACCTGCCCGAGGACCGGAAGGGAGACGCAGGTCTGCCTTCCGGAGACTCTGAACGAGGTGTCCGCGCGCTGAGGGCCCCGCCAGGCAGGGCTGCTCCGGCCCCTGCGCCTCCAGTGTCCCAGGACAGGGCGGGGCCTGGTGCTGCGTCGCCTCTGCCGGGACCCCGGCTCTGCCAGGCCCCGGGCGGCACCTTGAGGTCGTGGGGTCTCTCCTGGGAGCCGGCTGCGTCTCAGGTCCACGTCTGTGAGCTGAGCGGTTCACTCATCGGTTCTAGAATGAATGGAGAGGCCCCAGGGTTTGCTGGACGCCGGGGTTCAGAGTCCGGGCTGAGGGCTCAGGTGGTGGTCAGGGTGCGGGCTTACCCTCTGGGGGGCGGTCGAGACGGGCCGCAAAGGGAGGGGCTGGCAGAGCAAGAGGGGCTGGGGGAGGCGGGGCCCCGCGGAGACGCCAGCCCCGGGGCCCCAGCGCTGGCGGGTGGGGAAGGTGTCGGGGCCGCTGCGGGAGCCACGGTGCGGGGTGGTCAGGGCCGGACGGTGGAGAGGTGGGACAGGCTGGAGGCTGTGGACTCGGGCTGTGGGGGGGGTCGAGCTGAGTCATCCCAGGCCCCCGGTTGAACCCTCTGCTTCCAGCCCAGATGTGGCCCTGGCGGGGTGGCCCGCTGTCGGCTCGGGAGGGCGTCCTGGGAGCCCGGACCTCCAGCCTCCAGGGCCAGGGGCAGACCGGGGTCCTCTAGGGCCCACCCGGTGCTCAGTGCTCGCGGAGGAGGCCGCGGGCTGGAGGGGGCGGGTCGGGTTCCGTTCCCTCCTGGGTATATCAGGAAGCCTCCCGTGAGTTCACCACCTGCGGAGCTCTCTTGCCAAAGTCCACCTGGTTTGGAGTCCTCAGCTGGGAACAGCTGCTTCTCACGGCTCTTGGAACCACACGAAGGGGGGAAACCGCCAGCTCAGGGGGCTCTGTTTCTGCTCCGGTTTAGCGGGCCCTAGACGTTGGGGCACAGAACACGGGCCTGCAGCCTCCCAGCCTGCTTTGCTTGCAACGTGGCCCTCACGTGCTGGGTGCTTGTGCGGTGCGCCCCTGCCAGCTGCTCGGTGTGGACGCACCGGGGCGGGGCCGCCCGGGAGGCCCTCGCGCCTGCGTGTGTGTGCCGGCGCCCGTGGGTTGAGGGTTTCACCTGTGGCGCTAAGACCTAGTCCCCAAGTGGCCGTGGATGCTGGGGACCTGGGGCCCCCTCATGTGCCTCTGGGCCACACCCTCCCTAGCAGGGTCTGCGAGGAGTGGGTGAGACAGGCCTGGGGCTCCGGTCGTGCTCACGTTGTCCTCACCCCACAGAGCCGGCGGGAGTGCACGGGGCCAGGGAGGCTCCGGGCCCCACTCCAGCAGGAGAAGCCGGGCTCCCGGGCCCCACTCCAGCGGGAGAAGCCGGGCTCCCGGGCCCCACTCCAGCGGGAGAAGCCGGGCTCCCGGGGCCCCACTCCGGCGGGAGAAGCCGGGCTCCCGGGGGCGTGGCCGGGAAGAGCCTGCAGGTGGGGGAGGAGGCTTGGCCCCCGAGAGCTGTATCCTGGGGTCACAGAGGCCTTTCTGCTGGAGAAGCCGCCAGGCGCGCCCAGGGCCGGGCCCGAGAGCAGGCCTGGGAACAGGCCTGCTCCTCAGCGCTGCCTGGGGGTGGGGGCGGGGGCGGGAGGGCTACAGCCTCCCTCCTGCTACTTGGCACGGGTCAGTTCGGAGGCCAGGCTCTCCGGAAGGCAGTGTCACCCCCGTGCAGCCCCAGCAGTAACTCAGTAACCGAGCGGAATGTGCCGGAGCACCCCCACGTGGGGCTGTAACCCTAACCCTAACCCTTCCACATCCTGAGGCAGCGAAACCTGCATTCTCCTCCTTCAGCCGACAATCCGGACGGAGACCGGCTGCCTTGTAACCTGGGCTGGGCGTGTCGCCGGCCTCAGACTCTCCTCAGCTTCTGGGAAGCCTGGCGAGACCCCCGGTTCTCAGTCCGGCTCAGTCCCCTGGGGGTCGTCGGCCCCACCGTCTCGAATCAGAGCTGCTGGGGTGAGGCGGGGGCCAGGCCCAGGCTCGTGGGCCTCCGGGGCGGGCAGCGGGCGGTCGCTGTCCTGAGCGGGCACCACCCGGCCGGGCTCCCGGAGGCTGCCTGCAACCTCACAGCATCTGAGCGCTCCCCAGGGCCCCCCGCACCCTGGCACCTGCCTGGTCTGCCACTGCATCTGAGAGGGCTTGTGACGGCCTTGCTGTGGGCAAGCTGCTGTCCCCTCTGGCACCTCAGCCTCCTCAGCAGGGACACGGCCAGGTTCAGCATCTCCCTGAGGTACAGACTTAAACAGGTGCTTAGAAGGTGCCTGGCGGACGTGCTGTGAACACTGTCGTAACCCCGCACAGCACCCGGCCTTCATAAGAGGTCAACCAACAGTAGTTAAATGAAAACGAAAATGCCAAGACAGTCACACAGTAACTACAGACGCTGAGTCTGATGTGGACGGTGGGAGCCAGGACCTCGTGGCCCCAGCAAGGGCGGGGGCCAGTGTCCTTTAATGCCGGGTAGGGAGGGGACTGGGCAGTCCTCCCCCGCCCCCACCTGCTGCCTGCAGCCTCCCAGTTCCCACGTGCCCTGGGGTGGGAATGATTTTGTGGACTCAGCGAGGTGCTGGCTTTTACCCAGTGAGGTCCCACCTGGAGAGGGTGTCGCATGGAGCCGGTCAGGAGAGTGAGGAGTGACCTCCCTGTGACCTGGTGTTGGCCCCAGGCAGGTGCACCTCAAACCCCCGCTGTTAGGTGACCCTTCCGGTGCTGGGGTCTCCAGTGCAGTGTCACGAGGGTTTGGGAGGGGGATCACGTGACCGCCACTTAGCAATATCTTCAGCGAACACAGCAGGGCTCGGGTGAGCGTGTGAGGTGCGGCCTGTGGGCACACACCACGTGCTGTGAGGCTGTGAGGGTCCAGCCCTCTCCCCCTCACGCCCCCCAACCCATACAGCCTACCTTCCTGGGGACAGACGACAAAAGGAGGGCAGTTTTAAGCTTCTGAGAAGGCCGTGGATGGAGAACGCGGCGTCTGTTGTCAAAATCCTTTACTCATTAACTTGCTAGAACCAAGAACGCTCCGATGGCAAGGCAGCCTCAGCCCCAAGCCCTGCGCACAGCCTGCCTCGGGGCGCTGAGGGGAGCGCATCCTGGCCCGGCGCCCCCTCTGCCTTCCGCCGGGGCACCCCAGGGAGGCACTGCCAGATATGCACGGTGAGCCCACGGGGCCGGCCGCCCAGGGGCGAGGACAGGCTCCTTTCGCCAGACCAGGGGAGACTCCAGCCTCCAGGGCCGGGGGACTTTGCTGTTCTCAGTCCAACCCGACGGCCCCCCGGGCCCAGTGCTCTGGGACCCTCTTCCCGACACGCCCGTCCCCCGGCCTCTTCCAGCTGGTACCGGGGGCAGAGACCAGAGGAATTTGTCTCTGCAGCCCCCACAGACCCCCACCTGGCCCTCAAGGGCACCCAGGGAACTGGCACGCAAGCAGCAGCTCCGGAGGGCTTTCCATTTACAATCCTGGTTTTCTCACGATCTGGAGATTCCTTTCAGTGTTAATGAGCTGAACACGTGCGGAAGGCAGATGGAGCGAGCGGCGCCCCCCGCCCCCCCACTGAGCCACAGGCTGCAGTCCTTGCCCTCCTGAGCCGTGCTCGCGGCCTGTGGCCAGGGACGTCGGGGGAGGGGGCCCGAGGCGGCCAGGAGAGGAGCGGGAAGGAGGCCGGCTGCCCGGACGGCCTGTCCTCAGAGGAGGCCTGGCCCCAACCCCGCGCCCGCGGTGGCCGCCTCCAAGGACGGGCCGCCCGGAGCGCGTGGGACCACCGCACCCGCGCCCACCGCCCGCCTGCAGGAGCGCCGGGGCCGCGCTTAGCTGCTCTTCAGCCTAATCCACGCAGGCCCCACGGCCTGACCGTGGGAAGTTAAAGTTAAACGAGACACCTCGGCCGCTGTCCGGGAGCAAGGTCCCCCGCTCCGCCGCCGCGCACTCGTCTGCACCTCCTCCCCGCAGCCTGGCCCGGGCCCGCCCATCGGGGGCCCACGGCGCGTGCGCGTGCGCAGCGGCGGGTCGCAGGGCGCGCAGCCCCGGCTCTCGCCTCCCGTGGAGCCCCCGGGCTCCGGGGACCCTGCGTCGGGTGGTCGTCGGGGCCCCTCCTTCGGAGCAGGGAGAGGCCCGCAGGGGTGAGGAGCGGACGCTGGTCCGGGCAGCAAGGCCGCCGCGCCCCGGGCGGGACTTTCTCCCCGGGGAGGCCCTCTCTCCCCGAGTCCCGCGAGAACGGAGCCCCCGGATCTCAGCGAGGCGCCTCGTGCCGCAGACTCGAAGGTCTGAGACTGCTGCGCGCCCGGGCCTGAGCGGCGCTGGACCGCGGGTCCGGCACGTCGCTGGCCTGGCGTCGTCGCCGGGGCCTCCCGAGCTGGTGTCTGAAGACGGTGCCGCCCCTGCTCGCGCCCCCCCGCGCCTGCGCCCCCCCACGCTCGCCCACCCCCAGCAGGCGGGCCCCCTCCCGGGCCGGCGTCCTGGGTCCCGGACCTCACTCTGCTGGTCCGTGGGACCCCTCCCTGGGGGTGACAACTACACCCTTTGCAGTAAAAAGTGGGGCTTTTGTGAAAATTCGGGGGGAGCCTTCCCGTGGTGTCGGCGCAGTAGAATCAGGACGGGTGGTTGACGCTGGCGGGAAGTTGCAGGCTGACGGCACCGGGTTCTCCCTCTGGGTGGCAAGCAGGCGTGTCGCCCAGCCCGGCCAGCCCGCCCTCTCGTGCTCAGTGTGTCACCTCCGTCCCCGGCCTGGCCTCCTGAGGCCACATCCCAGCGCGAGGCCCACCCTCCAGAGAAGCACCCACCATGGCTGCAGAGATGCTGGCTTTTAAAAATTAGTAGACTGGATATTTTTAGTTGTAAATTTACAGGAGCATTGAGCAGAGTCCAGAGAGGTCCCTGTACTCCCCATTCCTATTCCCCCACCCCCACAGTGTCTCCCTATTGTCAACATTTTGCAGGGGCACTGATCATTGGTTACAATAGATGAACCAGTATCAATACGTTATTATTAACTGAAGTCCAAGGTTTATATTAAATTTCCATCAGCGTCATACAATCTGTGAGTGTGGACAAATGTCTAATGACATGTATCTACTTTTTAAATTTATTTATTTATTGTGGAATCTTAGTTCCCCAGCCAGGGATCAAACCCGTGCCCCTTGCATTGGGAGCGCGGAGTCTTAACCACCTGACTGCCAGGGAAGTCCCAACCACTGACCCTTTTACTGTCTCCATGGTCTTGCCTTTTCCAGAATATCGTAGAGTTGGAATCCTACGGGATGCAGCCTTTCAGATCGGCTTCCTTCACTTAGTCACGTGCATCTAAGGTTCCTCCACGTCTTTTCATGGCTTGACGGCTCACTTCTTTTTAGTGCAGAATATTCCACTGTCTGGATGGACCACAGTTTATCCATTTACCTGCTGAAGGACACCTTAGCTGCTTCCAAGTTTTGACAGTGATGAATACAGTTGCTATAATCATCTGTGTGCAGGGTTTTGTGTGGACATAAGGTTTTAACCCGTTTGTGTAAATACGAAGGAGCATGATTGCTGGATCACATGGTAAGAGTGTGTTGAGTTTGTAAGAAACTATTATACTGTCCCCCAGAGCGGCGATGCCCTTCTGCATTCCCATTGGGGTTCCTGGAGCTCCACGTCCTCACCAGCAATTCGTGTGGTCAGTGCCTGGACTTAATGATTCTGGAGGGTGAGCAGTGGTGCTGTTTCCATTTGTGTTTCCAACAGTGCACGGTGTGAGTGTCTCTTCGTGTCCTAACTTCCATCTGCATTTCTTCTTTGGTAAGGTATCTGTTTAGATTTGGGGCCCATTTTTCAGTTGGTTTGTTTGTTTTCTGATTGAGTTTTAAGAGTTGTTTGTATATTTTGGATACAAATCCTTTGTCAGATGTGTGTTTTGCAAATATTTTTTGCCTGTCTATGACTTTTTTCATTCTCTTAGCTTTCACAGACACTTTATTAATTTTAAGGAACCCCAACTTATCAATTCTTTCTTTCATAGATCATACTTTTGGTGCTGTGTCTAAAAACTCATCTCCAAACCCGAGGTCATCTAGGTTTCTCCCGTCTTATCCTCTGGGAGTTTCATAGTTTTGCAGTTTCATTTTAGGTCCCTGATCCACTTTGAGTTGATTTTCGTGAAGGGTGTGAAGACTCGATTCATCTTCTGTGAGGACGTCAGTTGTTCCAGCACCATCTGTCAAAGAGACTGTCTCTGTTCCGTTGCGTTGTCTTTGCTCCTTTGTCAAAGATCAGTGACCACGTTTATAGGGTCTGTTTCTGGGCTCTGTTCTGTCCGTTGATCTATATGTCTATTCTGTCCCCGACACCGCACCATCCCGGTTACTGTAGCTTCACGGTAAGTCCTGGAGTCGGGTGGTGTCTGTCCTCCAACTCGGTCCTTCTCCTTCAGTGTTGCCTTGGCTGTTCTGGGTCTTTTACCTCCTCTCCATGTAAATTTGAGAATCAATTTCTTCATATTCACTTAAACTAACTTGCTGGGACATTTTTATTGGGGCTGCATTGTATCTGTGGATTATTTTGGGAACTGACATCTTGACCATATTGAATCTTCTTCTCCATGAATGTAGAGTCTCTCTCCATTTATTTAAATCTTCTTCAGTTTCTTTCATCCAAGTTTAGAAGTCCTCCTCATACAGGCCCAGCACATATTTTGTTAGATTTATACCTAAGCGTGGGTTCTTTTGGTGCTGATGTAAATGGTATTGTGTATTGAATTTCAAGTTCCGTACATTCATTGCTAGTTTACAGGAAGCGATTGACAATCTCTATCCTTCAGCCTTGCTATCATCACTGACTAGTTCCAGGAGTTTTCTGTTGATTCTTTGGGTTTTCTACGCAGATGATCATGTCACCTGAGAACACAGCGTCTGCCCTGCGGCCCCGGCCCCAGCGAGGCCAGTGTGCTCGCCCCGTGGCTCCTGGCTTTGCCGCCACGTGTTGGGTGTTTCAAGCTATCTTGGCCGGGACCCGACATGAGGTGGCGGAGGCGGGAAGGAGCTGTGATGTGAGCTTCCCAGATGTGGGGAACCTGCCCCCACCCACGTGCTTGCTCCCTGAATTCTGACGTTCCCACCAAGGTTTCAGAGCCGTACACTGGTATGACGACACGAAACGTAGCCTGGAATGGCACGGATCACTGGCCCACTTCCTGCACAACCGTTCGTTTTACCTAAAGTTAATGATTGTCCGGGGTCGGTGGTGCCATTTTCTAGGTACTTAAATAACCCGCTGCCCCAAACCCCCGCGGCTGCTGTGCCGCACGGCGCTCCCGCCGCCGTGTCTGCGGCTCCGGCCCGAGACGCCAGGTCCCTGGCTTCCTTCTGCCACAAGGCACCGGCCCTCCCGTCACTCTGCCCTCCGCGGGGCACCCCGCCTTGCCCCCCATGCCTGCTGTCTGGGGGGACCCCTCTTTGGTGGACTCATTCTCCATCAAATGTGACTTTCCCCTGCTTCCTCTGAGGACCCCCTCCCCCTCCCCCTCCTCTCCCTCTCCCCCGTCCTCTCCCCAGTAATGATGTGCTCTGAGGCAGATCTCATTTCAGCTGTCGAGCTTGGTCCCTGGAAGCACAAGCCTTTCACCCGGAGACGTTTGTGTCTGCTTCGTCCGTGTCCCTCTCTGTCCCTCTTCTGGCTCCTTCTGAGAGAACCTGTGTCGTCCTTTCTACTCTTGAATTTCCTCTCCTGCACTGGTGTCTCTGTCTTTTTCCTCTGTCTTCTGAGAGAGCCTTTAACTTCATCTTCCAACACCTCCATTGAGTTTTGTTGGTTTTTTAAAATTTTTTGTTTCTTGGCTGCGTCAGGTCTTAGTTGCAGCTCGCGGGATCTTCGCTGCGCCACGCAGGCTCCTTGTTGCAGCCCGCAGGCTTCTCTCTAGTTGTGACGCGCGGGCTCCAGAGTGCGCGGGCTCCGTAGTTGGCAGCACGTGGGCTCTACCTAGTTGAGGCGCGCAGGCTCGGTAGTTGTGGCACACGGACATAGCTGCCCCGTGGCATGTGGGATCTCAGTTCACCGACCAGGATAGAACTCGCGTCCGCTGCCTTGGAAAGCGGATTCTTTACCACTGGTCCACGAGGGAGGTCCCTCCATTGAGTTTTTAGTTTCTGCTCCCGTATTTTCTCATATAAACAAGAGTTTGTAAATCGCTGAATGCACTCTTTTGTCCAGGATGCAGCTCCTTTTCCCAGTGTGGACCTGCCTCTCCCTGCAGTGTTTCCTCACTTGCTCTGCTTGGGCTTTACATGACTGGGCCACTGGTTTTCAAGCCCCAGGCCTCCCACGCCGCCCCCCAGGTGGCGGGTCAGGCTGGTCCGCACATGTGGGGGCCGACCTCACGGTGCCCAGCAGGGAGTGCGGGGGCGGCAGGGGTGGCGAGGCCAGGATGCCAGCGTCTTCAGAGCCCCCTTCCTGCCGGCCTGGCCAAAAATCTAAAAATAAAGAAAATAAATGACACCATTGCCCTTTTGTTTTCACCGGGCTTGGGAAGGAAACACTTAATCCACCTTCCTTGCAGGAATCTGATTTTCATCTTTACGACAGCCCACAAAGGTCTAGACTGTCATCTTACGGTAAGAAAACCAAGTCTAAAAGGAATAAAATAATAAGTTGCTAGTGACCGCCAACACAGGTCCCTCAGAACAGAAAGCCCTCGAATGTGCAGAAAGCCTGTCTCTTGACCCCTCGGACAGGTGCTGTCCCTCTGGGTGGCCCCAGCATGGGGTGAGGGGCAGCTTCTGCCCTTGGTCCTGGGCCCCCTGCACGCATTTGGGCCGAACGATGGGAACCTGGGGGTGCAAAGCAGTCCCAGTGAGGGTGTTGGCTGTGCCTTTCGCCCCCAGGGACAGTTTACATAGCTCGGTCCAGCTCTTCTCAAGACCCGGTGCCCGTGCAGGGCCCTCTGATGGTCTCCCCGCCTTGGGAGCCCTTTGCCCACTGCAGCATGGTGTCCGTATCAGGAATCAATAGTCCCATCGCTTCCTGCTGCCCTGGGTCTGGGCAGTGGCCTGTGACAAAGTCCTGGCTCCGGGGCCAGTGCGGGGAGCGCCCTGATAGCGGGGGCTGCGGTAACCCGGCAGCCACGTGAACGGCAGACGTGGTTTATGACACCTTGGGACATTGCCCACGTGCCTTATCTGCACAAAAGACATCCTCAGAGAAAATGGCCTTGCTGAAATTTTTCACACGAAGGTATAAAGGTCAGCGAGATGTAACGTTGCTCCTCTACAGGAGATCTGTTTCCAGATTCCCCGACGCCACGCCGGAGTGGAGCCTCCTGCCTCCTGGCTCCGGTGGACTTCACGGTGAATTTGATCATTGCAGTCAGTCTCCAGACCTCCAGCCAACCAGCAGCTCCACTGAGGTCAAGACTTTTCTCCCCCGACGATGGCTCCCTGGGATGTAACTAACTTTATGTTCTTAAATCTGAGAACTTTGAAGAATGCCTTTTCCAGTTTGTTTAGCCTCCAGGGCCACCAGCCTCCAGCTTCCTCATTCTGCAAAAGCAGAGTCACCGAGCACATGCCACTCTGTGGCCCTTTTTACACCTCACGCTGAGAAAGGGAGTTTGTGTGGTGCCGGCGCTGGGATCTGTGTGACTCCGATTTGGAAACCTTACCTCTACCTGCCTTTGCTGTTTTTGCTGCTGTGCCTGTCACAGCTCAAGCTCAATGAATTCTTTTGTGAAGTAAGTAAGGTCTCGGTGACCTGATTACCAGCTACCTTCAGCAATCACGCCCTGTGTGTCATCAAACTGACGCCGTCAGCGTGAACCATCTGTCCCTTGGCTCCACCGCGGTGCTCTGCTTGGACCCAGGCCGCGGGGCACCCCTCCGCCCTCCCCTTCTTAGGGCCTGGCCCCAGACCCCGCCCAGCTCACCCCGAAGTCCAGGCGCCCACTTCACCTCTGACCTGCAGCTTTTAGGCCCTTCCTGCACCCAAATTTACCTGCCCTGGACCCTCAGCTTCACTTGAAGACAGAGCAATAGAAATCGTCTAATCTGAAGTAGTTCTCAAGTCTATAAATTGATACCTTTCCTCAAATTGGGGACATTTTTGGTCATTACTTCTTCAGATTGTTTTCTACTCCATTGCCCTCTCTCTCCTCTCCTTCTAGGACTCCAGTTTCTTCTGATATTGTCCCACAGGCCACTGAGGCTCTGTTTACTTTTTATCTTTCTTTTTTCTTTGTTCTTCAGATTGGATCATTTCTACTGTCATCTCTATCTGCTGTTAAGCCTATCCACTGACTTTTTTATTTTGGTTATTTAATTCTTCAATTCTAGAATTCCAACTTGGTTCTTTTAGCTATCTTCTATTTCAAGGGCCAGCAGACTACGCCCGTGGGCTGGCTGCCAGTTTTTGTAAATAAACTTTTACTGGAACACAGGGGTGTTCATCTATTTATGTATGTTATGACTGTTTTGTGCTATAGTGGCAGAGCTGAGTAACTGAAAAACAGAATGTGTAGCCCACAAGTCTAAACAATTTACTAGCTGGCACTTTTAGAAAAAACTTGCCAAATCCTGTTGTATTCCACTGCTGAGATTTACTATCGTTAATTCATTACAAGCATATTTTCCTTTACATTCTTGAGCATGGTTATAACAGCGGTTTTCAAGTCCTTGTCTGCTAATTCCAACATCTGGGTCATCTTGAGGTCTCCGCTGATTTATGGATCCCATTTTCCTGCTTCTTCGTATGTCTAGTAATTTTGGTTTGTTTCCAGGACGCTATGACTGATACATTGTAGAGACTCTGTATTCTGTTATGTTCCTCTGGAGAGCATTGATTTTTGTGGTGGGTGTGGTTGCTGCGTTGTGGTTTTGCCAGGACTGGACCGAAACTCCAAATGTGTCTCCCTGTGGTGACAGCAGCTGAAACCTCTGAATGTTTAGCTTCTGCTGGCAGCTCAGGACCTGCCTCTCTTGTGTGTAATTCAAGGATCAGCCAGAGATTTCAAGAGTTCATGCACAGAATTTGGGGTTTGGCCTCTCAGGCTCTTTCCTTTCTGGGATTTTCCCCCTGTCTTTCCAGCTCCTGTGGTTGCCCTGATCTCTAGCCCCTGAGTTTTCAATCCAGTCAGACTGTAGGTTTCTGTCTGAGTTTTAGCTGCTCTGCGTGGCCCCAGCTGGGACCTGCCCTCTGAAAAAAAGCCATAAAAAACCAAGGAAATTGGCTGGCACTGGTCCCTTCCTCAAAGTGTAGAGCCCATCTGGTGTCTGCCTTCGTTTACTCTCCAGTGTTGTGTTTGTTGTGGGTACTTTTTCCAGAGCTCACGGTCATTACCCAGAGGACAGTGGGCTGGACAACTATTGACAGAGGGTCCATTGCCGGAACAATGGGAGCTACTCCGCTGGTGCCCATCCATGAGGTGTGATTGTCATGAATTCTTCTCCCAAGTCTAAGTCAGAGCCAATCATGAAATCATAAGAAAGCAAAGCTTAAAATGTGTGCTTCTTTGTATGTGGAGCCCTTAGGAGCAGGCTGACACAGAAGGACGGAGGAGCCTCTTGGGGAGAAGGGCACTGGGTGTGGAGCGGGGCTGGCGGCTGCAGACCCAGCTGGTGCTGGGCCAGGCCACTCACTCATGGCTTCACTTGACAACACTTGTTAATTATTATCATTAATCTACATAATTATATGGGACATCACCAGTCACACCTGCTGTGTGGTTGCTGCCTGCCCTGCAGGGGACGGCATCTGGGTGGACACCTCTGAGCACAGGACGAGGGTCCTCGGGCCCGTGCCTGTCCTGGGAGGGGCTGCGGGGACCCCACGGCGTGACTGTAGAGAGCGCTGGAGAGTCAGCGCTGGGAACTGCATGTGTGTCTGTGTGTGTCACTCTGTGTGTCTCTATGTGTCTGTGTGTCCCTGTGTGTCTGTGTGTGTCACTGTATGTGTGTCTGTGTGTCCCTGTGTGTGTCTGTGTGTCACTGTATGTGTGTCTGTGTGTGTCACTGTGTGTCTGTGTGTGTCCCTGTGTGTGTCACTGTATGTGTGTCTGTGTGTGTCTGTGTGTGTCACTGTATGTGTGTCTGTGTGTCACTGTATGTGTGTCTGTGTGTGTCACTGTGTGTGTGTCCCTGTGTGTGTCACTGTATGTGTGTCTGTGTGTCCCTATGTGTGTCTGTGTGTCCCTGCATGTGTGTCCCTCTGTGTCTGTGTCCCTGTGTGTGTGTCACCGCGTGGGTGTGTCTGTGTGTCTTTGCCCCTGAGCGTGGGACATTTCAGGCCCCACCCGGACTGCTCTTCCTTCCGAGCAGGGGGGTCCCCCGTGCGCCCCGTGACTTCCCACGCTTCTGCTAGAAGGGTCTCACTGTTCACCTGGTTACTTTGAAGCAGAGCTGGATTTACCAAGGCTCGTATGTGTTAAAGTAAAGCCAAGGGATTTAGTGTACCGCTGCGTTGCGCAGACTCAGCTGAATCCTGCTGAGAGGTCCCTGGGGGCGGCGGCCACAGAGGGCCTGACCCCGGGCCCCGGCCGCGCTCTGAGCGGGCGCGAGGACCGTCGGCAGCGACCTTCCGGAAGCCCGCCCTGCCCAGGGCCCCCTCCAGGATGGCTGGCTGGTCGCGGGCGCCTCCCGACCTTTAACGTCAGTCCGAGGGTTTGTAATTAGAAGTAAACACACATGTCTCTGCTGTGACCGTCCTGCAGCCGGGCTTCATTAGCTGTGACTCCCCAGGCCTTGGCGATCAGAGACCCATGGGCCCACAAGTCCCCGTGGGGAGGCCCTGCCGACGCGGCGTCCCTGGATCTGTGCTCCAGAGACTGTGTCCTGTCTCCTGCGGCCGTTAGCGCTCTGCCGGGTCCTGGGTGTGTGTCACGTGCTCTCCCTGCATCGGCACCTGTAACACTTGTGGGGCCCCAGTCGCCCGCGAAGCTGCTGCCTGTGGGTCTCGGCCTGGCTCTGGCCCCGCGGCGGATGTGCACTTGGGCCCCGCGTGGGCCCTTTACGCATAGGGCGCGGGAGTCCCTCGGGGCCTCGGGCGGCCTCCACCGCCCCAGCCCAAGGGTTGGCTTCCCAGCAAATGCGGGCCCGATGGGGAGGGCTGCCCCCTGCCCCCACGCTTCCCAGGGGCGCGGCCCCAGGACACAGGCCCTCGATGTCCGTGGCCCAGGCTCTGGGTTGGCCGGACGTGGAGGCCCCGGAGCTGCAGGGCCCAAGGTATCGAGGTGGCTCTGCTCCGAATTGCTTTGCGGCCCTTCTGTCTTTGGAGGTAAAGGAGGCGAAGGTTGGAGGGGGATCAGGGCCCGCGTGCTGCTGCTGGGGTCTTGGCGACCAGGCCCCCGGCAGGTGCCCCCAGCAAGGGCCGGGGTGCCGAGGGGTGGCGGCGACGGGCCCCTCCGCTGTCCTCTTAGCCTCCCCAGAAGACCCGGCCGTCCGGGGCCGCGGATGCTGGAAGGAGGGGCCCAGCACGTGCTCTGGCCGCTGTCTCCACCCCGTCATCCCCGCCGTCTCGCAGAAGCTGCGGCGTGAGTGACTGTCTGTCCTAACCACGCACAGTCCGCGGCCGAAGGAGGGGTCCGGCCTGCAGGGACCTGCCCCACTGAGAGCGGCCTCCCTCCCGGCTGGTGGACGGCGCCCTCAGACGGACGCGGACTCCCGGGCACCTGGGCCTTGGCCCAGCAACTCCTAAAACGCCCATTATGGGCCTAATGGCTGAGTCACTAACAAATTGCCATTTAAAATCAATCCAGTCTTCAGTTTAATTAGCTCATTACTATGCGGACTGCCGTCTGGTGGTGGCCACAGGAGAGCCGCCCGCGGGCCTGACCGGGCCCGGCTGGTGGGGCGGCCCGTGAAGAATTCCCATCAAGCAGAGACCCCGGAGCTCTGTGCGAAGGCGGAGAATGGGGCCCCTGCAGACTGTTGTTTCCCCCTCCCCCCAGACCAGAAAGACAAACCAGGAGCCAGGGGCCAACCTGAGGCCAGAGACCTCGGACCACAGGGGAGGGACGGCGCCGTCTGCCCGGCTCGCTCGCCCAAGCGAAGGCACGTGGACCCCACAGGCAGCGAGTGCGCGTCAGGCCGTTCCCGCCACACCTGAGAGGCAGAGGATGCGGACAGAGCTGCGTGACACGGGGCGGCAGGGACTGACGCTGAAGCGGGAGGGGACGGAGCGAGGCAGGGAGGAGCCCCCTGGAATAAAACGTCACCCACGAAACAGAAGGAAAGTCTGCGTGGAGCTTTACATCACAGACAAGGGTCAGAGTACAAATTCAGTAAGACAGGAGCGCAAACTGAGACAAACAAGTGGTGCTGAAAATATCGAGAGGATTTTCCTCGCTAAGAAAACTGGAAAAGAACGAACACAGTGAGATCTGGGAAAGAAGCTCGGAACAGCAGGGACCAGACGGAAGTCTTGGAGACAAACCACCGGCCGGACAAAAGGTCCGAGAGACTGTGGGTGGCAGGGGGGCGGGAGGCGGCCCGGTGAGCCCCTCCTCCCCGCGCACTTGCCCGGCGCCCGGAAGCGCCTGAGACCGTGGCGAGCGCGACGTCCTCGAGGGGCCGGCCTGGCCGCCGCGGGCGGACGGCGATGCCTCCTTGAAATGCAGGCTGAGCCAACGTCCCCAGCATCAGAGGAAGAAGGAGAGTCAGCGCTAAGATGTACCTTGCCACAAGGACGCTCTCAAAGACAAAACATCCTCTGACAACCAGACAGAAAAAGCAAGCAAACGGGCGACCACCCGGGAGAAGTAAAGTAAAAACCGGGCTGGTCCGGCCCGTCCCCCGGGTCTGCGGGCGGCCAGGGGCCCAGCTGGGCGGACACCCGCAGGCGCGAGGAGGTGGTGCCGACCTCTGGCCCCCGAGGGAGACGGGTGCTGAGACTGTCTGGCGAGGGCCTTGCGGCGGAGGGAACGGTGGGGTCCTGACACCCACAGGGGCTGGAGGGGCCACGCTCCCTCGCGGGCTTTTGGGAGCCTTTCTCTCCGGAGCTGGGCAGGTCCTTCCATTTCAGGGCTATTTTTAAATGTTTTCTTTGTGAATTTCAAGTAGAGTTAAATTGAACATCAAACCTTCAGTAGAAAACATAGAAAGGATGGCTTTTCAGAGCCTAACACAAAACTCAGAAGCCATGGGGCAGAAGACCAACAGACTGACCTCAACGGGAGGCATCTGCACAAAGCAAGACATGACCGAGAAGCTAGGTGACCGCACCTCTGAGAGTGAAAATACACCTGCGCCGGCGCGTGAAGAGCTGCCCGTCGGTGAGAAGAGGCTGAAAACCCAGTGCCGCTGCAGCAAAGGCCACGAATACACGGTTCACAGAAAAGGAAGAAATGTCTCCCAAATGGGAAGAGACGCTCAAACCTCACTCAGGATAAGAAAGTCAGGTTAGATCTCCCAGGAGATGCCGTCTCCCACCTGCCTGGGATGAGGGACAGGTGACCACCGCCCCCGGGCCCCCCGTGGGCAGGTGAGACGGGCGTCTGTGCAGGACACAGGTGAGCGCTCAGTAGGCCCCGCCGTGCACAGAGGCGTGTGTCCAACACCGCCAGACACAGAGGGTGCAACGGCACGTCCGTCCGTCCACACCGTGTATAGATCTCTTTCTCAATGGGTAAAAAGTGCAAGTCACTTTTTCTCTGGGTTTTCAGGGCTTCCTTCCAAGCAAGAGCATCTGCTGTGAAGTCAGCCTGTGTCTCATCCACCCGTTTTCCAAATTAATAAGACTTTCTGGTAACCGGCCGCTGTACAGGCATGTGGCACAGGGTTAGGGCTCCGAGTCCCCAGGGGCCGAGTTTTGCTGCTGTTGTTAAGGGCCACCTGGTCCCGCGAGCCTTCCTGCCCCGCCGGCCCCGCAGTTGTCAGAGATGGAGATCCGAGGTCCACTCGGAATGTCTAATATGGGGAGGCGATGGGCTAAAGACTGAACACGAGCCCCAGGACCTGAAGCCAGCCCTGGGCCGCCCCTCTCTGCTGCCTTGGCAGGGGGGTCGCTAGGGGTCAGCGCTCACTCCTGCTGCACGCCTGGCCGTGGACCCAACGGCCCGCTGTGCTGGCCTCAGCTTCGGGGGGCGCCCAGACCAGCGGACGCCCTGGGGGTGAAGGAGGGGCCGTCCCAGACGTGACCTCCGCTGGAGCCTGGCCGGGACGGGAGGGCAGCAGGAGACGCACATTTCGTGGGGAACGGCAGCTCCGGTGAACGGGGTGGGGTCCGGGGGGCGGCCCTCCGTGCAGTTTGCTCGGGGCTCGCTGGGAGTTTGGGGGGCGGGAGCGGACGCCGCCCGCGCCCCAGGGAAAGGCGCAGCCTCACAACTGCCCAGTAGGTAGGGGACTCGGGACGCGCCTGGGGCTCTGGGCGGCTTTTCTAAACTCGGCTCCCGGCCGCCGAGCCCATCGGGCAGGAGACGAGAGGACGAGCTCGCCGTCTGTGGACTTCAGGGAATCCCTGGGAGGTGCAGAGGAGGGGCGAGAGCCGCAGGCCTTTCTATGACGGCACAACTCCTGAGCAGCCGCCAGAGCCCAGGGCACACTCCCGGGCCCAGGGCCTGCTGATCCCGGTGTCCGGGGAGGGGGGCCTGGGTCCTGCAGGGTTTCTCGCGCTGCCCTGTGCACCTGGCCGTCGGGGGCCAGGAGCCACGGGGCGGAGGGGGCGTGGGCACGGCCTCCCAGGTCTCCTCCCAAAGCCTAGGGCAGCCCAACCGACCGTCACTCAGCCCAGGGTGCGGGAGTGTGCCGTCAAGGGAAGACGCATCTCTCCGCATCCCCGCCGGACGGCCGGGGACCGGGGAGCGGGTGCCGCCAGAACGGGGCTCTGGGGCGCTGGCCCGTCTTCCCCATGTCAGGGCCCCTCCGACGACGCTGGGCTCAGAGAGCCCCTCCTGGGGGACGTGAGCCCGTCAACCCCCCATGCCCCGCACTCACGGGCAGGGCAGGGCTGGAGGACTTCCAGGGAGCTGGGGCTCGTGCCGAGACACGGCCTCCCTTGCGGTACCCGCGGCCACCGAGGCCTGGTAACTGCGTCCCGTGGAAAAGTTGAGGCCTTTGAGTCTCCCCACGAAGGCGGGACCGCTCTGCTGCCTCCTGGGCGCCTCTACTTGGGGAAGCAGCCGCCCTCACCCCGCACCTGCCACGCGTGCGAACTTTCAGAGCAAGAAGCTCGCTCCCAAATCAAAATGTGCAGCTGGTGCCGGGGCGCCAGCTGGTCCTCGGGTCCCGGAAGCAGTGCCCGTTCTAACTCCACCGGCTGAAACCTGACCCTCCCTGGGCCACAGAGCAGGGCCCGCGCCCGAACCAGACTCAGAGAGGACCGTGCCGGGGGACGGGGCGCAGTGACACGGGCCCTCCTTGCTCGGGGAGCCCCCTTGAGAGGCAGCATCTAACCCCCAGATGTCCTCAGGTTACCAGCGAGGACACAGGCCAGGCACAGAGTGCAGGGCTCCTGGGTCAGAACCCGCGGGGCCCAGCGCAAGAAGTCTTCCCTGAGGCAGCTGGGACGGGTCAGCCTCCCCCACTGGACGCCCCGCCCCCGGCTGCTCTGGGGTCCTTGCATCTCAGGAGACAGCTCTCCTTAGAATACAAAAGAAGACCCCTCAATAAACAGAACTTGCGCGAGTGGAGAGAGAGCCGTCTCCAACTCTGCTTAAGCTGAAGAGTCCACCTCTTCTGTCAACATTCCAAGTGCTTTGAAATCAGACTTAACGCAGGATTCTCAGCACTTTTCCCCCCGAGTCGTAAAATAGAACAAAGGAGCAATTGCCCCAACTGTCGGAGTGCGCGCCTCCCTCGAGGTCCCGGCGGGGTTGCCAGGTGAGGGGGCCATCGCCGGGGAGACCTCCGCGGCCCCGCTGTCCCCCGAGCGCGTGACTGGCGGTGGGGCTGACTGCTGCCGGGGAAGCCTCGAGGCCCCGGCCTTCCAAGGCTCTCGTCCTGGGCGCTCTGAGCCCAGGAGAGCCAGGCAGAGGGGAGGCCGGCATGGGGTTCCCGCACGGAAGCTCAAGACGCAGCTGGGCGTCAAGCGGGGTGGGGGCCCGGTCACCAGGTACGGCCCGAGGGATGATGCCAGAGGGGGCCTGCGGGCCCTGCAGTCCGCCCGCCTACCTGGGCCTCCGTCCCCGAGCCACCGCGCAGCCCCTCCGGCCCATCCCGGGGGGCTCCCTGTGGAGGGGGCCGTTCTCTGAGCAGGAGGCAGGGGGCCATCCGAGGAGGGAGCCCTTGGGGCCAGGGGGACCGGCAGGGCCTCCTCTGTGGCCACAGAGCCGGACGTTGGGCCTCGTCTCCCGAGTTCGTGCCTGTCCTGTGGCGCCAGGCGGCCCCCTGACCCCTCCCCTCCCCCGCAGGCTTCCACCTGTCCCACAGGGTCACGAGCGTCGTCCCCGAGAGCGCCCTGCTCATCGTGCTGGGCCTGGCGCTGGGCGGCATCGTCTTGGCGGCCGACCACATCGCCTCCTTCTCGCTCACACCCACGGTCTTCTTCTTCTACCTGCTGCCTCCCATCGTGCTGGACGCCGGCTACTTCATGCCCAACCGGCTCTTCTTTGGCAACCTGGGCACCATCCTGCTGTACGCCGTCATCGGCACCGTGTGGAACGCGGCCACCACCGGCCTGTCCCTCTACGGTGTCTTCTGCAGCGGCCTGATGGGTGAGTGGGCACCGCGCCCCCCCCCGGGGGGGGCTCCTCAGGGCGGGCTCCAGGCAGCCTCGTTTGGGAAAGCTCAGGACGAAGAACACAGACCTTAAAGGGGGGGTGAGCTTCGGGGTCATCGATCGATGGCACCAGTGGCCACTGAGCCCTCCTGGCTTGTAACTCATCAGTAGGCAGCCCACGCCCGGCCCCAGGCCGAAGCGCGTGTCCTGCTCGGGAATAAAGTCTGGTCCGACCGGGCCAGGCAGGGGGTGAGGCAGTGGGAACGTCCCAGCCGCTGTCCCTCCCCCTTGGCAGGGAGGTGGGGTCCAGCCTCAGCCCCCCACCTCCAAGAGGCCAGGCAAAGAGGAGGAGGCCCCCCGGGCAGAGGCCGGCACCCGAGTCCCACAGTCGTGGAGCCCAGGTCAACCCGCAGCTGAGCAGGAGGTGTGGGTGTCATTTCTAGGCAAACCGGCAGGGAAAGGCCACGCCAGCTTCTCCTCTGTCGCCGTGGCATCTGCGTCTGCTGCCCCCTCCCCTGCCGGTGTTTCCTGCCGTTCCGGTTACTAACCTCGGCCCTGGCATACCTCCCAGGTGCACCCCACCCACCTGGGAGCTGGCCATCCTCCCCCGGGGAAACCGGAGCAGGTGGGGCCTGGGCTCACCTGAGGCCTCGCGCAGATGTGCCCGATTGCACAGCCCTCAACGCGGCCCGTCCCGGGGTGGCTACAGCTGCCCCCATTTGCCTCCGGGGTCTGCAGGTTGAGCTCCTGGCATCGGGGACCACTGGGGGTGGGTGTCGGCACCCCGGGCACCAGTCCACGCTCAGCCTTGGCCTCAGACACTTCCACCAGCTGAGCCAGACCCAGGGCCAGGCCCTCTGACTGAAGGAAGAGCGTGGCACCCCCTGAGCCCCACGGTGGGGCTCACGACCTGCCTTGAAATCGCAGTGACAAGACTATTAAGAAACGGGCCAAAGGTCCCCTGTCTGGAGGAGTCACCTTGGGACTTTGTCCCCACTCCGTGGGGAGCGTGCACTTCCGCGAGCCCCCGCTGCCGTCCGGCACCACCCCCAGGCCCGGCCGGGAAGCCCACGAAGGCCGGCGTGAGGCCGCACGCGCCTGGCCAGGCCTGCCGGACGCCTGAGCCGCAGCGGCCGTGTGGGCGCGATTGGACTCCTTTCATCTGCCTTGCCTTTAGGCAGTTGGGACAATCTCAGGCCATCGGGCCACCTCCAGCTACGGGGCCCAAGGATAGCTCTTGGGGTTTGGGGCAGGCACTCCTGCTCCTCGAGGGGCCACAGCTGTCTGAGGCCTGTGCTCAGCCCTTGGGACATAGCTAGTCAAGGCTGGGTGTCAGCCAAGGCCATGGAGCAGAGCAGCGCCCAGGGGGCATCCAGAGCTGGGGCCCTGCAGCCTGGAGGACGGCGATGGGTTCTGCTGACCGGCGGCCGGGCTCCAGGCTCTGAGGTGCGGCCCAAGGCCAGGGTGCGCCTCCGAGGAAGGGTCACCTGGGGGGGCATCTGGGCACAGCGGCCCAGCACCCAGAAGCTCTGGGCCATAGAGCGGCCCTGCAGGTGTGCAAGGCCGTGGCAGAAATGGGGTACTGGGACACACAGCCTGGCGGTGCGAGCCCACAGTGCGGTCCCGGGACCTTCCTGGCGGGGCTGGTGGGTGGTGGACTGACCCGCCAGGGAGGAGGGCAGGCTGCCCCCCCACCAGGCTCTCCTGCCTGGGGGGCTGGCCCCAGGGCTCTCCCCCATGGCCCACTCGTCTTCCAGGAGACCTGAACATCGGGCTGCTGGACTTCCTCCTGTTCGGGAGCCTGATCGCCGCCGTGGACCCCGTGGCTGTCCTGGCGGTGTTCGAGGAGGTGCACGTCAACGAGGTGCTGTTCATCATCGTCTTCGGGGAGTCGCTGCTCAACGACGCCGTCACCGTGGTGAGCGCGAGCGGGGAGGAGGCCCCTGCCTCTCGGGTGCACCGCGCGCGCCTCGCCAGCGCCTCCGCCGGGCTGTCCTGCTCCAGGGCCTCCCAGCTCAGAGTGACCCGCGGCATTAGTCACATCGTCATGGTTCTTAGAGCCCACTTCACAGCTTCGCAGTTAGTGACTCCACTGCTGAAATCCCACGAGCGCTGCTCCCAGCTTTGGGTCCCGGCTGGGGCCCCCATTCCTGACTGTGGACCCGGTGGACGATCACAGTCTCACGGGAACCACGGAGGGGGATCCGCTGCGCTGCCGGGTGCCCGCGACCCTGGCGGCCGGCAGGGGCCCGCGTCAGCTCCGGGCGGGGTGGGCAGAGGGCGCAGGAAACGGGAGGTGGCCGTGACTGGACGTCGGCGTCCTCCGCGACACCGGGCCGCGGGCCCCGGGGCAGTGAGGTCCCGGGCGGGGGCAGCGCGGAGCCGCCTTCCTTCCCCGCATCAGCCGGCGGTGCGTCTGAGCCTGCCCGCTGGCGCCTGGCCCGGCCCGCACGTTCGCAGACCCAGCAGACGTGCAGTCTCCTCTTTGCTCTAAAAGCCCCATGCTTTCGTGTCTCGTAGAAGCGGGAACTTCCGCCCGAGCCAGGGAGCTCTTCGCTCGACCCCTCCGTGAGGTTCATCTCCCCAGGACCCCCGTTCCCGTAAAGAAGCGGGGCGGCTGTGCTCTGGTCCCGTGACCTTCACGGCTGCGCTGCACCACGCCCCCCCAGTCCCTGTGTGTCGGCACTGAGTGGGTTTCCTTCTGTTAGCTCAGCTTTGCAACCCACCCCTTGAGGGCCTCCCCCCCACTGGAGAGCACAGACTTGGGAGCACAGAGACAGGGTGCTTCCCTAGGGGCCTGCAGCCCACCCCGGGCTGCCCTTTGGGCCCCTGCCCCGGACGTGGAGCCACTGCATCGTTTAGGAGCTCAGAGAGCACAGCAGCGCCCACTCCCGAGGCCTAGGGTGAGATGTTGGGCGTTCATCTCAACGTCTTGGCGGGATCAGGTTAAAATGTCAACAGGCAAAGATGCCCCAGGTGCCACCCCACAGTCAGGGCCCGACATAGCAGCAGGGTCGCTGACGATGAAACTCTGGGTTTGTCCTGAGAAAGGAGGCTGAGGATTGTCACTGGGCTGGCTTCGTGGTCGCCCTGCTTGGCCGACGGTGGGAAAGGCCAGGTCTTCTCTGAAGGTTCTCCTCCTTCCAGGCTGCTCTCGTGCCCCCAGACCCCGCACTGCCGCCAGGACGATTTCCTCCGGGGCCTTTCGGTTTCCGTTCACACGGCCGCTGCGGTCTCCCGACTCGGCTCAAGGTCCACAGGGCCTGGGGCCCGAGGCAGGGAGGGGTCGGCGCTGACCGAGGGCTGATGGTGTCCTGTCTACCTCTGTCCCCCAGGTCCTGTACAATGTATTTGAATCTTTCGTGACGCTGGGTGGTGACAAGGTGACTGGTGTGGACTGTGCGAAAGGAATAGGTGGGTGACTGGCGCGGCCGTGCATCAGGGGAGAGCTGGGGCCAGTCTCTTCTGCAGAACATGGGCCCCTCAGGGCGGTGTCTGTGACGGCCTGGGACCCACAGCCCGGGGAGGAAAAGGCGTTTCCACTTCCAAGTCTTGGCCACAGGTCCTTCCCTCCCCCACGTGTTTCACTGGCACGATTTGATCAGGCCCCAGGCACCCTGGGCGGCAAGGGTCATTGCCCCATCAGGCCCACGAGGAGGACGTGGGTCCCGTATCCCGGGGGTCCCGCGCATTTCTCTGGGCAGGGGCAGTGACAGCTGGCTGTCCCTGGGGGCCCAGGACCCAGTCCTTGCTGCCAACGCTCCCCCCCGGGACTGCTGGTCTCGGCGCTGCCTCCACGGGGGGGGGGGGGGGGCAGCCGGGCCTCCCTCGGGCGCAGGGCTGTCCCCTCCCCAGCTGTCCCTGTGGAGGCTGGAGCCGACACCCGGCCTGTCTCTGTCCTCTGAGAGAATCAGCCTCTTGTTCACTGAGCTGCCGGTGCCTCGGGGGGTCAGCGGGAGACCTCGACGAGGAACGGGCTGGACGGCCGGCGGCCAGCTCGCCTACGCCGCGGCCACAAAGGGCCATTCAGGGGCCAGCGCCAGCGTCCTTGCCCTTGCAGTGTCCTTCTTCGTGGTGAGCCTGGGGGGCACGCTGGTGGGGGTCGTCTTCGCCTTCCTGCTCTCGCTGGTGACACGCTTCACCAAGCACGTGCGCATCATCGAGCCCGGCTTCGTGTTCGTCCTCTCCTACCTGTCCTACCTCACGTCAGAGATGCTGTCCCTGTCGGCCATCCTGGCGTGAGTCCTCCCTTGCTGGTGGGCCACAGCCTCGGGGTCCTGGGCCCTGGCGGGTGGGGTGACTGCAGGCCGGTCACCCCACCTGGCCCCCACGTGCCAGGTGGACCCGCCCAGGGGAGGGGTGGCCCGTCCCCCGCCTGGTCTGCCTGGCCCAGCTCCCCTCGCTGAGTGGGAACTCACCGTGGGCGCAAAGAATGCCATCTATTTAGTCTTTCCGATAAGGAGTTGGCGTTTTCACAGAACTGTCAGGGGCTGCAGCGCCCGCTCTGAGCGGAGGGCCCCCACGCAGCCCCTCCCGGGGGCTCTGAGTCTCAGAGCTGCCGCGCTTTGGGGTGTGGATGGAAACTGAGGCAGCCCAGCGGCCCGCAGTGCGGGGCCCGGGCCTCCAGAGGCCGTAAACGGTGTCGGGCGCGGGGCCGGCACACCCAGCGCAGGGCGCCGAGTCCTTAGGAGGAGCTCTGTGCTCACGAAGACGAGGGCTGCCCAGTGGGGCGGACGTTTACCTAGGACGCAGAGGCCCTGAGGTGCCGCCTGCCCGGAGACGGGCAGGTACCAGGCCTTGGAGACGGGCCCTTAGCCCCCCGGGGGTCCGGTGGGAGCTGAGCCTCGGCCCGAGAGCTCACGGTGGGCCGACCCGTCCCTCAGCATCACCTTCTGCGGCATCTGCTGTCAGAAGTACGTGAAGGCCAACATCTCGGAGCAGTCCGCCACCACGGTGCGCTACACCATGAAGATGCTGGCCAGCGGCGCCGAGACCATCATCTTCATGTTCCTGGGCATCTCGGCCGTGGACCCTCTCATCTGGAAGTGGAACACAGCCTTCGTGTTCCTGACGCTGGTCTTCATCTCCGTGTACCGGGCCATTGGTGAGGGGCGGACACGGGGGGCGGTGGAGGGAAGATGGGGACCCTGGGGGGGATGGGGGATGGGGCGATGATGGGGGCTGGTGGGGAGGATGGCAGGATGGCAGGCTGAGGGGACACAGTCGGGCGACAGCAGGGGTTGGTTGCAGGGAGTCCTTGGAACCAGGGACACGCATTTGCCCCCAGCCCCCCAGCCCAGTGAATGGCAGGTTCAAGAGCCCCTGGGGACACTCAGGCTGGCCTGGCCACTGGTCCTTCTCAGCGAAGGGGCAGGCCTTCTCACAACCTGGGAGCCTCACGACTGAACTAGAACAACCTAGAGGTCAGAGTGGAAGGTTCCAGAACCCAGGGGAACCCACGTGGCTTCCCACTGACTCACTCTGGATGTGGCCACTCGGGGACAGCATCCGTCACCATGGCACGTGAGAGGCAGGAGCCCCTGATGCCCGCACCCAGCCCAGGTCCCTGGTCCCTGGTCCCTGGTGTGTGGCGCTGACCCAGGGCCAGGGAGGGAGGAGACGAGAGGCAGTCCAGGTGGCCCCACCCACCCGGCCCGCAGTCATTGAACTGAGGGCTCTGCGAGCAGATGCTTTGCGGGCAGGTGGCATCTGGTCCTGGAGCTGCTGGGCAGTTACACCCGTGGCCCCAGTGAGACCGGAGAACTTCCAGAGATGCTGGGAGCATCTGGCTGCGGGGTGTGCGGAGGTTGGCTGGTGGCCCAGAGGGCAGGGGCCTGGGTCCAAAGTGGACAAAGGGACTTGGGGGGCGGGGGCTACAGGGTGGAGTCTCCTGGTCCCACGTGCAGAATGCGGCTGTTGGAGGAGGGGGTTCCCACCGTGACCCCTCTTGCACTGCGGCTGCAAGGCAGGCTTTGGCAGGGATGGAAGGGCTGCGTCGCCCTCCCAGAAGTGCTGAGCGCACACTGGACCCTGCAGGTGTCGTCCTGCAGACCTGGATTCTGAACCGGTACCGGATGGTGCAGCTGGAGATCATAGACCAGGTGGTCATGTCCTACGGCGGCCTTCGCGGGGCCGTGGCTTATGCCCTGGTGGTCCTTCTGGACGAGAACAAGGTCAAGGAGAAGAACCTGTTCGTCAGCACCACCATCATCGTCATCTTTTTCACTGTCATCTTCCAGGTACTGTGCCCTCCCCTCCCACAGTGGGCGGGACCCACTCTCACAGGCTCCAGGCCCAGTTGGGCTTGATAATTTTAGTAACTAGGAGCAGTTTTGCAGGTTTTCATGTGGCCCCACTGGGGATGCAGCGCCACTTGGCCTAAAAACGTTCTTCCTCGGCTGTTTCTGGTTAACGAAACCCCAGTTAATATTTTATTGACCAGACACACGAGGGAAGGGCCCCACTTCGCCTTGCTTTTGGCGAATCTAAGGAGCCGGCCAGGGGCCTCCGAGGGTGTCTGGTGACCCGCAGGTGGCAGGGGCTCCTTCCCGCTGGGAGGTGGGCACAGACCACCTGGAGCCTGGCTAAGGGGTGGCCCCTTCCTCCCCATGCAGGTGTGGGTGCGTGCTGGCTTGGTGGGCCACAGTGGGGCCTGCCCCAGCCTCAGGGTCCGGGTGTCCTGTCTTCTAGGGCCTGACCATCAAGCCCCTGGTGCAGTGGCTGAAGGTGAAGAGAAGTGAACAGCGAGACCCCAAGCTCAACGAGAAGCTGCACGGCCGGGTAGGGGGAGTGGGGAGAGGAGAGAAGAGGAGGAGGGAGGGGGACGGGGAGGGGGAGGGACAGGTCTGTCCAGGTGATGCTGACCCACTTGCCTTTCCTCCCAAAGGCTTTTGACCACATCCTCTCAGCCATCGAGGACATATCAGGGCAAATTGGACACAATTATCTCAGAGATAAGTAAGTGGCTGGAGTGGCCCCTGACTCAACTGAAACAGGAAAATTCAGAGGCACGTTTGTCTCAGCTGTCAGCCCCCTCCTCCTTTAACTGCTGACTGCGGGACCCCCAGGCTATAGAAGGGATCTCTGGCGTCACCATAAACCTAACCCCGCCAAGCCCTAGTGACCTAAGACTACTGCCCTCCAAGGAGCCAGAAGCCACTTGCCCACTTGTCTGGGTCCCCGCTCCTCCCCCAAAGCCCACTTCTCCTCCTAGAATCCCTCTCCTTCTTTTCCTGGGAACCCCCTTCCCCCTTCAGATCCCCTCGTCCCCCTGGGCACCCCTGTCCCCCCATGTCCACTGCGCCCATTCAAGTCTGGCCCAGCCACCTCCTTTTCTGACCCAAATATTCTATTTGGGTTGGAGTTAAAGCCTCCTTCTGGGCAGGCTAGTTCTCTAGGTGTGAGAGCTCAGAGGGCTTCTCCCAGCCTTCCACTGGTGCAGGTAAAATGCAACTGGTCACTGCAGCCAGAGCCCGGGGGCCCCGCCCCTGCCGGCCCACCGCGCCCCCCACCCATCTTTCTGGAGGGTTAGGCAGTCACGGGAAAACTGCTTGCCACATCGCGTTAGAGGAGAAGGTGTAATCCCACTTTCACGCACAACCCGCTAACGACCACTGCTGTGATAGGAAGGTAGGCGCGGGCACACGACTGGAGGCGGGTGTTAGGTGGCAGCATGGAGGCTCGCGTCTTTTCTTCCAAAGCTCGCCTGTGTGGTTGTCACAGGAAATGGAAATCAAGGTGTCCTGTCCCAGCAGCCAAACACTGTGTCCATCCTGAGTCTGGATGGTGGGAGGGGCACCCCTGCTCCCCACAAACGCCACCAGCGTTCCTGTGTCCTGGGGCCTCAGCCAGGCCCTGCCGAGCGCTGACAGCTATTGGTTTGACCCCCCAGGTGGTCCAATTTTGATAGGAGATTCCTCAGCAAAATCCTGATGAGAAGGTCAGCTCAAAAGTCAAGAGACCGGATCCTGAACGTTTTCCATGAGCTCAACTTGAAGGACGCCATCAGCTACGTGGCCGAGGTAACAGACATCTCGTCTCCGCTCTTTTTGTTGGAGTCGGGGTTGGAGCAAGACAGACACAGGTGTGGACGGCTGCTGGGGCCCGCACAGTGGACTTCAGGGCCCTGCACTCCGAGGCCCCGGGGTGCGGTTGGGGGCAGCTGGCGGGCGACACACGGTCTTCTCGATGCCTTAGCCACGAGTTCACCTGAGCTCCCAGGTCCTCAGGCACTCCCGAGGATGGGTTATGTCACGGCCCCCAGTCTGTGGCGCTGGTGGGTCTGAGATCGCAAACCGCAACGTGCACAAGCTCCAGGCTCCAGCAGGGGCGAGGCCAGGGGATGCAAGCTACTGGAAGGACTGTCGTCTGCACCTCCGACCCTGGCTGAGAAAGTGCAGCGCACGAATCCCAGCCCCCGTGACTGCGATGCCTCTGAGGCCTCGCAGCCTGAACAGGGCTGGGAAGGTGGGAGGTGTTCTCCTGGTGGTGTCCCCCTGCTGGCCGCACCCTCTCTCCTGGGGACCCTCCGCGGCCCCCAGTCCCCAGGAGGTAACACAGGCTCCCAGCAGGGCGCCAGCCTCCCTTCCACCCGCTGTTGCCACGTTGGTGCCTGTGACCCAGGCCTGTGGGCGCCTCCCTGCTCAGACCAGACGGGGTGGCATGACCCCCGGGCTATGCCTGTGAGCTGCAGCCTCTGGCAGCCCCGCCTGCAGCATCCGGTCTGCCGTGGCGGGGGCCACCCTTCCCAGCTCCACCCCCCTCTCCTAGGGCACCCCAGCACAGGGTGCTGCATCCTGCTCGGCAGTGTGACTTCTGTTCCCCCAGGGCTCTGCTCTGTGTGGTTTTAATCTGATTCTGGAGGCCTGGGGGTTCCCTTCTGGGGTAAACGAGGGCAGCTGGTCTGGAGCCCCCAGTGGGGACAGGTCCACCTTCCCAATCTCGTGGGGATTCGTAGTGTCTTCCCGACACTCCCCGAGGTGCACCAAGGTGCCGTGTCCTTCGCACAATCGTCTGCGAGCCATCCAGCTCCAGCATGGCCTCCACCCTGCCTTCCGGGGTCTCGGCTCTCCCGTGGCTGCAAGGTGCCTGGGTGCCAGCGCACAGCACCTCGCGGCGGCTGGGGCCCTCTGGCCCCACCTGGCTCTCTGCAGCCAGGCTGCGGGTGCTGACGAGGCTGCCGCCTCTCGCAGGGAGAGCGCCGCGGGTCCCTGGCCTTCATCCGCTCCCCCAGCACGGACAACATTGTCAACGTGGACTTCAGCACCCCGCGCCCCTCGACCGTGGAGGCCTCCGTCTCCTACCTGCTGTACGTGCCCCAGGGCTGCCACAGGCCAGGCTCTCCCCGGGACCCCCCGACTAAGCCGCAGGCACCAGCAGTGGGCACGCTGGGGCTCCCGGCACGGGGCGGAGGGGGCGTGGGAACGGGGCCAGAGCCCCCGCACCTGATTTCCCCGTGGTGTCAGTCGGTGCTGGTGTTGGCACTGATGCAGAGGCAGCAAGGCAGGGCCGGGGGGAGGCAGATTTAAGGCCGGAGGCCTCATTGGGAGTGCCTTTTCCCTCCGCCACGAAAGACAGGGCCGCTAGCGGGTCCTGGATTTCAGGCCTCCGGCCTCTGCTCAGCCAGGTTGCTTGACTGGGGCTTGCGGCCAGCTCAGGGCTATTCTGGACATCACCCGCCGGCAGCCATGTGCCGGGGAGAAGCCCGGGGTTTTGGAGGGGCGGGTGCACTGTTAGGAGGCCGAGAAGCCCTTGCGGGGATGGCCCCCAGGCCCCAGGGTGCGTCGCAGCGTGCGCTCACCGAGGCCCCGCACAGGAGGGAGAACGCCAGCGCCGTGCGCCTGGACATGCAGTCCCTGGAGCAGAGGCGACAGAGCATCCGCGACACGGAGGACATAATCACTCACCACACGCTGCAGCAGTACCTGTACAAGCCCCGGCAAGAGGTGGGCATGCCCGGACCCCTCCCGCCAGAGCCTAGGGCGGGGCAGCGTTCTCACCCCCGCCCCGCCCCGCCCCGCCCCGCCCCGCCCCGGACAAGGCGGGTCCTCACTTAGCGCAGGACGGCTCCAGCAGGCCGGGAGGGGGCGGGGGAGGGGCGGGGCTCGGACCCCAGGCTCACGTCCGGCGGCAGCCCTGGCTCTGCGGACACCACCAGCTGGGACTGTCCGGCCCCCCTCCTCCCCCAGTACAAACACCTCTACAGTCGACACGAGCTAACTGCGGACGAGGACGAGAAGCAGGACAAGGAGGTCTTCCACCGGACCATGCGGAGGCGCCTGGACTCCTTCAAGTCGGCCAAGCTGGGGGTCAGCCCGCACAAGAAGGCCGCGAAGCTGCTCAGGAGGGAGCGTGTCCAGAAGCGGGTGAGGGGCCACGCTTGGGCTGAACCTCACCAAGGGGGGTGCCCCGGCGGCAGGGCCGGGGGTCTCCCGGGGGGGTGGACAGGCGGACCGGGCACGACCCAGAGCTGTGAGCAGTTTCTTTCTGTTTCTCAGAGAAACAGCAGCATTCCCAACGGCAAACTGCCGATGGTGAGCCCCCTGCACGATTTCACCATTAAGGAGAAAGGTACGGCTGGGCCGTGGGAAACGCTGCTCAGGGAGAACTCAGGACCGCGCGAGGGGCAGGCGGGCGCAGAGGGCTGTCCTTCCAGGGAGACTCCTCCCCTCGGCACCCAGGACCCTCCTGCACAGGCTGCTGCCCTGCTTTCCCCGCTGCAGCCGCTCTGGTGGGCAGTGCCCTGGAGCTGGGCTCCGCATCCCCTTCCCCTGTGGCCACGTGGTCCCAGCCCCTCCCTTCCAGCTTGCCCCCCTCCCCAGAAAGGCCAAGTGTGGCCAGGGAGGGGAGCAGCGCGAACCCCCGGTGTGGTTCTCTTTGCCCGGCCCCGTGCTGGTGCGACTGTGAGGGCACCGCCATCCATGAGCTCCCCAGAGGCTGCTGGGTGAGGTGGAGGCAACGACAGCACTCGGGCACGGCAGGCCGGTCCAGGGCGCTGGTCAAGAGTGTGGGACGAGGTCGTCTGCGCCTCCAACCTGTTCCCCTCATGCTGCCCCTTCCCTGCCGCCAGATTTGGAACTTTCAGACCCTGAGGAAGCCCCCAGCTATGATGCCGAGGAGATGAGTCGGGGGATCGAGTTCCTGGCGAGCATCACGCAGGACACAGCGACAGACTCCCCCTCAGGTGAGGGGGACGGCCCTCTGCTACCCCAGAAACGGTCCCTGGCGGGAGGACCGGGCAGTCGAGCGCTGGGTCCACGTGGCTGCACAGTTGTGGGCAGCAGGCCGAGGCCTCTGCTCTGAAAGAAGGGAGCGCGAGAGCCGGTGGAGGGCCTGAGACTCCAAAGGCCCGTGACCCTGACCTTCCAGGTGACCTTCCAGGTTGTGGCCGCCCGCCGCCGGACGAGCTGGTGTCTGACGCCAGGGCAGCTCCCTCCCTCTCTGCCCCTGGGTGTGCCCGGGGAGCTGATGAGCCGCTGCCCTTTCTCCTAGGAATTGACAACCCCGTGTTCTCCCCGGACGAGGACCCCGGCATCCTCTCTGCGGTGCCACCCTGGCTGTCTCCTGAGGAGACGGTGGTGCCCTCCCAGAGGGCCCGCGTGCAGATCCCCCACTCTCCCAGCAACTTCCACCGCCTGGCACCCTTCCGCCTCAGCGGCAAGTCCGTGGACTCCTTCCTGCTGGCCGACGGCCCCGAGGAGCAGCCCCACGCCCCGCCCGAGTCCACACACATGTAACTGGTCCCTCTAACCCCGCCTCTCTCTGCTCCTCTCGCAGCGCCCGCCTCCTCCCGCCTGGACCTGAGCTTCTGCACACTCTCTCCGGCAGCTGCCTGCCTCCCTCTAAGCCTCTTCTCACAAGCCTCTTGTTCCAGCGCACGTTTCTTAAAAGACCCATCTGACTTACTGCTTCTCCAACCGAGCGGGGTGGGGGAATCACTGCTGTCGAAGGATGTGACTGTTTTAGGCTGTCGGTTAGGAGAACGTGAGCTCAGAGGGGGCGGGGCACAGGGAAGGGGAAGGTGCTTTTCTCCCTGAAGGCCCGCGGCCCTGGAAAGCCCACTGACAGAAGTGAGTCCAGGAGAGACCCTCACGCCGAGGGCAGTGCAGGGGGGCTGCCCGAGGGCCGGCGCCTCTGCGGCAGTCTTCTTCCCGCGGCTTCGCCTCCGGGCCTCGCACCCTCCTCGGACCTGGGGTGTGGTCCCCGGTCCCGCCTGGGCTGGGAGCGCCGCGCTACCGCGCGCTTACGCCAGCTTCTCCCGCAGGTGACACCGGCTCCGACGCGCCGCTGACCGGACGCTCGTCCGCGCGCGAGGCCCCGCCCGCCGCCGAGAAGCCCCTGCGCGTGCGCGCCCCGAGCCCGGCCCCGCCCAGCCCCGCGCACGCCCCGCCCACCTCGCCGCCCGACCCAGATATGGGAGCCGGGCCTGCCCCGGGGGCGGGGACAGAGCGCCGCGGGCTACTTGGCGCGCACGCGCGGTCGGCGGCGGCGCGCCGCGTGCATAGCCGGCGCTCTTTCCAGAGGCCCCGCGCGCGCCGCCGCCCCGCGTTGCTCAAGCTGTCTTCGCTGCAGCCGTCGTGCCACGCGCCGCCGCACTCGCTGGAGCAGGAGGAGACGCCGCTGTGATGGCCGCCCCCCTGGGGTCTCCACCCCCGCCCCCCCATGGCCGCGACCCTCGGGGAGTCTCCGCCCCCATCACGGAGGCTTTCCCGGGATCTGCACCCATTACCTCGCCCCAGGCGATAACCTCGACCCTCACGACATCGCCTTCCAGGGGTCTCTACCCCAGCCACAGCCGCCCATCTGGGGGTCTGCTCCCATGGCCGTGTTCACCTGAGGTCGTGCCCTCCATGGCCTCACTCCCAGGGGGTCTTCCGGTCGCCTGGAGTAGCCCTGGACACTCACCCATCCACTTGGGTGCTGGGGTGGACAGGAGCTGGAGTCCCCGGGGACCAGATGTGCAGCAAGGCCTGAATCTCGGCATTGCATGGGGTTCCTGCGGAGAGGCCGCTGTGGGCCAGGAAGTGGGCTGTGAGCCTCCTCCACCTTCTGGGAGGCCTGGGCAGGTGCCCTTGGCAGGAGACTCCACTGTGGGCCCTCTGTCCCCTGTCCTGGATTTGAACTGAGCTGGCACTTGTGTGTTACTGTTTCCACAGTCACTCCTGACTCAGGGACAGTCTGTGCTTGAGTTCTTGCCACCGGTGTCCCTTCTCATCACTGCTGGGGAAACTAAGACCCAAACCAGATGAGATTTGCCCACTGTGATACCCACCCAGGGACTCCAGGCCAGGCTGGCCTCTCCCAAGGCTTCTCACCTTGGGGCAGCCCCGACTCCAGGGTGGGATGCGGGATATCTTCGTGTCCCCTCACCAGGTCTTTGAACCACCTGTCACCTTAGGGACTGTAGGTACAACCGCAGAAACAGTCTTCGTTTGCTCATCCTTTTTGTGCTGAGATTCCCAGAGCCCAGCCCTCGCCCCGCAGACACCCCAGTCTCAGTACGGTGGCTTCTGGGTCTGTATGTAGGCTGATGTGCGGATCTGCTCACCACGTGAGCCGCTCTCTCAGCCGTCACCAGGAGTGACACACGATTTGCAGTGCTTGTCCCCACACTCGCAGCCACTTCGACCCACTCTGTTGAGCACAAAAGCCAGCCATTGTCTGACCCACAGACCAAGGCGCATGCTCCGTCCACTCGCTGCAGGAGTGGTTCATCCAGAGCAGGCTGGCCGGTCCAGGCTCCAGAGCCCGGCCAGCCTGGCACCTCCAGCTGCCTTAACAACTGCCCTGGACCGCTGGACCCAGATCTGATCCCCGGCTGCAGGGCCAGAGGCTGGGCCGGGGAGGGCAGCTCTGGACAGCCACTCGACCCAGTAGACACTAAACCTGCAGGTGGCCAACCTCTCCTGGGCCGGCTCCGCAGCTGGGGTTTTCTGGGATTGGGCGGCAGGCGCTCTCTGACTGGCACAAGCTGGGCACAGCACCGCGGAGTGAAGGTTCCAGGCCGGACATTTCAACCTGAGAGGCTGTTTGGTCTGTGACCCGGCGTCCTAGGCCCTAGTACTGTGGGTACATTTCATAAATGAGAACCCCGGCTGTTCCCGTCACTGTAAAACAGAATGTAAAGTCTTATGAATGTATTTCCTTAGGAAAACTTGTAAAATTTTTTATTAGGGAAGAATTCTTATTTATTTAATACCGAACTTTGGCCTACTTTGTGGTAGACCGTAAGGTACACAAATTTAGGGGTCACTCTCACTTCTGTATTTTCTTGAAAATAATTTTGTACTGTGCTCACGTAGTGTGTACTATTGATCTCTATTGTTAAAGGAGATTTAATGGAGAAATTTCACTGAAACTGGAACTGGAATGTATTTTAAGCTATGAGTGGTGAAGACTGAATGCTAATTTTGTGAATGTAGTCTAGTCAAGCTTTGTGTGACCTGAATCACAATCCACGTGCCTTATCAAAGTCCTGCCCCATGTGCTGTCGGCAGGGTCTGGGCAGCGCCCACCACAGACCCTACAACAACTGCTTGATCAAGTCCATTAAAAATGTTTCAAGGCGTTTGGGAGAAAACTTTGTTGACAAGTGAGAGTTCGTATCAAGGAGGCTTTAAGGAGCCGTCTCCGGCAGGCAGACTGTATTTTGGCCCTGAAATCAACGCGGGTGCGCCCGTGCCTGTGTGTACGTGTGTGCCCGCGTGCGCGTTAGGGTCAGGGGTAGCGCAGAGGCTGCGGCACGGCCTGGGCCCTGGGAGCCAGTCCCTCCTCAGCAGAGACTGGACATGCACCACTCTGGCTTCTGGGGCAGGGGCAGACCACCCGGCCAGAGTGGGAGGACCAAGCACCTGTCCCAGGCGTGGGCCTGGGGCTGAAAAGAGGGGGGTGGGGACAGCCGGGTCCAGAGCCTGGGGGGGCAAGAAGGCAGCTCTGCAGGCTTGAGATGAGGCTGGTGGGAGGGGCAGCAAGGTGGGCGGAGCCCGCCCCTACATGTCCTGGGGGTCCCCTTCCCCCAGGTGGAGCCGCCCGGGGCTGTGGGTCATCTCCTGCAGGTCATCCTTGGGGCCTCCCTGCCAGAGACAGCCTTTGATTTTAATAGTTAAAATTTTTAGTTTTACTATAAAAAGAACAGCAAGTCTAAGTGGGGTCCACAGACACTGTTTTCAAGAGGAGCCTACCCAGTAAACGTGCAGCCCTTTCCATGTTGGTGGAAAGCACAGACTCCATTAAGGAGGGGGTCTTTCCTGCGGCGCCCCTCCCTCCCTGGGATAAAGTATCACAAAGCAGGTGGCTTCAAACAACACTTACTGCGGGGAGTCGGCATCAGGTGAGGGCAGGGCCGCGCTGCCTCGGGACACCTCAGCCTCCGGTGCTCCTAGATGGGTAGCAGCTTCACCACAACCCCACCTCCACGTGGCGTCGCCTCGCCGGGACAGTCACATCTGCTTAGGGCCCCCACCTCCGCTCTTCCACGTCGGCTGCCCACGCAGGAGGGTGCATGGGGCAGCCGCTGGAAGTCCCCGTGTTGCCCCCCCGCCCCGACTGACTTCCTCGGGAAAGGAAGCAACCCCCTGCTCCTGGGCTCCGTCGTGGGGTGTCCTTGTTACGGCAGCACGACTGCACGTGGGCAGGTGCAGGGGGAGAGCACGCCAGGCAGTGCGACAGACACACAGGGTCAGGGCCCCTCCCCCTGCTTTCTGGAAACCTGCCGAGTAAAGCTGAGAGTTGGAAACCTCCTGACTTGAAAGACGCTTTTCGACTGAACGGCAGTGCTTATAGGGAGAACCGCCCCAAGACTCGGTGAGTCGGCCACGGCCTGACCACGTGACGCTGCCTTCCGGCGGAGGCCCCAGGCTGTCCGTCCTGGTGCTCCCACCTCCCCCACCGGGCGCGTGGCAGCCTGATCAAGAGGCAGGCACTGGCCTTCGGTGTGGGTGCTGCTAGCCTTCTGCCCAGTGACCTGGAGGTGACCCTCCCCTGGGTGCCGGTGCAGACGCCACCGCCCACCCCCCGGGACGAGGCCCTCATCACGCCTCCCAGCACATCCTGGCCCCGCTGGAACATGGTGGCATCTGGCATGCAGCTTGGGGCCCACCATCACACAGGTGTCCCCGGCGACCGAGGGCCCTGCCTGCCCTGGGGTGACCACTGTGTAATCAGAGCCAAGGACAGCACAGGTTACTCGGGTCTGCTGCTGTGAAGAGTCACCCCGGATATTTATTCGAGAAGGAACTCGGAGTGAAACTTCTCTCAGCCAGTGGAAAAATAAATGTATCTTCATTAACATAAGGGGCAATGACTAACGATTGTTAACACTCGACTTTATTAATTCAAAAACTGTGTACTGAGCACCGCTACCTACTAGACACTAAGTCTCGTCATGCAGGGAACAGGATTAACATGTATATTAATAGACAGCACACTGGCAAGAAACCTCGAGGAAGATCACGTCTCTTCTGAGCAACACTTCTAAGAACACCCTAATGTCTCCATTTAGGTTTTGATTCCTCCAAGAAAAAAGTCCCACCTGTGAAGTTTTCACCCCTCGTGAGGAGGAAATAGAGCACAGCATCCACTCTTCTGTCCTGAAAGCCTGTGAGGAAGGAACTGGGAGCCTCAGAGCAGCCCAGCACCGCACACGCCACATCCAGCACGGGAGGAGGAACGGGGCGAACGCGGAAGCCACCCCCACGGTCCCCTCGGAGCTGGGCTGCCGAGAAGGCTGTCCAGTGGGGCGGCGGCGGGGTAGGGACCACACGGGGCTCACGGTTCACTCAGGGTGCGACTGTGCAATTCACGTGGTGGAAAAGTAAGGTGGCTTTGCAGGCGGCGGAGATTCACGTGCCACACCTGCCCGGTGGCGGGTGTGCCCCCGTGGGAGGGAGGAGGGAGGGGGCAAGGGAGAAGTGCGCCCAACCAGACCCCAGCAGGCTGGCTCATCACCAGGAAGAGGCCCTCACGGCGGGAAGCCCTCATTTCCCACCAGAAGTCCAGACCCTACTGGGCAGCGGTTTCCGAAGTGTGTACACGGCACAGAGGCGAGGGAGTGCTTTCCCGAGACAAGGCCACCCCCAGACACGCGGCTAACGCCCTGGCGGGGGGAGCCCCACCAGCTACTTGAGCAGCTTGGCCACGTTCAGGCTGGGAACCGCGATATCCTTGAAGATGGGCACGTAATCTGGACTCGCCTGGGCCGGGCCCTGTTCCAGCGTCTCGATGATGGTCTGCTTCATGTCCCGGCTGGCGTCCCCCCGCACGGCCAGCAGCGCGCCGATGTGGTCATCCCTGGTGGGGGGAGGAGGCGTCAGGGTGCAGCCGTGGCCACTCAGCCTCTGAAACCGACTCAAGCTCCGCCGACCCCCGACCGGGCAGCAGGGTTCCTGGAGGTTCACAAAGGCTGGCGGGGAGCCAGCGCCGGGAGCCGCTCCCCTCCCTTCCTTCCCCCACACGCAGGAGGGGCCCGGCTCCGTTCCCTGGTTCCCCCTCCACATCGCACAGGATCAGCCTCCAGAAACCAGTCTGCTCGGCCACCTTCCCATCGGCGCCCCAAGCGCCAAGTGTGGCCTGGGGACGCCCGGGAACCGTGACTTGCGGTGGCGCTGGCGGGCGCCGCTGTCGTCTCTGAAACCCACTCTGCCCGCATCGCCGTCCGCACGGCATCTGGGGTCCTCGCAGGGGCCCAGACCTGCCACACTCACCAGGGAGGCTCCCACCTAATGCCCGGGACCCTCCCTCTCCCCAGAGACCTCAGGAATGACCCTGCCACTACCTGATGTCTGGGTATTTGCTGACCAGAGTCGAGACCTCCAGGTAGAGCAGAGAAGGGTCCGTGAGCTTAAGGACTTCAGCCACGGCGAGGATGGCATCACAGTGCCCGTCCATCTCCTCGCCAAACCCCTGCAGGACAGAGCACGGGTGCTGAGCAGACCGTCACCGGGCTCTCCGCCGCACCCTCTCCGGCGGAGGCCACCAGGCCGGCAAAGCCCTCAGGACTCCCTCCCGGTGGGGAGCAGCCAAGCCTGCTGGCAGCCCGGCCCCTCCCTGAGGGACAGGGACACCAAGCGCCGGGGCTAGGGCTGCCGCCGCCCCCACCCCAAGGCCAGGCGGGTCTACACGGAGACCGGCTCTTGGAGGGGGACGGCCAGCGGGGCACTCGGCTCCCGACACCACTGGTCCCGGGGACCTGGCCCGGCCAGGCGCACTCACGGAAGCCAGCTTGCGGAAGAGAAAGCGCAGCTGCTCGGCCTCGCGCCCCATCCGCTCGGCACCCTCCTTGCGCTCCTCGGCGCTCCGGAACGAGATGCGCTTCTGCATGACGGCCCGCAGGTACTCCTGCACCATGCGCCGGTGCGCCTCGGCGATCATCCGCTACGGGGCACACGGAGAACTGGGTCAGCCTGGCACGCGGGCCCCAAGGCGAGTCCAGGCCCACCGTGCACGGGCCAGCGCGCTCCTTCCCGTTTCTCACCGACACAAATTTTAGAGTCGACAAAGTAAGCACACCTGAGTCTTTATTACAAATGCTATTTTAGAAGACTGTAGCAAGCAGGTTCACCGTGTCTCACGTCTGGGACACGGGCAGAAGCACCGGCCACACAGCAGCAGCCAAAAGCCGGGACTGCCTGGACACCTCGGATGCTCGTGGCCATTCTAGAAAGCCCGCAGAATACAGTACGCCGCGGGGACGCCCGCCTGCAGCCCCGCCAGACACGTCGTCCTGGGTGCGGACCCGCCGCAGCGCAGATTCCCGTCGGGGGCGAAGGGGCAGGTGCCAGCGCGGCACCCACTTTACTGAGACCCGTCCGGTGGCTCACGGGCCATCCGGGTCTATTTTCCTCGCCCTGCCCATCCTGCACGCGCCTCTCAGCTTCTCAGCCCAGGAGCGTGGCTCGTGGGTTCAGCGGGAGGCCCGGGGACCGTGGGCCAGGCCCCTGCTCTGCCCCTCACAGGCGGAGGGCTCCACACACATCCCACCTCGCGCCCAGAAGGCTCGTCAACGACCAGTCTCTGCAGATGGTGTGACGAGCTTCTGGGAAAAGAGGAGCCCCGAGGCCCCACGTTTGGGGAAGTTTCGGAGAAGGCCGTGGTTTTCTCCGGAGCCCACCCTCAGGTAGACGGACACCTGGCAGTCACCCACGAACACGCGAGCACGACTCTGCGGACAAAAGGCGCTGCCTCAGAGTCCCAAGAACAGACATCGGAAGCTCCGTGCACCAGGGAGGCCGGGCAGTGGTGGGGACCCCAAGGGCCCCGAACAAGACAAAGCGGGACGACACCCGGCAGCTGCAGGGACCCAGGCGGAGGCCAGGCTCTTGGCAGAGCAAGTGAGACCGCGGGCTCCCGGCCACTCCAGGAGGCGAGCCACCTGGACCAGGAGTGGCTGAGACGCAAGCCCCGAGGACTTCACACACCCGCTATTAGATCAGAGGACAGAATGCTGAGAAACATAAAAGGTGGAACCAAAAACTGTACAAGCAACAAGAAATTCAAAATTGAACAGAGCTGGCCCCGCCGACCTCTAACCACCAGAGGCCCCGACAGCTGTGAAGCGACCAGCCAGGTCGATTTAAAACACCCGGCCTCCTTGCAAAGCATCACTTCTAACGGCAGGGTTAGGAGAACTGAAACTTACGAATGAGGCAAAGGCGCCCCCGTGCTGGGGGGTCCCAGCCAGGGCAGCGAGACAAGGAGGACATGAAGGTATAAGAACCAGAGAGGGGGCTTCCCTGGTGGCGCAGTGGTTGAGAATCCGCCTGCCGATGCAGGGGACACAGGTTCGTGCCCCGGTCCGGGAAGATCCCACGTGCCGCGGAGCGGCTGGGCCCGTGAGCCACGGCTGCTGAGCCTGCGCGTCCGGAGCCTGTGCTCCGCAACGGGAGAGGCCACAACAGTGAGAGGCCCACGTACCACCAAAAAAAAAAAAAAAAAAAAAGGACGCTACTCACAAATGACACAAGTGTCTACAGGGACGCCCGGAGGACCTGGAGACACGTCCTGAAGTGTCTGCACCCGAGCTCTGTGTGTCAAACCACTCACACAAAATAAACCAGAAACAGAAAGGCTGATTTTAAAGCAACAGCAAAAACCACCCAAGGCCCTGAGAATTCCCCCGCAGAAAGCTGCCTGAGCCCCAGACGGGAACAGGGGCCTTTCCCGGGGCCTGGAGGGGACCCCGACGGTCGGGGACCCTGCAGTCTCCCATGGGCCCTGTGCTGAGAGCCAGCCGCCCGCTGGCCCCCGAGCGTGAACGTGAAGAGGGAACTGCCGTTCCTGTCCAGCCTCTCATCAGAGCCGTGGCCACAGCCCCACCCGCCCTCTGAGGGGTCCCTGCTGAGGAAGTCCCTACCACCCACGGGGTTCTGGGTCTGCAGCCGTGTCAGCGTGGCCTTGGACAGCAAGGTGCATGCCCCATCACCTCCACCTCTGCCACCTTCAGACAGCAACGTCTCCGCCCTGCTTGGGTTCACAAAACCCCCGTGAACTTCCACCCAAGAACTGATGACACCAAATTCTACGCAAGATGCCAGGGGACTCGGGCCACACGTGTGCCCCACACTCTTACCTTTCTATATGGCTTTTTAATTCTGGCAAAATCATTAAAATAGTCTTCCACGGTGACACAGATGATGTCTACTGCGTTTGATCCTAACAGCCACTTCTTTGTCATCAGCTCATTGAGATGTTGCTGAAAGCACAGACCACAGAAAGCACCCTCACGACGGCCTGTCATCAGGAGGGAGGCACTTGGAGCCACCGTCCTAGGCCCGCCTGATGTTCTGATCACAACAGCGCCACTCAGGCGGAAACTCTGCCAACGTGTACTCTAACTGTAAAGACTTATCCCAGACGCGAGGGAGGTATCTGTGCGTACACATCTTACCTTTATTGGCTATACCCATTTATTGTGTGGACGCTCTGTAATTTGTGTACCCAACTCTGACGAACATTTAAAATGTCTCATTTTGCAATTATAAAGAATGCTGCAGTGAATCTGTATATTTTTGCAGCTGAAATTCCTAAAACTAAAAGTTATTAATCAGAAAGTACGTAAACTACAACCTTGACGACCGTTGCCCTCCAAAACTTGTGCCAACTGCCCTCCCATAACTGTACCGATTCACAGTTCTGCACAGAATACAGGGGTCTCATGCCCTCAACATCACGTGGTAGCAATGTTCTTAATCCTTACCGTCCTGGTAAGCAACAAAAAGATTCAGTTTTAATTTGCTTTTCTCTGAAGAGCAGTTAAGACTGGGCACTCTGTTTCCTACTTAGGACACATGCCTCCTTTTTCTGTGAAACAGTTATTCACGTCCTTTGCCTATTTCTCTATTATGTTGTCTTTTTAAATACACTTTGTTTTCTAAACCATTTCTGAGAAAATGACAGATGTCATGAAATGACACCACCCATCACCCCAGGAGCTCCTTCCCTGCAGGACCCAAGATGATCGTGATTCTATTTTTTACATCCATGCTGGTTTCTGCCAATTCCATACGATGCTGAGCCATTTTCACACCTTCTGAAATACCCTACTCGCTCACCGCGCACCACGCCTTGGAGGCGGTCTGAACGCGCGGTTTGTGGCTGCGCTCTGAGCCTCTGCTCAAGCCCCAGCCGGCCGCGCGACGGGCACGCAGGCCCGCCCGTGCCCTCAAGCGGGAATCCGCTAATGACCATAACCAGTCTCCTTTCCGATGCCAGCTTCTACCCTGTAACCTGTTGAGTGCTCTGGGCTCTAACGCTCCTGGAAGGGCCTCTCCTCGACGCCACACCGGGGGACCCGGCCTGCGGCACCCACCTCCAGGTCCAGGAAGACCTCCTCCAGCAGGCTGCCGCAGCCCTCCTCCGCAATGGCGTCCAGAAGCCCGTCCATGCTCGGCTGGCTCAGAGACACGCCTTCTTCCACGTCTTGTGGCAAATACTTTCTCTTTAAACTGACTATGGACTCTCTGCGGGGAGACAGAGGGGACAGGGGCCCGGTGAGGCAGCCGAGCAGCCCCTGCCCGCGGCCCCAGGGCCCCCGCCGCCCCCGCGCCCCGCGCACTGCGCACTTGAGGGCCTGGCAGTTGTTGACGAGGGCGACCAGGTACTGCACGTAGCAGCGCGGGTACTGCCGCTTCCGCAGGTGCTCCTCCTTGTACAGCCGCGCCTCCTCCTTGTACCTGGGGACACACGGCCGTGTCACAGCGGCCTCACGGCACGGCGCCACGCACAGCCTCACTCATCACATTCTGCATCGCCAGCGCTGGGCCTGACGGGTCTTCAAAAATAAAGGATTCTGGGGGGGGGGAGGGCGGTGACCTATGCTAACAGAAGCTGATCATCTAAAAATGGTTATTAAACATTAATTTCGTTATCAAGCTTTGAAAGACGGCTCAGTGTTCAGATTTTACAAATATCCCGAAACATCTGTAACTGGGGAAGTATTATTTCGTCTGACACATGATTCACCTAGAAACTCACACAACAGTGTTTGGAACACAATCAAATGTTAGATTAAATGTCCTTTTCTGAGTCTTTCCCCGAAAAAATCAAACTAAAAATAAATTAGACTCTTTCAGATGTCAAGAAAACAACTGAGGTGGCTACACACTTCATTTTAAAATTTATCATGGAGATTCTCAAACGTATATGGGAGTCCAAGAAAGGCACAACACGCTGTATAAATTTGTATGCGTTTGCAACAGACGTCAAGGAAGGAGCAAAGTGAAAACTGGCCATTAAAGGGAAGTAATCAAGCATTCATTCCACCCTTCCGTCCAAAGCATGATTCAGGTGAGCACACAGCGGAGGCTGCTGAGGAGAACATCTACTTCACAGACAATACCAGCGGGATGACTGACTCGGGCCATGACCCACGGTGGACAGCTGACGGGGATTCTAAGCAGGGGCCTGGCTGTCGGCGCCCGAGCCACAGGAGCAGGGGTGTGGAGCACACAGCCCGGGCCAGCTTATGGGCAGACGGTAAGGAAACACGGAGGAGCCCCACGGCCTTCAGAGCCAACCTGTGTTCGTGGGCAGACGGCAGCTGGAGGCCGGGCTGGAGGACACTGGAAGGAGGGTCTGTGCGTCTCCACAAGCCAGCGGCTCGGAGCGGGAGGCGCTGCCCTCCAGCGCCACACAGTGCAGGCCTTCTGCCGACCTGGTCTGAACACACAACTATAAACGGGTGGGTCTGAGACCCACACACAACCCTGGTGTCAGGCGGCCCCACGGAACGCTCCTGACGGTTTCGGTGGGTCGACGGCACTGCAGTTAGGGTAGGGAATGCAGGGGATGAAATGCTGCGACGTCTGGGATTTGCTGTAAAGCGCAGCTGACCCCTGAACAACGTGGGTCTGAAGCGTGCAGGTTCACTTACGCGTCAATTTTTTCAGTCACCACGCACCGCGGCACTACACGAGCCGAGGCTGGCTGATCTGTGGACGCGCGACCACGGCAGAGCGCCGCCCGCAAGCTTACATGTGGATTTTCAGCCGCACCAGGGGGTCGTCCCCTCCAACCCCCACGTTGTTCAAGGGTCAAGTGTACTTCAGCAGAGCGAGGGGGAGGGGAGCCAGACGAGGCAAAGGGGTGGCTTTAAAGGGCAGCTTTTGAACCTGGATGGTGGGCTAAACAGGTTTTCAGGCCATTCTTCCTACTTCCATATACGTTTGAAAATCTCCGTGTACAGCTTGCGGGGGGGGCATCCCTGTGGAGGGCACCCCGGGGAACGGGACAACAGGAAGGCTGACTGAAGGAGGTCCCCAGCTCCAAGCCTGCAGTAGCACCAGCCCGCTGCTGAGAACCCCACACCATCACAGCCGGGACCCCGGGGGAACGCAACCCATTCACAAGGCAGCGAACAAGAAAGGGCTGGAGTTCTGACTAACAGAAAAAGGTGACCACAGTGAACCCAGGCTTGAATTCTTCTTCAATACCAGCCAGATTAGGATCAACACAGTTTTGCTCTCCATTAACAAAACAAAACAAAACAAAAACACTTTCTAAGTTAGCACACTGGCAGGAATACATACCTACTTAAAAAAGAATTCATTTGCTGAAGACACAAAACGAGTACCTTTGTTTTCAAATCTTCACTTATCTGAGCAGCGACTTGAAGGTTCTGTTCGAACATCTAAAAATCGGAGAACTTATGAATTCTGATATAGACTCACGAGGGTGCAGATTTCCCACCATATAAACCCCCCAACTGTTAACTGGGAGTCAGGACAGTCCAAATTCAGAAGAAAAAATGAAGCCAGGTGAAAAGTAACAAAGTTACTTAAACAAACACACAGAACTTTCTTACCAGTTAAAAAGAAACCCAGGGAATCATTTCCTAATTACCTGCAAACAGGCTGGTCTCCACAAGGGGGACACGAATGTTCTCACGGGGAGACAGCGAGACGAGGGGTCCAGAGAGGTCGGGTGTGGCTGGGGTCACACGGGTACCAGGGGCTGGCCTGTGGTTTGTGATGTGGGTTTCTTAAGAAGCACCAGGAGGCTACACACTGGAGCTGGGGGCAGCCGGACGTGGGAAGGTGGAGAAGGGCCAGAAGGCAGAGCTCACCCCCTGTGGTCACAGGATGTCCGTTTCCAAAGTAAAGGGAAGGGTGAAGCCCAGCGTGTCACGGACTAACGGGATCACCGAGAGCCTAGCTGGAGTGCGAGCTCGGCGCCAGCAGGAGAGCACTGACACGGCTCGGCCTGCCTACCGTCGGCAACGCTTCTCAAAGGAAGGGGACTGGACAGGCCAGACAGAGCGAGCAGGCTGCAAGAGCGCACGATGACGCTAAAACCCTGAAAGGCTCCTCCCAAAGGACGTCAGGTTAGACTCGACTGCGTGGCAAGTACGAAGACAAACCTTGGCCATGACATCAGGAAAGAAGCGAACTCTAATTTGAGCATCAGACACACATAACACATAATCAGCTTCCGGTTTGAGATCAAAAACCAGCAGGAGAACAAAAACCATCAGGTTTCGCGGCCGTGGGCAAAACTACTGGCGAGTCTGACCCGCGGCTCCGCAGCTCCAGAGAGAAGCAGGTCCTCTCCGCCGGCAGCACGCGACCGCGTGCGCCTGCAAAGCCCGAGGCCCGGTACCTGGAAGACGATGGCGGGCAGTGTCGTCTGGTAGTAGCCGTCCTGGTCGGCCTCAGGTTCAGTCTCTTTCACCCAGTCCTTCCTGTCTGTTTCTAGGGCTTTCCGCAGCCAGGCGATGATGTTCGACTAAGCGGGAGGGAAGAAGAGAACCAGCCCTGGAGCCAGCAGGCCGCTCGCTCTGCAGCGGGGCAGCCGCAGGAGCGAGCGCCGCCCCCCGGGCCCAGCCCCCACGCGGGACCCCGCCAGCCTCCTCGACTTGACCTTGCGGACACGGTCGTGCCAGAGGACAGGCCAGGTCAGTGGGGACGGGAAGCACGAGACCGACGTGCCTCCGGCAGGCCATTCATGGAGACCCGCCGCCCCGGCATCCCAGCACAGCCACGGCGCCTCCGTCACAGGCTGCCTGGTGTCAGGCTCCCTGCGTCCCAGGAGCAGACCTGACCACCTCATCGCACCCTGGGACCCCCGAGGGCACCGGGCGGTACCTCCCCGCCACCGCCCCCCCACTCCCGGGCTCGGCGCCGTGAGGCGGGCAGGCGCCACGGCACATCCGGGGCGCCTGCAGACCCGACTTCTCAGAACCAGCCTCCACTCACTGTCAGAGTCGACATGTAGGTGTCCAGCAGCTCGGAGACCACGTCTGGAGAAAGCAGAGGCTCCAGGACCCCGACGTCCACGTCCGGGGCCAGCTCTGCGTTCCCCATCATCTCTGCGCTGCGGGCACAGCCGGGAGGGGCAAACAGGAAAGCCTCAGGTGAGCCGTGCTACTCCCTGTCCCAGGGGCCTGCAGGGCAAGATTGGTTTGCTCCTCCCACGGCGCCCCCTGAGGAAGACCAGGGCCTGGCAGGTAGGAGGTCCCGTGAGTCGGAGAACAACAGACAGGCGCTGAATTTAGAAACGTAGGGCGCAGGCGCTGACGCCGCTGGTCCAGCAGGAGGACAAGGACCCGAGCGGAGACACCTGACGCCTACAACCAAACACGAGTCGGCAAGTGAAGTGTCAGCACTCGCGGCCTATAGTGCTGAAGAAGGGAGGGATGTGAGCCAAGCTTCAGAAAACAGTTTTCATAAAAAACAGACACAAGCTAGGTATGTGGCTGGGTTCCTAAACGTCCAAGGCTGAACGCTTGGATGACTCCCTAAGTGTGGATTGAGAATGACAATCCTGACTATTAACAGCTCGCCCACCACTCCTAAGACATCCAGGGTCTTCCTGAGTGAAAAAGCACCTCATGAGATTCTGCAAAGATTAAGAGACCATCTACAACTTAGATTATTTCTGCCCCAAGAACCTTAACTCCACATGATAATGTTTCTAGTGCGAAAGCAGTACAACTTTTCCCATAAGAAACTCCAACACGATAGGGCGTGGTGACCAACAAGAAGCTGTCAAGAACCGCCACGGACAGAAAAATGCTCACAACGTGGCGAGTGAAAAACAAAATCAAGGCCTAAAACCATGCAGGTCACACAAATGCACACCCTGGAGTCTGGTGGCTGGAGCCCGGTGAGGGCCCAGGCCCCAGATTCAAGTCCTGCTCCCCACCCGAGGGCCACGTGACCCTGGGCGTGTTCCTCCCTGTGCCTCAAAACGAAGATGGTGGTGGGAGATCTTCCTCGAGGGTGACCTGACGACAGGATCAGGTGACGGCAATGGAGGGCGGCGCACAGGAGGCGCCGAGGCCCCGGCCCAGCACAGGAAAGCAGAGAGCGCGCCAGCCTCAATGAATACGATGTTTTCTTTCTCTTTATATGTTTCCGTGTCGAAATGTACACGTTCTCTACTACAAGCAGCTACCAAAAAACAAACACAGACCAAAAAAATCCCAAAACCTTATTGCTAAAACGGGAGGTTTAATTAACTTCTACACACTAGCGACAAGACAGGCTAGAATAAAACGTGCTTCCCTCTCGCTAGCTAATCCTAAAAGAATTTCTGAATACCCCACCACTGGCTTGTTTTTCAAACCCTACCTCAAAGTAATGCCTGCACAAAGTGGCTCACACCCCTTTTATGAAGTGACAAAACCTCAAGGCTGAAGTGCCAAAGGGTAGCTGATTCTCCTCTCACGCTGGTGAGAAGAAACCAAACTCGGGTGGTCAGAAGCCAGCAGGAGCAAGCTGGTGTCTCCTGAGCAGCACATGACTCTGTGCAGGTCTCAGGACCTCCTGGGTCCACGTGTCCTCACCTGTGCAACAGGTGACACCACCTGCTCTCAGTGGCACCGTGAGAAGGCGGGTCAGGAGTACAGGAAACGCAATGCCTAACTGCTCACTACGGCCTGACCGGCCAGAGCCCAGGCACCACCCAAACGCAAGAGCGTCCACAGGACCACGGGCCGGGCCCGACCTCGGGTCACAGACGGACCAGAAGGAGACGCATCGGCCAGAAGGCCACGCCCGTGGGTGCTGAGCACCCGCTCCGAGCAAGAGGGCCCAGCAGACGTTTAGAAACTGTCAGTGCGCTTTGCCCGCAGTGTCTACGAGGCAGGAAACGCCAGGTGTACAGGTGCAGTTACCTGGTGTAAGTGTTTAAGACCCACGTCAGCAGGCTCACGATCTCGTTTGCTTCCAGGTCCTCTGATGCGAGCTCCTGCATTCGTGTGCTTAGAGCCTGGTGGTACACATTCAGGAGGTTCCTGAAAATCTGGTAGCGAGGAGGGAAACACTGCACCATCAGGTTCCTGGTGACGATGAGGTCGTCCAGGACGCACTTCCTTATGATCTCCAGGTGGCGGACGAGCCACATCCTGTCGGACTGCCTGGTGTCCGCCTGCGTGCCCTCAATCCTGGTGGTCACCGTTCTGTCCAGGATGGCAAACATCTTCTCCTTCCAGTTCTTGGGCCTTCCAGGAGGAACAAAGCCAGTTTGCTTTTTTCGGTCGAGTATGCGCCTGTCAATTTTTTCTTCCCTTTCGATGATCCTGACAACCGAGACCAGCAAGGTGGGGTCACGGCGCACGGTGACCAGAGACCTCTGCAGCACCACCCACAGCTGCTTGGCCAGCTCGTCGGACAGCCCCTGCGTGCTCCCGAAGTAGCTGTGGATGAGGGTCATGTCACGTGTGTTCCCACTGTCCGTGCGGTACTGCTCGTACATCAGCCCGTCCCGGGAACACTCCAGATCCATCAGCTTCCGGTGGGCCTGCAGCAGTGCCCCTTGCTCTATGAGCTCCTGGGTCTCCCTCACGATCTCGGGCACTGGAGGGAAAGGCACAAGATGGCACTGTGAAAAACCACACAAAGGGCCATGTGGCACTCTGTGACCAGCAAACTGTCTCCCACTTGGACAACGGCTGCACTGACAGACTCCATCTGAGTGCCTCTTTTGGAACTCTGGAGTCTACTGAAGGCACACAACTTGCAGGGAAAGGTGAGAAGTAAGCTGTGGTTAACACGGGTGCATTTCAGCTCTCGGCACCAGTAGAAAAGTAGAAACTGACTGCAAATGACCAGGAGAGGCACAGGCTCAGAAAGACCTGAGAAGACCTTGAGCTTACATCTCGGCCTTCCTCAGCACAGACACAGACTCCAACAATCAAAACAACAAACACAACAAACAAAATCAGCGTACCCTGGCAAAGAGGAAAATCTGATTTCCAGAGTTACATGTCATTAGAGTCTAACATCCAGCGTTCAACAACAACATCACAAGGCGCACGAAGGTGTAGAGAGAGAAGGGGATTCAGGGAGAAAATAAACCAACAGAAACCATCCCCGAGAAGGACCAGATGGTGGACTAGACAGACTCTAAAGTAAACTCTTAAACATGCTCAAAGAACTAAAACAAAACGTGGAGGAAAGTATAACAACTGGATGAAAAATTTACTTCAGATTTTCAAAGCAGGTTTGATGAAGCAGAAGAAAGAAACAGCAAACTTGAAGACAGGACAAAGGAAATTATCAAGCATGAGGATAAAAGGAAAAACAGACTAGAGGAGAGTGAACAGAGCCTAAGGGGTTTGTGGGGTGCACACTGTGGAAGTCCCAGAAAAAGAAAGAAAGATGGGCAGGGCCACTACAGGCACGCCGTGCTTTACCGTGTGCTTCACTTTACTGGGCTTCACAGATGCCGCAGTGTTTACAAACCGAAGGTCTGTGCAACCCTGCATCAAGCAAGTCTACCAGCACCGTTTTTCCAACATCATTTGCTCACTTCGTGTCTCTGCGTCACCTTCTGGTTATTCTTTCAATATTTCAAACTTGTCACTATGATTGTAAGTGTTACGGTGATCCATGATCTTTTTTTTTTTTTTTTTTTTTTTTGCGGTACGCGGGCCTCTCACTGTCGCGGCCTCTCCCGTCGCTGAGCACAGGCTCCGGACGCGCAGGCTCAGCGGCCACGGCTCACGGGCCCAGCCGCTCCGCGGCATGTGGGATCCTCCCAGACCGGGACACGGACCCGCGTCCCCTGCATCGGCGGGCGGACTCTCAACCACTGCGCCACCAGGGAAGCCCGATCAGTGATCTTTGACGTTACTATTGTAATTGTTTGGGGGCACCAAGAATCGTGCCCGTATAAGATGGCAAACATAATCGACAAATGTGGTGTGTGTCTTCACTGCTGCCCCGTCCCTCTCCCTCTCCTCAGGCCTCCCTATTCCGAGACACAAGAATACTGAAATCAGGCCAATTAATAACCATACAATGGCTTCTAAGTGGTCCAGTGAAAGGAAGAGTCGCACATCTCTCACTTTAAATCAAAAGCTAGAAATGATTAAGCTGAGTGAGGAAGGCCTGTTGAAAGCCGAGATACGCTGAAAGCTGGGCCTCTTGCGCCCAACAGTTAGCCAAGCTGTGAACGCAAAGGACAGTTCTGGAAGGAAATTAAAAGTGCTACTTCAGTGAACACACGAATGGTAAGAAAGCAATACAGCCTTATTGCTGATATGGAGAAAGTTTTAGTGACTGGACAGGAGATCAAACCAGCCACAACATTCCCTTAATCAAAGCCTAATCCAGAGCAAGTCCCTAACTCCCTTCATTTCTATGAGGAAGCTACAGATCAAAAGTCAGAAGCCAGCAGAGTGTGGCTCATGAGGTTGAAGGAGAGAAGCCATCTCTGTAACACAGAAGCGCAAGCTGAAGCAGCAAGTGCTGGTGTTGGAGCTGCAGCAAGTTCTCCAGACGATCTAGCTAAGATAATTCATCTGCATTTTTTTTCAACGCAGACAAAACAGCCTTCTATTGAAAGAAGATGCCATCTAGGACTTCCACAGCTAGAGAGGCGAAGTCAGTGCCTGGCTTCGAAGCTTCAGAGGACAGGCTGACTCTCGTGTTAGGGGTTAACGTAGGTGGTGACCCTAAGGTGAAACCAATCTTCACTTATCGTTCCAAAACTCCTAGGGCCCTGAAGAGTTATATTAAATCTATTCCACCTGTGCTCTATAAATGGAACAGCAAAGCCTGGATGACAGCACATCTCTTTACAACATCGTTTACTGAATATTTTAAGCCCACTGTTGAGAACTACTGCTCAGAAAAAAGATTTCTTTCAAAACATGACTGCTCATTGATAATGCACGTGGCCACTCAAGAGCTCTGACGGAGATGTGCAACAAGATCCTTGTTGCTTTCCTGCCTGCTGACACAACATCTATTCTGCAGCCCATGGAGAGAGGAATAACATCGACTTGCAAATCTTATTATTTAAGAAATACATTTCGTAACGCTACAGCTGCCATAGATAGTGATTCCTCTCATAGACCAGGGCAGAGTCAATTGAAAACCTTCTGGAAAGGATTTACCATTCTAGATGCCATTAAGAACATCTGGGATGATTCATGAGAAGAGGTCCAAACACCAACGTTAACAGGAGTTTGGAAGAAGCTGATTCCAACCCTCATGGATGACTTTGAGGGGTTCACGACTTCAGTGGAGGAAGTAATGGCAGATGTGGTGGAAACAGCAAGAGAACCAGAATTAGAAGTGGAGGCTTGAAGAAGTGACTGAACTGCTGTGATCTCATGATAAAACTTTAACACATGCAGAGTTGCTTCTTATGGATGAACAAAGTTCTTAAGATAGAAACTACTCCTGAAGTTTGAAGATGCTGTGAAAATTGTTGAAATAACAAAGGACTTGGTATAGTACATAAACTTAGTTGACAAAGCAGCAGCAGGGTTTAAAAGGATTGACTCCCAATTTTAGAAGAAGTTCTCCTGTGGTAAAAATGCTATCAAACAACATTGCTGCTACAGAGAAATCATTCCTGAAAGGAAGAGTCAGTCAACACAGCCAACGTCACTGCTGTCTTATTTTAAGAAACAGCTGCAGCCACTCCAGCCTTCAGCAACCACTGCCCTGATCAGTCAGCAGCCATCAACATTAAGGCAAGACCCTCCACCAGCAAAGATTATCTCTCACTGAAGGCTTGGAGGATGGATAGCATTTTTCAGCAATGAAGTATTTTTTATTTTAGGTATGTACATTGTTTTTTTTTTTTAGACATACTGGTATTGCATACTTAATAAACTACAGCACAATGTAAACATAACTTACATTCACTGGGAAACCAAAAAATTCGCGTGACTCGCTTTGGTAAGATAATTTGCTGTACTGAGGTAGTCTAAAAACGAACCTGAGTTATCTCCAAGGCATGCCTGTATTTTAAATAATGGTCAAAAATTTACTACATTTGATGAAAGACATAAATATAAACATTCAAGAACTCAACAAACTCCAAACAGAAAAAACTCAAAGAGACCCAACACCGAGACACATTTTAATCAAACCATGGAAAGCCAAACAGAGAGAGAGAAATCTTGAAAGCTTCAACAGAGAAGCAGCTGATCACATACAAGGGATCCTCAATGGAATATCATCAGATTTCTCTTCAGAGACTTTGAAGGACAAAAAGCAGCCTGCTGGTAATATTCAAAGTGCTAAAAGGAAAAACACCTGTAACTCAAGAATCCTATATCTGCTAAAACTGTCCCCCAGAAGTGAAGGAGAAATTAAGACATTCCCAAACAACAGCTGAAGGAGTTTGTGACCACTGGACCTACGCCATGAAAAATGCTAAAGAAGTCCTGCAGGTGAAATGACACCAGACAGCAACTTGAAGCTGGGGAAGAAATGAAGATCTCAGTAAAGGGAAATACATGGGCAACTGTAAAGCCAGTATTATTGTAACTTCGCTTTGTAACTCTTTTTGTTCTACATAATTCAAGAGACTAATACATTTAGAGAAAACAAAATGTTAGTCCAAAGCTAGTACTAACAGAAAGCTAGAATTGCTGTAACTCTGGTTTATAATTCCACATTTTACTTTCTACGTAATTTGAAAGACTACCGCATTTTTTTAAAAAAAGCAGCTAGTCTGTTTTTAGATACACAATGCATAAAAGATGTAGTTTTGTGACATCAATAACTGAAAGGAGATGGGAAGTGTTGTATAGGAGCAGAGTTTCTGTATATTATTGAAGTTATGCTGGTATAAATTCAAATTAGCATTATAACTTTAGGATTTAAATGTAATGCCCATGGGAACAAAAAACGATAAAAGCTATAGAATATACAAAAAAAAGGATTGAGAAAGGAATTAAAACACTTTACTACAAAAAAAATCAACTAAACAAAAAAACTATAATGCAGAAAATGACAAAATAAGGGCATACAGAAAACAGTTGGGAAATGACAGAATTAAGTCCCTCCTTACCAGTAATTACTTCAAATGTAAGTGGATTAAACTCTCCAATCAAAAGACAGAGACAGGGCTTCCCTGGTGGCACAGGGGTTGAGAGTCCGCCTGCCGATGCAGGGGACGCGGGTTCGTGCCCCGGTCCGGGAAGATCCCACGTGCCGCGGAGCAGCTGGGCCCATGAGCCATGGCCACTGAGCCTGCGCGTCCGGGGCCTGTGCTCCGCAACGGGAGAGACCACAGCGGTGAGAGGCCTGCGTACCGCAAAAAAAAAAAAAAAAAAAAGACAGAGACTGGCAGAACGGATAAAAAACACACGATCCAACTTTACGCTGCCTACAGAAGACTCACCTGAGATCCAAAGACACAGATAGATTGAAAGTGAGAGGATGGGGAAATTTTTTTTTTTTTTTTGTGGTACGCGGGCCTCTCACTGCCGCGGCCTCTCCTGTTGCAGAGCACAGGCTCCGGACGCGCAGGCTCAGCCGGCCATGGCTCACGGGCCTCCCAAACCAGGGCACAAAGCCATGTCCCCTGCATCGGCAGGCGGACTCTCAACCACCACGCCACCAGGGAAGCCCAAGCAGCACACTCTTAATCAATGGGCCAAAGAAGAAATTACAAGGAAAATTAGAAAATACTTAGAGACAAATGAAAATGAAAACACAACATACCAGAACTTACAGAATGCAAGCAAAGCAGTGCTAAGGGCAAAGTACAGCTATAAACACTTCAGTTAAAAAAGAACGATTTCAAATCAACAACCTAACTTTGCAACTTAAGGAACTAGAAAAAGAATAAACTAAACCCTCAACTACAACAGAAAAGAATATGAAAAAGAATATACCTACATATATGTGTATACCCATGTGTATAACTAAACCACTTTGCTGTATACCAGAAACTAACACAACATAAGTCAACTACACTAATTATTTTTATAAAAGTTCTTAAAAAAAAAAAAAAGCTAAACCCAAAGCTACCAAAAGGAAGGAAATAATAAAGATTAGAGCAGGGATAAACAGAGAATCAAAAAACAAAACAGAAAATCAACAAAACCAAAGGTAGTTCTTTGAAAAGACTAACAATTGACAAATCTTACCTAGATGAACTAAGAAAAGAAGACTCAAAAGCTAAAATCAGAAATAAAAGTGAGGACATTGCTACCAATTCTACAGAAATACAAAGGATTGTCAGAGTACTATGAACAACTGTACACCAGCAAACTGGATAACCCAGATGAAGTGCAGATTCCTAGAAACCCACAACCTAAACCACAACGAAACAGAAAATCTAAATAGACCTGTAACTAGTAAGGGACTTGGGGGCATGGGGAGCTATCATTTAACGGCTGCAGATTTTTTTTCTTTCAGTTTTATTGAGATAGAATTGACACAGAACACTATATCATAACGTTTCAATTTTGCAAGGTGAAAAGAGTTCTAGAGATGGATAGTGATGGTTTCACAACATACGAAAGTACTTCATACTACAGCGCTGTGCAATTAAAAATGGTCAAGATGGTAAATTTTATATTATGCATATTTTATAATTTTTAAAAGTGTGGAGAAAGAAACAGGCTGTGCGCACAGCACTACTGAATTACAGGCAATGAGGCAAGTCTGAAGGGAGCCAAACCACCACATCTTCCCAGTGAAGACACACTCCTGACAAAGACCACATCTCCATCACAGCCTCACTGTCCATCAAAGGAAGAAAATTATTTTCAGCCTCTGTGGATGCAAAGGTAACTTTTTGGTTGTTTGGCATTAGCATTACAAGACTGGAAGAAAATGTCAGTCAACAGGAAATTATACGAGGGAAATTAACTAAGAAGGCTGGTTGAATGTCATGAAGGAGACCCTGGCAGGGAGACGGGACCAATTCCAGGTCTCAACTGTCACCAAGAGGAGCTGCTTCCAGAGCACCCACCACAGTCGGCAGTGCTGTGCCATTCATGGGGGGACGGAGATGGGCCTCGGAACGTGGCCCTAGGTGTCAGGCCCCGGGAAGCTGAGCGTGCAGAGGGGCGGGGTCAAGACTCAATAACGGTGCCATCAGAAAAGCGCAGGAGGAGGCCAGAGGGACAGGGCCAGGAGCAAGGCCACCCATGCTGCGGGTTTACACGTGGTCGGCAGAGGGGAGGAACTGCACCAGATTACACTGCGGGTCGAGCAGAGTTCGGCAGGAAGTGCAGAAAGAACTCGCTGAGGCCAGACACCAGATAAAGGCAGGGAAGGGGCTGGACCATCCCAAGGTTCCGGCTGGGAGGCTGATGCCCTGGCAGAGGCAAGGGGACGAGGGGAGGGACTAGCTCCAGGGGTGGAGCACGAGGAGGCGGTGCCCAACACAAGGGGCAGCCTGTGCTGGCGACGCCTGGGGCTGAGCCCACACGGCCCGTGGAGCGCTCCTCCTCCAGCCAGCCAGGTGCTGGGACAGGGTTCTGAAAGGGCCCCTCCCACGCCCACACCCTCCCCACCAGCCCCAAGGACTCCCCCAGGCCCGGCTCGCACGGGGACTGAGACTCGAGGGTGGGCCCTATGCGCCCGCTGCCCCGCCCCCAGCCTCTGGCCTGTGCCCACTCTTCCCGTCTGGGAACTGCACCCTCGGCCGTTGGCAGGGCTGCTCCGTCTGCAGACGGCGAGCCGTGCCGGCGGGCGGCGCTGATTGCATCCTCCAGCTCCTGGCCGAGTCCCGCTGGCCACACTGCAGCTGCGGGAACCACGCTCACGCAGCGCTCGCTCAGTTACCCGCTTCTGGGCCTGTCCTGACAATTTCAGAACCACAAACGTTCTACTAGCCTTTATTTGCTCAACTGACCATCCGCCCGTGTTCACGATAAGAACCTAACCGTGCAGGCGGAAATCACACGTCTGGGCAGGCCGACGACAGCGGCAACGGCCCCGCGGCACCCACAGGCAAGGAAACAGGCACGTGAGTGGTGGGAGAGCGCGCGGCTGCGGCCCGGCTACCTGAGAAGATGTTCTTGAGGTTCTCGACGGCGGCGGCGAGCTGGCTGTGCCGCACGACGGCATCCTTCACATCCTTGAGGCTCTCGACGGTGTTAATGCTCTGCCTCCAGTCCTTGCTGACGTCGGCCAGGGACTGCTGGATGTCCTTGACGTCGCTCAGCGCGCTGTGGAGCTGGCTGAGGCCCGTGCGCACCCCGTCCAACTGCGACTGGATCGCGGCCTAGGGAAGACACCGGGTGGGTGAGCGGAGGCGGCGCGGCCACGGGCAGACCTTCCCCAGGAGGCTCAGAGCGTAGAAAAGAGGCGTTTCAGCAGCGGAGAACAGCCAACGCCCGCAGACAAGACGACGAAACGCAACAAGGATTCCACTGACTCGTAAGGTAGCTTCTCCTTTTCTCCACTGCTGCCTTAGAACGAAACAACGTTTTTAAAGCTCTGTTGAGAAAACCTCACAACAGCCCTCATGCAGCCCCTTGACCTGAAAATGCCAGACTCCACCGTGGGAACGCCCCGAGTCCCAGGGCCGCCCCTTAAGCGGTGCCCGTAGAAGGACCCTCCACGCCACCTCTCAGGCGCCGCTCAGTTTCCTAACAGGCCTTCACTGGGCGGAGAAGCCGCCGGACACGCTCCTCAGCCTCAGCGGAGAGGGTTTTCCTGCTGTCCGGCCGGAACCAGACCCGGCTGCAGGATGGCCGGCGCCACGACGCAGAGCTGGTACATCTCAGATTCGGACTCACTCTGAGAGCCCGCGGCAACGCCACCCAGCGAGCTGTACAGTCAGAAGGGAGAGGGCAGGAAGGAGCAGCTGGTGGGTGGGAAAAGGAAGGGAGAGACTGGGAGCACAGTGGTGGTCAGGGACACCTTTCACCCACGGACGCTAAGTAGCGTTTAGAAGTGATTAACGATTTCAACAAAACACAACAGCTGTCAACTAAGGCCACAAGTTCCTAGAACAGATTAAAATTCTAAATAAGGGCTTCCCTGGTGGCGCAGTGGTTAAGAATCCGCCTGCCAATGCAGGGGACAGGGGTTCGAGCCCTGGTCCGGGAAGATCCCACAGGCCGCGGAGCAACTAAGCCCGGGCACCACAACTGCTGAGCCTGTGCTCTGGAGCCCAAGAGCCACAACTACCGAAGCCCCCGTGCCTAGAGCCCGTGCTCTGCAATAAGAGAAGCCACCACAGTAAGAAGCCCACACACCACAAGGAAGAGTAGACCCCACTCGCCGCAACTAGAGAGAGCCTGCACGCAGCAACGAAGACCCGACGTGGCCAAAAATAAATTACAAATAAAATTAAATTCTGAATAAAAATGTAGCAGGTCTAAACTATTTTTTTTCCTTTTTGTTTTTTTCGTTTTTGGCTGCATCGGGTCTTCGTTGCTGCACGTGGGCTTTCTTCTCGTTGCGGCGAGCAGGGGCTACACTTCGTTGTGGTGTGTGGGCTTCTCATTGCGGGGTCTTCTCTTGTGGAGCACAGGCTCTAGGCACACAGGCTTCAGTAGTTGTGGCTCACGGGCTCTAGAGCGCAGGTTCAGTAGTTGTGGCGCATGGGCTTAGTTGCTCTGCGGCACATGGGATCTTCCCGGACCGGGGCTCGAACCCGTGTCCCCTGTGCTGACAGGCGGATTCTTAACCACTGTGCCATCAGGGAAGCCCTAAACCATTTTTTTTTTTTTTTAATGTTTAGGGCTTTTTTCTCCCCTTGCAGAGCACAGGCTCCGCAGCCATGGCTCACGGGCCCAGCAGCTCCGCGACATATGGGATCCTCCTGGACCGGGGCAGGAACCCATGTCCCCTGCATCGGCAGGCGGACTCTCAACCACTGCGCCACCAGGGAAGCCCCTACACCATTTTTTAAATTGACATGAAACTGTTTCAAATTAGTCCAATAGGCTGCTTCGCTGGTGCAAATGAATGACCCTCATCCTGTCTCAACAAACCTGCACTTGCCTGGACGCTAACGTTTTCGACTGGAGAGGTGACCTTACTGCCCTGTCAGCGTGAGAAGTCCCCTTCCTCAGATGCGCTCTCGAGTCCTCAAGACCCTGTGCTGCCAGTCAACTAGAGCAGGCCACGGTCCCAACGTTTTTAGTAACTACCCAAGTGTGCGTAATTTTAATAAAACCTCCTCTCTCTGTGTGAATTAAGTTGAAAGCCAATCCAAATCATAAAAGATCGATTTTCTTTCTTGCCTCACTCTCACACACTCTAATAAATGAGTTGAGCTCTCCTCCTTCCTGCCCCAGGGCCAGCAGCATGCCTGGTACGCAGTCAGCCTACTACAGCATGTGCCAGAATGAGCCAAACAAAATGCTCTCTGGATACACTCTGTAGAAGAGCTTTTAATAAAGAAAAGCTGTTATTCTTCTAGTGTTTTTTAAAAAGTTAAATGGACATTTCTGGGTGCTCAAAAAGGTTGCTCCTTTGGTGTTTTCAACATTCCCCCAGTCTTGTTTGTCAATCTACTGATTGGCAGAGTATTGTTGGAAGGAACGTGCTAAGTCAAGGTAACGTTCAAGGCCGCCCCCCTTCCCACCTCATCACAAAGTCCAGTGGTTAAGCAGGAACCTGAAACTTGAGATAAAAGCCCCTGTCCCGCCTGGGAGTGAGGCAGGCGCCCATGGCCACTCTGGCCTCATACCTTCAGTCTGGCCTCCACGGAGGCCTTCTTCCGGGCCTCTCTTCGGCGATACTGCTCCACTTTGTCCAGCTGGTCCGGGCGCTGAAGCATCCCAGCAACCCTCTGGACTGCTGTCGCAACAGCCTCCCGGTCCGTCTCCTTCATGGCTACAAAGCTGGCAGAATCTCTGCGCCTGTCATGCTAGAGGCATCCTGTGTCCACAGGCAGAGAGGGAACAGGAGGGGGAAGATGCGTTAGGGGGGTAGAAATGTTAGCAACGAAACCTACCCCCCTCCACCAACAGGGCTGTCCACCGCGGGGCTCTAATGAGAGCATTCGAGATCATTAACCCAGTAAACCTGAAAGAAAGTTGAACTAGGATTATGAACCCCTCGATAAGCAATACAAACCTTCAGAACACAGTTTCACCTTTAAGCGGAGCAGGAGCGATTACAGGTATAAGACATTGACATGCAGACGATGCCTCTACGTGGGCCCCAAACTACTCATCGTATCAGATGTCAGTCTCCAGGGCACTTCTCTCCCCCAGACAGGGCCAATTTCTCATTTCCAGAGTCCTCACACCACCCCTTTACACACCGCGGGGCGGGGACCACGTCAGGACACCTCGTGAACACGTGGAGGCACAGGGACAGCACGCACCTTACCCTCCCTAGCTGAGGTTCCGGCACCCGTCCTACCATTTCCCTCAAAAATCACTGTCTGCAGTATCCCAAATTCCATTTCTTACTGTTTAACCGCCCTAGTCAACAAAGGTGAGAGAGCAGAAGGCGTCTGCTCAGGTGCAGTGCACAGGGCAACAGGTGCCTGGACACCAAGCACACCTGCCTTCAGCGCCAGTTCCACCAACATCCCAGCCACGGAGCTAGGGACACCTAGTGAGCGTCTGGCAGAGGACTGACTTCAGCTCTCAGCCGCCCGTCTCCATGTGCGTTTTCTGTGCAAAATTCTCAAAGACATTTCTTACCCCTCCCCACACGCTTTCAGAGCACCACCCAAGTCCGCGCAGATCCCCGAGGGCCCTGGACACGACTGCCTTTCGTGTCCGCCCACGGAGCGGGGCTGCGGCGCCGTCCCTCCTCGCCCCCTTTCCTGATCACAGGCCCGCGCACAGGGCCGGACAGCCGGGGCGGCCGCGCGTCTCCCCGCCCGCCACCCGCGCGCAGCTCTGCACCTGCTTCCTCCTTCCTCGCGCGGCGCGTCTTCGGCCCCTCCGCGGACACGAGCCTCGCGGCTCGACTCGGCCGCCCCCGGGACCCCACTGCCACCCGTACCGCCTCCCGGCCGCGCCCGCACCCGCCGGAGCCCGGCGAAGGGACAGCGGGCGGCGACCGCGACCACCGCCGTGGTACCGCCCTCCCGCAGCGGCCTCACCGTGCGCGCCGCCGCCGCCCGGAAGTGAGCGGCCGGCGGGCACTTCCGCTTCCGGCCTCGCGATTGGAAGGGTGGGGTCTGGGCGGTCCCGGCGCGCGGGGTGAGTGACCCGGCGAGCCGACTGCTGACGGGCGCCGCCCAGACTGGCCGAGACCGAGCGACCAGGAGAGAGCAGAAAGGGGCTGCGGGGCGGCGCGGGAGGGCGCGAATGCACACACACTGCACGCACGTAAACACACACCACAGGCACACGCCAGAGACAGAGACCACGCACGTGTAGACACACCAAACACATGCACACCACGCCCAAAGACGCGCACCACCTGTATAGACACAGCACACACAGCAGACACACACCGCACAGACACATACCACATACAGACATGCCACACACATACACGCCATAAACGTACACACACACCACACCCACGTGAGCACACGGGGGCAGGAAGGTGGAGCTGTGCGAGCCCCCCATTGCTGTGGCCACGTACACCAAAAATTACCAGTCAGCTGATCAGCGGATCATGTTCTAAGGGCCAGGACTCAGCACCGTACTGTCTCTGATGGCTGATCCCTCTATTATGTCATCTGCACCTAGTAATTTATGAAAATATAGCACCAAGCTGAGAAATGAAGAATCTAAACAAAAGTTAAAATTATGTTTGAGGGCTTCCCTGGTGGCGCAGTGGTTAAGAATCCGCCTGCCAATGCAGGGGACAGGGGTTCGAGCCCTGGTCCGGGAAGATCCCACAGGCCGCGGAGCAACTAAGCCCAGGCACCACAACTGCTGAGCCTGCGCTCTGGAGCCGAAGAGCCACAACTACCGAAGCCCCCGTGCCTAGAGCCCGTGCTCTGCAATAAGAGAAGCCACCACAGTAAGAAGCCCACGCACCACAAGGAAGAGTAGACCCCGCTCGCCGCAACTAGAGAGAGCCTGCACGCAGCAACGAAGACCCGATGCGGCCAAAAATAAATTACAAATAAAATTAAATTCTGAATAAAAATGTAGCAGGTCTAAACTATTTTTTTTCCTTTTTGTTTTTTTCGTTTTTGGCTGCATCGGGTCTTCGTTGCTGCCGTGGTCCTTAGGGGGCCGTGGGGCCCCTCTCCTGCCCTGCAGCTGACGCGGCCTCCAAACCGTGGCCCAGGGTCGCTTTCACCGGAAGCCCTGCCGTGCTCCCATCCCTCAGACCTGCCTGTGACCCGCTGCCCCTGCCCTGGCCTCATCCCACCCTCTCGCTCCAGCCCGCAAGGCTCCTCCAGCCCTACCCTGGACACTGTTCCTGTCAAGTCTTGGCTCGAAGTCTGCCTGGCCACAAAACTGCCACCTGGGCTACAGGACACCCACCGACCCGTCTGTGCAGCACCCGCCGCCTCCCGCTGCATCATGGAACTCACACAGTTCTTTGGTCACTTGTCTGCACCCTGTCCCCTGTCCACATGCACAGGGATGTCAGCTTCAGCAGCACGATTTCTGCATCTTTTCTTCCCTAATGTGTCCCCGGCACTGTCACGGGGCCTGGTCTTCAGCAGGGGCTCAACAACCAGCTGAGTGAAGGAGGGAAGGAAATGCACATAAAACAGCTCGCTGCCACCTCGCCCATCAGAGAGACAGAGCTAAAGCGTCTGACGGCACCAAATCGGTGGGGAGGTGAGACGCCAGGGGGCCCCGGTGGGATGCTGCTACTGGCTGAATGCTGTGTCCCCCCCAGATCTCACATGCTAAACCGACCCCCAAGGTGATGGTGTTAGGAGGTGAGCCCGGGGGGTGGGGGGTGACTAGGCCATGAGAATGGGACCGGTCCCCTTCAGAGAGACCTCACGGAACTCCCGCGCCCCTCCCACTGGCGAGGACACAGCGAGCAGTCAGCAAGCGGGAAGCTGGCCTGTGCCGGACCCCGGTGCCACCGCGGCCAGGCCTCAGGCCGCCGGCCTCCGGAGCCCTGAGAAATACGTGTCTGTCGTTGATAAGCCGCCCAACCTCTGGCATGTTCGTTCCAGCGGCCCGAACGGGCTGTGACAGCTGCCCGTGGCAGGACGCCTGGGCAGCCCCTGGTGAGGTGTGAGCCGTGAGCACCCTCGGGTGTGTCCTCCGTCCCGCAGAGGCGCACTGGGCGGGGGCCGGGGAGGCACGTAGAAATCTGGGAACCACCCGCAAATCCACCACCGCAGCAGGGTAGGTGGTGGGAGAGTCACGTGACATCGTGAACATGAGTGTTGTCCAGCCCCAGGTCTCAATGCCATTGAGTCTGAAGATCACAGATGGGGGGAGGGTGTGGGGGACGGCAAGCTGGGCAGGTGGCCTCCAGGGACGAGGAGCAGCTGGCTTAGACCCAGCTGGCGGGGACCAGGTTGGCCCCAGGAGGGGCAGGGGGTCACAGAGTAGAGACGGGGGTGGTGGCCCGCAGGACGCAGGAAGGGGGCCTGGCCGGGGCGCGACTGCTGCAGCAGGGGCAGATCCGAGCTCTGTACGGGGCACTTGACGCTTGTGCAGTTTGGGGGTGCTCCTTGAGCAAACAGAGGAGATGAAAACACGGCTCCCTGGGCCTTGGGAGGAGTCCCCGCCTGGGCCCTGGTGACCTCCCTGCCCTGCCCACACACACCTGTCACCAGGTCCTGGGCAGGGCGAGGCCGACCCCACCACACACGTGACGCGGGGCCAGGCGCCTGCTCGGCGCAGGAGAGCTTGAGTCTGGGGTGTCCTGGAGACACCTGGGACGGTCCCCCCAACCCTCAGTGACGGGCACGAAAGGGAGGGAGCGCTGAGAAAGCGGCCACCCGCGCTCCTCCTTTGGCCCCGGGTCCACCTGTGCTTTTATTACCGCCTCGTATCTGGTGGTGAAGGACAGTCTTATAATATAAATTAGCCTTCACGGGCTTTAAAGGAAATAAATTTGGCAAATCAAGTAGACGTTTCCATTTATAGTAAACATGTACTAACATGTATGATTTATTTTACATCAATATTGCAAATTTAATACAAACCACAGTATCAGAAATGTATTTGAAAGCTTTCTAAAGGCACTGAGAAAACAGTACAAATAGTTATATTATAGCGTATCCATTTTCAAAAATTCAACAGTCAGTCTAGATATTGAAAACTTTTTTCTTCCAGTAGAAACTGCAAAAATATAATTTGTGTTTATCTCCTCCCTTCCTACGTCATATTTGACTTTCGTATTTTTCAGCTATATAAACAAAAGCTACAGACAACAGAAAATACAAGCCTGTAATTAGCACTGGTAATGACATTTTAAAGCAGGACTGGCCACACCTGTCCTTCTACATTCCACCCTCACCTTCCCCACACGCTTCTTCAGCAGGGCCATGGCTGGAAAATAACAAAGGTGCTGCCTGAGGGACATTTTGTTCCCACTGACCTAGCAGGTCAGGACCTGGGCCCCAAGCATGCCGGCCTCTCCAGAACGCAAGGCCTGCAGCGCTGATGTCCGGATGCTGAATTCTGCATCGGCAGTGCACGACTTGTCTGCCCACCAACCGTGACCAGTTTGGTGCACTTGGTCCCGGGAGAGTGGGTGCATCCGAAACGTTTGGGCACCGTGGCGCTCATGGGCGGGGACAGCTGAGTGTCCTTCAGCCTGCAGCCCTTCTTTGGTCACACTGGGATCCGGCTACAGCGTGCAGACATGCAACGGTGTCTCTCAATTCCGTCTTTCCGGTCCAGGGCTTTCCCACTTGCGGGTTACGCGCACGCAGCGCACCTGTCTGCTGCGCCCTGAGACGGGAAGGGCGGGCGTCACGCTGAGGGGCGCCCCGGTGCGTCCCAGGACCCACCCCTGTGCCGAGGGTGGTACTGCACAGAGGGAGCTCCCGAGAGGCTGACAGTTACTTTTGAGAGACGGTGCGGGGCTGCCCGCGAGGAGCTGGGCACTTGGCCTGAATGGAAAGGAAGGAGGCAGTTTCTGAAATTCCACCCTTTGTCTTAGGGACGAAATCTATCAGGTGCGCTGGGCTCAGCGAGCGCACCAAGTAGAGAGGGATGCTGAGCCAGCGGGGGGCGACGGTGGGAAGCGGGTGGTCCTGACGGGCGGCCCGGCTGCCGACGTGACGTGAAGGGGAGGGGAGACTCTGGCGGGGGAGGGGGACGGCACAGCACCGATGTCACTTTCGCAAGGCCCCCGGGGGCTGGGCAGAGGTGAGCAGGCTGCTGGGCAGGGCTCGGCGATCCCAGGAGGCCACAAATTGATGACTCCCAACCCTGGGCTCCAGCGGGTAACCTCTGTCAGTCCAGGGAGAGACCTTCAGCTCCCACCACGCCCCCCCCGGGGGAAGCCCCTCCACGAAGCACGCTGCTGCCTAAGGGTCCAGAAGACCCAGTCCCGCCAGCGCAGTCCTGAGTCTGACAGGGTGACGATGCATTTAGCAAACAGCTTCAGCATTAACTCAGGAGCTGAACACTGACACCCCAAAGCCACAGATGCCGGACAGAAAGGCCCTCCGCTGAACGTGGCGGGGCCGCGAGGGGCCCCGGCCCATCCCGAGCCTCCCGGGACGGATGATCACATCCGTAAGGAGGGTCTCCAGCCCCAGCACAGGCGGATCTCCGACCAGCTTCCTCCCGCTCGCTGGTGATTTTGTCCCCTGGTGTCGTGTCCTGCACTCACTGCACCCGTGGCCTGGGGTCACCCCGGAAGGCGTGGGGTCACCCCGGAAGGCGCGGTGAACTTCGCGCTGAGCCACGAGCCACCCCTGGTGATTGCAGGTGACCTGCGCTTTCCAATTTATTCTTTTGCATCCTAATTTCCTGCGTTCAGAATGTGAAGAATTTTTTTCTTTTTCTTTTTCTTTTTTGCCGCACCGCACAACATGTAAGATCTCAGTTCCCCGAGCAGGGACCGAACCTGCGCCCCTTGCATTTGAAGCACGGAGTCGTGACCACCGGACCGCCAGGGACGTCCCCACAATTTTTTCGTTTTTATAAAGCATTACCTGTCTGTCTTGTCTCTAATAGCTCCTCCTGGGATGATGATTGGCGTCTCATTTAAAAACCTGGAGAGAGGGCTTCCCTGGTGGCGCAGTGGTTGAGGGTCCGCCTGCCGATGCAGGGGACGTGGGTTTGTGCCCCAGTCTGGGAAGATGCCACGTGCCGCGGAGCGGCTGGGCCCGTGGGCCATGGCCGCTGGGCCTGTGCGTCCGGAGCCTGTGCTCCGCGAGGGGAGAGGCCACAACAGTGAGAGGCCCGCATACCACAAAAAAAAAAAAAAAAAAAAAAAAAAAACAAACCTGGAGAGAGTCAGCAGGACAGCTGGACAAGTGGACTAACCCGCTCCTCTCCCCACATCTCGTGCTTCCCTAGACCTCCAAACCCAGACCCCGCACACTGGGCTGCGCGATGCGGTGAGGGGCAGGCGAGCAAGGACCACCTTCAGGGCCCCCCCGACAACACCAGAGACGCTGGCGGGAGGAGGAACAGCGTGGGATCCGGCCGATCCGGCCCCGGGGCGCGCCGGCGCCTCAGGCACACGCTGCACGGCGGCGGCGTTGTCGTCGAAGTGCCGGCCCAGTGCTGACAGCCTCTTCCGCCTGGAACTCCTGGACTCCTCCCGGGATCGGGCAAGTGGTCACCTGCCGCCCAATAAGCTTGATTCCCAACTTGCTGTCTCGGCAGTGGCGCTCCCAGGGTGAGGCTGCTCCCTGAGGTCCACTCGCCGGAGGCGGCGTCGGGGAAGCCGGGAAGCGGGGGGAGCGCTGGACGCTACAGTCGGGCCGGGTCGCCGGTCGCCTGCCCTAGCCTGCTGCGCCTCTCGGAGCACCGAGTGCTGCCCGGCCAGGCGGCCCAGCCCACTCTGGCCTCTGTCTGAGAAACCGTGTCCCCTTAGAGGGCGACACTGTCACACTTGAGCAGGCTTAAGACCACCCTGCATTTAAGGACTTCAGTGGCGTCTGACGAGACACAGGACTTGCTATTGCACGCGCCTCCCTCGGGAAGGTCTCTGCCCCCGCGCTGCTCCGGCCGGCCGAGGGACGGACGTCAGCCTCTACGGACGCCTGCTCTACGGCAGGAACGTGCACTCGGGGTCTCTGGGTGGCATCCGTGTTGCCACGGCGCCCCTGAGGAGCATCCCGGGCGCCCCCCCCTGGCTGTGAGAGGCCCACGGGGGCGAGTCCAGGGGCTCAAGCTTGACTACAGGCGCAGGCCGGGGAGCCGGGCAGTCACAGCCCAGGCTGGGGGGTTGGTGGCCCCCAGCACAGAGGCGGGGCGGAGGCTCCAGGCAGGCGCAGTGTGCGGGGTACAACGGGGCCAGCTCCCTGCTGGGCCTGGGGTGGGCCCCCAGCAGGCTGGGCCCCAGGGGTGGGCTGTAGAGGGGGTGCCTGGAGTCCGGCTCCACCTTCAGGTGCATCCTGGTAGGGAAAGTGACCAGCTGCCTCTTGGCCACGTCGCCGGCCCCCAGCCACGCCTGGCTCGGGGACACACAGTAACCGTCCGCCGCGTCCTCGGGCCCGGATTCGCTCTCCATCTTGATGGGCACGTCAAGTGACAATGTGGCGTTACACGGGGCTCCTGGGGGCACTGGGACACCTCGAAGCTTGTCCTCAGTGGGATAGCACCCCGCGGGGAGACGCTGCCCTCCCGGCCGAGGAGGCCCGTCCTCCAGGCTCCCCTGAGGGAAGGGGCAGGTGGCGGGAGGGGGAGCCTGGCCCTGGTGGCCATCCCGCAAGGCTCTGCTGGTCCGGCCGGCGCAGGGCCCGGGGGGGGGCTTTGGCTGGTGAGAGCCAGCTGGACTCCTGACGGCGTGGGCAGTGCCCTGTGTGCCCGGGTAGGGCAGGAACGGGTCACCCTTGCCGGGCTCCAGCTTCAGCTTGGTGCCGCCGTCCTGACCGTGTCTCCCCTGCGTCCAGTTCAGGTGCTTCGAGGGTCCCTGTGTCTCGAGGTGGCAGCCGTACGGGGGGACGTCCCTCCGCTCCCTTGGGCAGGAGGGGCCCCTCGGCACCCCCCCCAGTTCCTCTCCTCGCCCATCCCTGCGGGAAGATACGCCCGTCAGACAGAGCAGAGGCAGCGGGGGCCCAAGGGGAGGCCCTGCATCACGCCACGTGCCGGGGCTGCTCCGCGCTGCCCGTGGCCCTGTGACACCGGGCCGGCCTCCGCCCCTCCTGAACGGGCCTTCCCATGGCCTCCCCGGCACCCAGAGGCGGGGACAGCTGGGGCCTGGGAGCGGAGGGAGGGGAGAGGGTTTCTGAGCAAAGGTGAGCACGGAGGCCGGGCGTCGCCCGGGGGTCCGAACCATGGGCAGAGCCCCTGCCGTGGTCCCCACTGTCCCCGGCCAGTCCCCACGTGAGTGACGACAACGTCCAGGGTGGGGGGGGGTGTAGGCACCCTCTGTGCACTCCCACGTCCCCCTGAGAGAGGTTCAGCCGCGTGGTCAAGGCCGCCGACGCTGTGCCTCGGCCACTTACCCTGCGGCCCCCTCGGGGGGCGGATGGAGGAGGTCGTGGCCACCCCAGAGGCACAGGCAGGGGGCCCGGGTGGCAAGGCGGCCCCAGTGGCAGGCGTCCGCGGGCCTCCTGAACACGGACAGGCCGTTTCCTCCGTTGCCCCTCCCTGCCAGGATTCGGAAAAGGGCGAGTGAGCGGCACCTGGGCTGGGCGCGCACTCATCCTCAGCACCAGCGGCACAGCGCGGCCCCCGAAACGCCGGAGCGGCCGGGCAGCCGTCCGCCCGCCCGCCCGCCCCGCCCTCCAGACGGCATTGCTACAGAACACAGCGTGTCTCCGGGGTCACAGTCAGTTTACCCATTTCAAAACGACGAGATGGAGAATTTAACAAGTACCTGCTAAGTAACTGGGTTTTCCGTGCAATTCTGGTTCACAGAGACTTGCGGCAGCTTTTGCTCTGCAAAGGACACAAAACAGCAAAACAACACGCAGACTAAACGTGTGTCGAGGGCAGAAATTACAACACGACCTGTGTTGCTGCCACACCCAAGAGCAGAAGATACAATGACTCACACTTTTTAAGCCTGTATGGATTGTAAAGCCTTTTCCCGGTTACAGGTTTGTTGAAAATTCCAATCCTCATCACCTTTCAGGCCAATGAAGCACTAACGAATTTCCTTCAGAAAGCAGACATACGCCTAAGATGACTTTCAGTGCATTTGTTTTCTTCTGGATGGTCAGAGTGGAAATACACATCCGTCTGATGTGCGGTAGTTTACAAAGCCGTCATAAGCACTAAACGAGTGATACTGAGCCATCGCCCCAGGGGAGGGTGTACACACACACACACACACACACACACACACGCGCGTCTCACAGATCTTATAACCTTAGATCCTAAGGCAATGTGCAACTTACCCTGCGAGATCATATTTTCTTCATATTTCAAAAGAAAAAACAAAGCTCAGAAGTGTTAAGTGACTTGCCTAAAGCTGCCCCTATAGCAGGTAGGAGAATGGGATTCAAACCCTGTCCAACTGGCACCACAGCCAGAGCTTCCTGCACTGCAGTGGCCCTACCTCTCCATCTTCTGGGCGTCTCTGTAGGAGCCAGAGCCAGAGCCAGAGGTGGAGATGGAGACAGAAATGGAGACAGAGACGTGAGGTTGGAGCGCCACCCTAAGCAGGGAAGGTACCATGGGGCGACTCAAATATTTTCTACACGGTTCATGTCCATGAAGGACTAGTCAGGAGGCAGATCACACACACAGAACCTGTGAACATTCAGGCGTGAGGGTGTATCTCAAAGTCCCGTTCAGGAAAAGCCGTGACGGACCTGCAGCGCCTTCCAGCGACCACGACGTCCCTTCCGGAGCAACCCTCCCGGGCCTCGGGCTCCCGGCTTAGCCCCTCACAGCCTCTGTGCCCAGAAGGGAAGAGCATGACGGGCACCGAGGCCGGTTAGGAATTCAGTTCAGAGCCGAATTCAGCTCCGGAAAACCTGAGGTCAAGAGAAGTTATTTGCTTCGTTCCTAAAATGTTGGCTGGCTCTTCCTCTCTTCGAGTTTTAAGGATGTTCTGTACAACGTGTGTCTAGTATTCGTTGCACGGTCACTCTGAGGGCAGCACCCTAACCCTCACCGCACAGACCCTCGCCAGACCTCCGAGGGACGTGCAGGTGTCCACGCCGCCCAGGGCAGCGGCAGGTGAGCCGGGGAGCCCGCGCCCACCGCCCCAGGCTCAGGGCTCCCGCGCGGCCCTGGCTGGGGGGGTGCCGTCCGCACACATGCGCTTCCCCGCGTGGCCGCCGGGGGGCAGCAGGGCCTCTAGGAAAAGCGACGGGAGGGGACGATTTTCCCTCCATCTCGTTTGTGGGGCTGGGAAAACATCCAGAGGAGGAGAGCTCATCGTGTGGGGCTCAGTCACCATCATCGAGCCAGAGGGCTCGAAAGCACAGAACTCTGAGACGGCCATGGCAGGTGGAGGGTATTTCTCCCCCGCGTTATTAGCCCAGGTGGTGGGGAGAAAGCACGTGCCGGCAAGACACGCGTACGTGTGGCCAAGCGTAATCTCCGTGCTTTGTCGCATCTCCCGTTTCAGGTGCTTCATCAGTTATTTTTAGAGTTTTTCCCCGCGGGCATTCTGTTTTTCCTCCCTCCGATTTGACAACATTTTCTACCTTTGAAAACAGAAGGCATGTGTATTTAATTTTTAAATGCTCCGGAAAACTGCTGCCTTAACCAGCCGGCACGTGCGGGACCCAGAGGCCGTGAAGACACGGCTCCACCTGCAAACCCGGGGCCAGAATGGGGACGCAGGGGGCTCAGAGCCGCTCATCTGAACGGGCGCTGAGGTCAAAGGGGAACCTGGATACTGAGGAAGGAGGACAAAGAAGCGGGTTGGAGACTCAGGTCTCCTGACATTCTGCCCCTGGTCGCGGCACAGGGGAAGGTATTGAGGAAGAAGAAAGGCAGACCTCAGACGCCTCTCCTCTCCCCCGGGCTCTCCCTCGCACCACGGGAAACACGGTTTGCACGCGCACAGCATCTTAATCTCTCCCAGAACCTGACCCATGCAACACAGACCTAACCCATTCCGAGAAATTATAGGCAGGAATCTCCCAAAAAACCTAACTCTGAAGAGCCAAGAAGACGCGGGGGTGGCGCGATGTGTGCGGGATGCGTGTCTGCAGCACGTGCCCCAGCGGTGAGCCTGGCGTTGAGGGAGGGCACGCAGAGAGAGGCAGGGAGGCTGCGCTCCGGCCTCCGGTCCCCCACGGGGGACACGGGCCCAGGTGAGTGGAGGGCTCAGGCATGAAGAGATGCAGCAGTGTTTGGTGCCACAGTCCACAAATACCCGTGAAAGGTTTTCTTTTTTCTAATAGTTGCTTCCCATGTGATGTAGTAACTTTAAAAACAACACGCTCCTCATTATATTCCTTGCTGGAAATGAAGGAGGAATGGAGAGAAAATACTAAGTGTGGAGACGCTGTGTTTGAACCACCAGGCTGGGACTGCGGCTGCTGGGAGCTCTTACTCACTTTGTGTCCAGCGTGGCCGAGACGTCCACCCTGTGCTTCGCCCTCAGACACACGCTCTGCATCTTCACCGCAGTCGGCAGGGGCGCCACGACGCAGAACAGGGAGAGCCGAGGGGGCAGGGCGGCTCCCGACGGGGCCCTCCTCTTCTGCCCGAACAGGAATTTTAGTTTCCCTTGAAACTGCATCGTCTGGTGTTTCAAAGACAGAAGCGAAGGCGCGTTCACAGAGTGACTCATCAGCGTGGTCAGAGGCCGCGGAGCTCACATTCCCGGGGCCAGAGAGCCAGAGAGCTCTGATCCCGAGTCTCGAAGGAGCCATGAGCCAACACGTCCTCCACGCTAGCCCTTGGGCCAGGCGCTCCCCACCGCCTTTGAATGACTCGGGGTTTCTCTGGCATCCCCGTAACATCCTCTAACCTTCCAGTGTGTTCCTCACGTGTGCACTCATGGGTGTGCGGGTGTGCGAGCCCTCACTCGGGGGCGTGGATGTGCACGGACTTGGCCGGAGCCACCAGGCAGCCCCCCAGGAGGATCTGCTGGAGCAGATCATCTCTGAGGATTGTTCTACATTAACCCTCCACTTCCAAATTGTCATCCATTGACAACTGTCATTCATGGTGATAAAACTTAGGGGCAACTTGATTTGTTTATCTGGAGCACACGGTGGGAGTTAAAAAGCCGGACAGTCACTCTGGAGTTTGTGATAAAAGAAAAGAAAAGATCTCCCTATTATGGAAGAGTTGATCTCTAACTGAGTGAGTTCACAGGTGACTTCAGGGGGCCCCAGCCCCGGAGGGAGGAGTAAGCCCACAGGGTGGCTGCGCTCTTTCCCTACCCCTCGTCTGTCCATTCGCGCCCCCCCCTCCATCCACCATCCCCTCATCTACCCACCCATCTGTCCGTCCCTCCATCTGTCTATGAATTTACTGGCTGCACAAATGCTTGCAGAGCACCCGCTATGTGACGGTCACATGCTTGGTGGAGCGGTCAGGGCAGCGGTGCTGGGACAGCTTTGGCAGCCAGCTCTCCAGAGGGAAAAGGCCCTGATTTGTAGCTTTTGACAGCGTCTTCGGAGTAAAAATTCCCACCATGGCTGATTTCGAGCTGCCAACCTAGTATCATCTGGATCTCTATATTCCTGAAGTTTCGACAGCGGGCTCCCGTGGGCAGCCCCACCTGCCAGGTGTGGACAGGCTCCGCACAGGCGCAGGAGCAGCCGGGGTGAGCCCGGAGGCCATGTGATGCTGCTACCCACTCCCCTGTCCTCGGCGCCTCTGCCGTCCGTGCCGGACCCCTTTCCCGCACGTGCACGTGCACGTGCAGTGACCAACCTCGCGGTAAACTATGATGAGACGCTTTTCAAACTGATTTCTTTTGCTTGTTTCCTCTACTCGGTGCTTCGGACACAGCTTCACTTCAGCTTAGGTTTCGATCTCTGCCTCACCGTACAGTGAAATCTACCTACACTCACGTAGAGGGAAAGCTGTCTCCGTTTCCCACGGAACTGAGAACAAAGCATGATCGGAACAAAAGACTTTCTGGACAACCCACTGAGGGCCCGACTAAGAGCCGAGCGGCGGGTGTGCAGGGGGCGCCAGTACTTCATCCGCCGCAGCGCACGGCCCGCCTCATTCTCACTCGCCCGCCGTCCCGCCGCCTCGCCGCCGCCCCCGGCGCCCCCGGCCCCGGCCTCCGCCCCAGCAGCCGCTCGCTCACCAGGAAGCCCGACGTGCTGTCCAGCAGGCAGCGCACGCGGCAGATGAAGCAGCGCGTCAGGAAGGCCGAGTACTCGCTGGGCCGGCCCGCGGCGCCCTCCTGGGCCCGGAGCAGCCTCCCCAGGACGGCGTCCTCTCCTGGCCGCGTTGGCACAGGCGGTGGCGGTCAGGGAGAAACCGGAAACACACTCTGATAAGCAAGTTCGTGATGTAACAGCAAGCTCTCAGCACATAACACACACGCCCGCCCCTAACTGACAGCCGTCCCTGGGCGTCCCTCCCGCCCCCGCCCAGCCCGCCGCCCCGACAAGGTCAGGTCTTTGCCCTCGAAAACGGCATTTCGGTACAACCACGTGTGTGACCACCGCACGGGGCACGGTTGACCGGTTCAGGGTGTTTGTTCTGAGCTCCGTAAAGCCGCGTGTCGGCACGTGGGGGTGGCGTTTTTCTCTAACTCTACAGGGTAGATCACGCTGCCGTGTGAAGCTGTGCCGCAACCTCCTCCCGAATTACGGAGCACTTGTGCGGAGATGCGTGGGAGACCCAGGACTCCTCCTCCCCGGCACCGGCCCCCGGGTGAACGCCGCCCTGCCCCCCGAGCTCCCGTCGGCTCTGCGATCTCTTGGGCACCTGGATGCCTGCCCGGGGTGTCCAGCGGGCAGGGGCCACGGACCCGGGACTTTGCAGGGGGTCTTGCTCACAGGGGACAACGTCCCTGAACAGACAACAGTCTCTGGGGGATGTTTTTCTGGTAAACCTAACGCGGGTGAAAGGAATTTCCTGGAAGACGTGCGTCTGAGGGGGAGTTTGCAAAACCAGAGACAAGTACCATGGCTTCTCTATCTCAGGTCCACGCCCTGGGGGGCACGGAGCAGCAGCCCAGGACGCAGGAGCCCTCGGGAGCCAGGGGGCCACGCGGGGCTGGAGGAGGAGGGGGCGGGGCGCGCGAGGAGGTCTCCGAGGAGGGGGCGTCGACACCGCGTCAACTAGACGGGAAGGAAAGGGGGCGATCCGTGTCTGAGTTAGACCAGGGCCCCCCGAGACCCACCTGTCTCTGAGAGCAGGTTCTGCCCACACCCAGCCTGAGGAGGGTCCATGGCCCAGTGCAGCTGCCGGCAGAAGTCCTGGCGATCGTCCACGTGGATGTAGTCGTAAATATTCTGGTGCATCACGTCCGTCTGGAACATGGCAACAGTCATTTTAGCCTTACCCTGAGTGAATTTCCGCACTTTATTCCAGTGTTAATAACCGCGAAAATGTCTCCTCCATCTGTCAAAGGCGAGTCACACCCGTGAAGAGAAAGTCCCTCCCCGGCGGACACAACCGCATGGCCTGGGCACTAGGCATCCGGCTCACGAGGCGCAGAGCCGGGCGCACTGCGGGTGCCCCCCAGGCCAGGCGGTGCCTTCGGGGGCAGGTCGGGGGCTCAGAGACCAAACGTCACCTGGGGTCAAGATACCCACTTTTCCAAGTTGACTCCAACCTCATCAGGCTGTGCGTTTATGTTTGGTCACTTTCCAGCCTATCTGTCATACTTGAATCACAAAAGTTAATTAGGAAAGCATCCCTGTGAAGTGAGCTGGGGGCCACCAGGTGAGCTGGGGGCCGGGGCAGCACCTCCAGGCCTGACCACCACCCCCGGTAGGACGCCGCAAGGACCCACCAGTCCACAGCCCTCCCTCCGGTCCTGGGTCCTCCCACCTGCTCGGGCCCCGGACACAGAGGCCGACCCATAGGTCCGTGCTGGGAAACTGCGCTCTGGGGCATGAAGGCCACCGCCACGGGCCACGAAGACCGGCTTCGTTAGACTCGACGGTTGCTGTTGTCGGCCAAGACGTCCGCAGAGTGTGGACAGGTGACGAGCCTGGGGCACGTCTCCCCGCCACCCTCTCTTAACTGAAGGGCATCACTCATTACCCGCCTGGGACCCCAGCCCGCCAGGTGCTGTCTGTGACCTCTTCAGCTGGTCCATTTCTGAGCTTCAATCACTGCTCAACTGGGCCACTCTAACAACCTGATGGAGGGAAAGTTCCTGAAGGATCAAGGCTTCACAGATGACGTTCCCTCCTTAGAAGGTAACAGGTAACCCCACCCAGAGCAGATGAGCTGCGTCGTCTCTCCACAGGCTCCTCCTGAGACTGTGGCCCCCAGACATCAGACGGGTGGCCTCAGGAAGGTGGAAAACGAGTACGATCGTAACTCGAAGGCCGGACTCTATCACCTGTGCACCCCCCAGCCCCAGACACTGTTTTCCCAGAAAGAAAAGGACCCCGAGGTCACAAGTGATTGTGGGCCTCGGTCAGTGCTGTCTAGGATCAGGGAGGCTGGCGTGACCGGGGACCGACTCACGGAGGACGTGGGCACACCTGACTTTCCCTCCTGCTGAGACCTGGTGGCACCTGCCGCACCTCCTGATTCTCACCCACCTGGCAGCTGGCAGCCTCACCTGGAGGCTCCTCCCTCTACCTCACCTGGTAGCTCTATGGTTACAAGGGCACATCGCATAGCCATGCTTTCCTAATACACCTCTGTGATTCAGGCACAACGAACGCATAGTCTGAAAAGTGCCCAAGTCATAAATGTGCAGCTTCGCCACCCAGTGAGGAATCAGGACCCCCACAGCATCTCAGAACCCCCCCCCCGAGAGGCGGTAGTGGCGCAGGACCCCGCACTGCCGGCTGATACTGGATGTAAATGGAGCACCTCTGTGTCACATCACAGTTGTGGCGCGTCCCCTGGTGCGTGTGACAGCAGTGTTGCAGCCCCACCATCGTGTGGCACTCCACTGTTAAGAACACACCACAACCGATTAATCCACTCACTGCTGGGCCCTCTGAGTTATTTCCCGTCTGAGCCTGTTACAGAGGCTGCTGCTGTGTCTTCGAGGGCGTTTCAGTTGGATGCACACCCAGGAGTGGAATGACTGGGTCATGGAGTGAGCAGAGCCTCAGCTTTAGTGGAAGAGGCCAAACAGCCGTCCAAAGTGAGCATACGAATACACACTTCCGTTGCGGCAGCGTGTGAAAGTCCAGTTGCCTTATGTTCTGGCCAACCTTTGGTATTTTCAACCCTTTTTTTTTTTTTTTTTTTTGAGCTATGGTGGTGGATGCACCATGGTTTCTTTTGATGGTTTTAATTAGCACGTCATGAAGACTAATGAAATTGAACGTCTTCTCACAGGTTTCTTGGGTTTTAGATGTGAGTGTGTGTGTGTGCGTGTTGCTCGCTTGTCTTTTTCATGAATTTCCATTGAGCCGTCTTGCTGCTTTCTCAGTGCTCTTTATCCTTCTGGACGGGAGTCCTTTCTCGGGTGGATTCCTTTGCAAAACTCTTCTCCACTCCCTGGCCTGCCCTGCTGCTCTCTTAATGGGTCTGACACAGCCTGATTCATCAATCTCTCCTCATGGACAGGGTTTTAGAGTTTTTGTCCTGTCTATGTACTCTGTCTTCATATACCTCCCAGCACTGCCCTGTTACCTTCTAGAAGCTTCCACCACCCACCCGACGCTGACTGTGCATGGTGTGAGGTAGGAGTCAAGACTCATTTTTTTCATGTGGATCCAGTTCACGAAGCACCATTTACTGACGAGACCAGCGCCCGCCCACCTCTCGGCAGCACCAGCTTCGCTGGAAACCCGCGGCTGCTCTGAACCTCCGCTCTGTCCTATGGGTCCACCTGTCCATCTTCCACCGACCCCACACGTCTCAGCCACTGAGCTCGACGGGCAGTCTTGTCTCCGGGATTGTACGTCCCGGGGACAATCATCCCCCCCCACCGCCCTGCAGATGGGATCGCTCAGCCCTCTGCATTCCCAGTTAGCTTGTCAGTTTCCTCCCCGAGAAGCTGCTCAGTTTTTACGGCAGTGTTATTAATTAATGTTATTCTATAACTTGATCTGATGTCTTTATGATAATAATAGCGAGTCCTCCCGTCCATGATATGGCACATCCTTCCATTTATCTGGAACTTCTTTAATTTCTTTAAATAATGTTTTATATTTTCTGTGTGGAGATACTGCATATCATTTGCTTGACTCATTACTAGGAATCTGGTGTTTTTCCATCCTGCTTTGACGGATGGCATTTTCCCCTCCATGGTTTTGATTAAAGGAAAAAAATTGTGCTGACCTCTGAGCTTTCGATGCTTCTCACCATAAACTGATATACAGGCACTGTGATCCAGGTTATTCTCTGGTGAGTTTTAGCAGGTGACCCCAAGCTTCACAGAACCCCAGGGCCTCGCTGCTGCCCCATTTGCCGTCTCCACACACCTCAGATGATTCACGAATGGGACGCAAGGTGTGGGTCTGTGGCTTAACCGGCACAGGAGGCAGGTTGACTTGGAGGACACATCGCTGACTTAGTGAATTTGAAGGCCAGTTATCTGGGGTGAGGAAACCAAGCTGGTAGCAACTGGTGTGGCTTCCCTTCGTCTTTCCTAATCTCCTAGGGTCTGATGCCTACAAATGAGGTCAAGAAAAATAAATGGTGGGAAACGTGAGAAGGAGGGGAGAGAGTAGGTAACAATGATTCAAACAGCAGAAAACAGGCCCTGCTTTGGTTGGGTCAGGCGGTCTTCATCCTGCCTCTAAACCACCCTTTGCGGAGTTGAGGATAAAAGTATTGACACAACCGTTTTCACAAACGGCTCGTTCCAGCAGTAACCATCTCTACTTTCTGTGCAGAGAGGGCGCATATCCACTCTCCATGCCCGTGGATTCACAGGCCCTCACATCTGCCCCGGTTCACATGGGGGCAAACTGCCCCGACCGCTGACCTCCGAGAGAACAGACAACATCTTGAAGCAGCAAACGGCAACAGCAACTAAACTATACATCTGAAGTCTATCCATTCATCTCAAAGAGTGCTGAAGTGCAAGATACTGAAACGCTGCACTCAGGTTGTGACACGAAATACCTGGTTCCTGACTTTTTGTAAGGCGTTTTGCACAAGAAGCTTACAATAGCACAAAGCTATTCTAACAGGTTCATGAAACATTTTTGCATAAACTAGAGGCACGGCCTGATTTAATGGCATTTGGAAACAATTTCTTTATAATAAAAGGCAAAACTTTTTTTCGTTTTCACTTCTAACGCTTCAGCGGAAATAACCGAGTTCCAAGAAAACAAAAGAGCCAATTAGCAAGTTCAGACCTGGAATCAGGTCTCCTCTGCAGGGCTTTTCCCACGAAGGTCCTACCCGGTGGTAAGGCCTTCGAACTACAGCTAAAGGCAGGTGGCTCTGGGTGTCTGGAGAATTCACAGAGCAACTCAGGCGACAGTGATTGGAACGAAAAGAAATTCTGCGCACGTAAAAGGCAGACCAAACCACGTTTTTCTAGATCCAGATCCTGCACACGACCTCCAGCGGAGCACGTGGAAGGCGGCTTCGCTATTTGGGGCTGGAATCCCTCGTGCCCACGGCCTCGCGGAGTCACCAGCCGTCCTGGATGGGGCGCTGCTCCAGGGGACCCCGAGCCCGAGCCTGAACCCCGGCCACGGCCCCCGACCTCGTGCGAGCGCGGCCTCCGCACAGCGACTGCAGAGGCGGACCGGATGGCCCGGCTCCCGCATCAGGAGCGCCCCCAGCCCCCTGGGGGTCCCGGCCGCGGCCTCGCAGCCCCACTGCGCGGAGGAGGAAGTCGGGCGACCCCGACTCGAAGGGGCGGAGCCGGCTCCCCGAGGCCACGCCCCCGAACCCCCCGCGGGGGCCGCGCCTCCGCCCGCTGCTGGGCCGCAGGCCGTGACCGCGCGATCGCTGCCTGCGAGGCCGCCCGGACGGTCCCAGGGCCAGGACGGGGCCTGGCGGTCACTCTGTGCGGGTCCGGGTGGCGGGAGAGTCAACGTGGAAACGAGCGTGGGAGGAATCGAAAACGATTCAAATGAGGATTTTCATGGAAATTAGATCACGGGCCCCATCGGCCTCAGGGGCTCAGGCGGACCTCAGTTCTCAGCCTGCCGGGGACCGGGCTCTCAGACCTTGGCTTCCGCTGCCCTCAGCTTCGGGCACCCCCTTGGTGTTCGGCCCATCCAGGGAGATTTTCGTTGTTACCGCCGATCTGGCCTCTCCCCGCTTCCTCGCTTGGCTCCGATCCGGGCTCTGCAGATACTTCCCCTCTGCCGGCAGAGGTACCCCGGCCCCGCGGGGCTGTCCACGACCTCCGGGCGGCCGAGCACCCCTGCCCCAGTCTCGCCAGGGTCCCAGCGGATGGGCGCCTCGGGGGACTCTCCACCCCCCAGGGGCCGCCGCCTCGCCCCAGCCTACGGGGGGGTGGGGCTGGGGGTGGGGCGGGGCGTGGTCTCCGAAACGTGCTTCTCCAGGGCGCCGGGGCTCAGCCCTGCGGGCGCTGCACCCACTGTATTTGCACCCCTTTCTCGCTCATCCTGTGTCACTAGGCGATGATTCTTTACACTAAACTTACATTAATGTAAGTCTGTAAGTTCTGTATATTAAGCCGTGCGAATCACTGCCCAGGTTCTGCCTCCGGATGTGGCCCTGCGGACAGACACACTATTCTCCGTTCTTCCAGGTTCTGTTTTGTTCTCTCTCAAATCCACCGTTTGTGTCTTGAATTCCTCAGGGAGGGTGCTGCTGGTCCGCGGCTTCCTCGAGTTGATAACTGCACCGTGAGCTCCCTGCAGAGGGCTGCGTCTGGGAGGTGGCCCCTGGCAGCGCAGCTGCGGCCACTGTTGTGCCCGGCTTGTCCTCAGACCTCAGCAGTCGAAGTTCCAGAGCCAGGAGGCTGGTGACTTTGGGCTGGGATTTCTCACGAGAGACTTCTTTTCCTTCCCGGAGGCCAAGCCAGGTCCTTCTCCCTTCCCTGGGACTTTTCATTGAGCCACCCTTCTAGGACCCCGTGTTGGATGGGACTCCATCCAGCTCTGCCCCAAGGTCTGGAATCATCCAAGCTAGGCTGCTGGCCTGGGGCAACGTTCCAGATGAATTATCTACACACCAACAAGAGCGTTTCCAGAACACACTACGTCCTGACTGTACCTCGTGTCTGGGCTTTGAGACACCAGTGCACAGATGAGGACAGGTCCACTGCCCTGGCCCTGACCAGCCTCTCACGGCGAGGAGCCCGGGAGGCCAGCCCTCAGTCGGCACAAGTCGCTGCCCTTTAGACGGGGGACGCCCAGGACACTGTCACGCCTCTCGCTGTGACCCCGGGCCCTAGACAAAGCTAGGTGTGCAAATCCTCTTCTGACAAAAGCTCCATGATTAAAAAAAAAAAAAGCAGCAGCTTGATTTTAGAGACATTTTAAACCTTGAAGACGACGTGTGCTTTCAAGGTAACAGAACCGAACCGCAGCAGGTAGAGCAGCTGTGTTTACCTGGTGGAAGCCCAGATAGTCCACGATCGTTGCTGACGCGTAGAATATCATCCCTTCTGCGCTTACCACCAGAGCAAAGCCGTGGAGGGACTAGAAAAAAACAAAAAATCGAGTTGGCTCCAAGATACATTTGTGAAATCATTCAAAATGAAAAAGTCAAGCGTTGATTCTGTTCGGCTTTTCAACCATTTCTCCCCCGTTTTGTGGTCTGTATTCATAACCTCCAGAAAGGCCCGCTTTTAATTTATTTATGACCATTTTGCAAAAGGTCCCAAGCTAGCAGATGACATGGGAACTTGGTCATGGTTTATAAGGCTCAAGACTAGGGTTCTTCTTTTTCTAATGATTATCAAATTTATGTTTTATAAAATACACACCATCACTATGAGATGACACGTCAGTACCTGAAACAGAACAGGAACCTTTATGCCACCTTGTGGATTTCCCCATTCATGCACCCTCCTCTGTACCATGTTCTGATTTTTCTAAGAATTTTTATCATGAAAAAATGTTGAGCTCCATCAAGTGCTATTTCTATATCTACTGAAGTCATCGCATAGATTTTCTTTAATCTATTAATGTGGTGAGTTACAGTGACAGATTTTCTGATGGTGAAATCATCCTTGCCTACATAGGGTAAACCTTATCTGATCATAATTTTTAACATGCTCTTGGAATTGATTCATTTCACTTACGAAATATTCATTTATATTTAAGGAAATCCAGCCTATAAGCTTCTCTCTTTATTTTGGTGTCAAGTATACCTAATCTTCCCTCTTTTTTCATTTTCTGGACCCAGTTATTTATGATGAGAATGATGTATTCCTTGAAAGTCTGGTTCGCCTCACCTCTAAGATCCTCCATTTTGGCTGCATTTTGGGAGAGATGGTGAGTGAAAGGGGGTGGATTTTAGTACCATGTCAGTTTATTTAATGGTTCTTAGTGTATTCAGGATTTTTTTCTTATATCAATTATGGCATTTAAAAATATTTTTTAGTAATGCACTCATTGCATCTTGATTTTAAATTTACTCATGTATGTTATTCACAATATTTTTATGATTATTAAATTTCAGTTATATCTGTGGTTATTGTGATGTGCTGTGTCGGGCTCGACTTAAAGTCTCTCTTTGTTCGAAAAGCAGGCCCTCCAGCCCCTCCTGCACAGGCTTCCCGGGACCATCCCTAGTGAGGATGCATGAGGGGCCACGGCCACCAGAGCGTGTGATCGACGTGCATTCTATCTACCTGACTCTATCTGCCTGTCTGGCATCCTCATCATCACTTTGATAAAGAACATGGCAGCACACTCTGTGTAGGTCCTGGTGAGTGTCAGGCACCATATGTGGAATAGCTCATTCAGTTCTGCATCACCTCCATGAGGTAGGAACAGTCTGATTCTGCTGGGCCAATACAGAAGCTGGAGGTAAGGGAGGTTCAGACAACTGGCCAGCGGAGTTCAAAATATTTCAGTCTGAATCTTTAACATACAGACATTTAGAGACTCTTTTTTTTTTTTTTTTTTTTAATTTTTTGGCTGCGCGGCGTGCATGATCTTAGTTCCCTGACCAGGGATCGAACCTGCGCCCCCTGCAGTGGAAGCGTGGAGTCCTAACCACTGGACCGCCAGGGAAGTCCCCAGACATATAGAGACTTTAACTTCTATGAAGTCTGTAGCTATCAGCAGTGTATTATAATACCCATTTCCCTTAATTCTTGACCATGCTAGATACCTTTTTCTTTTTTTTCTAATCTTTGCCAATTTTACAAGTGATAAATTATCTTACCATCATTATAATTTTCACTTCTTTGATTATTAATGAGATTGAAAAAAATTTCATACATTCATTGGTAACTTGTATTTCTTCTTTGGTAAACTGCCCGTGCATGTCATGTGCTGATTTTTCTATTAGGGTTTATACATATCAATATCCAAGAGCTTTTAAATGACTGATATCGAAGATTTCTAGGCAGCCACCTAAATTCAAATCGCCACACTTCTAAAAAATGATGGAGAACAACAAGAAGAGGTAAAACGCCACAAATCTGCGTCCCCATCATAATGAGAACACAGAGAGGTGAGGAGCTTCAAGTTATACATAAGCAGAAAAGGCAACATCAAGTCCCAGTAAGCTTACGATGACTGTTTCAAAAGACCAGAGCATAATCCCTCCTCAAGAAACTAGAGAGAGCGGAGACAATTAAATACAATGTAAGGAGAGGGAAAGAAAAATTTTAAATAAGAGAAAAAACAATGAAAATTGTTTAAGCAGTTAAACGATAAAGATTGTCAACAAAGTGAAGAATTGCTTCTTTAAAAAGATTAATAAAATTGATAAACTCTTAGCAAGACGGATCAAGAAAAATACAAACTACTGACACCAGGAATTTTAAAGAATACATCATTACAGATCCTATAGACATTAAAAAGATAGTGAGGAAATAATAAAAATGATACTCAAGAAATTAATTTACCAGAATTGACCCATTAGAGATAGAAACCTTAAAAGGTCAACTTCTGTAGAAGAAATAGTGTTATCAAGGAACTAACCCAGGATAATGCACCAGGCCCAGATGGTTTTAAAAAGGAATTCTACCAAATCTTTAAAAATCAGATAACACCAATGCCCCATATATTGTCTCAGAAATAGAAAGTGAAGGAAATTTTTTAATTCTTTTAAAGAAGTATAACACTGACCTTGATTATGATAAGGAAAATACAATAAAAATAAAATTGCTTACTTTGACTATTGGTGCAAATATGCTAAATAAAATATTAGCAAACAGACTTCAATTTCACATTAAGAAAAGAATACATCATGACCAAGTGAATTTATTCCAGGAATGCAAAGTTGGATATTAGGAAATATTAAGAAATTCATTAATATAATACTCCACATTTATAGATCTAAGGAGAAAAATCCACAATTATCTTTTTTTTTTTTTTTTTTTGGCTGTGTTGGGTCTTTGTTGCTGAGCGTGGGCTTTCTCTAGTTGTGGTGAGCGGGGGCAACTTTTCATTGCGGTGCGCGGGCTTCTCATTGGGGTGGTTTCTCTTGTTGCAGAGCACGGGCTCTAGGCGTGCGGGTTTCAGTAGTTGCAGCACGCAGGCTCAGTAGCTGTGGCTTGTGGGATCTAGAGCGCAGGCTCGGTAGTTGTGGCGCGTGGGCTTAGCTGTTCCACGGCATGTGGGATCTTCCCGGACCAGAGCTTGAACTCGTGTCCCCTGCATTGGCAGGTGGATTCTTAACCACTGGGCCACCAGGGAAGTCCCTATGATTATCTTTATAGATGGCAAAAAGCTTTCAACAAGAGTCAACGCTTGTTCCTGATAAAAACACACAAGAAAATAGGAATGGTGGATACATCTTAACATGGCAATGTTAAGTGTGTGCGTGTTGTGTGTGTGTGTGTCCATGTTATTCCTAAGGGAGCAACTTAATGGGGGAAAATTCTAGCTGTTTCCAGTATGATCAGGAAGCCAGGCAACGATGCCGATGACATCCCATACTGGGGTGTGTAAACTACACCCCCCGACGTAGAGCCTGTCACTGGTTTTGTAAATGAAATTTTACTCGAACACGGCCACACCTGTGCATTTACGTATTGCCTCGAGCCACTTCTGCACGACAACAGCAAGGCTGAGGGGTTATGACAGAGACAACATGGCCCAGGGGTCCCCAGTGCCCAGGCGGCACAGCAGGGGGTGAGCGCAGGGGGCCAGTGGGGGAAGCTTCACCCGCCGCTCCCCGTCGCTGCCCCTCACCAGCGTGACCACCTGAACCATCCCCCCAACCCCGTCCGTGGAAAAACTGTCTTCCGTGCAACCGGCTGCTCGTGCCCCAAAAGTTGGGGACCACTGATATGGCCCACAAAGTGTGAAATATTTCACCACCTGGCCATTTAGAGAAAAAGTTTGCTGACTCCTGTCCTGTAGTATCTGGGGGTGTTAACTGTTGCAACTAGAAAAGAGAAATCAATGGGAGGTATAAGAATTGAGAAAGTGAAACGATCGCTATTTGCAGATGATACCATGGTTTACTCAGAAAACCCTAGAGAATCAATGATAAAATAACTCAAATAAAAGAATTCAGTAAGCAGCAAGGATATAAAATTAAATATATATATGCAATAACCTTTACATATGAGAAAAATGACCGTATTAGAGGACATCATGGTGGATAAAACCCCATTTACAAAGACTCAGGACTTGTAAACTCAACAAGAAATGTGCAAAATCGATGCAAAGAAAACGTCAAAACATCTCAAGAGACACAAAATTATATGTGAACAAATGGAAAGACATCCTTTGTTCTTGGACTGGGTGACTCACCATCGTAAAGAAGCCCATTCTTCCTAAGTGAATTTATCAACAGAGTGCAATGTTGTCTATATCAAACTTTTTTATTGAACTATAGTTGATTTACAATATGGTGTTAGTACAGGTGTACAGATATATATATATATCTGAATTACTATATATATTTTTAAATATTCTTTTTCGGATTCTTTCCCATTATAGGTTATTACAAGATACTGAGTATAGTTCCCTGTGCTATGCAGTGGGCCCTTATGGTTTATCTATTTTATATATAGTGGAGTGTATATCCGATTTTTATGGAGCCAGCAAGTTGATACTAAATATGGAAAGTAAACATGCACTAACTGTTACAAAAACACTGAAAAAGAGAGTTAGGGAAGACTGTTATTTATTGTCAAAACATACAATCAGGGCTTCCCTGGTGGCGCAGTGGTTGAGAGTCCGCCTGCCGATGCAGGGGACGCAGGTTCGTGCCCCGGTCCGGGAGGATCCCACATGCCGCGGAGCGGCTGGGCCCGTGAGCCATGGCTGCTGAGCCTGTGCGTCTGGAGCCTGTGCTCCGGGAGAGGCCACAACAGTGAGAGGCCCGCATACCGCAAAAAAAAAAACAAAAAACATACCATCAGGCCTCCACAACTAAAGGAGTTGGGTGCTGGCGCGTGAATAGACAAGCGCGTCCATAGCCTGGGGTAGGAAGCCCAGAGCAGGTGCAAGTACAGGTGGAAAGGTGGTGTCATCCCAACTACCAGACAAAGACGGGCTTTTCAATAAATGGTTCTCCACTGAGATTTTGTCTGTCTGTTTAATAGGCTGAGTGATCCTCTTGTCGGGGAGCATCACCCATTCCAGATCTGCGCTCAGCCACCACGCCTCATTCCTTCACGGCGATGATGGACCTGGTGTGCCGTGCTGCGTTCAGGATGGCTTCATCTAGTCTCACAAGTAAAACGGGCTGAATTTCTCCCGAGCGCCGTCTCTGCCTGGTTTTAGTACAGGGTTCCTGACTGCACAGAATCAGCTGCCCCTTCCCTCCTTTTCCGTGCTCTGGAATGGCTCTGGAATGGTATTTTCTGTCCCTTAGAGGTTTACCTAAACTTTGCTTTTAAAACAAGTGGACCAGATACCAGAGAGGCAACGGTCTGCGCAACAGCCACCCTGGTCAGCGTCCCTTCAGCTCCTGCGGCCAGAAGGCTGGAGACTCCACCGTCCAGCCCTGCCCCAGCCAACCCGCGGCCCCGGAGGCTGCTGTGTGCTCAGGCTTCGGCCTTGTCTTTCTGGTTTTCTCCCTACGCTCTTTCAGTTAATTTTGTTGCATATTTTCTGCCTTCTTCACTTCACATGAGGATGGCACTTTTGTTTCAGATGTGTGTGTTTCTCTGCCGTTGGGTGTCGGGGGCAGGGGGGACACGGAGCTGCTGACTGGCGTCCGGCTTAAACGGAGGCCCCAAAGTGACATCACACCACACACAATTCACGAGGAACCCCCCCTGTAAAGGGACGCAGCCTTGCAGCCTCAAACGAGACAAAGCCACAACTTAGCCATTAAAGTATAACTCAGAGAAGAAACGTCGCAGCACTCAGGAAAAAATACAATAAACACTCGACAAAGATCTCATTCAAGAGGGAAGCACTGAGATATTAAACCAGCCTAAGACATGTCTGAGACACTAGGTGCTCACAGGCAGCTGGGATAAGAGTGCTGCGTTAGATGCAAGATTAAAATCCCCCCGGATGATCTCTGAGCAGCCCTGTGCCCGCATGACTTGAAAAGGAGGTGCCATCCACCTTTTCACTTTATTTCAAAATTCTGGACAACTTTCTGACACAGCGGTGCAAACACCAGGGTGGTGACTTTGCGCTGAGTTTTCTGAGCAAGAAACAAACCCAAGCCTCCCACAGGCCCCAGCTGCACCTCTGCCCTAAACAGTGTGGCCCTGGTGAGCACGTCTCATCGCAAAGCCCGTTATCACTCACCCACCCCAAACCCCAGTGAACTGGAAACCGACCCCGGGTGACACCCATGTTCACCAGAACGTCTCCCGAACCAGACAGACTGCGTCATTTGTCACTGTCAGTCCTGTGCGGCTCCCGGGAGGTGTCTGGCCCCACTGTCCTCACGTCTTTGAGCCGCAGATGCAAAGTCCAGCGTCTGCCTGGATCTCATCCCGGTGGGCTAGTCACGAGTCTGTGAATACGCCGACACCCAGTGTTTCTTGGTGGGGGGTGGGCTGGGACCTACGAAACGTTTGGGATGTTCTATGGTTAACAAAGGGCCCACCGTTCCTCTATGTTGACTGGCCCTTTCCCTCCCCGTGTTTGGGTCAATCGCTAGCACACGAAGCAGACCCCGAAGGCAGGCTGTGGAGAGCCTCGTCTGCGAGTCCTTCCCACCCACACTGGCGGCCAGCCCGGAGACGGCAAGTCTGGACAGCGCTTGGTACGGCCTCTGCGCCACTTCAGGGATGCTTCACCTGCAAATGGAAAACCTTCGCACTCCCTTCCACCGGTCTGGAGGATTTTCCGAAGCACTGTCACTCTCAGAATCTGAGATGAATCTGGGCCACTGAGGCTCGGATTCCTGTGCTCCTCAGACACTGAGCCAACCGAGACACTGCGCTTTGTAACGCCAGGTTTTCTTAGATTGCGGTAAAATCTGTATAACAGAAAACTCACCATTTTAGTCACTTTTAAGTGCACAACTCTGTGGCACATTCACACGGCGGTACGGCCATCTCCACCATCTCCAGAACTTTCACATCTTCCCAAACTGACACTCTGCCCCGCCCCCAGCCCGGCCCCGCCATCTACAACCTCCTCCGGGGACCTCCTAAGTGGACTCGCGCAGGGCTCCTCCTTCCGAGACGGGCTTGTTTATTTAGCGCCACGCCCCCAGGTGCACCCGTGATGAAGAACATGTCAGAATCTCCTTCCTCTTTAAGGCTGACGGATATTCCACTGCCTGTGCGCACCGCCTCTGCTTATGCATCATCGCCTGATGGGCGTCTGGGCCGCTTTCAGCTCCCGGCTCCCGAGGACGATGCTGCCGTGAACAGGGGCCCCAGCAAGACGTGAGCACGCTTTCGGGAAGGAAGGCGTCTAAAGCAAGGAGGAGAGTTCACGGTCTTCTTTCCCTGCAACACTGCCTGGGAGGAAGTTGGCGTGTGATGGGGCGGACCTGCCGCCCGCTCAGAGCTGGGAGTCTTTCCAGAACGAGGACGGCGCCTGTGTTCTCACTGGCCCTCCTGCGCTGGCTTCGAGCGCCTCGCCTGGGAAACCCGCGGTTCCTGCGCTGCTGGGATTTGATCGGAATGGGCACCTGCCTCCCTCCCTGGCCCGTGCCCATGCCCAGCGGGCTCTGATGGCCGAGGCCCCGGGGGCTGGTGCCGCCCATGGTGGCCGTGGCTGTGACCCTCAGACAAGGAAAGCGAGCTCTGGCCTCCGCAGGCCTTGCGTCTTATCAGGAGCCGGCCGCAGCGCCCCAGGAGGGGGCCCTCGGGGCTCTACGGTGCCCCTCTGCCGGGGGTCTGGGCAGAGGCGGGTGGGCGGTGCTGGGTCCACCTCGGGACTGTCAGCAGACCGTATCCATCCTTCTCAGAGCCTCAGCTCAGCACTGACCAGGGAGAGGTGATGTCACCAGTGGCCACGCGGCCCAGGTGACTGAGCGCAGACACCTCACGGGGCTGGGCAGCGGTGGCCGCGAGGGCCCCTGCCGGCCCTGCTCCGCCCTCCCGGCCGACGCCGACCGCGCCCCACTTTCTGCGCCGGGCGACTCCGTGATTCGGGGGTCCACACCTGCGTTTCTGGAAGGCACGTGGGCCCTCGCCCGGGCAAGCTGCCGACTCGGTGCGTTCCCCCGCCACGGCCCCCGGCAGCGGGAGGGGGCAAGGTGGGTGCTGGCTGTGCCACCAGCCCTGGCACAGCATCTCCCATTTCAGAGGCTGCACAGACTCATGACATCCCACTAATAATAGTCCAAAGACCAAAGAAATGTTCAGGGTTTGAGTATATAAAATGCCTTCTCAAAAAAGATTTTACGAGATTAGTCACGACCAAAAACAACCTTAATTTTAACTCCTAAGGCAGAAATTTGAAAAAGAAAAAAGACCATAAAATGCTGTTTGCCGAGTCATATGGATTCAATATCAGATTGACGTTCTGGTCCAGAACCATCACGCCAAATACTTTTGCACATGTGGGACCGACTTTCAAATATGCGTCGCAAACATTTGTTTGTTTTCTCTCTCTCTCTTTTTAATCCGACAAGACTTTTGTGTTTTTTTAAACACGGTACATGGAAAATGAGATCACTTTTCCAAGTGGAAAAAAGAATTTGGCCCCCAGCGGAAGGCTGCACCTTTTTAAGGGGAGACACAACCACATCCACAGTCAATTACTAGCGGTCACGGGCCCTGCACCTGCCACCGCAGGGCCTGCCACCCGCTGTGCCCCCCACGCCGCTGCCCCGGCCCCTCTTCAGGGATCAAGGCAAACCGGGGGGAGAAAGCGGAACTGCCTTTTGCCAACCCTTGAATATCCTGATCTCTTCCAGCCCAGGCAGAAAAAATAGCCAGCATGTACTTCAAAGATTGCTCGTCAAGGTCACGGCAGAGGAAAAAGAAGAGGGAAAAAGGAACAATTCCAACCGCCCCTCTCACCGCCCCTCCCTGGAATGAAGGGAAGTTGGGAGCTGCGCCCTCCCCTGAGAGCCGTTGCCACGGTTACAGAGCAACACCGCAGGGCCAGGGCCGCCAGTCACGCGAGCGAGCGAGGGGCACCGGGCCTGTCGGGCAGCCAGCAGCTCGGCCCTGCTGGAGCCAGATCACTCGCGGGCCTCGCAGTGGGGCCTGAGTGCGTGCGAGGCGCTCCTGCTGGGAGCGGATCGCTGGCTGTTTATAGATCCCACAAACAGTAAACTTGGCCTTGGGCTCCTGCCATGGAGCGGCTACGGCACTTGAAAGCAGTTCTCGCAAGATGCAGTTGGCTGACAGGGGCAGGACCACGAGGGTGGAGGCAGGTGCGGACCCCCAGGCCCTGGGAGCTACAGCCTCGTGCTAGCACAGCCCCTGCTCTGGCCATCAGCTGCCCAGGGCCCCCCAGGTCTTTCTCTCCAGGTGAGCGTCTTGACTGTGGCACAGACACCTGGGCGGTGGAGGTGCCTGGGCGGTGAGCTCGGCCCCGGGCCCTGCCAGCCTCCCTGTGGCTGGTGGGAGTGGAGCCCAGACCCGGACACAGAACGTGGCCACCGCAGACATCTCTCTTCCTTCCCTGGGGGGACGCAGCTATTCAAAAAGCACCTCAACTAAGTGCTGCCTTCTCAGCTGTGTGACCTTGGACAAGCCAAGGGGCAGAGCAGGGCCTGAGTGACCACAGCGACAGCTGACCAGTGAGCCCTGCACAGTGACCCTGGACGGTCAGGGGCTCCTGGTGGACAGCCGGGGGGCTGTGGGGGACAATCAGGGGCTTCACAGTGGAGAGTTCTGGGGGTCTCAAAGCCACGGAGAGGCCCTGCCCAGCCAGGCCCCAGGCAGCTGAACTGCCTTCAGGGGCGGAGCGAGGAGCTGGGGGTTTCTGACCCACAGGGAGGGCGCCGAGCGGACAGAAAGCACAACCTTCCGGCCACGGTGGGACGCAGCCTGGGCGCGGCACCGCCCTCGGGCCGCTCGGTGCACGGCCAGGCCGGCGGGCTGCGGGCTGCGGCCGCCGGGCAGCGGGGGAGCAGGCTGCCCTTCCCGGCTGCGTCCACCTGCGGGCCAGCTCCCACGAAACCGCGGGCACTTTTATTTATGTCTGTCGAACCCCTGAAAGAAAAGCCACGGCCAGGGAGTTTGGGAACAACAGGATCAGCGGTCACAACAGAAGGTGAGAAAGCGTGATTTCTCTGATCACAGAGACCCAAGCGGGCGACAGAGCAGCCCGTGCGGCAGCCTGCTCCGCGGAGGCCCCGGAAAGGTGTGGCTGCAGGCGTGAGGACATCAAGGGATTCTCCCCGGCGCCGTCGAGCCGGGGATCCTGGGGCTGCCCAGCCCGGATCCCCAGACACGCGCCCGTCAGCCCCACCAGCGCCGTGCTTCAGCAGCCGGGGGCCAAGGGGCTGTGCGGCCCGCCTCCCCCAACAGCCACCCCGAGACCCTCGCTCCTGGGTCGCCCGGCCCCCCCACCCCTGCCGGCCCTGCTCCGCCCTCCCGGCCGACGCCGACCGCGCCCCACTTTCTGCGCTGGGCGACTCCGTGATTCGGCCACGCGTGCTCGGGGGTCCACACCTGCGTTTCTGGAGGACGCGTGGGCCCTCACCTGCGCGCCCGGCACCAAGGGGCCGAAACCGCAGCAGGGAGCCCCCGTCCACGACCTGCCGGGAGCCGACACCCTCGGGCCCCCCGGCGACTTCTCCCAACCAGGGGAAGGGGTTTCTAGGTCTTTCTTTAGAAGAGCGACGGCCTGAAGGTGAGAAAGTCTCCGCTCTTGTTCCCAGCGGGTCACTTGTGGTTCCTGAGAACTTCCCGGCAATTGTGCTGGCTTTTCCAGAAACCACGCCAGCACGGGTTGGCATGGGTCGATGGCCTGCTGAGTGTCTACGAGGCTGCTCTCACGCCATTTCCGCGGGGTCCGTGGGTGCCGCGGGGTCCAGGCTGCGTGGGTCACCTTCACAGGCCCAAGGCTGGCGGTGGGAATGGGTGAAACCCCTTCACCTCGGAGAGTCAGCACATCTGCCCGTTGGCCACCCCCTCCCCTGAGGATTTTATCATTTTAACCTTAGGATCCTGCTCCAGCCTCGAACTCAGAAACCAAACACAATCCAATGAGTCTGAGCCTCCCCTCCGGCTCCTTTTAACTTCCTTTGGCATCCAGATTAAGCACGGATGCAAGGCTTCTGAGTGGGCGCAGGACGGGCCAACACGGGCTCTGGCCCCTCCCCGAAGTCAGCCCACGTTATCCAAACGGGAGTGAGCCCCAGAAAGGCCACGGGGACCCCAGGACGCTCAGGGCTGTCTGGGTCAGAACGAAGAGGAGCTGGGGTCGGCAGCCTGGGGCGGGGGCTCTGGGGGAGCAGAGAACAGGGAGCAGAAACCCTTTTGATGGTCTCCTGTGGCCCCTCCCCCAGCTGCCTGGGGACAGTCTGCCTGGTGGGATGGCAGGGGCAAGGGCGTAGGGCCTACAGCTGAGCTGCGCGTCGCGCACTCACCCCTCCCTGCCCGCCCTCCACAGTCTCATGCGAACCCCAGGCCAGGGCTCCTTCCGAGGTGGCCCTTTCTAAAGGGGGGCCCTCACCAAGGAGGCAAACCCACCGCCCAGCCCCTGCCCTCCGACCCTCCCTCCTGCCCCCAGCACACAGCTGCTCAGGGACAGAGCACACAGGGACAGGAGACCGCCTGGCAGACGCCCGGCAGGTGGGGCAGCACAGAAAAGAGACCAAAGGTGAGACAAGCGTGAATTTACATAAATATATATAAGGAGATAAGGAAATAGATTAGCAAAATCAAATAAGAAGAAGAAATAGTAGAAGCAAACCAAGGGGAACTATTTATTAGGTATGAGAATATGTAAGGAAGAAAGAAAACAGTTGGGGGTGTGCTGTGATGGGTACAAACCTGGAAGATCAGTCCTGAAGACAGCAGAGAAGGGAAACCAGACAGAACACAGAAGTAAGACCAGTAGATGGGAGATACTGCCCAGGAATAGCTGGGTAAAGGCGGCTCCAGAGGTAGAGCCAGTAACGGAGAGGGACAGTATTTGATGCAATGATGGGGGAAAAAAATCCAGATTAAAGAAGAAAGACCTCAGATGGAAAGAACTTGGAGCACCGCACCAAGCAGACAAAACAAGACGAAAGACACATTACAGTGAAATTCAAGAATATCAAGGCCAAGAATATCAGGCTCACAAAAGCTCAAGAGGGAGCCAGAGCGGAGCCACTGCAGAGAACGAGCCTCGGACCCCACCGCAAACAACGGGACAGGATTTTTGAAGGTTGAAGGAAAAAACTTTGAACCTAAAATTCTATACCCCACCGAACTGTTATCCAAGCGTGCAGGTGCGGGGCGAGATGCAGGAAGATTTCACGTCAAGACCCTCAGTGAAAGCACTGAGCGGAGGCCCCCAAAGCAAGAAGCACATCTGGGGGCTGCGAGGAGCGCGACCCACATCCTGCACCTCAGAGGGGCCTTGAGAAGTCAGGAACACAGACCAGATCTGTGCCATCCGCGGTTCAACCTCTGGACAAAGTCCCTGTGTCCGTGCGGGGCCCGCGGGCCTGGACAGATGCGGGCCTGCTGGGGAGACACCAGCCCTGCTAAATCTAGGGGGTCAAAGAGAAACCTGCTTGGAAAGACCTGCTCTGAAGGTGATCCCCCGAGAACAAAAGCAGAGCGTGTGACTTAAACTAGCATGAGAAAGCTCAGCCAGAATGGGGGGCTAGAGAGCAGAAACAGAAACCAAGGCAAGTGCAGTCAATAGAAAACACAAAACATGAGGGCAGAAATTGGCCCCCAAACAAGGGTAATTACAAGAAGAATAAATGGGCTGGACTCGCCAACTGTAGGATCCCCCAACAAACACTGCAAGAGAGCCACTTCACCATAAAGGAAACCTGACGCTGAAAGTACGGGGAGGGGTCCCAGCTGCAAGGACACCAGAAGGCCGGGCCGCTTGAACGTCTGGACTCTAGCGGGACGAGGGTTAGAGTTAAACGTGCAGGATGTGCGAGCCACGGGCCCCGGAGCCCCGGCCAGGCTTCCTGCTAGAGCAGCCGCCTGGAGCCAGGCTGGCGTGAGCTGCCAGCTGACGGCTCACAGAGCTGCTGCCCCCGGCTTTCCCCAGGTTTCAGGCGTCCGCGTGTCCCCGCCGCCACTGCAGCCCTCGCTTCCGCTCTGCCGGGGGATTGAGCTGCGTCATGGTTCTGCTGGAATCCACCCGGCGTCTGGGCTCGCAGACTCTTCTGGGGGGTTGAGGCGGGGGGAACGCGCTGTCCTCAGTGACCGCAGGGCTGGGCCTTGTCTCCCTGGGGGACAAGCCTCCCCCCACAGTGTCTGGTCCACCGCCTTCTCCCTCCACCCCTCCTGGAGGGGCCTTGGGCTCCAGGTCCCCACCTGCCGCTTGGTCACGGCCTGGTCCATGCGGAGGAAGTGGAACGGGGGGGGCCGGGATGCCGGGGCTGTCCTCACTCCCCGCCGCCACGCCGAGGACAGGCAGGCACAGGTGGACCCCCGGTTGGAAGCCCCCTCCCCTGAGGCACCTTCTCACGGCCTTCCAGCCCCCACCTCCTTGTCTCTGAGCCCAGACTCTCCTGTCCTGGGTGCAGAACTTCACAGAGGCGAACACCTGGTCCTTCTCATCCTCTGTGCTGGTCACCCAGCGGGGCCTTTCGGGGTGGAAACTCAGTCCTGGGCTCTGGGAAACCTTCGGGGTTGCTTCCTTGATGATTTCCTCCCCTGCGGTCTTTCTGGAGCTCAGTTATGCAGGTCCCATGGGGCCTGGCAATTCCCTGACTTCCCTCTGTTATTCTCCGCTTATTCTTCTCTTACGCGTGGGAGGACTCTAACTCCAGACCCTTCTACTGGATTTCTAGGTGTTGCTCTCATGCTTTTATTGTTTGAGTTCTTTTAAGATCTCCGAATGGTCGCTTTTACAGCTACCTGTGTCCCCTGTGTCCGAGGGGCTCGAGGGCCTTATGGTCTGCCTGTCTGGTCATCTCCACTTTGCACGTCTATCTCCTCCAAGCTGACTTTCCTCCTGGATCTTGTGTTTCGCTCCATCAGCCTCTTTTCCAGAGGCTCCAGGATCCCTGTGTGCGCTGGATTTGAGGAGTGGGTTCGGGACAGCCGACAGGAGGTCCTTCCTCTGCTGAGCGCCCAACCCCAATTACTGCATGTGCTCAGAACCAGAACGTGGGAGGCACGCTCAAGGGGAAGGCAAGAAACTGATGCCACCTCTGACGTGACGCGAACAGCGGAGTGACCAGGTAAGGGATCCAAAGCAGCTAATATGACCCTCCTCCGTGAGATAAAGGTAGCACTTTGAAATGAAAACAACAAAAAAGATGAAAAGTCTCAGAAGAGAAACAGACACTATAAAAAAAGACCCAAATGAGAATTTTAGAACTGAGAAATAAAATATATGAAGTAAAATTTCCACTGGATGGGCTCAATGGCAGAATGGAGGTGACAGAGAAAAGGGTCAGTAAAGACAGATAATAGGAAGTATCCAGCCTGAGAGAGAAAATATTGGAAAAAAGTGAAGAGAGCCTCAAGGACCTGTGGCCCAGTGTGAAAAGGCCTAACACCCAGGCCAGTGGAGTTTCTAAAATAAAAGAGAAAGAGGTTGGGGAAATAAAAATATTTGAAGAGTACGGCTGAAAACTTTCCAAATTTGGTGAAAGACATAAATTTACAGATTCAGAAAGCTCAGCAAACGCTAAACAGGACAATCTAATAAACCCAGTCCCAAGCACATCAAAATTAAGCATCAAAAGTCAATAGAGATACTGAAATGGAATACTAATAAATATTACTAAAATCAAAAAGAAGGCAGAAAAGATGGAAACAAAAAATAGAAAAATTATGAAACGGTAGACTGAAATCCTATAATATCAATGATTACCCTAATATAAATGGCCTCACACACCAATTTAAAACAAAAAATACCGTCAGACTGAACTTAGAAAAACAAAAAAAGGTCCGAATATGTAGTGCCAACAAAAGAAAGATATACATTAAATATAATAATACAAATGGACTAAAAGTAAAAAGATGAAGCAAGACGTGCCAAGGAAACGTTAACTAAAAGAAAGCTGGAGCAGCAATATCAGCGTTAGACAAAGCGGACTTCAGAGCGAAGACAATTACCAGGAATAAAGAGGCCTTTTACATAATGATAATGATAGAAAGGTCAATTCATGAAGAAAAGATAATAATCCTAAGTGCGTTTGCAACATACAGCAGAACTCCAAAACACATAGAGCAAAAACTGGTAGAACTTAAAGGAGAAATACAAAATTCCACAATTATACCAGAAGATGTCTTTCAGGTTAAGACTAGACAGAAACTCAACAAGGATATAAAAGCCATCAACGTCATCAACCAACTTGACGTGACTGATGTTTATAGCACACCTCAGTCAAGGACAGCAATCTGGTGGGGGCCCCTTCCTGGCTCACAGATAGCCGTACCCCTTGTGGTAGAAGGGGCGGGGGACTCTCTGGGGTCTCTTTTTCTGTGCACATGCACAGATCCCATTCAGGAGGGCTCCACCCTCATGACCAAATCACCTCCCAAAGACCCCACCACCAAACACCATTGCACTGGGATTTAGGTCTCCAATCTGGTATGAAGTTGAATTATATTAATTTGGGGGGGGGGAATACAAGTATTTGGTCCATAGCAACAATCAATGAAACCAATAGCTGTGTCTTTGAAAAAAAACAATAAAATGAATACACGTCTAGCCCAACTGACTAAGAAAAAGTAAGAGAAGATGCAAATTACCGATGAAATGAGAAAGGAGACATAGTGACAGAACCCACAGACATTAAGAAGGCAACAGAGAGCCCACGGTGCTGGACTGCAGAGGCTGGGGGACGTCTGGGAGGCGCTGCGGGGCCTGGGAAGCCGCATTCCGTGGAGGGGAGGGGGTAATGGGAGAAGACTGGGCCCAGGTGCCCCAGGGCCCTTATAGGGGGAGGGGGCGGCCTCCCTGCCTACCCGACAGCCCTGTGTGGGAGTGGGCTGGTAGGATGAGTAGGCCGGCTGGTGGTGGGCCCGGCGGGGCCCTGAGGGGCTGCCTGCGTGCTAGCGGCCCCTGCTGGGTACATGTGAGCTGGAGGGATAGAGGAAAGAGCTCACCACCCCGAGGCGGGGGGGGACGGCGGGGGCCCTCCTCTTATTTTTCCTTCTCCTTATGACTTTTGGAACCAAGTTTGTGTTTCACATTCTCACAGAAGGATAGTAAGTGAAATCAACAAAGATAGGAAAGGCCCCCCGGAATGTCACACTCTCCGAAGACCAGTCACACCCAAACTGAGGGGTTCTCTGCAAGACGACAGGCCAGTGCTCTTTGGGAAGTCAGTGTCACAGAACCCCAGGGTAGGCCAAGGAACGTTCTAGATTAAAGGAGGTGAGAGAGGCAGGACAGCTAAACACGTGACGGGTTTCCTGTTCGCACAGACGGGGCACTGGGACCGTGTGGGAGCTGAGTCGCCTATGGACACAGTCACAACACGGCCTCACAGCCCTTGGTCCGGCATCTGTGCCCAGGCCGCGGGGGGCATCCTGGTTTAGCAAATGCACCGAGGCCTCTAGGAGTAAAGGGCATCACGCCTGCCACGCACCCTAAATCGGGTCAGAAGAGAAAATGAGTGGAGAGAGGGCAAGTGCTAACACGGAAACGTCTGGGAATCTGAAAAATTCTTTGTACCGCTCTGTCAACTGTTTCGTAAGTCTGAAATCACACCAAAATAATAAAAGAAGAAAGAGGTTTTAAAAAAGCAAAGAAAAGGGCAACTTGGGAAAACCATGAACAACTTTGTACCCATAAAATCAATAACATAGATGAAATAGACCAACTCTTTGAAGGATACAAACTACTGAAGTTCACACTAGACTAGATAACCTGAATAGTCCTTTATCAATTAACAAAACTGAATTCATAGTTTAATCTTCTATGATTAAAACTATGATTTGAATTATTAAACTTCTAAAGAAAACTCCCAGACCAGTTGTCTTCTCTGGTGAATTCTAATAAGCATTTCAGGAGGAAATAATACCAATTATACACAATCTCTTTCTTTCAGAAAAGAAAAGAGAGGGGAACCGGCTCAAATAGTTTTATGACGCCTCCACTAACATGACACCACATCCAGACAAGAAAAAAACAAAAATGTTTCTCATGAACATAAACACAAAAATCCCCACAAATATTACCAAATTTAATCCAGCAATATATAAATAAGATCTATCCTGGGCATGCAAGGTTGGGTCAGCATTTGAAAATTGATTAATATAATTCACAATATTAACAGACTCAGGAAGAAAAATCATGACCATCTCAACAGACGTAGAAAAAGCATCTGACAAAACTAATCCATTCATAATAAGAACTCTCAGAAAACAAGGAATAGAGGGAAATTTCTTAATCTGATATAAGGCATCTATAAAAAGCAAAACAAGCAAAAGACTGAAGTTTTCTCCCTAAGGTTAGGGAAAGGCAGAGGTGTTCTCTCTCACCTCATCTACTCTATGTTGCAATGAAAGTCCTAGGAGTGCAATAAGGTAGGAAAAATAAAGCATGGAGCTTGAAAAGTAGATAAAAGCTGTCTCTATTCTCAGAAAACATGATGATCTATGTAAAAATTCCCACAGAATCTACAAAAAAGCTCCAAGAATTACAGATGAATTCAGAAGGGTCACAGGCAAAAAGTCAACCTAGAAAAATAAATTGTATTTCTGTATACTAGTAATGAAAATAGAAATTAAACAACAGCTCCACGTACAATAGCAATACAAATGTTAATAGTAAATACGGAGGTATAAATCTAACAATATACACAGGCTCTTTAGGCTGAAAGCTATAAAACGCTGATGAAAGTAATAAAAGACCTAAATTAATGGGAGACACTGTTCATGAATTGGGAGAGTAGTGCTGTCAGGCTGTCAATTCTCCCCAAGCTGATCTGCTACTATAACACAATCCCAGCCAAAATTCCAGCCAGAATTTCTATAGCTGTCAACAAGCTAATTCTAAAGTTTATGTGGAGGGACTTCCCTGGTGGTCCAGTGACTAAGCCTCCATGCTCCCAATGCAGGAGGCCCAGGTTTGATCCCTGGTCAGGGAACTAGATCCCACATGCTGCAACTAAGAGCTCGCATGCCACAATGAAGATCCCGCACGAAGATCCTGAGTGCCGCAACTAAGACCCAGAGCAGCCAAAAAAATAAATAAATATTTTTAAAAATAAAATAGGGCTTCCCTGGGGACTTCCCTGGTGGCGCAGTGGTTAAGAATCCACCTGCCAATGCAGGGGACATGGGTTCGAGCCCTGGTCCAGGAAGATCCCACATGCCACGGCGCAACTAAGCCCGTGCGCCACAACTACTGAGCCTGTGCTCTAGAGCCCGTGAGCCACAACTACTGAGCCTGCATGCCACAACTACTGAAGCCCGTGCTCCTAGAGCCTGTGCTCCACAACAAGAGAAGCCATCGCAATGAGAAGCCCACGCACCGCAACAAAGAGTAGCCCCTGCTCGCCACAACTAGAGAAAGCCTGTGTGCAGCAACAAAGACCCAATGCAGCCAAAAATAAATTAATTAAAAACAATAATAATAAAATAAAATAAATAAAATTTATGTGGAGAATTGGGAGATTAGGATTGACATACATACACTACTATGTTAGAATAGCTAACTAATGAGACCTACCGTATAGCACAGTGAGCTCTACTCAATGATCTGTGGTGACCTTAATGGGAAGGAAGTCTAAAAAAGAGTGGATATATGTATACGTATGACTGATTCACTTTGCTGTACAGCAGAAACTAACAAAACATTGTAAAGCAACTATACTCCAATAAAAATTAATTTAAAAAATAAAAGACATAATACTTGAACTCTCAAAAAAATGAAATAAAATTTATGTGGAAAGACAGAGAAACCAGAATAGCCAAAACAATTCTGAAAAAGGACAACAAAAAACAGGGGCCAATTCACACTGTCTGATTTCAGGACTTATTATAGAGCTATATTAATTAAGACAGTGAGCGACTTATTTGTGAAAGGTCAGACACACAATCTATGCACCAGGACAGAGGGTCCAGAAACAGACACAAAAATGTGGCCAACTGATTTTTTACGAAGGTGTAAAGGCAATTCAGCGGAGAAAGGATCAACTTTCAAATAAATGGTTCTGAAAGAACTGGAATTCATATGCAAAAAAAATAAATCTTGACCTATGCCTCCCACTTAACACCAAGTTAACTAAAAATGGATTACAGACTTCAGTGTAAAACTTAAAACTGAATGTAAGAGTATAAAACACTGGACTCAAACATAAAAGAAAAATCTTTGTAACCTTAGGGCAGGTAAAGAGTTGTTGCACGTGACACCAAAATCATGACCTATCTTTAAAAAACGGATAGATTGGACTTTGTCAAAGTTAAATACTTTCACTCTCTGCAAGGCCTTGTCAAGAGAATGAAAAGACAAGCCAGGTTGGGAGCAAATACTACAGAACCTACATACAACGAGGACACTTGTCCAGGACATTTTTATGAGCTCTAAACTCAACAGTAAGAAAGCAAACAACCTGACTTTTTTTTTTTTAGTGGACAAAGACTTGAACAGACAGTTTACAAGGAGGATCTATGGACGGCAAACAGACACATGAAAAGATGCTCAGCATCATTAGTCATGAGGGAAATGCAAACTAAAACCATAGTGAGAGTCCAGCTATTAAAACTGCTTTGAAATACTGTGCAAACCAGGGACTTGCAGCAGCTGGCACTCCCGTTCCCTGCTGGTGGGACACGTCGGCACAGCTACCTTGGAAAGCAGAGTGGCAATTTCTTACAAAGTTAAGCACACACATATGTAGGTATCATCCAAACAAAAGGAAAATCTACGTTCAGAGAAAAACCTGTGTGTGAATGTTTATCACAGCTTTACTCATAGTCAGAACATCCCGGAAACAACCCCGAGGGCCTCAGCAGTTGGGTGGGCAAGCGCTGTGAGACGCCCACAACGTGGGTGACGCACACTCGGGCGCAGGGCGTAGCAGCGGAGCCTGGGGGCGGGTGTGACTGCAAATGGACAGCAGGAGGGGAACTCGGGGGTGGAAGAATTGCTCAGTGTTGCCCACCCTATACTCCCCAAAAGAACTCCGTTCGGAAATGTCCCGTGCAGCACAGGACACCTGAACTCCAGCCAGGGCCAAGTGATCAGAGTGTCTTCCGGCCGGACAGGCCTGAACTCGTGGCTCCTGCAGGCACGTTGTCCCGTCCCCACTGAACCAGACGGCCCTGCAGCCCAGCTTAGACAGAGGATGAGCCCCGGGCATGGCACTGACCACACACCCAGGGTCGGCGCTTCCAGAACCACGTCTGCCCTCGTCCCCCACTCCCACGCCTCCTCCACCCCTCCCAGTGCCTGTAGCAAGCGCTCACTGGCGGCAGCTCTGCTGAGCCCTGGCTTCCCCGGGGGAGCCTCCAAACACGGACCAGGAGACTGGGCGTCCGGTCCCACCCCAACGGGGACCCCGGACAAGCCCCTAACGGCTCCAGTTCTTGGTCGTTTCATGTTAAAATCACAGGTGTTAGACCACAGTCACTCTTTTTTTTTTTTTTTTTTCCTTTTTTTGCAGTACGCAGGCCTCTCACTGCTGTGGCCTCTCCCGTTGCGGAGCACAGGCTCCGGACTCCATTCTCCAAAATGGAGCAGGCGGGTGGGCACCGTTCTGGCCCGGCCAGAGAGCCCAGTGGGCAGGGGGTGCGCCAGGGCAGGCTGTGGTGCCCAGAGCAGATGGGCAGCAGACCCAGACCCCTCAGCCTCAGCACCTCTTCTTGAGAAAGTCCACCCGGCGGGTAGCTCCCCAGACGTCCCCAGACCAGACACAGGACGCGCCGCCTCCCCCGGCCACAGGCCCCCAGGAGCTTGTGGGGACCTGGGAGTCAGGCCTGGTCATCCCATCTTGGGCTTCAGCCTCAGCCAGGACGCAGGGCGGCCGTGCACGTCCTGAGGCCCCAGGGAAGACTTAATAGTCCAGGCTTCGAGGCACACCCGTGAGCAGAAAGGCCCAAGACGCCCCCGCCCGCCCCGCCCCCGCCCGAAGGTAGCACAGCCTCGCGGTGCCACAGCTCTGCACCCACTGGACAAGCAGGAAGAGCGTGGCCCCGAGCACTAACTGGGAGACGGGCTGCGCGCATCGGCTTCTGTATTTATAGCTCAGAACAACGGTTTAAAAAAAGATTTTATGGCTAAGATGTCATTTTAATTTTGAACATGAATAAGAAAGAGAGCAATACCAGCTATCTTTTGCCAAGAATAAAATTCAAACTGGCAGGACATTTTTCAGCTCCATGTTTACCAGCACTGACAGAAAAAACAGTTGCAAAAGGAAAAATAACAATATTTAAGATTTGCTTCCTGAAACGCTGATGAATAATGAATATGGAAACACTTCCTCTACGGAAGGCACGCCATCTCCAAAAGCTCGCTGCTCTTAGGCCCACACTCTGCTGCCAACGGCTCCAGGGCTGGGAGGCCCCGGGCTCCCCACACAGGAGACTCACACGTGAACCCCGGTGCCTGCAAGAACGTCGGTCCTCGCCTGTTCTTATCTCTTTAGACAGCAAAAGGCCCCTAAGCTCACAGATCCTCAAAGCACATCCAGACCCCTCAGCAGGGGCCACAAGCTTGGGGGGCCGTGGGGTGGGGCTGGCGGGGCGCCGTGGCCTGGCAGATGGGAGAGCAGAGGGCTGGACGCGGCGCCCGCACGATGAGAAGGTGCAGCGAGGGGAGGGGACGGCAGGGCGAGGGCGGCCCGAGGAGACCCGGGCAGGACTGCAGGAGCCAGTTGGCCACTGCTGACCGCAGCCGCAGCCCGGCCACCAGTCCCGCCACCTGTCGGTCCATCCTCTCCTCCTGGTCAGCGTTTGGCGCTTCTAGTAAAAAGCTGGAGTAACGTGGAGGGAGGCTGCCAGCCTCCGAGGGCTTGGCTGAGGTGGGGCAGAAAGGGCGTCTCGTGGGCTCCCTTCCTCACAGCAGGGGCTCCTGGGTGGGAGGCGCTGTCGGGGCCGCGGGGGAAGTGGGGTGCTGCGGCCGCTGCCGTGCTCAGCCGCGTGTCTCCGTGGGCGGAGCGCAAAGTGTCCCCTGTGAGAGGCGCTGGCCCGGGGGGCCGGGGACGTGAACGGGAGCTGACCGCTGTGATCCTTCCCGTCGTGCTGGCGAGGGCGCCGAGCCCAGAGCGACAGGTGCGGGAGGGGCTCCGGCCGACGGAGCAGCCTGGCTGCAGAGCAGCGCCTGGAGGAAGCCGATGGGCTCCTGCCCGGAGCAACTTCTCCCAGCAGAAGCGGCACCAATTCTGAGCCACGTCTGCCTCTCATCGGGTCAACCTAACAGACGCACCGAACATCGGGGGTGTGGAGGGCATCGAGGATGCCGCTGGCTTCCCGTGGGGGCAGAGCTGCCCACCCAGCGGGGCTCTAGGGCCCGAGGCGGACAGGCAGGGAGACACGTGGGCCCGGCCTCTCCTGGCACGGCCAGGGAAGCACGGCCCCAGGCTCACCTCAGAGGCCGGTTGAGGGGCAGCCTGCCACGGGTTCCTCTCCCTCAGCACCCACACTGTCCTGTGGAGGGACGGCCTGCACCCCCAGCCCCTTGGAGGAGGGGCAGACCAGGGCCTGAGTCTCTCTAGCAGAGGAGGCCGCAGCACCCTCGCTCTGTGATTTGATCCAACCCAGGAAGCTCCACCTCCTCTTTTCTTGGGTAAGAAACTGACCCACGAGCAACGGGGTCAGGAGGAGCAGTTGAGAACCAGCCGGCGGGGTCTGTCTCAGGTGAGAAGCCCAGCCCCGGCGTGACGCCCAGCGTGTAGTACCAACAGGGCAGCTGGCTCGCCCGCTAGACCTGGGACGCACAACGCAGTCTTCTGTCCTCACTTTGAGCGGTAAAAAGCCCGCGCAATTTTTCATTGGGCTCTCCCGTTGACAAGTAAAACCAGAAAATGCAGAACGGAAAACGATTTTCAGATTTGAAGCTCATGGGTCTCAAGGTCACCGCCTGCGTTGCCCCCAGGGGTTCCTGGAGCCACACCCTACAACCCTCCCTGAGGCTTAACTTCCCAGTGGCTGTAAGCGGTCACAACCGAGGCCAACGGGGACACGGCCGCACGTGACACGGGCGAGGGCTCACCTCCAGCAGCAGCCTTCCCTCCAGCACGGCAGACCCTCCACGCGGATCCCTGTGTCCTGGTGAGGGGGCACCGGCCGCCGGCTGCTGCAGGGCTGTCGGAGGAGAGCAGAGTTAGTGATGGTTCCCTGACGTTTCTCCAACTTCCACCCACCCTCCGCAGGCACGCTGACCTGTGGTCTCCTCGCTGCCCAGACACCCAGGGCAGCGAGTGGGGCAGCTGGGTGGCAGCTGGGTGACATTCGGGGGATCGGGCCTTCACGGCTAGGCCGCACCTGAGGACCCCGCCCCACTCTGCTCCCCGGAAACTGCCCTCCCCCTCCCCTCCTGCAAACCCCTTAACCCCCCTCCCCACCTCAGGGACCCCCCCCCGGGGCTCCCCAAAGCTCCCCTCTCAAGACCCACGCGTGGGCAGGTCCCCAAACTGGACACCACTGGTCCTGGTAACCAATCACCGGCTGGTACCCCCACGTGCCCCTCACCCATCCCTCCCTCCTGGAGCCCCCACCCCTCACCCAGAGCGGAGCAGCCAGTGCCCCCGGCGGGCGGGCGTCCCCTGCAGAGGCTCACGCTGCCTCTCCCAACCCCCCCGTCGGCCTCACGTCCACTTGGGGTGAAAAGCTCAGACAGACGGCATCCACATCCCAGCCCCTGGCGCTTGGTGGGGCCCCCACCTCCGTGCTCAGCATCATCAGCACCTGGGAATTATGGGGGCCGCTGGGGGCTGCTGAGGGCACAGGCATTAAAGGGGGTCCCGGCCAGGAGCAGGCCTGGCGCTGATGCCTCTGTGGAGGCCAGCACGGCTGTGCCTACCGTTTCCCTCATTTAGGGGAAATGTCAATGCCACCAAGGGCCCTGCAGGCGGTCCCTGCCTCGTCTGGTTTTGGGGTAAAATATAACCACAGCATGGGACTCTCCAGCATTTCCCTTTCAAAACCAGCAAGCTGTGCTGAACTTTCCCTCCAGGGCACATCTGCTCCCCCAGGCGCTGGGTCAGAAATGCAGGGTCCCAGGCCCCGGGACAGCAGGCCCCCGACGTGCTCTCCAGGTTGGGCCAGGACCACTGTGGACCGAGACCCCTCACACACACAGAGAGACACACACAGACACACAGACACACAGGTAGTGGCCCAGGTGACCCTTCATTTACACCCTGACGCCAGGCTCAGAGCATCCACGGGGGCGAAGGGCACGACGCAGAGGCCCTCAGAGAGGCCCCTGGACGAGCCCCTTGGTGGCCCTGCCACGGCCTTCAGTCTCCGCCAGCCTCTCGGTCCCTCCCTCTCTCAGAAGCTCCGCTTCATCGCCTGCCTCTCCTGCACTAGATAGAACAAGAAACGCACCCATTTCCTCGAGGGAAAGCAGGTGTGTTCTGGGAAACACGACAGGCACACCCGGCCCTGGGCAGAGATGCAGACGCCGCTGTGTGTGCCGCAGACGCCCGGGCCTCCCTACCCAAGCGAAACCCCCCAGCAGCCAAGCTCCCCTCGAGGCTGCTGGTTTTCAAGGCAGTGAGACAGCTCTGAGCAGGGAAGCCAGAGGCGTTAACTAACGTTTAATCCATTTTGTGCTCCACTCTGCTCAGAAAGCTGAGAGGTGAATGCATGAAACTCATAGAGCTCGGATTAGTCAGACCCAGGAGGAGCCCACCGAGAGGCGCCATGTCCGCGAGGGAACCTTCTGGCGTCAGAATGCTCCGAGCCTCTGACAGAGGGTCACACAGACCCTGTGCTCTGCTCTCACGGGCTGAGAAAGCGAAAGGAGGGAAACGCCGACCGGCGGGGCCCCGGGTGCCACTCCCACCCCACCCCTCCCCGCAGCCCCCTGACAGCACAAGGCCACGTCTCCCAGCTGGGTGGGCAGAGCCCAAGCGGGCCTGGGCGGACGTGGGGTCACAGCAGCGGGGCTGGGGGCAGGACCCCGCCTCGGTACGCCCAGGGGCACTGCCACAGCCCAGACCGCCAAGGCCTGCCCGCCACACACGCCGCTGCACGGGCCGCCCCGGCTCCAGCCAGCTCGCCGCCCCCGTGCGCGCTGCGCTGAGGGGAAGGGGACGTCGGGACGGGGCTTCCCTGCTCTCCAGACCCGCCGACGTCGAGCGGGCTGTGCTGCCGCCCACGGGCCGGAGGCTGGGGAGCCCCAGGCGGTGACGTCACCGCGGCGGACGCGGTTCCCCGACCCCCGCCGGGACCCAGCCCCACTCCGCGGCGCACAGACGGATGCGCTCAGTCGCCCCCAGACGTGCAGGGGTCGCGGCCCGCACAGGGGCAGCCGTGGCGGGGCTGGGCGCTCCCCGGAGGCGGACGGGCGGGGGCCCTCCTAACCTCCCTCCCCGCCCCCCCACGCGCTCCCCAGCCTCGCGTGCGCCCCCGCCGGGCACCCGCACTTCCCTCCTCCGCAGCCACATTCCGCGGGGCACGCCCGGCGGGGCCTCCTCGGGCTCCTGTCACGCGATGGAGCGTCAGCGCCGCAGTGACAGCCGCCTGGACCCCGGCCAGGGCCTCGCGTGCGAGCAGGGCCGCCAGCGCGCCCCACCCCCAGGCCTGTGGTGAGACTAGAAGAAACCGAATGTGATTCCGAGGCTGTCCCGGAGGCCCAGCCAGGGTGGGGGGCGCCTTCCCGAAAACTCATCTGAGCCGACAGCCCCGGCCCCCAGGTCAGGAGCGCCCGGAAGCTGACTCAGGGCGCAGCAAACTCCAGTGCGGGTGGGGGCCCCGGCCAGGCCCGCAGGCTGCGGGGGCCAGCCCTCTTCCGGGTGGGGGGCAGCCCGCGCTCGCAGCAGCTCTGCCTGTCACCTGGGTCTGGCGGCTCGCTCCAGGGTGCCGCGCTCTCCTCTCCCTGCTACCAACGTCTCACCGAGGGTCTGAGCGGGGCCCTGCACCGGAGGCAGGGCCCTGGGCAGGGGCCTCCCTCGTGACAGGGGCAGCCCGCGCCATGGCTCGCCCCGCCCCACCTGCTCCTGGTCGCCCCTGGCAACAGGCCCGGGAGAAAAGCTAGCCGGGAGGTGTGTGGGGCCGGGGTCCACGGGGAGTTGGTGCAAGTGTGCAGAGAAGGAGTCGCTGTGGCCCCCTAGGCCCCGCGAGGAGGGACGTTTGGGGACGGGGTTGTGGGGAGCCGTGCCCCACGGCCCGGAGCTCAAGGCGTCCCCTGCGGCCCAGCCAGGGGCGGAGAGGCCTGTCACGCCCAAGGGCCTCGTGCCCCTGGTAAGCCGCTGTCCCCAGAAAGGGGGCCAAGCCCCATGAGACGGGACCCCGCTGGCGCCCGCGTCCCTTCAGCCCCACCCTGCGGGCAGGCGGCCCTCCTCCTGCCCAGCCTAGCCTGAGGGCCAGTGGCAGGTGGGAGCAGCCAAGAGCCCTGGTGCCACGGAAGCCGTCCTCCCTCCCCTAGGGCAGAGCCCGGGCCACCCCTCCCGGAGATGAAGGGTCTCCCGGGGGCTGGCGCAGCCCAGCCTGGACCCTGCGACCAGCCTGGAGCCTTGGCTCCCTCCCCACTCAGTCCCGAGCTCGGGCCACACTTGAGGTTCTCACTGCCCGGTCCAGGCTGTCCACCAACTGGCTGTAGAATCAACCGGAACCAGCCTTCCTCTCACTTCCTTGATTTCTCGCATACCTGAAAAGGCTCATTTGGAACAGAGAGAACGCGAGGAATCGTTGTGGAGACAGTGGGCGTCCCTGTGAATATGCTGCACACACAGCCGTAGGGGGAGAGTGAGAATGGAAAGGCCACTGCCCTTTGGGGCTCGGACTGGGGCTGACTGCACCCCGCCGCCCCACCCGGTACCCCACTTCCTTCCGCGTCCTTCCCACAGGGGAGACTCGGGGCAGTTACCACCCCGGGCCAAGCCCTGGGCCATGGACACCCCACCCCCACCAGCAGCTTCTCAGGGCTCCTGTGCCTGGGTCTGGGCCCTGAGGGATGCCAAGTGCTCCCGGTGGAGGAGAAACCAGAAGACGCCCCATCTCTGCCCCTAGATGGTGCGTGGCACCCAGAAGCCACTTTGCTCCCAGCCAGCTCCTCAGGGGACAGGACAGGTGAGCCCAGATCGTGGGGCACGCTGAATTTGGGATGTGTAGGGCTGTCCAGGGATTGGGGTACAGGACTTCTGCCACCCAGGGTGATTGAGAGAGAAGCTGAGGACACCACGGGAAGCTGGGCTGAACGCCCGATTCTGACCAGCTGCAGCTCCTGGGGTGGATAGGTCCACGTCCACAGCCCAGCCCCTGCTTTCAACGAACACATGCCTGGTAAAACCTGACAGCATCTCAGCATCGAGGGAGCATCTAGGCTCTGCACTGTGCTCTGCACAGCACACGTGGCCTTGGCACCTGGGTCGTTTCCCCTCCAGCCCTGGTCCAGCAGCGTGCTGGGCCCCAGGCCCTCGAGTTCAAGGCTGACATCCACGCTTGTCCGCGTGTCCCTCTGGAGGCAGCTGGCATGACCAGGGCTCTGCCCTGCTCTCCCCCACGATGTGCCCAGAGGGCAGGGTGGAGGGAAACAGTGAGCTTGGAGCTCCCGGGACACCAAGGGGCAGGCATGCCTTCCACTTCCACTTCTGCCCACTTCTAGCCCAGACCCCCTCGAAGGCCTGCTTAACAGAGGAGCTCGGGCTCAGAGCAGGGGTCCTGGGAGCCTCGCCGCTCCCATAAGACGGGCGCGGGCTGTCGTGAGGATCCAGCAAGGACACACACCTGAGGGGCTCCGAGCGGGGCGGGGCAGCGGGTGCCCCGTAAATGTCCTGATGTTCTGCGTCCACAGCTTGTTGCCGCCAACTCAGCGCCAACCTCCACGAGGCCTGTGGATGGATGCCCGTGTCCCCAGATTCCCGGCCCCCCAGGGTGATGGTGTTCGGAGGGGCCTTTGGGTCACAAGGGTGGAGCCCCACGAATGGGATTAGTGTCCTCATAAGAGACCCCAGGGAGCTCCCTCACCCCTTCCGCCGTGTGGGGACAACCCAGAAGCGGTCCGCACTGGAGCCCGACCGTGGGGCACCTGACCTCGGACCTCCAGCCTCCAGGACTGGGAGCGGTACAGGTCTGTGTATTTGTCACAGCAGCCGAGCCGAGTAACCGGCGGGGCAAGTCCCTGGCGGCCGTCCCCTTCGTGCGGCTGAGACTGGTCACCCGGGGGGCTGGGTGAGCACGACCTTCCTTCCGGGGCCCGGCACGCCCTCCTGTGAGACAGAGGTCCAGGGCGTGGAGGACCGACCCCCTTCGCAGGCCGGGCTGCTCACCGGCTCCGCTCACCACCGCTCCCAGCACCAGGCCCCACTCTGGGTGGCCCTGGCGACAACTCTCGGGGCCCAGAGGCCACATGAGGCCAGGAGTTGGCAGGAGCCCCCAAGAGCCCCAGCTCCCCTCTCCCGACACCCACTCTTCTCCGTGATGAGCGGGCGTGCGTGGGGCTCCCGTGCAGTGCAGTGCACCTGCCGGGGGAGACCAGTGACCAGGCCTGGTGTCCGGGCCAGGGCCAGGTGGAGGGCGTGGAGCTCCCCACCCCACTGTGCCTTCAGACCCCGCTGCAGTGCTGGCCCCAGATTAATGGACCACTTCAGTTTTCAGACATTCAAACTCTCCTCCCTTCACTTTTCAAGAACTAACCGATAAACTCCTTCCGCCTTTGGAAGCGGGCCATGAATCGCACAGGCTGCAAGAAAGTGCCGTCAGAGGACGCCGCTGACTCCCAGTCTCCTGGACAGGACAGGTGGTTTTCTGCACCTGGGCTGCCAAGAACGGACTCGCTCACCGGGTTCTGTGCTCTCGCGTCCGGGTGTCCGCCCACCCAGCACGGGGAAGGTGACAGGGAGCATTTGGGAATAAAACAGCAGGAGCCAGAGGAGCTCTTATCTAATCACGGAGGGATGCGGGTTGGGGAGGGGGCGCCAGCAGGCGGTACGGGCAGGGGTGCCTGTCCTTCCAAACCCCACAGTTGGGCTGCGGGAGAGGAGGGATTCAAACTGCCTGTCAAAGCCCCAAGTCCGGTTAGGCGAGGAGAAACATCAGGAGTGTGAATAACCGTGCTCATTTCACGCAGAGCCGTGTTTAGAGAACAGAGGAGTCCACCCCAGGCTTATACTGCATCAGCTTGTGGATTTTCCTCTGTTCGGGTCATTCGCTTGCCCACAGTCATCCATTTCTCCAGCCCCCGCCAGGGGGGCCGGTGCGAGCACTGAGGGTCCCGGTGTGGCTGGAGGAGGCCTCCAGAGGGGGTGACTCCGAGCAAGGCCTAGGGAGAGAGACCAGCGGGCCCGGCGGTGAGGAGGCCGCAGGCGAGCCGGGTCAGCAGCCCCCAGGAGCCCCTCCCCGCCCTCGAGACACTTCTCCCCACAGGCTGCTCCCCCCACCTGCTCCCCCACTAACCTTAGCGTCCATTGACGTTTCTGGCCTGAATTATTCCTGCAACAGTTACCAGCTGGGGGTTTTATAATTCACCTCTTCTCTCTACAGTCATCCATCTAGAATGGATGTATTGTTAGGAAGAACCTTCTCTTAGTATTTATTTATTCACTCACTTATTTATATCAGTGTGGATTTCTGGAATCCCATTTTATTCGCTGGATTATAACCCATCACCATCCTTATTCATCTTAACGCTGAAGCTGTCCCAGACCTGGCCAGGGGAGCCCGTTCAGGATGGCTTGTGTCCCAGGGCATGTCTCCTCACACTCTGAGCACGGCCTGCTGTCCAGCACGGACATTCTAAGCTCATCTGTCCTTTCTCTGCTCCAACTCTAGATGGAGGCCAGAAAGCCTCCTTTTAACGGTGAACCATGTCTGGAAACCGAGACCTGAATGTAAGTTGTGCTCCCTGCTACTGGTGTGGCCCTTTCAGCAGACAGAGCTAGAACACACACACACACACACGCGCGCGCGCGCTTATATGTGTGTGTGCATAATGTGAGTTCACACCGATACCTCCAGTTCCAATTCTACACCACAGGATTCAGTACAGAGTGGACTTATTTTTCCTTTAATATTTGATAGAAATTGCTTTAATTCTATCTGGGCCTAGATTTTCTCTGTGGGAAGATTTTAACCACTGATTCAAATGGTCATGCGACTATTCGGGTTTTCTATTTCTTCTTGAGTCAATTTTAATAAGCTATATTTCTAGGCATTTATTATGTTTTCAAATTTATTAGCATAAATTTGTTCATGATAACCTCAACCCATCTTTTAAATATCTGCAGCATCTATAACTGTGTTCCTTTTACATTCCTAATACTGTTTGTTATTTTTCCTGGATCAGTCTCACCAGATATTTTCGTGTTTTCATTTTAAAGGAACTCTATTGTATGTTTCCTTTCTATTTCACTAATATCTTCCCCTCTATTATTTCTTTTCTTTGACTCTCCTTTTTTTTTTTTTTACTCTTCTTTATCAAAACTACAAAACTGAATGCTTAGCTCATTAATTTCAGCCCTCCTTTTACATATAAACACTCAAGGTTATTTATTTCTAAGAATTACATTAGCTGCATCCCACACATTTTGATTTATAAATATTTTCTCAGTTCCATCATGCTTTCTTCTTTGATCTATTTTATTTATAAATGTTTATTTCCAAATATATCAGGGTTTTCAAGTCATCTTTTTTATGGATTTCCAGCTTAACTGCCTTAAGGGCTTACCATGCATTTTTCATGGTTTTGTCGTATGAAATTTATTGTGACTTGCTTTATTGACCAATATGTTTGGTTTTTTTAAATAAATTTTATTTATTTATTTATTTGACTGTCTTGGGTCTTCGTTTCTGTGCTAGGGCTTTCTCTAGTTGCGGCGAGTGGGGGCCACTCTTCATCACGGTGCGTGGGCCTCTCACTGCCGTGGCCTCTCCCGTTGTGGAGCACAGGCTCCAGACGCGCAGGCTCAGTAGTTGTGGCTCACGGGCCCAGTTGCTCCGTGGCATGTGGGATCTTCCCAGACCAGGGCTCAAACCTGTGTCCCCTGCATTGGCAGGCGGACTCTCAACCACTGCACCACCAGGGAAGCCCCGACCAATATGTTTTCAATATATTTACAAGTTCCATGTAGGTTTGCAAAGATGTGAGTTCTGAGTTTCAGAGTATAGTGTTATGTAATGTCCATGAGATTAACCCTTTTTTGCATTGTTCAAATCTTCTATAATCATTACTGATTTTTATTTATTTACTCTGTTAAGTACTGAGAGAACTATTTAAAATCCTTCTGATGATGAATTCATGTATTTTTCCTTGTAGTTCTATCAATATCTGTTTTATATTTTTGAGATTGTTATTAAAGGCACACAAATTTAAAATAATTTTATTTGCCTGATGAAATAAAATGTTTAATCATTACTAAATGATTATTAAATGATACTCTCTCATGATCTCCAGTAGTGTTTTTCATCCCCAAATCAATTTTTTGATATTAATATAACTTCATCAGATTTATTTCAGTTCATTTCAGTTTCCAATATATCTTTTTCCATCCTTTTACTTTCACCCTTTCTGTGCCTTTTGTAAACAGATATAGTAAATCACTTTAATAATCCTTATCTGTTAGTTGGCATGTTTAGTCCATTTACATTTATTGTAACTAGTGACACATTTGGAATTTTATGCTTTCTATTTGTTCCACTCTTTCACGTTTCTTTTTTCTCCCTTCTTGTCTTTTTTCTTTTGACTGTTTGTATTTTCTCATTCCACTTTTCTCTTTCCATTAGTTTGAAAGTTATACCTTTCTGTCATCTTGATGGTTATCCTGGAAATTTTATTATGAATTAGTTAATCAACCTCCAAAGTTAATTAATACATGAACTGTTGAAATCTTTAACTCAAATCTCCCGCTCCAAATTTATATGCTATCACGGCTAGGGATTTATTTCTCTTTTTTCTGTCCTTACAATACACCATTACTACTATTTTATACATCAGTGTTTGCTTTGATTGAAGAAGGGCCTCTTGGAGGGCTGTGCTGTTCATCCCCCACCCCCACCTGCACCAGGAGAAGGGTGGGGGCTCTCTCCTCACCTGATGCCCAGTGAGAGGGGCTTCATGACGGCCCTGTGAGGGCCTGCCACGTGCCTCCAGGGGCTAGTGGGGCTGGGGTCTCTCTACACTCAAGAAATCCAAAGGAGGTTGGACTGAAAGTGAGCAGTACCACGTGCCCACCAGCAGGTCAAAGATGTATGTTTCCTGGGGATCAGGTGGGGATACAATGTCCAAGCACTGGCCTAGGGTGTCTCAGCTCCTCCCAGGAGGGTGCCTGGAGACATGAGAAGAGACTTCAGACCATCTGACACCCAGGCTATGGAAGGAAACACGAAGCACCAGCTGGAGAGGATGGGTCGCCCATGTTGGCCACCGAGGCAAACAGACCCCCAGGTACATGGTCCTCAGAAGCCAGGAAAACACCAAGACCACCCAGCCTTGTGTGCCAGCTCAGGGCAGTGCCAGTCAGGCAGGAGCTCTCCCAATTTTCACCTCTTCTTCCCGCTGCTACACTCCAACCTGGAAGGGCCGGAAACCATGGCTCCCAGTGAGGCAGGACCTCAGGGAGGAGCAGCCGAGCTCACCGCCAGGCGCCCCCACCCCTGCCTGCTGGAGCCTCTGTGCAGACGGGGAGAAGGCCACACTTGAAATACTTTGAGAGATTTAACTGTTTTGACTGAAAGGCACTAAATGACCCAGAAGGGACCAGGAAAGTCTGGGGCCACCCCCGGTCCATCCAGGGGCAGCGAGAGAAAAATAAAGTTGTTTTCTGTGTCCTGGGGCGGGCGGGACACGTGTCCTGAGGAGGATGCAGGTACCAGGAGAAAGTGAACGAATGAGTGAATGAACCAAGAGCCTGCCTCTCCCCTGGGCCAGACTCACCTTTCAGAGGTAATTAAGAGATGATGGGGGAAATAAAACCGGCACAAAACGATCCAGGGTGATCTTTCTGCAGGATGGCTCTGCAGGGGCCTGCCTGGGGCCTGAGGTAAGAGGCAGGTGTGCACACAGCAGGGGCTCCCCCCCCCGAAGGCCCTGACACAACCCAAGACAAGTGTATCTTTGCTGGAAATGCCCCGGGGAGGCTGTCTTCCAGAAAGTGTCAGTGACAGAGGGAAGGGGGCTCCGGCAGCTGAAGGGCTGGAAAGTAAACGCAGCAACGACCCAAATCCAAACCCTGGCGGGAAGGAATCCACCAAACACTCCACGTGAAGAGGGAAAAAATCAGGTCCCAAACCTCCCTCCCCATCACATCATCACAGGGGCCTCGGCCCCTTTGACAAACCCCCACACTCAGCAGAGCCTTACTTCCTCATAGCTCTGAGGCCAGGAGCCCAAGCTCAGCTTCCAGTGAGGGCTCTTCTGCTTACAGACAGCCGCCTCCTCACTCTGTCCCATGAGGCCTTAGCCACAGGGGACAGGAGAGGATAGGGCCCTCTGGTGCCTCCTCTTATGCGGACGCTAACCCTCCGGGATCAGGGCCCCACCTCGTGACCACTTCCTACCCTAATTACCTCCTCTGAGGCCCCATCTCCAACACGGCCACACTGGGGGTAGGGCTCAACATATGCCTTTGTGGGGGACGCAGACATTCTGTCCATGACAGGGCTCATCAGGGGAGGATAACTCCTCAGTGAAAGCTGAAAACCGGTATAATTTAGCTTAATAATTGCATACACTTCACTCCTGGGTTACAGGATTGCTAAGTCTCAAGGAGCAGTTCACCTCTGACCTGCTAAGGAGCACTGCATCCTGTGTGGGGTCCCGGACACATCTCATGATGTAAGGGCTTCTGGACCTCCCCGCTGGGTGGGGGTGAAGCGGACCCGCCCAGCCCAGGTGAGCCAGGGGCCAGGATCGACCCCATCACAGAGGTTCAAGTGGACAGAGGCCCAGATCCAGGCCAGGGTGCGCAGTGAAGGGGGGACAGCGGCCTTTCAGCGTGGAAATCTCCAGATTTTCATGGGAAGCTGGAATCATGTTCTTCCTTCCTTCTTGCCTGCTGAGGCTGTCCCCTCCCTCCGTTGACTCCCCCCCACCGACAATCCTGCCTGCAGGCCACGTGTCAGGCCTGGGTGAACCGCAGGCCCTTGGTCATCTCCACGCTGGTCCCCACTCAGGGCGCTTGAACCCCAGAGCCAGGGAGTCGCCCAGCTGGGCCGACGCTGCGGTGCAGACCGCTGCTGGGACCTCACACCCTGCTCCCCATGTCCTGGAAGGAACCCATCTCTGGTCCCCCTCAGTGTCCTTCATGTTCTCCACGCACCCACCCTCCCTCCCTTTTCTTTTATCGACTCCCAATTTCCCCTCTTTCAAACGGTGAAATTTGCAATAATGGAAAATCCCTCTCTTTGGCACAAGCAGACGGTTTGTAACTTAGAAGCGCCAGCCCTCAGTCTATGCAAAAACCAAATAAATTAATTAAATAAGCCCACTGCCTTTTAAAAATCCATGAAAGTCAACACCAACACAAACATTACAAGCAAATTTTCAGGCCATTATTGCCCTTGGAGGTTGGAACTTTCCAATTCATGTCCTTCCCAAAGGTGACTTTTTATGGAAGCTTTAATGAAATTAGTTTATCCATTTCTGAGTCAGGAAGCACAGATTAAGATCCAATTTTTATAGCTTGACTTTTTTCTAACTATGCAGAGGACATGAATTCAGGAAAATATTTAGAATTTCCCCTAAAATGTACAGCTTGAGGGGGATTACAAACTTGGGAATCTTTGGGAGAAAGGTGCGATGGAGAAACCAAGTTCATGAGCTCACCCGACTGTGACCGGCAGGGCTGCCCACCTGCAGCTCGAGGGCTCAGCAGACCTGACGGGCATCCCCTGCCTCAGGGGAGGGGGTGGGATCGGCCATAATGTGGGAAAAGCACTCTGCTCCTGGTCAAGAAGAACCATGGGTTCAGGTGGACACCTGGACAGATGCCTGAACTCCTGGAAACAGCAAAACTGAAGTCTTTCCAAGACCACCAACCCTGGCGTGGCTGGGCACAGCTGGACCTGAGGAAGTGACCAGAGAGGAAGAGACCAGTCCCTACTAATGTCCCACATGCAGCTGGATGCTTCTGGGGGAGGAAGGTGAACAGAAACCCCACCTGGGCAGCTCCAGAGCTGGCCTAAGCTGTCCAACAGGTCACTGTGAAAGCCCAGGGCATGGGGAACCCCAGGCACAGGGATGGAGACCCCAGCATGGAGATGGAGACCCCGTATGGAGATGGAGACCCCAGCATGGAGATGGAGACCCAGTGTGGAGATGGAGGCCCCAGCACAGAGATGGAGACCCAGTGTGGAGATGAAGACCCAGTATGGAGATGGAGACCCCCGTATGGAGATGGAGACCTCCGTATGGAGATGGAGACCCCAGCATGGAGATGGAGACCCAGTGTGGAGATGGAGACCCCAGCACAGAGATGGAGACCCAGTGTGGAGATGGAGACCCCAGCACAGAGATGGAGACCCAGTGTGGAGATGGAGACCCAGTGTGGAGATGGAGACCCCAGCATAGGAAATGGAGATCCTAGCATGGGGATGGAGACCCCAGTATGGAGATGGAGACTCAGGCACAGTGATGGAGACTGAAGAATAGGAATGGGGCCCCCAGTAGGGGAAATGGAGACCCCAGTATGGAGATGGAGACCCCAGCATGGAGATGGAGACCCCAGCATGGAGATGGAGACCCTGGCATGGGGAGACCTGGCATCAGGAGCCAGGGTCTGATCGTCTCCAAAGGCTGGGCTGTGAGTCCCCAGCACTTCCCGGGCTGCCCCAGAGACCTCCTGTCATCCCTTCACGGAACTCTCTCCGCTTCATGAGCACAGCCCTCAGTACCCCAACCTGGGCGCTGCAATCTCTACTTTTCCGATTTCAGAGGTGTTGGCTCCTGAAGAGATAGAATTCCTGCTGCCCCTTCAACGTTTTCCGAAGCCGGCTCCCTGGGCCCCACAGGCTGCTCCAGGCCAACCACACGGTTTTCTAGACTGTGCGTGTTTGCATGTCCTGCACTTATTTGGAAGCCAGTGATGCTTCAACAGTCACCTGAGCAACCTGCACCAGCGACCTGGCAGCACCGGCCGGGCCTGCGTTCCAGGATGAGGACCCTGGACTCCACACCAAGACCGCAGCAGCGCTGAAATGATCGGCTTTGCGGTTTCACACATTTGAGTTTTTCCTACCTAAAAAACTGATGCATTTCAGTAAGACTTCGGTAACCTGGAAAGTAAACCAAAACTCCTGTAACCGCGTCTCAGAGATAAATGCTGCTAACGATTCTGGTGTCAGTTCCAGCGCGGGCTCGGGTGGGGTCTGCGGATGTCCCCACTGCAGGGCTTCCTTCGGCAAGGTGCAGGGCCCTCCCCATTGTCCCCACAGCAGGGCCCCCGTAGGACACAGACTCTCCCCTGGAGGGACACAGGAGGGCCTGAGAGGCCTGAAGGCCTGACCCCAAGTCAGAGAGCTGGTCACAGCCCCTGGTCTCCTTGAAGCCCCCAAGGACACGGCGTCCAGCAGTGAGCCTACTGCCGGCCTGGAACTACGTGCCCTGGGCCCCACTCGGGAGGCGCCACTGGCCGGTGGTATTGCTTTTTAATTGTAAAGTAGTATAATTCAAAGCCACTTTAGGGGATGTCACTTTCAACTTCCACTCAGCACGGAGGACCTGGGAAGAGCGGCTGCCCACCTCACACAAAGCGCCACCCAGTCCGCGAACTGCCCCGTTTTCCTGAGCCCATCGGAGAGCCAAGCCCCAGAGCAAAGGTAACCCGAACTCCGGGGAAATACAGGCGCTTTCGGGGAGGGACAGGACAGTGCGGGAACGAGAAGGACTCAGACAAAATTCAGGCCCCGTCCTGAACGTGGGCCAGTGGGATGTGCAGGACCCCTGGAGGCTGCAGAGGTTTGGAGACAGGGTCTGCAGGGGCCTCGCAGCCGCCCACAGGGAAAAGGGGGCTGGCATGGGGAGGGCGCCAAGCCCTGGCACCGAGGGCCTGACGAAGTCCCGGTGCCACTGGGGGAGGAAGAGAAAACCCCTCTGCCCCGCGGAGGGGGCCCAGACCACAGCTGGGGTGGCTGGGGTGCTGGGGAGGCCCCACCCCAGATGCAGGAATGCAGCAGCAAGGGTCCCTTAGATGGCTCCTTGAAGGGGGCTGCCTCTGTGTGGCCTGCAGACCACACCCGCCCCCTCGCCTCCTCCTGGAAGCCCACCAGCCTGCACAACCCTCCTGGTGACCCCCCACATTCCTCCCCCCCGTGGCACCCACCATTCTCCGCCGTCTTCCAAACCTACTTTTCCAGAAATGTTTCATGAGCTTGGGCCTCCAGCCATGGGGGGTCTGGGTGACGGACACCCAGTAAAAGAGCACGATTTACTAGGGGGACGGACCTGGGCTGAGCACTGGGTGAACGAACCTGTCGCGGGGAAGGACACAGGCAGGTGTCACGGGGAGCAGGGACACCGCCTGGCCCCAGGACCAAGCCCGGTTGTGCAGACACAGAGCCCTGTGAGCTGGGCCTTCCCCCGGAGGCAGAACGGCTTCCCACGAGGGACAGCTTGACACACTCAGGTCTGCACTACCAATGAGGGTCCAGGCCCCAGAGCAGAGCAGGACACAGGTGAGGGGTGTGCAGAGGTCCTGCGGAGTCAGACAGAGGCCGCAGGGAGCCAAGGCCCCTGTGCAGAGCTCTCCCACAGAGGGTGCTCTCAGAAGCCAGCAGCGGCAGGAAGGTCTGGGGTTCCTGCTCCATGAGAGGAAGTGAAGGCCAAGGTGGGCCCTTTGGAGGGGCTGGTCGGCGCTGGCCCAGCTGGAGGGCACGGCGGGTGGAGCTGCTGGAGGTCCCTGGAGGGTCAGGGTGGAAGGCAGGCTGAGTCCTTAGGAAAACTGCCCTCCCTCTCCCGGGGCTGAGAAAGCCAGCAAGGCGCAGAGGCTGCCACACCTCCGACACGTCGGAGTCACATGGCTTCCCGGGCCCAGCAGCAGGGCCGGGCAGCAGCACGGGCCTGGGTCCCCGTGGGTGCAGGGCTGCAGCCTCACCAGCTGGCCATGCTCACCACACCCGAGATGGGCTGCGGCCGCGGGAGGCCGTCCCAACGCCTTGAGGCCGAGCACAAACTCAGGAGTCGGCCGCAGTCCCTACACCGGCCACTGCCCGCGCCTGCCCGCCTCCAACACTTATCCTACCGGCTCCCAAAGACATGTTTCAAACTCGTCATTTTGTAAGAAGCTCAGACGTAACTGAGGGGTGATGGCAGCAGTCCCAGGTCTGAAGCAGAGCGGTGACAACCACGTTTCTTCCCCAGGAGCTCAGCCAGGCCCCATGCAGAGCAAGGCTTGGCCTGGGGCGCCGCATGTGGGCAAGTACCCAGCGCTACTGCGAGGGTCCGACACACCAGGCACCCCCGTGCAGAGAGGGGCCGGTGCCTGGCCGGAGCTCCCAGCACCCCCAGGGCCCTGCGGCAGGTGAGGCCAAGCAGGGCGAGGCCTGGCCCCAGCGTGTCGGTCTGCATTCGGCGCCCCGCCTCTCAGTGGTTCCCCAGGATGAGAGGCGCCGACCGGCTGAGCCCAGCATGGCCGGGTGGGCCCCAGGTGAGGCGAGTCCTACCTTGGAAGAAGCTCTTCACCCGGAGGTAACTGACGCTGAGGCGCAGGACCGAAAGCTTGTCCAGCTTGGAGATGATGTCGGGCGGCAGCGGCAGCAGGCCGGCTAGGCGGTCCAGCTCGGCGTTGAGGCGGTCCCGGTGTCTCTTGGAAGGGTTCGACTTCTCGGCGCCCATGGCGGGCCTCCTGCGGGGAAAGGTCACCGTCAGACCGGGACTGCCAGGCTGAAAGCCGTCCCACGTGGTGACCTCAGGACGAGCAATCAGCCTCAAAATGCAGCCGCCGGACGAAAACGTGCCCATCCCCGAAGATGCGCCAACTGCGCCGTGGGCCACGACCGCGCCAGCCACGGCACGGCCGTCGCGGGGGCGGGGCACAGAGGGGCGGGGCAGGAGGCCGGGGAGCCGTGTGACGCCAGCACGCCTCCGGGCCTCTCTGTGCCAACTCCCCGACGTGGCAGAGGGCCACTGGCTCTGGCCGCACCGCTCAGCTCTCTCGGCGTTCCTCTAGGGCCCTCAGTCCAGGGGTAGGTGGCTCCTCGGGCCTCAGTTTCCCACCACACAGCAGGGCCGAAAGGTCCTGAGGCGAAGATGATGTAGGCGGCGCCGTCCCGCCCGCCGCCCCGAGGCCCCGAAGTGCCTGCCCCCTGCCCCCCGCACTGCGGGAGCGGCCCTGCCCAGGCTCCCCCGCCCCCCACGACCCCGCTCCTGGGCCCTGTCAACCCCGGGACGACGGCGGTGCCCTCCCCCGCCCTGCCCCCACCTCGCACAAAGCGACTCCGAAGCCTGCTTCCCCGAAAGCAAAGCCAGGACGGCTGGGGAGGGCCCCCTGCTGCTCTCAGGGGCTCGGTACTCTTTGGTCCGGAAGATCCTATTTTTCTACCGTGTGTTCACTCGTACGAACGTCGAAAGCAGGCTGCCTTACCCAATCCTTCCTGTCAGAAGCCCCAGGGCTCACCCCCCACCCATGCTGTCAGCGCCGAGGCCACACAAAACCACACAAGAGCTGCAGCTCCAATCCCAGAAGCGACTTCTCTCTGTTAATGGAGATGTAATTCACATAACATAAAGCTGTTTTAAAGTTTTGGCAGTTACCACATTCACAGTGCTGTCAACCTCTATCAAGCTCCAAAATGTTTTCTTCACCCCAAAGTCACCCCCCGCCCGCCCCACTAGGCAGTTTTTCTCATCTTCCCCTCCTCTCAGCCCCTGGCGGCCACAATCGCTTTCTGTCTCCCCGGGCTGGCCCGTTCTAGACCCTCTGTGTAAATGGAATCAGACTTGGCTGCCTGGCCTCCTTCACTGGCCATCAGGCGTCAAGGTTCATCCACGGCACAGCCCGGGTGGAGCTTCACTCCTTTTCACGGCTGTTCCACGGCCCCGATGGATGCACCTGTCCATCTGTTCACCAGTCCACGGCCGCTCGCCTTGCTTCCACTTTACGGGTATTGTAAACCCTGCAGCCATGGACTTCGAGTCCACATTTCTGCTTGAACACGTGCTTCCGGGTCTCTTGGGTATATCGCCTCAGAGCGGCACAGCCCGCTTAACCTGGTGGTTCTGGGTATAACTTTGAGAGGAGCTGCCGGGCTGTCCTCCACAGCGGCAGCGCCGTGTCACAGCCCCCAGCCACGCTCTGCAGCCTCGCCAGCACTTGCTCTTCTTCTTTTTTAAAATAAGAGCCATTCTCATAGGTGTAAAGCAGCATCTCATTGTGGTTTGATTGGCATTTCCTTAATGACCAGTAAAGTCAAGCATCTTTTCACACGTTTGTCGGCCATCTCTTTATCTTCTTTGGAGAAATGTCTACTCAAGTCCTTTGCCCATTTTCGAACTGGGGTATTTGTTTTTCTGTTCTTGAGTTGTAGGAAATCTTTATATATTCAGGATACTAGATCCTTAACAGGCATACAATTTGCAATTATTTTCTCCCATTCTCTGGTTATCTTGCCGCTTTCTGCTGTTTCTTTTTTATTTTTTTCCCCTCAGTGAGGCACCTACACCAACATTACTCATGCTGCTAGCCAAAATGTAAAGGGTCAGGAGGCCTGGGGAGACTGAGCAGACCCCATGTGGACCGGCACTTGACGGCCAGAGGAGAGGCCCACCCAGGAGTGAAAGACACTTGAAGCCGCCCCAGAAAACAAGGTAGCACTGAGGGCAGGTGTGGGGGCCAGAGAAGGGGAGAGGATGGCCCGGCTCAAATCTCACCTCTGGGTAGACCTGTGGGAGCAGTCGCACCTCCCAGCCCACGTGTGCCTGGGATGGAACGAGCCGTGACTGTCCCCAGCCCGCACCCCCGAGGGGCACCTGGGGGGACACTCACAACTGAAGAAACAGGTGCTGGAAAAGCTCTAGTCCTTCCAGCTTTCTCGGACCACCTGGCTGCGCCTCCACGCAGCGCCCCCTCCAGTTCCGGGCACCAGAGCAGGAACCTCCCCGCCCCCGCCAGGTGGCTGAGAGGGGCCACGTGGAGGGAAATGCTCCCCTGAGCTGGCCTCTGGCTCAAGCCCAGGGCCACAGGGAGGAAGCTCCGACTCCCCAGGGTGGAGACTCGGCAGGAGGCGAGGGGACAAGGACCACCAGCACGGGAGGCGTCCGGCCACTCGCTGATGGGAGATTTACAAAGGAAGCCAAAAACATAAAACACCTGGGACAAGGCCAACAGAAGACATTCCAGATGCCTGAACGGAGACTATAAAATAGTGCTGAGAGAAACTTAAAGAGACATAAACAAACAGAAAGACACACCATGTACACAGACTGTAAGACTCCATGCTGTTAAGATCGTGTCACTCCCCCAAACTGATCCATGGACTCAGTGGAGCCTCAATTGAACTTCCAACAGGGCTTTTCACAGAAATGACAAGGAGTCTAGACTTTACATGGACATGCAGAGGACAGAGAATAGCCAATTAGAGGGCAAAGTTGGAGGATTTGCCTGACTGACTATAAGCCTCTCTGAAGCTGCAATGTTCCGAATGGTTTGGTATTAGAGAAACAATGGAAACATAGATCAATGGAACGGAATAGAGAGCCGAGAAACAGACTCACATATTTTTGGTCAATTCATTTGACACAGATACTGAGGCAATTCAATAGGGAAAGAAAGTCTTCTCAATAAATGGTGCTACTCAACTGGACATCCATGAAAACAAGTAAACATCAGCCCTTACGTCACACAATACCTGAAATTAGCTCAAAATAGATCATAGACCTAAGTCTAAAATGTACCATGAAAGTTTACAAGAAAATATGCAAGAAAATCTTTGAGACCTCAGTGTAGTCCTGGGACTCTTAGGACACACACACACACACACACACACACACAAAAAAAACCTTGAGAAAGAAAAAAAATGATAAATTGATCTTTTTCAAAACTTTTTAATTGTCTTTGAAAAAATCACCATTAAGAAAATGAAAAGGGGAGGCATAGAATGGTTAAAAATATTCACAAGAGCCTGTATCCAGAATATGTAAAGAAGTTTTACAATTCAACAAGAAGACAAACAGCCCAATAAGAAGATAGGCAAATTATTTAGAAAACTCTTCACCAAAGAAGCTGTATGGATGGCAAATAAGCACATAAAAGGATATCAACACCATCAGTCACTAGGGAAACACAAATTAAAACCATGGTGAGCTACCACCACAACCCATCAGAGTGGCTGAAACCAAGACTGACACCCCAGGCAGGTATCGCTGAGAAAGTGGAGGAATCACATGCTCAGCTGCCAGGAATGTAAACGGTGCAGCTGCTCTGGAAAATGGTCTGGTGGTTTCTTAAAAAGTCAAACCCTCCTCTGCTGTATATGTGACCTACAATCCCACTCCTAGGTGTTTACCCAAGAGAAATGAAAACATTCCATCCAAAGACCTGTATGTAAACATTCACAGCAGCTTTATTCGTGATACCCCAACCTGGGAACCACCCAAATGTCCACCTGAGATGAATAAACACACGTGGTTCATCCACACAACGGGCACCACTCCGCGTAAGAAGGACACACCGGCACACAAAGCACGGAGGAACCGACATCATCTTGACAAGGGAGAGAAGCCCCGCACGGTGTAGGGTCCCATTGATAGAAAATGCCAGGAAATGCAAACCAGCCTCCTGGACAGGAGCACAGGCAAGGTCGCCTGGGACGAGTCTACCGGAGGAGTGACAAGCGCACAGGAACCTTCGGATGTGACGGGAGCGTCTGTGACCTTGGCTTCGGCAATGTTTACACATCTCAGAACCAATCAGACTGTGCGCTGTAAGTGCGCGCAGCTCTGCATGCTCCAGTCACAGCCCAGTCAAGACCAAAAATGCAAACGAGGGGGGAGGCCCGCTGCTCACACACCTCTGAGCTCAAGGCGCCCGTCCGCGCGGTGCAGGGACCCGCCGCCGCGGTCCCGCCCCAGCCCTGCTTCCCTCCAGCGCAGGTCCCGCCCTGAGGGCCTGGCAGGGGGCAGGTTCTACCCTGGGGTTCTAGCAGGTCCCACCTCCTGGTTCACGCATCACAGGCTCTCGGCTTTCACAGCCCACCCACGGAGAATGGGGCCAGACCACAGTCCGCAGCCCTCGGCGAGGCGAGGGGACAGTAGTGCAGCTGGCCCGTGGGGCTCACAGCCCAGGAGGGGCCGTGGGCCCGGGGACCTGCACATGTGCACACCTCCGGCAGCTCCTCTGGCCTTTTCGATACACAGACGCCGGCACTGGGACGGGCCGGGTGGCCACGCCCCCCAGAGGGTCCGCAGGCACAGCCAGGGAAGTGTGTTCAAGTTACCCCATTGTCTTTCACCGCCCCTCAGATCACACGCCGAAATGCCCAATGCCATTACAAATGCGTGAGGAGAACACTGATTATCGAACAGAAGTATTAGGAACAGCCAGCGGCCACAGGGGAAAAGAGAGAGATTCAGACCCCACGCCTTACACCAGGAAAAATCCCAGGTGCTCAAAATTTAAATATAAATATTAAGGAATCCAGAAAAGTTAGAAGAAATCCTGGGAAAATTCTCATAAACTTGAAGCAGGGAAGATCTTTCCAATTGTGACATAAAATTAATTAGCCACACAAAGTAAAAGATGAATAAATTCAACCTCATAAAAATTAAATGCTTTCTGCACTGCAAAGAACACCACAAGTAAAATAAAAACTGGGGAGAGGTATGTGAAATACATTTAAGAATTAGTCTCCCCAATGTACAACAAGCTCTTACAAATCAAGAAGCAAAAACATAAACAATACAATAGAAAAAGTATCAAAATTGTCAACACAGACAGTTCACAGAAAAGGAAATACAGGGGCTGCTAAGCCTCACGTATGAGAAGAACACGCAAATTCACCAAAGGCTGAGGCACACCGTGTGCCCGGCAGGGCAGGCCTCCAGTGCCGGCCAGTGTGGCGACACCTATGAAATCACAAATGCCACACTCTTGGCCTGAGCATTCCCACTTGCAAGAATGCCTATGCCTGTTGGGTCTGGCCTCGACGTACCTGCTTGCAAGCTAGTAACCTGCCGCTGTTCACGGATCCTGGCAGAAGGCGTGAGTGAGCCTCCACGGTCAAAGACAGGAGACTTACTGCTCACAGCACGGCCGGCAGCACAAGCCGCTGTATGCATCACTGACCCCAAGTCTGTGAGGGAGACACAGAAGGGGCCAGGCAGGGGCTGCGGGTGCAGGGTTTGTGTCAAAGCCGAGGAATCCACCACTTTCACAGTAAAGAGTTAACAAGCCTGCTGGGGCCCGCGAGGGAACGGCCAGCACACAGCCACGGCGGGGGCCTCTCCAACGACGAGCACGGGTCCAACACCAGGCACGAAGTCACTCAGCACAGCGGCGCCTGTAAGCCAGTCGGAACGGACGCTGGCGCAGGGCTAGTGAGAACAAATCACGGCATGCCCCGCACAGCTGGACGAGGAGCCCAGGAGGAACAACGTCGAAGGTGCACGGCCGTGTGTTCGACGTGGCCCCGTGTGCACAGCGGCGGGGAGCTCCTGCGCTACACACCGTGTTCGCTGATTTGTGCGTTGATGCGCTCAGCCCCCCGGATCCCGGCGTACACAGCCCCCCGGATCGCGGCGTACGCAGCCCCCCGGATCCCGGCATACACAGCCCCCCGGATCCCGGCGTACGCAGCCCCCCGGATCCCAACGTACACAGCCCCCCGGATCCCGGCGTACGCAGCCCCCCGGATCCAGGCGTACGCAGCCCCCCGGATCCCGGCGTACGCAGCCCCCCGGATCCCGGCGTACGCAGCCCCCCGGATCCCGGCATATGCAGCCCCCCGGATCCCGGCGTACGCAGCCCCTCGGATCCCGGCGTACGCAGCCCCCAGATCCTGGTGTACACAGCTGCCTCTTCAGGTACTTCTTCCCTTATTTAATGTGACAAATGTTCTCACCAGAACAAATGAGCTCAGGACATAGGCCCCCCGCACCACCTCCTCCTGGTGCATAGCTCTGCCCCCTGCACCTGCCCCCTCTCCCCTGCAGACCAGGCTGAACAATTCCCTAGCACCCTGGCTCCATCCCAAGGCCCACAGCGGCCACCCAAGCGACTCAGGTGACAACCACTTTCCGAAGTCCAGCCTCACCAGCCTTTGAGACCCATCCTTGGGACTGGAGATGCCGGCATTCCTGTCCACCTCTCATGGGGTCCTGCAGCCCCTGGGGGCCCGGAGGGTGGCCTGCGCCCCAGAAACCCAGATCCCCACAAAGACACTACTGTAGGTGCGCGCGCGCACACACACACACACCCAGACAGGGCTGTGTTACACACATGAAGCTACATCACACATTCACACATCTGTATGACACACACACAGAGGCTCACACACACACACACACGCACACACACACAGCCCCAGCCACGGTGGACACACCGCAGGACCCGCCCCAGGACGGACGCAGCCCTGGGCTCTGGGAGCCGCTCTCTGCAGACCAGTTCCGTGACTGCAGGCCACCCGCTTCATGGCCCCGAGCCCCACTGGCCGGCCACGGGCAGGTGGGGGATGTGAGCACGGTGCTGTGTCCCGGAGCTGGCGGGGGCCGTGCCTGGGGTTCCCTTCCCCCACCCCACTCTGCCTCCAGGACACCCCAGGCCGAGAGGACGAGCCCCGGTCTCCTTCCGTTTGGGGTGACGCCCAGAGGCACTGCGGTGCGTGCAGCCAAGGATGAGGATGGGGTCTTACCAGGGCCGGGGCGGGGCACCCTGGGCCAGACCTCAGCGTCCAGTCAGGGCTGGGAAGGCGGCCCAGGGTCCCACCTGCACCCCCGAGCACCGAGAGTGTCCCCTGCCCGGCCCGACGCCTGCTGGTCCTGCAGATCCCTGCACCCTCAGGAAGCCTGGACCGAAACCTCGCCTCACCCACTTTGTTTCTAAAATTCACCTTTTTCAGTGAAAACACAAATGCCTCCCCTCCATCAGTAACAGTCAGCAAAACCAGAAGATGGATACTTTACTGTTTCTGAATGGGCTTCCTTCTTTTCCTCCCGGCGTACAGGCACTCCCCCGGCGGAATCATCGTCTCGGGCCCTAAGGAAACAAAGGGCGTCAAGTTGGTCACGCTGAAGAGACCCCAGTGCCCCCATACTCCCCCAAACCACCAAGGCAGCGGGTGTAGCAGCGGAGGCCCCGCGCACTGTCCTCCCCCAGCGTCGGCTGAGCGAGATGCCCGAGGGCGTGACCGGCATGGGGGCGGGGGGGGGGGGGACCATCCCCTCCTCTGCCCAAGGTTGAGGCCGGCTCACGACCTCTCCCCGTCGATGGGCGGCCTTGTGGCCGCCAGCCTAGCCAGAGGACGCAGTCCTGTCACCACACGCCCGAGACAACAGCCCTGTGCTGGGAAAGCTTCCTCAGCAGGTAAACACCCTGAGGCGCCAGAAAACAGGAGCCACGCGGCAGGGTGTCCGAGAGCAGGACACGTGGCCGTGGGCACCGAGGGCCACGTGCTGGGTCAGGGCTCCGGGCAGGCAGGCTATCCCAGAGCCGTCTGCGGCCAGGCTGCCCCTCCCACCCCTCCTCTATGGCTTGTATTTCTAGGCACACGGGCTTCCTCTTTTCTACGTAAAATCTCTCTCCACGCCACAATGCTGGCTTCCACTTTGGCCACTAGCTCACAGCCACACTGAGTCCAGCTGACCATGCCTGCTGGCCTCCACCAGCAGTGTGGACAGGGACACTGCAGTCGGTATCTGCGCCCTGAGGCTGGTCAGCTCGCCCATCACCTCAGGGAGTGCATCAGAGTCTTGATTTTCCCGTGCAGTGAGGATGTCTGAGCCCTCACAAACATCCTGCAGATCGGTGACCCCTCAACACCAGGCTCTGGGCCAGCTGACCCAGAGAGGAGGTTAGGAGCCCTCCCCTGGCCTCAAGTGTGTACAACCTGGAAGAGGAAGCAGAGTCAAACACACGATTTCCACCCTGTCCAGAAAGTGCAGTGAAAATATTGCAAACATGTCATGGATCCACTTAAGTATAAGAAACACTTTGACTATTGACATAAGTAGGTAAAGTAAATGGATCAAAAAAGATACACCAATCAAAAGTACAGCTGGGGTAGCTGTGTGAGTTATCAGACAAAGCAGACTTCAGACAAAGAGGGATATTATAAAAGAATAAAGGGGCCAATTTTCCAAGAAGACACAGCAATCCTAAATGAGAATGCATCACCCACAGCTTCGAAATACAGGAAGCAAAAACTAATAAAACTGAAAGGATAATTCATTAGTAACTTCAACATGCCTCTCTCAGTAATCAATAGAGCAAACAAACAGAAAATCACTAAGGATATAGAATATCCAAACAACAACAGATGTAGACTAATTGAAATATATAGACTACTCCAGCCAACAACAGCAGAATACACATTCTTTGTACATGGAACATTCATCAAGATAGACCATATTCTTGAACTTAGAACAATCCTCAACAAACTTAAAAGAATAAAAATACAAAGTATGTTCTCTAACAATAATGGAATTAAACTACAAAGATATATGGAAAATTCCCAACTATTTGGTAAGCAACCCACTTCTAAATAACCATGGGTCAAAGAGAAAGTCTCAAAGAAATTTAGACGTATTTTGAACTGAATGAAAATGAAAATACAGCATATCAAACTCTGTGGGATACAGCTGAGCAGTACTTTGATGGATACGGATAACATTAAATGTTTATATTAGAAAAAAATTAAACGTTTCAAATAAGTAGTCTAAGCTTCCACTTTAAGTAATTAGAAGAGAAAACAAATCCAAATCAAGCAGAAAGGTGGAAATAATAAAGAGGAAAAATCAGTGTAACTTAAAATGGAAATACAGAAAAATCAACGAAACCAAGAGTTGGTTCTTTGAAAAGATCAACAAAATTGATAAACCTCTTGCCAGACTGACCAAGAGATAGAGAAGATATGAATTACTAATATCATGAATAAAAGAAGGGACATCACTACAGATCCCACAGACATTAGAAGGAAAATAAGAGAACACTGCCATGAACTTAGCTGTGTACCCGCCAAAGTCATATGTTAAAGCCCTAATCCCCCATTTGACTGTATTGCAGATGGACCTTTAAGGAGGTGATGAAGGTGAAATGAGGTCAGACAGGTGGAGCCCTGATCTGATAGAACTGTTGCCCTTAGAAGAAGAGGAAGAGAGAGGAGAGCTGTGTCTTCACCCTGTGCAAGCCAAGAAGAGCACTCTCATCAGAAACCAAGTCAGTAGGCAACTTGATCTTGGACTTCCCAGCCTCCAGAACTGTGAGAAATGCATTTTCATTGTTTTTAGGTGTTGGTTAAGCCACCCAGTCTGTGGTATTTTGTTACAGCAGCCCAAGCAGACTAAAACAAATACTGTCCCCACAAATTCAACAATTTAGATGAAACGGACCAATTTCTTGAGTGACATAAACTACCAAGCTCACTCAAGAAAAAACAGATAACCTGTTTAGCCCTGTATTTATTCCAACAACAACAAACAAAAGCAAAAGCCCAGATGGATTCACTGGTAAATTCTACCAATTTAAGAAAGAAATAATACCAATCGTTTGCAGAAAACTAAAACTTAAATTAAAAATTGCCAACTCATTTACAAGTTCAGCATTACCCTGATACCGAAACCAAAGACATTTTGAGAAAATGACAGACAAAAATCCCTCATGAACATAGGCACAAAAATCTTCAATTAGATATTAGCAAATGGGATCCAACAATATATAAAGAGCACAACACATCACAAATGGGGTTTGCTCAAGGAATTCAAGCCTGATTCGACATCCAGAAATTGACCAGTATAATTCACTTTGTTAATAAATAAAAGAAAAAATATATATGGTCACCTCAGCATACATAAAATGCATTTGACAAAATCCAAATCCATGCATAATAATAAAAAAGACCTCTCAGCAAACTAGGAATAGAAAGGAACTTAATTAACCTGATAAAGGACATCTACCAAAAAAACCTACAGCTGACATCACACCTAACAGTGAAAGACTGTATACATCCCCAGAGATCATGAATAAGACAAAGATATCTTCTATCACCATTTCCCTTAATGTTTACAGAAAACAGGATGCTACATACAGAAAATTCCACAATTTGGCTAAGACAAACCTCTTATAACTTATAATAATTGAGTCCAGCAAGGTCACAGGGAAAAAGGACAATATAAAAAAGTCAATTGTGTTTCTATACACTAGCAATGAACAACTGGAACACAAATTTTTAAAAAACCATACCGTTTATAACAGCACCAAAATAAAAATTAAATAATGTAGGTAGTTCAATAGGTTTAATATGTGTAACTGGGGCCCTAAAGAATAGGAGGGTAATAGAGGTGACAGAAAAAATTTAAGTAATAATAGCAGAAATTTGTCCAAACAATGAAAACTATAAACCTACAGATTCAAGACGTCAATGAACCCCAAGCACAAGAAACAGGAAGAAAACTACACCAGGCCCATCATAATCAAATGACTCATAACCAGAGATAAATAGAATAATCTTAAAAGCCACCAGAGAAAATAGCATTGGGTACAAAGAAACAAAGATAAGTATGACAGCAGATGCCTCCTGAGAAACATGTACACGAGGAGACAGTGGAGCAGCGTCTTTAAAGCACTGAAAGAAAAAGCCTGAAACTAGAATTCTAAACCCTGTGAAAATATCTTTCAAAAATTAAGGCTAAATGAAGGCTTTTTCAGACATAAAAAAGCTGAAAGAATTCATTGCCAGCTGACCCACACTATAAGAAATGTGAAAGAGTGTCTTCAGGCCAGAGGAAAATGATACCAGATGGTAACGTGGATCCACAAAATGGAACAGAAAGCACAGGAAGTGGTAACTGCATGGGTAAGAATGCAAGACTCCTTCTTACTAACTAACTATCTCTGAAAAATAATTGACTGTTTAAACAGCAATGACAACAATGTGTTGTGGGGTTTATAACCTACGCAGATGCCGAGGTCTGGCAACCGCAGCACGAAGGCCAGGAGTGGGGGGTGGTGGCACCCCACTGGGAAGGGTGTATTGGTACCCGTCGGGCTTGCTCTGCGCGGATGGGCTGGACCCTTCGAGCATTCCTCCTCGGTAGCGAGCACAGAGTGAGGGGCTTCTGGTTCCTGTGCGTCCCCCGTGTCTTCTTGTTCCTGCTCACCTCTTACGGAGGCCGGGAAGCTCAGCGAAACATCTCTGCCAGCCCAGAGCCCGAACCCCTACATACAGGCAAGCCCTCTTGGGACCCCCTCAGCCCTGAGTACCCTTCCGAGCTCTCCTTCTGCTGTTGTTAATACTTCTTTATATGAATTAAAGTCTCTCAATTCAAACAAAAAATTAAGTAAAAAACATAAAAAGCTGGGGCTTCCCTGGTGGCTCAGTGGTTGAGAGCCCGCCTGCCGATGCAGGGGATGCGGGTTCGTGCCCCAGTCCAGGAGGATCCCACGTGCCGCGAAGCGGCTGGGCCCGTGAGCCATGGCCACTGAGCCTGCACGACCGGAGCCTGTGCTCTGTGAGGGGAGAGGCCACGGCAGTGAGAGGCCTGCGTACCGCAAACAAACAAACAAACAAAAACCATAAAAAGCTGATTTTCAAAGTTCACACGTTTTAGAGATACATGCTAACACCTGTGAAAGGATGACACGTCAGCAATTTGTTTCTGTGTAGTCTGCGGAGCAGGGTGGGGTTTACATGACACTGAATCAGCCAATATTGACAGCTGACCATCTATGATACTTGATGAATAAACTGGACTCATTATAAAATTCTCTCCACTTTTGTAAAAGATTTGAAAATTTTCATAATAAAAAGGTTTTTAAAAAGCATTGAGGGCTTCCCTGGTGGCACAGTGGTTAAGAATCCGCCTGCCAATGCAGGGGCACGGGTTAGAGCCCTGGTCTGGGAAGATCCCACGTGCCGCAGAGCAACTAAGCCCGTGTGCCACAACCACTGAGCCTGTGCTCTAGGGCCCATGAGGCACAGCTACTGAGCCCACATGCCACAATTACTGAAGCCCATGCACCTAGAGCCCATGCTCTGCAATGTGAGAAGCCACCCCAGTGAGAAGCCCATGCACCGCAATGAAGAGTAGCCCCCGCTCACTGCAACTAGAGAAAGCCCGCATGCAGCAATGAAGATCCGACGCAGCCAAAAATAAATAAATTTTTTTAAAAAGCATTGAAAAAAGAGAAATATGGCACAAGAATAAACATAATGTGGTCAACTGATTTTCAACAGAGCCATTCAATGGAGAAAGAACTGTCTCTTCACCAAAAGGTGCTGACACAAATGGACATCCAATACCAAAGAGTGAAGCTGGACCCCTACCTCACACTCTTTACAAAAATTAACCAAAGTTAGTTAAAGACCTAAGTGTAGGAGCTAAAAGGAAACATAGAGGGCTTCCCTGGTGGTGCAGTGGTTGAGAGTCCGCCTGCCGATGCAGAGGACGTGGGTTTGTGCCCCGGTCCGGGAGGATCCCACATGCTGCCGAGCGGCTGGGCCCATGAGCCATGGCCGCTGGGCCTGCGCATCCGGAGCCTGTGCTCCGCAACGGGAGGGGCTGTAGCAGTGAGAGGCCCGCGTACCGCAAAAAAAAAAAGAAAAAACAAACAAAAAAAACATAACGGCTATATCTTCATGACCTTACATTTGGCAATGGATTCTTAGATATGTCACCAAAAGCACAGGTAAGAAAAGAAAAATGAGATAAATTGAACCCCATCAAAATTTAAAACTTGGGCTTCCAAGGACACTATCTAGAAAGTGACGAGACAACTCACAGTGGGAGAAAATATTTGCAAATCATATAATCTGATAAAGGTCTGACATACAAACTACATAAAGAACTCTTAAATCTCAACAACAAAAAGATAAACAACCTAATTAAAAATGAGCAAAGGACTTGAATAGACCTTTCTCCCCCCAAAACATACAGATGGTCAACAAGCACATGAAAAGATGCTCAACATCATTAGTCACTAAGGAAATGTAAATCAAACCCACATGAGATACCACTTCATACCCACGACAATGGCCATAATATTTAAAAAAAAAAAAAAAAAAAGGAAAATAACAAGTGTTGGTGAGACTGTGGAGAAACTGGGACTCTTGTGCCATGCTGGTGGGGATGAAAAATGGCACAGCTCTTGTAGAAAAGTTTAGTATTTCCTCAAAAAGTTAAACATAGGGTCACCATACGACCCAGCAATTCCACTCCTACGTATATGCCCGAGAAAACTGAAAATATATGTTCAAACAAAATCTGGCACACAAATACTCACAGCATCATTATTCACAAGAGCCAAAAAGCAGAAAGCACCTAAATGCCCATCGACTGATGAATGGATAAACAAAATGTGGTCCATCCATACAGTGGACTATTACTCAGCCATAAGAAGGAGCCAAGCTCTGATGTACCCTACAACACAGATGAAGCTTGAAAACATCATGCTGTGTGAAAAAGAAGGCAGACACAGAAGGACACATATTGATTGCATTTATATGGAATGTCCAGAACAGGCAAACCCACAGAGACAGAAAGTAGGTGAATGGTTGCCAGGGGCTGGAGGAAAAAAGAATGGGGAGTGACTGCTTAAAGGGTATAGAGTTTCCGTTTGGGATGAAGAAAATGTTTTGGAATTAGAGGTGGTAGTTGCACAACTTTGGCAATATCCTCAATAAATATCACTGAACCTTAAATTTTTAAATGGTTAATTTTATGTAGTGTGAATTTTACCTCACTAAAAACAAAGAACACAAATTTGTATATAAATGTAAATACTGTGTCTGGAGTGGCCACGAGGACGGGAGTGGCAGGAGAGACCCGCGCAGCAGGAGAGACCCGCGCAGCAGGAGAGACCCGCGCAGCGGCGCTCGGAGCGCCTGTGGGGCCTTCTGAGAGGAGAGGCGGGATGCGTGGCAGCTGCGGGGCCTTGGGGGTCAAAAGCCGGGTTTTACGCTGCCGCTGCCGGGGATGACGCGGCAGAGGAGACAGGAGCGCTCTGGGGAGATGGGCTGGGGCGGGTGAGCGCAGATGGGGCCCGGGTGGCCGCAGGCTGGGGCAGGAACGGGCGGATGGATGCTTCGGAAGGGTCCAGCCTTCTCGGCTCTCCCTGAGCCACGGCCACCAGGCCTGCGCTTCTCTGGGAAGCTGGAACCCGGCGGGCCGGGTCATCCCATCTGAGCTGCAAGGGCTTTCGACTCAGGCAGGAGAGGCCGGAGCCGGACCCGGGCCTGGCCTGCGGGGAATCCGGTCAGGGATGCTTCCCCACACACGAGAGGGGCCGGACGCCCCTCAAGATCAAAGGCGAGGGGGCCTGGCTGACTTGCCTCAGCCCCAGGAGGCCCACCCGCAGCACCACCGTTCCCTGAGTGAGTCCGAGCTCCGAGCGGGGCTGGTGCGGGCTGGAGGCGACAGGGAAGATGAGCAGGGGCCGGAGGGCACTTCGGGGGGCAGAGCTGGCCCCTCACTCTCCTCAGCCAAAACCCCCTCCCCACAGCAGGTGCCGACACAGGGTCCAGGCTCCCGGGGGCGGGAGGGCCCTCCCCAGCCGCGCACGTGGCCCCTCCCCAGCCGCGCACGTGGCCCCTCCCCGGCCGCGCACGTGGCCCCACCCCGGCCGCGCACGTGGCTCCTCCCCAGCCGCGCACGTGGCCTGCCAGCTGGCCCACAAGGCCCGTCCTGCCTTGGTGGAAGGGGCCTAAAAACACGGGCTACGGCAAAAAGCACCAGGGCAGATAAACACTCTCCAGGTACCCCTTTGGGGGTGGGGGAGAAATCAAGGGGGCCAGCCGCTGTCCCCTGGAATAGCCATGGCTTGGGGTCCAGTTCCTGCCAATTCCTGCCCTAGGAATCCTAAATATGGGCTCCATTTTACTAAATACTGTGCACTTTCCTCAAAAAGATGAAGTCCTCATCGGATTGGACCAAACTCCCCACAGAAATGCGCCACTGAGGCAGCACGAGGGCCAGCCCCCCAGAAGCTCTGAGCTGACTGTGTTTCTCAGAGAAATCTGAACTTTTATAAGAACCTTTTATGGTAAAAATAGTACCTGACCATTTCAGAAAATACACATAAGCAAAAAACAAAAATAAAAGATCCTCCCATGCCCTGTAGGGGGGCCGTCGGCTCCCGCCCAGCATGTGTGCCCCGTCCACAGGGCCGCACCGCTCTGGGACTGAACCGAGAGGGAAACAACGCACGCGGTCGGAGTTCAGACTGCCCGGGATCCACCTGGAAGTCATCATCCGTAAACAGGGAGCCTGCAGCCACGGCTGCTGGAGGTGGCACAGCCCCCGTCGGGGCCACACTGCCACCGGCTGCTCAGCTGCCCACGAGCGAGTCCTGAGGCCTCCGCCGGGATTGGGCGTGGGCCCAGGAGGCTGCAGAAGCCAGGCTCCAGGCCCTGATGGCGGACGCTGGGTGGAGGCCAGCCGGTCAGAAGCCCGCCTCTGCCAGAGGCCCCTGGAGAGTGTCCTGGGTGGGCTGGGCTGCAGAGCAGGCCGGGAGAAGTCCAGTCCACCACTGTTGAGTGCCCAGAGCAAGGGGGCAGATGCCCAGGGCACACACTCGCACAGCCCCTCTGCGCCCGGCCCCTCGAGGACCAAAGCCTGTGGCTGGTCACACAGAGGCCTCGCGTGAGTCACAGGGCGGCCACAGCTGGAGACCCACTGGATGCTTCCAAGGGGGGCTGACGCCTCCGGCCCCAGCCCTTCAGACCAACCAGGAAACAGACAAGGAACCCAAGGGCAAACTGCCCAAGGCCTCTGACCTCTGACCCTGGCTGGTCACCTGCCCTGTGGGCAGCCCCCTCCCCAAGGGGGTGGGTGTCACAGCAGCAACACCGGGTCCCTGAAGTGTTGAGGGCCTGTGTCTCTCACAAAGTATCCACAAACTGGGATTTTCCGCCTCTCAAAATAAGACTTTAGGGAAAAAAACTTTCTTGGTGCCACTAACTGAAACCCAGTGAATTCCTGGAACACACGCCTTCCGCCCTTCCAGAGTGTGAGAGCCCCGAAGGAGGGGGCTGAGCTGGGCACCCCCAGCTCCGGGACCCCCCGTCCGGGGACCTCCCCTTACCAGCTGCCCTGGAGAGGGCTCAGGAGTCCAATTCAAAGTCCCCCCCCCCCAACCCCGCTCCGCAGCATCTGCCCAAAACAGTTCCGAAAGAACCTGGGCCAAGAGCAAAGGGCAATTAGGCCAGCTGCCCCCAGCGCGGGGGTCGGACGCTCCCAGGCCGGGAAACTGAGGGACCGCAAGCAGTGAAAGTGGACTGGCTTTCCTCAAAAGCCCTGTTTTTAGTTTTAGGTGAGAAGCTGCCCGTTGGACCCCAGGGCCTGGCGACGTGAGGATGGGGTGAGTGGGGTTGGAGGGGAGAGGGGGATGGGGGGTCGGGGGTGCGGGAGCCTTGGGAAGATGGCCCTGCGCTAGGGTCTCCCTCGCGGAGTTGGACCTGCGGAGCACGTCCAGCGCACTTACCCGGCCGCCGGGGCGCGGAGGCTCAAGCGCGCCCGCGGGAGGTGTCCGCGGGGACGGGGAGCTGTGGCTGCGCGGCTGCCGGCGCTCGCATCTCGGGGACCAGGCGGCGGCTGTGGCCGCGGAAGAACAGCCCCACCCCGGCACGCGAGCCGCCCCGCCCCGGAGCCGACCGAGCCCGGGAGGCGGCAGGGGGCGCGCGCGCGCATCTCCGCCCGGCCAATGGCCCCCGGGTCTGTGTGCACCACGGTGGGGTCCTGCTCTGCGCCCCTCGCGTCCCCGTCGTCCCCGGGATCTCTGTGCGCCACGGTGGGGTCCCGTCCCGCGCCCCCCCGTCCCCGTGGTCCTCCGGATCTGTGTGCGCCTCGGAGGGTCGCGCTCTGCGCCTCTCGTGTCCTCGTGGTCTACCCAAGGGTCTGTCGGCTCCAGTGTGCCTGCGCCCCTCGAGGCCCCCGTGCTCCCCGCGGGAGCCCCAGACCCTCTATTCCTCGCCCGCAGTCGCGCGCCCCCTTCCACCTGCGCCCGCTGAGGCCGAGCGCGCACCTGCCCGCGGGGCGGAGGTGCGGGGCCCAGACTCCCCTAGCAGCTGGGTCCCGGCGTCCGGATGCGAACGTGTAATGTGAGCGTAGCGTGTCCTGTTCCGTCTGCTCCAATTAGGTTGTTGCTAAAATCAAAGGGTTTTACACTTTATAAAAATACTAATGTAATACTTTTAACCCTGCACCTTCCTGGAGCCGCAGGGCAGTTCGCGGAAGTCTCGATCCCGACATTTCTGGTTCGAAGGAGCCAGGCCTCCAGCGGGGCCCTTCCCAGCCTTCAGGCTGCTCCTTCCCCCTCCTCCACCCGGACCATCTGGCCCCTCTCCTCCTCCGTCGTGGAGGACACGTCCTGACTTTGAAAGCTCCCCTTCCCTCACTGGGCTCGGACTGTGTGTCTGGTCCCGGAGCGGCCCGGGACACGCCGTGAGCCTGGCCTCACATCCTGGGCTTTCTGCCCAAACGTCTGAGGGCCCCCCGCGGAAACCTCGCCCGACTGCTGCCACCATCCTTGCCCCGGCGGGGGTGGGGTGGGGGCTTGCATTGCCCCCTCATGTCCAGTCCCTTTGCGGTCCCCAGGCAACCCCTCAGCACCAAGCATGTCCCCACCCAAGCCCCACCGACCACTGCCGCCACAGCCAGCCCCGTGGGGTCTCCAGCGCTCGCTCGCACCCCACAGTCAGTCGCAGCCAAGGGAGTCATCCCTGGCACCTGCCCGGCTCTGAGCAAAATCCCGCCCCCAGCCAAGCCCCAGCTACCTTCCCCAGCCTCACAGACCAGCGTGTGTGCCTCAGGACCTTTACACCTGCTCCCACTCTGAGAAAGCTCTTTTCCAGATACTCGCAGGGCTAGCTCTCTGATCCTGTGTCCTCAGAGAGGATATCCACCTCAGGCAAAGGCCACCACTGTCCATCTCTCCCTGCTCTGCCTTTTGTAGGGCATATTCCTGCCTGAAATCACAGCAGGTGTTTCTTTGCTCATGTGTCTAACAGGTAAACTCACCAGGTCTGTTCTGTTCACCTCTATCTGAGGAAGAGCGGGGCATCTACTGCAGAACAGGGGCTCAAAAGTATCTGCTGAGTGAATGGTCTTGTATTATTTTTTTGACCTGGAACAACATGCAGCTGTATTGCTGTATTTTTTAAGCAGTTAAAATCAACAGTTGCATCTTGATCCAATTTTTGTAAAGTGCATTATGCACAGAAAAACATCTGGGTGAATACCTCAGGTTATAGGTGATCTTTAATTTTTTACTTATAAAAAGTTTCCACCATTCCTGACCATTTTGCAAGAAGCATGGAGTGCTTTTGTACCATTTTTGTAGTTTTTTTTTCTTTCTGCTAAAAAGAATAAGTAAGCATGTGTATGACGTTGGGAGGGCGTATCTTGGAGTGGCAGAGGTAAGGCGGGTCCACCCTGTCAAGTCCAGGCCTGTAGGGGACCCTCAGACCCAAGAATGTGGGCAGAGACACCTGGGTGGGTGCCCCGAGGATGTGAAGCTTTGTAGTCAGAGCCTGCATCCCCTGCATGGGAAGACAGAGCCCACGTGTCTCAGGGAACCCCTTCTAGCCTGTTGTCTAGGCATCAGTCACCTCCACCCACCCAATCCCATCAGGAAGCAGCCTGAGCGAGATGCCTCTTTGCTTCTTGCTGCCACTTCCCGGGGCAGGACAAGGGCAGGTGAGGCTGCGCAGCCTGAGGTGCAGGAGAAACCAGTGTCCACTCCCCCTCCTTCCCTCCAACCCACCTTGGCTGTGCCTGCCCCCAAAGCCTGTGGTCTCTGTAGACCCGGGGGCAGTCACTGGGACTGGACACAAAAAGGATGACCCTTGCCAGGGAGGTGCCACCCGTGAAGTCCCAGGAATTCAGCGTGAGCCCCCTTTGTGGGAGACCTCGGGCGTTGTCCCCACCAGAACGCGGGTGACTCCAGGCCCCCCAGGCAGCATTCCCATGAGGTCAGCCGGACACGACTTCCCTCTGAGCTTCCTGTTCACACAGGTCCTGCAGACACACAACAGTTTGCAGAGTACGTCTGGGCGTCCCCTATTTTCTTCTCCACCGTGACCACCCTGACCCAGCCCCGCACCACAGCGTTTGCCCTCTGGGGCTGAGGCTCGGGAGGCCTCCTCCTCAGAGCCTCCCTCCTCCCTGCACTTGGGACCTCCAACGGCAAGCAGGCTCCCAGCTGCTGAGTCCTCCCACCCCACCCAAACTTCCGACCAGCTGGAGACAAATTCCTCTTTCCTGGATGATTCGTCCTCCCCGGGTGGGAGGGTGGCTGACACCTGGCAGGAAAGAGAGCTTGGAAAAGAGACAACCCCCAAGGTGCCCCCTGGCCCTCACTGCCCACCCTGTGTCTCCACGTCTGTGTCTCCGACGTGGCCGTCCTGGGAACTCAGTGATGTGACAGCTACATGAGCTTGACTGCCATCTGGCTCTGCCCGCCTGTCCCCTCCCTTCCTCCTCCACACCCTCCCCGCCCAGACACACACACCAGCTGAGGGGGTGTGCTGTCACCCTGCAGGTGCCTAGCGCAGGGTGTCAGGACACATGGTTCCCAGGGGGCACAGCTGTGTTCCTCGGGCAGTCCTTGTTCAGGTCTGTGCTTTCTCTCCCCCACCTCACTTCGCCTGGAGGCCAGAGAAAGATCTGGAGCATTTTGTCAGAGCCGCTGCTGCCCTTGTCTCTGTGGGCTGTCCCTTGAGGGCCCCTCCCGTTGTGTGCACAGCCAGGCAGGGCTTCCCACTCCTGGGAAGGCTGCCATCATACAAGGTCTGTCAGCTTGGGGTGCCCGGCTGGCCTGCAGCAGGGTGGGGGCAGGGAGGTGCAGGACGAGGCCACCAGGTGAGGGTGGCAGACATGCACCTGCACCCTTGAAACTGCAGGAGTGTCCGTGGGAGGCCCAGGGTCCCCGCCTGCAGGTGGAGAGGGGCCCAGCAGCGGGGACTCCAGATGCCTCCCCAGAGGCTCACTCCCAGGAGGCCCCAGGACAGAGGCCCCAGGGAAGGGCGGGGGCCACCCAGTGATTGCCCGTCCAGAAGGCCCGATGTGGCCGGGGGTCCAGGACCGCCTTAGAGCCAGGTGGTGCCTGGAACGCGGGCAAAGCAGAGCGTGAACCAGGAGCTCTGCTGGGCACAGGGACATTTGAGTCAATGAATGTGATTCAGGGCTTGCTCCCGAACACCAGAGACATTGCTTGTGGCGGCTGGCAAGGGTCACGGATGAAGTGGGAGAAGGTGAGGTGCCTCAGGGGATGCGTGGAGCCAGGGTCCCCAGCCGCCTGACCCCGCCCCTCACCTTGACCTCCCAGCGCCCCTGCCTGGTGCCAGCAGTCACTCCGAGGCCCCTGCAGACCCCAGCCCGGCCACACGCCCCCTGCTCCCGACATCTCCTCCTCTGAGGCTCCTGTCAGCAGGAAACAAGGAGCGGTGGGCAGGGACCCACCCCTCAGCAGACCCGCAGGGTCTCAGCCAACTCAAGGGTCCAGAGGGAAACCAGTTGCCCGCACACTCACTGCTCATGCGGCACAGAGCAGGGGAGGGACAGTGCCCTGCTCCCAGGGAAGCAGCTGGCCCTGGGAGCTGTGGCCTGGAAGGGGAGCCTGGCATGGCCTGGGGGCGCCCATGTGCTGAAGCTGAGCTCCCTTCAGGGTCACGATCCACAGGACCCCATATGCCTGTGAAGAGGGGCAGCCAGGACCCTCCAGCCTCTGCCCTCTCCTCTGCCTGCTCCTGGGGCTTCGCAGGTGCTGCTCCTTCTGACTGGAACACTCTTCCTTGAGTGTCTGTCCTGCCATTTCCTGCAGCTTAAGGCGGAGGCCACCCCTACCGTCCCTGGCTATCTGACATTTGGGTTTATTGGGGGTGGGGGGACGCAGGAACTTTCATCTCTAACCCTAACCTGCTACAGCCTCACAGCCCAGAACCAGCCATTGTGGGGGCAGAAGGGAGGAAGGAGAAAGAGGGGGAAGGGGAGGGGGAGAGGGGGAGGGGAGGGAGGGAAGGAGGGGGAAGGGGGGAGGGGGAGGGAGGGAGGGGAGGAAGGGGAGGGAGGGGAGGAAGAAGAGGGAGGGGAGGGGGCTGGGGGGGAGGGAGGGGGGAGGAAGGGGAGGGAGGGAGGAGGGGAGGGGAGGGGAGGGAGGAGGAGAGGGAGGGGAGGGAGGAGGAGAGGGAGGGGAGGAGGGGAGGGGGAGGGGAGGGGGAGGGAAGGGAGGGGAGGAAGGGGAGGGAAAGGAGGAGCAGGGGGGATGGGAGGAGAGGGGGGAGGGGGGTGGGGGCGGGGCAGGGGGACAGGAGGGAGGAGAGGGAGGGAGGGAGGGGGAGGGGAGGGGAGGGGGGGGAGGGGAGGGGGGAGGGGGAGGGGGAGGGGGAGGGGAGGAGGACAGGGAGGAGGAGGAGGGAGGGGGCCAACTTACTACAGTTATTTCCTTTCCTGCACAACCCCAGCCCCCACTGAACAATGACTCACTTGCCTGGTTTTCTTTGAACCTGCCTTGTCCTCCACATCCTTTGGTGGCCCCGTGGAGTGAGCCTTCCGCAGGCTCTATGAGTCAGTCTGTTTCAGTCCCCCACCCCACCTGCATGGTCCATCCAGGCACTGCCCACTCAGGACCCCAGCCTCCTCTAGGGTGACTCCCTCTGTGTTGCTGGAGCACATTCTCCAGGAACTTCCCAGTTAAAGGAACATGGGAGGAATGTTTCTCAGAAACTGTCTCCTGTTCAACTGACCATGGCTCCACCAGGGACTTGCAGGGTGGAACCCACTTTGCCTGCTGTGTCTGAGGTCCACCCCAGCTCACCTGTGTTTCCTCCTTGTCCTGGGCTCTGGTGGTCCTCTGTGCACCGTCCTCCAAATCTCACCTCACCAACATTAGCTCTGGAAAAGGTCCTTTTCAGTTTTGAATTTTTATTCCCTACAGTTTTTATTCTTTAACTTTTTCCCTTCCAGATTTCTATCTTTAATTTCTGAGTTATTTCCATTCGGTATTATTCTTTTTCCTAGAGTTGGCTCTGTTTTAATGGCTGCCTTGTCTCTGGTCATCTCTGAGATACTGGCTGTAGAGCACAGGGGTTCTGAGGTGTCACTTCTAGTCCCTGCTTTGCCCCTTTTACAAATGTCCGGTGAACTTTCCTGAGCTTCATACAAGAGGGAGGCGCTGCCCTAAATAGACAGAGTGGTGGGCGCGATCTCAGGGGGCGGGTCTCTCTGGCTGCCTGCTCTGGGGTGGCGGGGCTCGCCACGTGGGCCTCGCTCTCCTCCAGCACCCGTGTAGGGTCCTCCCCACCCCCTCTGCTCTCCTGAGCCTTCCCTGGCTCTTAGCGGACTGTCAGCTGTTCCCTGGAATTTGCCCTTTCTGGGTCTCCGGGGCAGGTATTTCCCTCTCTGGTTCTTTGCACTGTTTGAAGGCGATTTCAGTGGCACCTGTGCCATCTAAAAACTTCCCTGAATTGTTGGCAGCTAGTTTGAACCTATATGAACAAGGTGAGGCCCAGCGCAGCTGGTCTGGAGTGTCATCTGTGGGAAGGGTGGGTGGGTCAGATGTGCCCCCTGAGCTCCCCACCTCTGCATGAACAGGGCGAGGACCAGGGCACCCTTCATCCGAATCCCAGCCTAACCACCACTTACCATGTGACCTCTGCCACATTATGGGCCCTTTCTGGGCTTTCACTTTTTTATCTATAAACCGGGTAAGTGTAGGCCAATGGAACAGAAGAGAGAGCAGAGAAATAAACCCTCACACATATGGTCAGTGATGTTTGACAAGGGTGCCAAGATCGTTCAATGAGGAAAGGACAGTCTTTCCAACAAATGGTAGGGAAATGGACATCCACTTGGAAAAGAATGAAGTTGGACCCGTACCTGACACCATATACAAAAGTTACCTCAAAAGGGATCAAGACCTAAAGAAGAGATAAAACTCTTAGAAGAAAACATAGTGGAAAATCTCCATGGCTGAATCTGGCAAAGCTTTCTTGCATATAACACCAAAAGCACAGGCAAGAAAAAAAAAAGATAAATTAAACTACATCAAAATTTAAAACCTTTGTGCATCAAAGGACACTATCAATGAAGTGAAAAGGCAACCTATCATAGGAGAAAGTATTACAAATCATATATCTGATATGGGATTAATATCCAAAACATATGAACAGATCCTACAACTCAACAATTAAAGACGAACAACTAGGGCTTCCCTGGTGGCGCAGTGGTTGAGAATCCGCCTGCGGATGCAGGAGACACGGGTTCGTGCCCTGGTCCGGGAAGATCCCACATGCCGCGGAGCAACTAAGCCCGTGAGCCATGGCCGCGGAGCCTGTGCGTCCGGAGCCTGTGCTCCGCAACGGGAGAGGCCACAACAGTGAGAGGCCCGCATACTGAAAAAAAAAAAAAAAAAAAAAAAAAAAAAAGACGAACAACTAATTTAAAAATGGGCAAAGGATGCGAATAGACATTTCTCCAAAGACACAGGAATGGCCAATAAACACATGAAAAGATGCTCAACATCACTGATCATTAAGGAAATGCAAATAAACACCACAAATGAGATACCACCTCAGACCTGTTAGGATGGCTACTGTCAAAACGTAACAAATGTTGGCAAGGATGTGGAAAAATAGGAATCCTTCCTTACACACTGTTGGCGGGAATGTAAAATGGTGCAGCCACTGTGGAAAACGGTATGGAAGTTCCTCAAAAAATTAAGCATAGAGCTACCATATAATCCACTACTTCTGGGGATATAACTGAAAGAACTGAAAGCAGGGTCTCGAGGAGATGTGCGTCCACCCACGTTCACAGCAGCATATTCACAATAGCCAAGAGGTGGAGGCGGCCCAAGTGTCCATCAGCAGATGAAGGATAAACACAAGGGGGTCCATTCATACAGTGGAACCTTATTCAGCCTTAAAAAGGAAGGAAATTCCGACACAGGCTTCCAACATGGATGGACCTGGAGAACATTATGCTCAGTGAGATCCACGAGTCACGAAAGGACAAATCCTGGAGGATTCCACTCACGTGAGGGACCCAGAGGAGTCAGACTGCCGGAGACAGAAGGAGGACGGTGGGGCCAGGGGCCGGGGGAGGGGGAGGGGGAGGGGGCGGGGAGGGATGTTTATGGGGACAGAGTTTCAGTTTTACAGGATGAAGAGTCACACAGACGGATGGTGCTGATCGTTGCTCATGTTGTCCGTGTACTTAATACCAGTGAACTGTACACTTAAAACTGGTTAAAATGTTAAATTTTATGTCATGTATATTTTAACACATGCACAACAGGTAAGAATCTCCACCTTTACCCATTTTCCCACCAGGTACGTACATTCCCAATCTCAGGGGCAGACCTGGAGTCATGGGCTGGCTTCCTGGAGCTCTAGTCTGGACACCGATCAAATCCTCACACGCACCCTCGCACGCTCACGTGCTCTTAAATGGAGCCATGCGGTGAGCTCTGAGCTGGCCTGGGCCCACCTCCGTCAGGTGGTGTGAGGTGAGGAGGGCATACGGTGCCCCAGCCCCTCTGGTCCTCGAGTTCCAGGGCAGCAGGGCGGCCCCTGTGGGCCGGGGGCCGTGGTCAGACGAATTCAGGGGCAGGAAGAGGACCCAGTGGTGACTCCATGGGGACTGACTCAGCCACACCGCAGAGTGTGCATCTGACATCAGCTCTGCCTGCAGCCCCCGACCCTCCACAGGTGAGGGGTGACAGCCTCCACTGCCGCCCCGGACCTCCCACCTGGTCCTCCCTTGACCGGGCTCACCTGGACTGGGAAGGTGACTCTCCCAGCTGGCTAAGGTGACTAGTGGTGGCCAGGGTGGTGGCTCAGGTAGTCCATCCTACCTGTCCTGGACTATCTCCCTCTTCATGAAGCACCAACTTTGAACCTGGGCCAGAATTCTGGTGTCTGGAGCACGTGCTTCATGTCCCCAGAAGTCACACGGGGAGCTGGGACATCAGCGCGTGGCGCACGTGGAGAGACGGAGCGCGAGAGCAGGCGACCGGGGCGGAGTGCCGGGTGCAGATGAACAGGCACCACGGGGAGCAGCCTCCCTGTGAGCCTCCCCGAGGCCAGGCCGGCTTCCTGGGCGGTACCCCCCTGTGCCCCATCCCCGAGCCCTGACTCCCAGGAGACGGGGCACAGCCTGAGAATGGAGCTCCCTGCTCAAAGAAAAGCCACAGACGTGTTGCCACCCTCACTTGACCCCCACTCCCTCTGGTTTCTCTGCTGCTTCTCGAAGTTCCACGCTGGCTGTCCCTCGAGGTCACCCCTCTGGATCCAGATGAAGCACCAGGGTCAGGCATCCCTGCAGGCGGGACAGCACTGCCCCCGTGTGGCCGACTGGCCGCTAGAGCAATCAGGTGCGGCCTTGGAGGAAAGGAGTCCTGTCTTGCCGCACGCCCGCCCAGGCAGGGGCTTGGGGCTCGGGACGGACCCCACTCCTTAAGCCCGTCTGCTCGTGCCTTCCAGGGACGCAGCCACGTCCCCACCCACTCCACGTGCGTCCACTGGCTCAGGCCACAGACCCCGCTGAGGGTCTGTGCAGTGTGTATCCGCACAACTGTATTTGTACCACACATCTCTCTCTCTGTCTGTACCACACACCCGAGTACGTGTGTGCCTCTGACCCGAGTACGTCTGTACCACCCACCCGAGCGTATCTGTACCACACACAATCAGACCTTTCTTTACATTCTGCATCTCCCCTTCCCCTCACTCCCCTGCATCAAGGAAGGCTCCTAATCACACATGCACCACTCCCTGGCCAAGGCTGATACGCGGTGGGAGAGCAGGCCCCTCAGAGTCTGGTCAGGCCCCCAGTGATCCTCGGAGATTAAACCGTGTACCGCCAGGTTCCTCACTGAAGCCGTGAGTTGCCGTTGCCTGAGACCAGCTTGAGGGGCTCCAGCTCCCTGGGAATCCGGGAGGAACCCAGAGCCCAAGGTGCCACAGCTGCAGGATGGGGGGAGAGGTGGACAGGAAAGCCAGCATGTGGAGGGCGGGGTTCCCACGTCACAGGGGGACGCAGTCCACAGAGGCTGGATGCCTGCCGCCCTCACTCTGAGCTCGGGGTGTTTGCGGGCCAGAGCTCAAGGGAGAGGTGAGCACAGTGCCTCCCAGGGGGAGGAGGGGCCCCGCCGACCATGCCTCTGTCTAAAGGGGAACGTGTGTGGGAGGAGGGGGCCCCGCTCTGTACACCTCCGTCTAACGGGGGACAGGGAGACAGGCTAAGGGGCGGCGTGGGCTGAGGCAGTGGGGCACCAGCTAGAAGAGTCCACCTGAGCACCTGGAGGCCCCAGGCCTCACGGAGTCAGGAATTGGGGGAGCGGCCTCGCCGGAGCACAGCTTGGGAGCGTGGGCTGGCGTCCTCACAAGTGTGTTGAGTACAGCGAGGCGCCCGAATGGAAAGGCGTGGAGACCCTCAGAGTCGCCCCTGGACCCTTCTCCGTGAGCTCACCAGGCCAGTCTGAGCCACACAGATTCTCTGCCTAAACCCCAGGTAGCGCGGTCAGTGACACTCCTTGTAATCAGACACCACAGATAAGAAACCCACGGCCCCCAGGCTCCATCCCCAACCAGCACGGGTCCCCCAAAGCAGACCCCACAGATACCCAGTTTCTGATGCCCCAGACCCTTTTATAGATCACTGACACCCCCCAGAATCCCAGCGTCCTCACAGCCCCCACCCCAAATCCTGGTTTGGGGAAGCACACTTAAAGGGTGAGGGGACAGAAAGAGCCTAAAGCCATTCCGTGGAGCGGGGCACGGGGCCACCCTGGGACTGGCTGTGCGCCCACCACGTGGGGGGCTGACTGCATCCCCCCTTCTGCTTTCATGTGTGAAAAACCGTATTTAACAGTCGATCAGAGCGCACAGAGGTGCATCATTAGTAAGTGAGAGAAAGCCCATTCCCTTCTAAATCAAATTTGGGTTTGTATTTCCAAAGAAGTTTCACGAAATGCAAACCACCTCATGTCACAGAGGACGGCTGAATCTCGGGATTTCCACGAGCAGAGGCAGGGTGCACCCCAGAAGGTGCCAGACCCCTTGGAGCTCCAGGTGAGCACAGCTGAGACGGATGGGGACAAGAGCACATGTGCTTTATTGCTTACGCTGCATAGTCAAATGAATACAATAAACCCCTTTAAAAAGTAAGGCACATGAGCAGCCTTCTGTGCAAGTTCCGTATTACTTAAACTTCCTATTGGCTAATGAAGCATTTCCACTCTAGAACTAGAGCTATCTAGAAAAGCACATGATGAGGTTTTTGCAAGCAGAGTACCTGTAACATTATTATATCTCACCTCATGGCACAATTAAACAGCCTCAAATCAAATGTGTGTATCTAAGTAATGATTTAACTACTGTTATAATTGCAAAACATTAACCAGCTTATCTACATATGTACAGTTGGGTCCCCAAGTAGTAATCATACAAAATCTAAAGGAAGAACAGTATCTAACTCATCTGTGTACCATCTTGTTACAGGTAAGAGATTTGGCATTTTCAGTCTTTTTTCCGTAAGTGCCGTTGGTATTTGCAGGAGGCCAGCGTCATACGATGCTGAAGACCATGGAAAGATACTGTTCGTATGACACCTGGATCCAGCCGTCCTGGTCCGTATCGTAGCGTCTGAATATGTCTGTCAACCTCTGAGGAAAAAGCAACAGGTGTTTAGAGCTAATACTTATCAAACAGAAGGAACCAACTGTACTGGTAAAAGGGCATTCAGGAGCCCAATTTCAGAAGCATTCATGTCTCTGCCCGCAGAGGGGCACGGGCAAGGTGCCCTCGACCACCCGCAAAAGCCAGGCCGGTCCACCCTGGAGATGCGGGGAGGGGGGCGGGCGGGGCAGCACAGCAGCGGGTAGGCGGGTGGGCCGCCAGTCCAGCTCCACTACACACAGCAGCCCTGAGTCCTGGCGGAGTCCTCTGGCCCCAGAACCTGGCTTTCCAAGTCCCTGGTGGTGAGCCTGGCTCCTCCCTTCCCACTCTAAGGCTGTTCTCCTGGGGGGCCTCCCTGAAGGCTCACCTCTGCTCTGGCCACATGCCACTCAGGACAAAGGGAAACCAGCCCCCACTGGGCTCCTCCTTTAGAACCTGCCACCCAACAGGGGAAGCCCAGCACAGAGCCAGAAGGGCAGGAGCTCCTCGTGTGAGCCCAGGACCCTGGCTGATGCCCAGCCCCCCTCCCCACTCAGGGCCTGCCCGCCCACCTCTTACTGCCCGCCACCCCCCACCCCTGCTACAGACCCCCCCACTGCCCCTGCCCCCACCCCTGCTACAAACCACCCCCCCACCGCCCGCCCACCTCCTGCCCGCCGCCCCCACCCCTGCTACAGACCCCCCTCCTCTGCTGCCCACCGCCCCCCACTCCTGCTACAGACCCCCCCCGCTGCCCACCCACCTCCTGCCCGAGGCCCCCACCCCTGCTACAGACCCCCCCCGCTGCCCCCGCCCCCACCCCTGCCCGCCGCCCCCACCCCTGCCCGCCGCCCCCACCCCTGCTACAGACCCCCCCAGCCGCCCGCTCACCTCCTGCCCGAGGCCCCCACCCCTGCTACAGACCCCCCCCGCTGCCCCCGCCCCCACCCCTGCCCGCCGCCCCCACCCCTGCTACAGACCCCCCCAGCCACCCGCCCACCTCCTGCCCGCCGCCCCCACCCCTGCTACAGACCCCCCCCCCGCTGCCCCCGCCCCCACCCCTGCCCGCCGCCCCCACCCCTGCTACAGACCCCCGCCCACCTCCTGCCCGCCGCCCCCACCCCTGCTACAGACCCCCCCCGCTGCCCCCGCCCCCACCCCTGCTACAGACCCCCCCGCCGCCCGCCCACCTCCTGCCCGACGCCCCCACCCCTGCTAAAGACACACACACACACCCCGCCGCCCGAGCCCCTCCTGTCTGACCACAGCCCCGGGTGCCACCTCAGTCTGTTCACAAGCCTGGCCGCCTGACAGCAGGGACAGTTAGGTAAGTGCCACCCCACATGACAGACGCCGGGCGCCACGGCAGGCTCTGAAGAACCCTCCCGACAGAAGACAATGCCCGGCTCATCGTGACCCTGGCGGTCGCCTGTCCGCCTGCCCAGGGGCCGAGAGCAAGGCTGCAGCCTGGCCCGTGAGCCGCGTCTCCTGCACCTCAGCCTCTCCAGTTCCACCCGTCTCCTGTGCCGGGCAGGCTGACGGCCAACGACATATGGGCTGACACAGGTGACAGTCCACACGGGCGTCAGCCAGGAGCTTCCTGCGTGTGAAACGCTGGCGTGACACAAACCACAGAAACCACCAGCAGCAGTAACCTCCCGCCGGGAGACCAATGGGTGATTTCCCTTTCTTTACACAACTGTCTTTTCCCAAGATTTCTACAAGTTCCCATGTTGCTTTGTAGAAAACAGTTTTCAAAAAGCCTTTTTCTTTTTGGAAAGAGGCAGATGAAAGAAAACACTTCTGAGGGCTTTTGAGGATTTTTTACACGTGGCCCACAGCTTAGCCTTTCCTTCCGATTCCCCACCTCTGTGTAGTCCGGCGTTGCGGCTCCTCCTCCAAGGGCGGGAGGGGGCAGGGCCAGCAGCAGGCTCCCAGCGTGGCCCAGAGGCAGCACGTGAGCTTCTCAGGGGCCTCAGATCCTGCTCCTCTGGGGGCTGAAAGCTGACATGCGATGACCCTCGCTTACGCAGAGGTATAAGGATCAGGTGGTCACTTATGGGGCATAACCTCAGATGAAAACCCAGACGCAGATCCTCGCGAGAGACTTTCACACCACACCTGTTCCTAACGTGTGCCAACAACGCTGCAAACACGCAATCCTGCCTCGCCAGCCCGAGAGGGAGAGACAGGGTGACAAGGCTCTCCGCTTTTCAGAGACGTGCGGATTAAAGGCTAACAGACCTGGCTCTCCAAGTAACTGAAGGACAGGGACTGATGGGCCCGGATTCCCCGGGAAAGAAACCAGGATAGCAGACCAGGCAGAGAAACTTCACTTACCGAACTATCACTTTAACGGGGAACAAACCCGAGAATGCTTTTCCCCAATTCCAAGTTATACCGATAACCTCATGCCTAGCACACCCCTCTGTGGACTCTAAAACCAACAAGATGTAACCTCGATTTGAATGCGAACTGCAAGGGTATCTTTCAGGGATAGGTTCTACTGAAATACTTACGGAAAACACATTCGCTTCCCATAAATGGAACTGTGACAGAATTAAGAGGGGGGGTGTCACAGAGTCTTATGTAGACTTGGCCATGAGTTGATAACTGCTGAATCTAAATAATGGGCACATGGGTTCATTATACTGTACTCTTTTTTTTTTTTTTTTTTTGAGATTTGTCAAGGAAAAAAAAAAAGTTTTGGAAGACATGAGGGTTTATACCAACTCACTGCATTTCTCAAGCTTAAATCTAGGGAACGTGGCTCCCTATGGAGGAACAGGAGCGGGGCCTGTGTGGGCGCAGCCAGGGCGGGTTCGAGGACTTGCGCCCTCTGCCTTAGGCGGGCTCCTCTGGGCGCCCTGTCCAGGCCCGCACTTGGCTCCCTCCTGGGTAGAGCGGTGAGGAGCCACACAAGCACCGACTGCAGGGAACCGTGAGGCGGCCGTCACCGTGATCACCAGCCCCGCCAGACACTGTTTCTAACACCCACACAGGTCCCCCTGCGCTCCGGGCACGGCTCCTAGCTTAGCAGCCGGCAGCGCACACAACAGAAGCTTACCCAATTCCCATAATAAAATACACCAAAACGCCAGGGCATGCATGCCAAGAGCCCACCGGATCCGCTCCAAAAGGACAGCTCCCGGAGTTTTCAGGGCAGGAGGGGCCCTGCTGTCTGCACCTCCATCTAACAGAACAACTAGCTGTTCCTGCAAACAGGACACTAACTTCTCTAAGCTCCGGAACCAGTTTTACGCATCCGACCCCTGCCCCTGTGCTGCGCCATCCCATCCCCTCCTGCAGTCAGTGCCTGCGGCCCACGCAGCCGGTACCTGTAAGACGATGCAGCCCTGGATGAAGTCGTCAAAGGCGATCTGCCCCCGTCCTTGTCTGTCGAACTTCCGAATTAGGGTGTCGTGAAACTGGTCAGAGAGCCGGTACCCTGGAGGAGGAGGGCAGAGTCAGCACCCACGCTCCCTCCCCAGACCCAAGCCTCTCCCTCCCGAGAGAACACGACATGGGCCCCAGGGGACATGGGCCCCAGGGATCCCCGGGTGCAAGCGCACCGCAACACACTGAGAGCCTGGTGGCCACTGTGCAGTGCTGGCCCCACCCCGAGGAGGGACTCACTCAGAGACCAGCAGCCCCTTCCTGGAGGGTCCGGAGTAACCCAGTCACCAGTTCACGCCAACCCCAGTGCCACACCCCTCGCCCCAAGGGGTCTTCTGGACCACTGTGGAGTTAGCCTCCTTAAAAGCCCCTTACTGCTGAATTTTACTACGGTATTCACTTAATGGTGAAGCTGTGAATAACTGGGCTGCCCTGGGTTACTCATTGCTGGAGGATGCTTCGCAAGCTAAAACCTCGCACGAGGAGCAGAGGTTGACCGATGGCCCCTCCCTCACCTCAATCAGTTCACTGACGTCAGGACAGGAGGCCAGGAGGAGGAAGGCGGCAGCCCTCGCAGGGTCACCCAGGGGACCACTGACTCCACCTTCAGCTGGCGGGCGTCCTGGAAGACCTCCAGCAAGGACGCCCCGGGGCGGCTCTAAGCCCTTCCCCTTCCTTCCCTCCTAACCTCACCACCTGTGTGACCGTGGTTTCCTTACTTATTCAGGAGACAAGATCCAGGTGCCAACATATTTTTACTCGTTTTCAGTCTCGCTGGAATCTTTGCAAGGATATGTACACCTACTGTCTGAGTGAACGTCACAGTTAATTACCTGTACAAGCACTTCTCTACTGAAAAAGAGTCACACATGCAAACACGTAACAGTACTTTCCAGAGTGGTCAGCGCGCTCTATGCATCCTGTGACTTAAATCCAGGGCCCCCTGCCCTGCAGCTAAGTAGAAGGCAGGACACCGACTTGGAAAAGAGCGACGGGCGGGTGCCGGATGGGCGCCCCCTCCCGCCGGTACCAGTGCCTGTGGCCCAGAGAGACAAGCGGCCCGGCAGGTGAGGGTGAGCTTGGGACACGGTGACAGGGCAGTGCCTGCCCAAGCCATCGCTATCGCTGGGCGATGGTTTCCTGCCCAGGCTGGGAAAGGACACACGAGATGGTGACAAAGACACAGCAGCAGGGAGAGCAGAGCTCTGGAATCAGACAGGGCTCCGCTGGCCGTCGGGACTCTTTGCACCTCTGGGCCCGCTCCTCCCTCCAAAACCCAAGACGTGAACCCCCCTCAGCAGACCATTTCAGGGTCAGTGAGGCAGGTGGAAACCCCACTGGCCCCCTCACTGTGCGTCTCCCGGCCCCGCTGCTGCACTTCCAGGGCCCAGATGCCCAGCGGGGGTGGCCATGGGCACCCAGCGCCTGCTCTCGGCACCAGGAGAGAAGCCGGCCGCCAGTCAGTACCCACGGCAGAGGGCGGGTCCGGAGCAGGGCGCCACCGCGTCTACCCGGAGCCAACGGCACCGAGAGAGGGGTGGAGGCTGCTGTAGACCTGCGGGGGCCTAACTCAGCCGAGCCGGCTGTGAACGCTCGGGGGAGCCAAAGGCTCGGGCTCCAGGGATGAAGCGACTTGCCGGCTTGGACTCCTCAGCGTGAAAAGGGGGCGGAGCAAATGCAGCAGGAAGATGCAAAGTGGCTGAAAGCGAGCAAAGAGGAAGCGAGGGTTCACTACACTCTTGTGAAATTCCTTATAAAAACCACACTGGCCTTGAGCTGCCAGGGGCTGGGTGCAGGACGGGGTCATCTGCTGGGGATGGGGCTGGCAGCACCCCCCACTAGCAGAGTATGAGGCCCAGGCCTTATGCACCTTCTTATTTCCAGGTCTCTGCACCTGGCATGCAGCACACACTAGGAATAAGAACCTAAAAAATGAACGGATGGACCATCAAATCCAGCAGGTGCGCTGGTCAGTCACACAGCCCCGCCAGGGCAGGCCTGAGACCCTGTGTGGCACTAACAGAGGTCAGAGGACACCTTAGGGCTTGACCTCCCCCCCACACCCCCGACGCCCTCATGCACCTGCTGAGCTACAACACAGCCCCCAGCTTGGCCGACAGACACTTGTTCTTAGGAGTGAAACCAAAACAGGAAATTTCACTCCTGGGGTCCATTTCCTAACAAGTAACCTGTGAAACGATGACAGTGCCCCTTGTGTGGAAGAAAAGGCTCCAGAGAAGGCCCTAGGAAATGGCGGGCCAATCACAGGCAGAAACTTTTTGGAATGACTGAAGAAATGCTGCAACCGGATATTTACTTTTTCCAGGAAGAGCTGGAAGTCAGGAAGGATCTCGGCTGTGCCCAGCTCGACGGGGCCTGTCGGCTCGTGACCTTGAGGGACCACCGCTGACCTACCACGGCCACGAACATCCCAGGTCTGACCGGGGCTTGTCGACCTCAGCGTTTCCAACGTGAGCCCCCAGGACGCGACGGTCTCTGGCACTACGTCAAGAGGGCTCTGGGGCCTGACAAGGTTAGAAACACTGTGTTCGGTGACACCTGACGTCACCAGTCTGGAAGTTAACTCGCAGGTTCCAGGTTCCAGCCGGCCAGGCCTCCGGCTCCCTCCTGCCCAGGACAGCTCTGCGGGGGCCACCTCCCTCCCAGCCCCCCACCTAAGGCACAGCAAGGTCAGCCGCATTCCAAGTTTCAATTCAGAGAGCCTGAGGTCAATGTCCTGCCCAAAGCCTGACCCACGCGTGGCAGGCTCACAACACAAACTTCCTGTGGGGTCCCAGAGCCTCTAAAGCAAGAACGAGAAACCGGGGAGGGCAGCCATAAAGGACACGCCCAGAGAAAGAGAGGGGGAGGGGAGAAGCACATTAACAGCCACAAGAACCAAAACGTACTTTATATTATTAACCCTGAACTAGTCGGAATAAAGCACCTCGTAATCCAACAGAAGGGCCCGCGAACAGAGGGCCCAGTGACTGCCAAACAAACCAGAATCTTGGTGTAACGACTACAGTCCTCCCTCCATAAATAACAAATCCTCAGTTCCCCTCAGGCCCACGTGGGCGCTGGACCAGAAGGCCCGTTGACGCGCTCTGGAAGGCACCACGTGAACACTGCTCACAGCACGGCACACACTCAGGCTGGCACGCATGTGGCACACGTGCTGACATGCACTTGAGAATGGGAGCTTCCACACTCAGGCCTACGCTCCACGTAACTCACGGGCTCGTCCCCTGTGGGCATTTAATCTTCTTTCTGTGTATTTTCACGTCAGGAAATATAAATAGTCCTACACTGTTTTATTTTGACTTGTTCACTTTCAATTGTTTCAAAAGCTACATTCTCAATGTGCCTGTGACATCACTCCACTTCACAAAAGACAAAGTACTGCATAGCCCTTATCTCATTTTGGATGAAAAACCGTACAGAAGCCTCCAAGTCAAATGTAAGCCTTCACAATATAAGTAACTTGAAAATATAAAAGTACGTGATGTAAACAAGAGTTTCACATGCACTGCCTTAAACATCGTTACGCTAAGCAAAGCAGCACGTCAGGTTGTGTGGCCCTGGCTCCAAAATGAGCGAGCTATGCAGCGGAGACAAGTGTTTTACCGAAACCTGAGAGGGCTTGCTTGAGCTCGTTCTTGTCGATCATGCCCGAGTTGTCCCTGTCGTAGGTGCGGAAGACGTTCTGCCAGTCCGTGATGTACTTCCAGACGCCGGTGAACTCGCTGAAGTTCACGCCGGCCTTGTTCTCTCTGTCAAACATGGCTGCGACGGAAGGGCGTGAGTCAGCGAGAACCCGGGGCAGAGGCGCACCCCCCCCCCCCCCCGCCGGCGGGCCTGGCTCCTCCGGGACCCAGCCTGGTGTTCGGCCAGCAGGTCCCCAGGCGCTGGCGGAGACGCAGCCACAGCCCTAAATCGTGCTGGTGGGCGCGAGGCGTGTGAGCCAAACGCCCTGGCGGAGCCACGGTACCAATGCTCCGCACTGAAGCAGTTCCTCGACAGCATGATGGCGGCGGGGCACACCGCGCTCAGGAAGGAGCCGCAGCGCAGAGCCGTCGAGGGGCCGCCCCAACCCTCCCAGCCCTGGTGCCATTCCCGGAGCCGCCCCCTGTCCCGCAGCAGACCCGAGTCCCGTGTGGGGGCTCAGAAGAGTCCTCGGGCGAGGGAGGCCTCTACTCCGATGAGAACAAGACTACTGGCTTTAGATTATTTTTTTAGTAAGGCCTGCCTTTCATTGAGAAAAAAAATCAGCCTAATTCCAGGTCCAAATAAGAACGAACTTATAACTACGTTTACATACAACTGCAGGCACAATGGCTAAAAACTCAGTCCGAAACACTGCTACAGAGAAAGTAATACACCGTTTGGTCTCTTTTCAGGCCACCTGAGTGTTCTTGGTTTGGTCACAAGCACGTCCCACTTCAGAGACATTTCACATGAGAGCTCGCACGCCTCCCGTGCTCAGCAGGCGTGCAAGACGTGACTGCGTGTGAGACCTAAGTACGTGAGATCTTTAGACTGAGAAAGGAAGGACGGTCGGACAGTCAACTCAAAGTAAAGACTCAGCGAAGGGCCAGGGCGGGTGGCAGTTCCGGACGAGAAATCAGGTCAGAAGCACAGCAGGACGGTGCTGCCCCCACTTACATATGATTGACCGGACAGTCACTGGGTTAAATGGAGTCCAGGTGCCTGAAACAAAAAGCAGAGATTAAGAAAGAGAAGAAACTCTGAATCCCCAGTTGTAACCCCCGAGGCCAGAGAAAATAAGGAATTAGCTTTCAACATCAAGACCCTAGAGCCACGGTTCTCTGCAGGGGACGCTGCCCCCAGGACGATGGGTCAGGTCCTATCCACACTGCTCAGGGAATCGCGCAGGTCCAGACAGACATTCAAAGCTGCTCAGGAAGACCTGCACCTGGAAGCTCACTCTTGTTCACTTTATAACCAAGAGATGCTATTTTAATACTCACTGAACTTCCCAGGGCCACAGCACCACGTAAGCTGAGAAGATGGCACTTAGCTGTGCTAAGAGCACCACCAGCTACCGCTTCAGAAAATCCCACCCCGAGGGCACCACTGCTACCAGTGCCAGGGCAGCTGCACGCGTCGTGCAGCGACCCTGCCGAAAGCACACCGTGAAACCGCACTTTACATTTTTCTCCTAAAATGACAGTCTGGGTAGCAGACTGTTTTCTCTGAAATTGTGAAAAGGCAGGACACATCGCTCCACGATTCGCTTCAGAGCAGTAATGGAGATGTTACCGAATATCTATTATAAAGGAGACTGTTGACACTGATAGATTTGACGACTGAGAACCATTTACCCACTGCGGCGATGGAATGCTCACCAGCTACCTTTATGCCCAAGGATCTGTTTTCAGAGCGATTTGCACCTTTACCAATTTTGATACTCACTAAAAACAATGTAAAAACATTTTTATGGGGCGGGAGAGCAGCATCTCTCCCCATCCCCCCATTTTTCCCTCTCTACAGACGGTTTCAGCTCTGGGTGGCAGAGCCCCATCCCCTGGCCACACACGAGGCAGCACCCCTCCTGCCTGGCCGCGACCGCTGGGCTCCTAGCACGTCTCCGACCTGGCCCACGTGCGCTTCTCCCGACGTCCAGCATGGCCCCCCAAACACACGCACACTTTCACCTCAACCCCTGCCTCTCCTTATGCCTCCGTTTATACGAGGCTTCCTCAGAGGAGCCCTCCTGAGCGCCCCGCACCCAGGCCCCTCGGTCACCCCACCTGCCCCACCGGCGCCCTGAGCCTGGCCCGCAGCGGGGACCCCTGTGCGCTGGTGCGCATCTCTGCAGACGTCACAGGCGTTTGGGGGAGGGCAGGCATCGCTGAAAACCAGTGTACAGGGAAACTGTGCTACAGAGAAGCCGAGAGAAAGAGGAGGACTCCACGCACAGAAGGGTGTCTCTTCTTCACCGTTTCTGACTTCCTAGCTGCTCAGGCCCTGCCTGCTGTTTCCTCAGGAGATAACCCGCCAGGACCCCGAGCCCGGGAAATCAAACGCGGCTGCTGGACTCCTTCCTGCCTTCCTCCACCTCGGGCGCAGGCTGTGGCCCGAGAGTCCTCAATGATGCCCCGCCGGGCAGCCTGCGCCCACTCTGCGCGACCCGCCTGTGAGCGGGGCTGCGTCCCTGGCCACGCTGGCCAACGACTCGGCCGATCGCGTTTTCAACAGAAGCGGCACGAGTACAAGAGTCGAATGATGGTGCAAACACGGGCACCTTCGCGGTGAGGGCCAGGCCGAGGGAGGCGCGGGCCGGAGGAAGTGGCGGCGGGCTGGAGGGCCGTGGGTCAGGAGAGCGGCAGGTCGCCCTGGGCGGAGCCGGGGTGGGGAGGAGAGCCGCAGGCTGGCCAGCCTGGGACACGGGGACGGGCTCCTGGTTCGCCCCCCCCGCCTGGCCCTGCGACCCAAACGGGGCCCGACTCTCCACGGAAACCAAGAGATACTCACAACAGCCAACAGCTAATTGACTGTTTAGCTCAAGCCGAGCCCTGTGGCCTGGTTCTCAGACCAAACATCAAAGCTTCACAGCCCCTAGCTAGTGAGGGCAACATTTAGTATTCCAGTTATACTAAGTGTCAAACACACTGGAGCGTCAGCCTGAAAATCTGCAGTTTTCTGTAAGAAAATGCACTGCAACGTGGAGAAGCATGTCTAACAGAGGCTACTGGAGACACAGGATACACTGAGCAGCAAGATTCCCTTCAGCGCCAGTGACCCTCACCCGGATTTTCTGGGCCAGCCCCAAATTTCAAACATTCCCAGTAACCAACACGTCTAGGAATGTCACAACCACCAGCTTGCAAAAGATTTCCTGTCAGACTTTTACTCAGAAATACAATATATGGTCCCTGTTCCTGTAAGTCTTGCCTCAGTTTCATCTGAAAAGACCAAAGAAAGCAGAAACATACACAGTATTTTCCATGTAAACTGAGTATACATAACTTTTTTCACCCATAATTTGGGTACGAGTGGGTCACAGCCCCGTTGAGGGGGTGGGTCAACATCAGGACACTTAGCATTTCCCCCTGTGACCCTCAAGCACACAGATGATTTAAAGAATTTACATCTGATCGCTTCTCAAATGAGAAAACCCCCCGCTCTGCTCTGTGATAATATATTATCTTTTTGCTCTCCAGAGAGTTTTCTTTCTTGAAATTGCATCCTGTTACCACAAACTTGGACTTCAGTGAGAGATAACGGGCTGAGTCATCATGGCATCCAGCAAATGCACACTGAGATACCTGCTTACCTGGAATCTTTGGGGGAAAAATACCAGACTTTCTTTACAGCACCACTGGCGATCTCCTTCCACTTTACTGCATCAGATCTGGGACTCCCAGCCCTTCTGGGCATCTCTTCCCGCACGCGGAGCCAAGCAGGAAGGGGTGAGAGCAGCTCCACGGGCTCACATGCAGTCAGCCAGGACACTGGTGCCTCTTCAGGGTCACAAACTCTGTATCCCACCAGTCACCTTCAACTACGGCCTCAAAGAGCCACAACTGGAAGCATGGCCTTTCTAAAGGCAACCCAAACACCATCAATAGCCAGAACAACACCTACAGCCTTTGATCTGATAAATGCCACTTCTAGAAACTTGTTCTATGAAATCACTACAGTATTTACATTGAAGAAAATCAGAAACAACCTAAGTGTCTCACAGTGAAACTCTGTACACTCAGTTCTGATAGATGAGTGATGTCTCTGGTTCTGTACCAGGCGATGTGGGACCTGTTGGACATGGGCTGGGCCCGAGGGGGAGGGGCTGAGCCTCCAGTTGTCCCAGAGTGTGATCTGCCCAAGGCCAAGGTCATGGAATAAAGCCAACCCCGTCTTCCTCTGCTTCTTCCACCTGAAACTCTGCTGCACAAGTTTCTGGGACGAGCAGATACAACAGGCTGTGTTGGGGGCCTCCAAGGCCACCCTCAGCCTTGATGACTCACTAGGACTCACAAAACTCACAGTCAGTTTATTACAGCAAGAGACATAGAGTAAAATCAGCAGAGGGAAAAGGCACGGGGAAAAATCTGGGGGACCAGGCACCCACTTCCCAGGGAGTTGCACAGGGTGCCCCTAATCCTCCACTGAAAGCTGAGGTCACACCTCGCACGTGCAGTCAACCAGGGAAGCTCCAGGCACCGGGGGAGCACGTGCCTGCCGTAGCTGCGGTGTGAGCGTGAGCCGCCCAGGCCAACGGGCAGCAGGTTCCAGGAGGCGGCCAGTAGCCGCACAGGCAGGCCCTCCTCGGGGACGTGCAGGGTGAAGAAGGGAAACCCCAGACCCTCCACTGCCTCATAAGCTGGGCCTGTGATGGAGCGACAGTGAGGTGACCCGATGGTCAGTCGGCAGTGAACGGTCGGCTTATGTGCTCCCACCTCTCTCACTGCTAGTCAATACGGGATCTCCAGAAGAGCTGAGATCTATTTTGCTAAAAATACCTCTAAAAGAATATGTGACTCATTATTATTTGAAGTCCAGCTGAAAAATGCCTCCTCAAAATACATCAATATGTTATGTCAATGTAAACCTGTAGAAGCACAAAATAAGAGGCTTGAGCAAAATTAATTTCCTATAATTCCAAGGAACAATGCGAAAGTAAAATTTTTTTTTAAAGAAGTATCTAACTGAAGACAGTTTGTGACATGTTATCTCAAACAGCAGGCAAGACAGTGCTGTCTCTATTCACACCTCTGAACCGAGCAATCACTCTCAGACGCGCTCCCGGGGAAACACGTTGCATAAAGGACTCAGCGTACAGGACCCACGAGTACTTCTTCAGGGCGGTTTCTGTTGGATTTTAACAGAGCGCATCAGAGGCACAGATCTCACTGCAGAGAGAAACCATGCTACTCCGAACCTCCAGTTTTCCCACCAGTAATAAGCTAATTAAACTGATTTCCTGAAATAACTTAATCCTAATATGAAAAAAGAAGCCCAATCCTGGGGGAGAAATCAAAAGTCAAAATAACTCCAATGGTATCAGCTATGGGAACTCGAGGACAGTGAAGAGAACTGACTTGTGTCCATCCTTGGTGACCGAGGTGACACGATACAACTGCAAACAAGAGGCCAGCTCGACCAGCTTCCTCCAAAAGCCGATGCCCAGTAGCCAGAGACTGCTGCCAAACGACCCCAGCGGATCCAGGAGGAGGAAAAGGGCGGCATCCAGGAAAGGAAGGCGCCGCAGGTGCCTCGAGGAAAGGCAGGTATCCTGGGTGGAAGGAGCAGAGCCCGGCAAGCCGTGGGAGCACCTGTGCCTCTGGGGGCGCCAAGGGAAGACACAGGTGGGACAGCACAGGGGTGGGGTGAGCGCCTAGCTGTGCAGGCAGACACCTGGATTCTGGTCCTGCCCTCAGCCTGAGGGCTTACCGCGCACTCCACGGCTGTGGAAGGACGAGAGATCTGTACCCGTCCATAACCTGCCTTCCTGCAGAAAGGGCCTAAGGGAATGCACAAGATATTCACGGCACAGCAAAAGAAAGCAAACTCTGGTCATGTTGGATGGGAGGAGAAAAGCATACGAAACTTAGGGGGGGTCTCAGACTATCAGTAAAATTCACCCCTTAAAATTCTAAGCTCATGGTATTGGTGAGCCAGAAATTTAATTTAAAATTTTTAGTAGCTAATTTGAAGAGAAAACATGAGTGGTTAAAAGATTCAGTTTAAGACAAACAAAACAAGACAGAACAGCCATCACAGGTGCTCCACGCAAGAAGCACCACACCCCCAGGGAGGAGTGAGGCGGCCACGTGGCGGGAAGGGGGGCTGCCACGCCCGTCGCGCTCACGGCTAGGCTACTACCCGCTTCATGGGGCAAGTTCTTACATCGCCCCAACAGAAGCTGAGGGAATCCCTCAGGGCAAGTCAAGAAAAGTGACTCTACAGGACTGCTGTGAGATGGTCCTGATACACACTTTTCGGTGGGCTTAAACCAGGTTATCGATTTCAAAGCATCTTAGGAATGGTGGGCTGAACATCCTGTCGGCAATTCTGTTAAAATTCTCTCTCCAGGGACCTCCCTGGTGGCGCAGTGGATAAGACTCCGTGCTCCCAATGCAGGGGGCCCGGGTTCGATCCCTTGTCAGGGAACTAGATCCCACATGCATGCCACAACTAAGGAGCCCACCTGCTGCAACTAAGGAGCCGGTGAGCCACAAATAAGACCCAAGGCAACCAAATAAATAAATAAAGCAATAAATATTAAAAAAAAAAATTCTCTCCCCAGCAGGCTCCTGATTCCAGATTATGCTCTGACAGGGCAAAGAACCATCTGCTTTAACAACCAGCTGAACTGGAAGCAGTACTGACTCCCCCTAGGGAAAATATTACCTGTGTTAACCTGTAAATACCAATCCACCAGCGGTAACAAAGGGAACATCCGTGGTGTGCGCCACACGCAGGACCGTGAGGCAGCGTCTGCCTGCTACACCACCAGCTGCTCCCACTAGACGTGGTGAGCCTTTCGACATCTTCATTACCTCTTAAGGTCAACCCCCTTCTGGCTTAAATGGCACACCTCTGGACGGCACCACAAGTTAAGAATCAGAAAAGACAGTGGCACCTGAGGGGTTAACAAAAGGGCCACACAGCCAGGTATTTATGGAGTCAAGGTCTCCAGTAGTACCTCCACGGATTAATCATGCTGAAGGCAGCAACAAGGCGACTCCGCGGTGAGCTCCCAGCACCAAGAGCTGTAAGCCCCCCCTCACCCATGTCTGAATGACTAGCATCCCCCACTGAGAAGCCCACCACCCTGCGATCTGGCTGTCAGAGCCTCCAGGATCCTCAGGCGCTTCCCTATCGGTGTCTCTGGGGCCTCGATGGCCCCCTCCAGAGGAGTCACAAGACGCAGTCACCTGAGAAATTCAACAGCCCTCGACAAACCTGAAGGATGTCTGCCGCACAAAGCCAGGCTCCCTGCGCTCCTGAAGCCGACACCCCAGCCTCCATTTCTCAGGCTTTACCTGCATCCTCCATGCAGCTGCCCCACCAGCTCGGCAAGGACTCAGAGCGGCACCGACACAACAACCAGGAAACCAGCCGACAAAACAAGCCAGAAGCTCCTCCACCACGGGCCAGAGCTGATAACCAAGTCTTAAAGATTTGGAAAATAATTTAAGAAGAAAGTTATTTACTACGGGTGGTCAGACTTGCAGTTTACGAGTCCAGATGGCCAGGCGCCACTCACCATTGGAAAGTGCCTGTTGAAGCTCGTTGTCTGATATCACACCGCTCCTGTCTTTGTCAACCCTACAAAATTAAGATCAGTTAAGCTACGATTCAAAGTGCAGGAAAAGCAAAAGACGGCAAAAGCAAAGGTTTGAGGCAGTCAACCCTAAATTAATTCTGGCTCTTCCTTCCCTGGGGCCTTCCCTTTGGCTGCTCGACCTCTCAGTCCCATGACCGGCTGGGGAACAAGGAAGCCTGCCTCCTTCGCTGTCTAGGCACGCTCCCCGCCGAAACCCAAGCTGCTTCTCCACTTTCTCAGGCCTCCCTCCCTCGGCCTGGCTGAATTCCACCTGCACCAGGTTTTCTCCTTTTCACAAGCAGGAAAAGATTCTCTCAGATAACTAAGTCGTTCCCTGATCATGAGTCACTCCACTTTGGGTCATTCGTTCGCTGGAAGGACGACGAGCGACGGAAGGCACTGCGGTGATGGTCACCTGCCCAACAGCCGCGGCCCGGCTTCTTTCCTGGATGCTGGCATTTCAGCAGCCGGGGAAGAGTCTGCGTTTCTGCTCCCCTAAACAAGCATCCCTGGGAGACCCTCCGCCCCGGAGCAACTCTGGGCACCGGCTGTGAGGGGAGAGGGCTGGAGACCGAGCCCCAGGGCGAGCGGGCTGCGACCCCCGGTTGGCGGCTCTGCACCTTGGGAGGGGCCTGGGGACGGCGGGAGACAAGGTGGGGGGCGGAGAGAAGACCAAGGGTGGGGGGGACGGAGCAGGGGCCTGCGTGGGAGAGGCCGAGGGGGGACTAGGAAGGGGGCCGGACAGGACGCCAAGGATGGAGGGTGGGGGGACGGAGCAAGGGACAGGGGCCTGGGGGCACCGGGAAGGAGGACGGACTGGAGGCCGGGGTCACGGGGCGGGGGAAGGCCCGGGGCTGAGACCAAGAAGAACCCAGTGGAGGCCCGCAAGCGCCTGCGCGGCCGGCCGCACCTCTGGAAGACGTTCCACAGGAAGCTCTGGTCCGGCAGCGCGGCGCCCGTGGAAGGGCCGGCCCCGGGGCCCGGGCGGTACGGGTAGGCGGCCATGGGCCGAAGCACGGCTGGGCTGAGGCGCTCCTGGAACACGGACGGCTCCGGGCGGCTCCACTTCCGCCTAGACCGGGGCGGGGCCCGGAATCACGCCACTTCCGGGGCGGTCACGGGAGCGAGCGCAGCCAATCCAGTCGCGGCCCTGTTGCCAGGCGACGCCCGTGCGTCCGGCCAGCGTGTCCGGGTCCCGTGGGCACGGCGCAGCCGGTGGCCTAGGCCAGGCTAGCCCTAGGGTCGCGGACGCGCGTAGGGAGCCGCTTCCCGCAGCACAGAGTGGACATAACGGGCGGAGGCGGTTCCCTCGAGCATGGTCCACTCCTGCACCAAGAAGGTCATGGAAGGGCTGTGATGGCGGGGAAGAACGCGCCCGACGTTCTTGTTTTTCTGGGCTTTTTGCCCGCCCCCGCTCGCGCATCTCAGGGCCCCCTCCGTCATCTGACAGCGCCCGCCGCTTCCCGGCTCGGCCTGCAGGTTGGTGGCCAAGCCCCAATGGCCCCTGCTGGCCACGGCGGGCGGCTAGCGTGTCCCTCTCGGCCGGTTGACGCCACCGCCTCCGTCTGGACACCGGCTGAGCCGCAGCGCACCCCGCGCAGGAAAGCCCAGCTTCATTCAGGGCGCTCCCGCCGCTCCAATCACGCTGACTCGTTTCATCCTCCTCCCCTGCTTGGTTTGTGGAAGGGCCGAGCACCAAGGAAGCACCCGACACTTGGACACGAATTCATTATTCAGCGCTTTGGCTCTGTATCTGACCCGCTGTTATTCTACAGCTGTATTGTCCTCAGTCCCTTTTCTCTTCTAACCACCAGAGCATATACTGGAGAGTTCTTTAAACTCTTCAAAGAGATTAAGATACTCTGACTTGACACTCACACAGATTACTCTTCTACAAACCTCAACAATGTGGCTTCTTTCATGACTTAATGAATTCAAGTGTTTTCTAGTTTTATCCTCATAAAGCATTCACATCACTCGTTGACTAATCCTTTCTACAATTTTCCACAGCTTTTTGATCTCTAGTTTCTGAAACCCATTTTTTTCTATCTCCCATCTCTGCCTCTTTTTTTGTTCTCTAGAAAGCTACAAAATTGGGGCTTCCCTGGTGGCGCAGCGGTTGAGAGTCCGCCTGCCGATGCAGGGGACACGGGTTCGTGCCCCGGTCCGGGAAGATCCCACATGCCGCGGAGCGGCTGGGCCCGTGAGCCATGGCCGCTGGGCCTGCGCGTCCGGAGCCTGTGCCTCGCAACGGGAGAGGCCACAGCAGTGAGAGGCCCGCATATCACACACAAAAAAAGAAAGCTACAGAATTAGTAACTATGATTTTGCAACCCAATTTATAAGTTTTCCAGTACAGAGTGTACAGGGAAACTTCAGCAAGAAACTTCTCAGCGACTCCAGCTGGCCTCGGCTTCCCTCTCCTGACAGTGTCACGGGTTCCACCAACCCTTGATGAAATCCAGCCTCAATTGCCACAGCCAACACCATCTGTAGGGCCCAGAAGTACTCCGTTCTGCTTTCTGTTTAGTTCCAGGGGTAGGAAATGACTCATTCAAGGGAAGAAGCATTTACTGAATCTGCCCTAGTGTTTAAGTATTACTATGTGTAATCCTCACACCAGCACCTCGTGCGTGGCAAGGTATCAAGGTCCACATTTTACTGATGAGAAAACTGGCTGGTCTAAGGTCAAAGAGGCAAGAAGAGATTGTAGCCCAGGTCTGTCTGTACTTTTCCTGCATCATGTCAGCGGTGGCAAGGCTGACTCTTAAAAGAGAGATGAATTTAGGAAACGAAGATTGAAACAAAAAAATCATCCCCCCTAACGTATACCCCTATATATGTACAGATGAGTCTAGGATTCATCAGAGACTGGCCTGGTGCTTTCGCAGCTAGGCAGCCTCAGTCATCTCAGCCCTGATGGCTAAGAAACTGAGACTCTGAGAGGCTAATGGGAGTGCACACATGGGCCATGGCACCTGTGCTGTGCTCTAGGGCAGGGCTTAGCCTGCAGTCCTGGCCACAGACAGCTGCCATCTATTTGCAGGGGGCGGGGCATTACCTGGAGTCCTGACACCACCTTACAAAGATGTACAGAAACAGCAGTGGCGACCACCTTCTGTCAAGAGGAAAAGGCAGATTGTTTCCTGCCCCTGGTACTGCTGACCCAGTCATCTAAAGTATTGATGTGCTTGCCACTATCTCCTCGCCTATCTTGGGATTCAATTCCCTCCTAACCAGGTCTGTTCTAAGCTTTCCATTTATATAGTGCTTCTGGGTGGAGGAGAGGAGAAATGAACTGAAAGACAACACCTCCCTAATATTGGGCCAGCCTTTCCTTTGGTCTAATTTCTCTGAGCTAATTGGAAAATGCCTCTTATTATCCTTAGAATTTTTCTAAACATCGGCTCTAGACAGGGTGCTAGCACTCCTAACACTTTTCGGTCCACTCTCTTGTTCATCTGTCTTTGGCACATAGTAGGCCCACAATAAACATGTTAAATGAATGGATGACCAAGTAGGTTATGTACCCTTGTTCTGTCCTTTGTACACTTGTGCGCATGTACACACACACACTCTTGTGTCATCTACCTTACCAGCTTCCCCTCGGAAGACACTTTGGCTCGTTACTTGTTCATTTTCTTATCAGGACCACTCTGGCATTTGCGCTGGAGACTTTTCCTTTTTCAGTCACTTTCCCCTTTACAGGCTGGTGTGGAATTCCAGGCACAGGCTGACTGAGCCCTGCTCTCCCCTTCCTTTCCAACCAATACTCTTGCCAGAATTCAGATGAAAGCAAATGACCTTCCAGTTTTGTTTTTCACCCTGGCTTCTTACTGAGTAACTGTCAATTTACTGAACATAGGATGTTTAGTATAATAAGAAACTACCAAACATCTACACTTAGCGTTGGCCCATAGAACTTCCAATGAAGGAATTGTTCTTTATCAGCCATCCAAATGTGGCTACTGAGCACCTGAAATGGATCAAGGTGACTGGGGAATGGAATTTTAAATTTTAAGTAATTTTAATGAACTTAAATGTAAACAGCCATGTTGCTATGGCTGTTGCTATGGACAGTGCAGGTCTGAATATTTTACTGTATATTTTACCTTTCTGCTTCTTTTGATCCATATTAGAAATTATCTGTATCTCTCTGGGCAGTATTTTTTAAAGATTTTTTTGATGTGGACCATTTTTAAAGTCTTTATTGAATTTGTTACAACGTTGCTTCTGTTTTACGTCTCGGTTTTTTGGCTGCGGGCCATGTGGGATCCTAGCTCCTGACCAGGGTTTGAACCCACAACCCCTGCGATGGAAGGTGAAGTTTTAAGCGCTGGAACGCCAGGGAAGTCCCTCTTGACTCACATTTTTTTTTACTTCTCAGGTTCGTCAATTCCCCTAACACACGTGGGTTCATTGAGGAACCTTGAACACACATTTTATAAAACATTTCCAGTATGAAATATTCTGCCCGGTGGTTCCTTACCTAGTGGAATTCCATAGGAACTTACATTTCCAGACTACCCACTCCCCAGTGGTTTTCTTAGTCTCAGAATATTCATGAAAATAGTTCGAACGTTTGTTTTTGGCTCAGAAGTCGCAGACAGACATAAGGAAACCACCCCCATCCATTATTCCTTTGCAACGATCAGCCCTCCTGTTACCCTCCCTTGCTTCAGGGGTACCTGTGCTAGCTTTGAATTCCCTGTCCTAACACTTCAATGCTGCTCAAGTGCCCAGGTTAACACTCCCACCTAGTTTACTAAATGACCTGGCGTCTACTTCCTCATTATACCCACTGGCTGGGGTGAAGCGGTCTGAGGCTGTCAGCAGTCTTTCCGCCAGTTACTTTCTCCTGAAAACTACCTCCTTCACATTTGTTACGCCACATCATTCCATGCAGGTGGTTTTCAACGTGTGGTCCCTGGACGTGTTAGGAATGCAAGTTCTCAGGCCCAATCCCAGAACCTACTGAGTCACAAGTTCTGGGGCAGGGCTGGGAATTCTCTAACGAGGTGATGTCGACGCACTTAAGTTTGAGAGCCACTATGTTAGGATTGCAAAATGGTGATCTTGAAATCTATCATTCCTTACTCATTCATCTGCGGAATTCCTCTGTAAAGTTCCTTGATCAACTAGGTTATCATGAATTGCAATTTGTAGAAAAAAGGCAAGATCCTCATTTCATCATTTTCCTTTAATTGTCCATCTTCAGTGTCAGGATTAGTGCCCTAGTTACTTTCAAGAGTGACCAATTATATTTCTTGTTCGTTTACTTCTGGCTTTCTGAAACTATCATTATGAATTCAGTTTTAAAAATATTCCATCTGTTTCAATCAGATATGGCCATTGTTTTTTGGACTGGTAAACATCCAAAAGCTTGCCATCATACTTTCTCTGCAGAGCTGTGGGAAGCAGGGACTGAGAGACACTGTGGTGGGAATGCAGAATGTCACAGCCCTTTTGAAGAGAACTTACCAGCATCTAACAAAACGACAAGTGCATTTGCCCTCTGACCCAGCAACCCTACTTCTAGAAATCCACTTCTAAGAAACTGGCTAAGAAAATGACTTCACAGTTAGTTACTCACTGTGGCATCAACACAAATGTCCTGCCAGGGGACAAGGTACACTCATGCAGTGGAGGAGGACTCGGCCGTAGGATGAGTGATAAGGAAGGACCTCCAGGATATGCAGGTAAGGGGCAGGGCCGTCTGTCTAACACAACAGAAATACATACTTGCTTTCTGTTTTCTTAGGACACTGACTAGAAAGAAAAACAACAGTGGGTCCTGTGGAGGAGAGAGAGGAGAGCATGAGGGACAGTTACGGAGGTGACCTCTGAACACAACAGGCTTTGAAATCATGTCAATGCTTTACATATTTACAAACTTTAAATTTTTAAAGGCAATCCCTATACTAGAAAAATAGAATCTGAAATGAATGAACTCAATTGCCTTGGACTGGATTCTACAGAAGCCGACCTTGAGACAAGAACTTGGAAGGTGACCCCAAGCAGCATCTGCATGGAGGTGGAAAAGGAAGAAATCCATTAGCAGCTACATCAGTTTCATTTAGTATTCGGTCATTTAAATACTTCAGGACACACGTTCACATATTAAACCATTTGCTTGCTAAGAACTAGGAGGAAATGTCTGTTTTCTTCATCTGCTGTCAGGCACCCAAATTCATTTTCACTTAAACATACACTGCAGCAACATTTCTGGATTTTGATGCAACAGAATAAAAAGATAGTCACGTTTTATATTTCAGGTCAACAAATATGCCTTAGGTCAAACAGTATGATTTTAAAGGAACTTGGAAATAAACGCAAGTTTGTAACTTATGTTTCATCTAAGAATTGCGCCCGGTTTTATTATTTCTCAAGAATGAAGCAGGGATAGAGGCAAGCTGAACACCTCCTGACTGTTGATCACGGGCACGCTGCTGGCCTCCGGCAGGAATCTCTGTCAAGCGGCATCCTCAGTCACTCGAGGACAGTTTAAGAAGGCTGTCACAACATGGACATGTGCGTGAGCTATATTATACATAATTACAAGAGCTGGTAAACTCCGGTCTCCTCAGTAGGAGCGGATGGCTGGGGGGACAGTGGCGCAGTCAGCCTCGTTCAAAGTTCTGTCGATTACAGGTCTGTATTCCAGGGAGACCTAAGAAAGAAGAGTCGGTGATGAGTTAGCACACAAAAATGTACAAACAACCCTCTTGTATGCTTCTGCAGACAAACAGGAACTTACAAACAAAGGTATTCACGGGAACATTTTTCAATAACAAACTCGGGACTGACTATGTAAATCCATGTATGGAATACAGCAATTAAAATAACACTGTATCAAATTCTCAATGCTTTAAACTAAAACTTAAACTGAAAATGCTCAAAAAGTAGGTGAAACCTTGTATGTACTGTTATCCTTTATCTGTAAATTATGTTTGTATTTGCAGTTTTTCCTACTTCTAAGTGAACAATTTTATATACATACGAAACTTGAAAGAAATATTTCAAAATGATAAAAGATCTCTCTGATTGGTGAGCTTATAAATGTTCCTTTTCTTCATTCTTCTTGTACTTTCTACACTTTCTAAAATGAGCATGTATTTCCTTTACAGTCATAAAAAAACCCAAACGCTACAAAATTAAGCTTGTATTAAGAGGGTCGTCTGACTATACACTGTCAGAAAAGAGCCTACATGAAGAACTATGAAGATTGCTATCTGCCTGTATTAAACAATCCCACCAGGCACTCTAGAAGTATGAGGACACAGCACAGCATAACTTCTGTAAATCCAGATCGACAATAAAGACTATCCCTTAGGGAGCTCTGAAAAGCTCACACTTTACATCTTAATTATTTCTGAGTCTTAATGCCAAGCAGAAAGGCCAAATGGGTGCGTTACGCTTTGCTGGGGTAAAGACCGACGGGGGCCCCACTGCTCTCTCAGCTGGTGGTTTCCAGGACCCTGCCTGCCCCCTGCCCCTCCCAGCTTGTGCCCAAGGAAGCTACGGGCTGAACAGCATCCGCTGGGCTTCCCTGAGGCCGCGTCCAGGTGGTCCAGTCAAAGGGAAGGGAGGGGAGGGGTGTCTTCCCGCCCCACCCCCACCCCTGCCCACAGCCCTCTGTGGACTCAGAATCTCCATCTCCTCCCCTACGGCAGGCCTCTGGCGCTGGCACACCCCTGCCCAGCAGCAGCGCAGTGGGGGCGCTCCGCACGAACCGCCCGCCCACGCGGGGCTGTTTCCGGGCAGAAGCCTGACTGTCTTTTCAGTGGCGTCTCAGATCTGCCCACAGTCCATTTAAACCCACGCCGCTCCTCCCAGCTCACCAAATGCCGACCTGCGTAACACGAGGGACGGCCCACGCGCCATCGCATACGTGAGCAGAGCCCGTTCCACACGTACCTCCCCGGTCTTGGTGTCCACGTAGGAAAGCGTGTGCTTCCTCCAGTGCTCCTCAAAAGGCTTCTTGTGCTGCCCCTGGACGGGCCTGGAGTAATCGTACTCGTCTACCCGCTCCTGAGGCCACAGAGAGTAAGTTACTTCGGAAAGTACCGTCAACATGCTACGCAGCAAAACCAGAAAACACGGCAAAACGTGGCCAACTCCTTAAAAAGATACAGGAGACACAGGAGACTAGCCTGACGTTAACTCCCCAGAGCCCACTCAACAAGGGGGTCTCCACCGTCAAAGCGGACCTCGTGCAGAGCCGGGACCTTCCCAGTCCAATCACGTCTCCTTTACAATTCCCGCTGAAACCACGTGTGCAGATCTGACCCGGAAGAGCACGTGGCGAGAGCACGTGCCACTGAGCAGCACACGCAGGGGACGGCCACGAGACTCGGGGTCCCTCGGTCACGCCGCGCCGGCCCAGCCTAGGGCGCCTCCCCCTTTTCCATCCCACCTCCACCACAGCAGCAGCACAGCCGGGCAGCAGCACGGTGGGACCCAGAGCTCCACTTCTGCACTTTCTCTCTACAACTAGTAGATGGGTGCTGGAATTAAATTGATCTTTTATGCACTTAAAAATTTATCAAATACTTTTCCTGTCTTTTTGCTCTGTACTCTTGCAGAGTTCAACTTTTTCTTTCAGCCTTTTTTATTTAAATGTTCTAATTTTAGCAATTACATTAATTTTTTCAAACATTTTTAAAGAGAAGCTGAATGCTGCTAAGGAATATCTTGCACGTGGTAACAGATAAGACACACAAAAGCCTCTTCAAATAAAACCCCAAACGTCCAACTACTTGGCAGCTTCTGCTGAGTGAGGCCAGGCCTCTTGCCTGGAGCAGTGGGGCAGGGAGCCCTCCCTCACTCTGGCACCTGTGCCCCCGCGAGGGGAGGGGCGAGCCCCCCAGGGTGAGCGGGCTCTGCCTGCACACGTGCAGTGACGTCTCAGCCGCAGGAACCAACCACGGGCTCTGGGAGCGGCTTCTGTCCTTGGTGCACAGGACGGGCGTGCTCACCAACCTCCTCCTCTAACCCAGTACTCAGCAACCGCAATCCAGCTCCAGTCAGTGTCTCGGGGTGAACTGAAACCCCGTTTTTCTTGCCCAGCCTCTGGCTGAGCCACCCAAACACTGTCCCGAACCAAAGCCTCTGTGTGCACCACGGGAAAGCAGCTCAGCTCCTGCGAATGCGCTCCATCCTTAACTTGACTGCCCCCCAAACAACCCCTTCCGTGAAAATCTTAACTACCACATGCCGAGTACTCTTTTCTGCAGAATCTGATAAGTGAGCTCTGCATAAAAACCAGTTCATTAAAACAAGGGTGACCCAAGATGAGGCTCTATAATCCTTTCCCAAACCAGAGGTGGGTCTGAAACAATGAGTTACTCATCATTTCAAGTCAATAAGTGAGCACTTCCAGGCAATAGAACCTGCTGCACACTAACCTTTGCCCTAAGGAGGCTGAGAGATGCAGCAGCAGATACTGATCCAAAGCCAGAAAAAGGTCAAACTAGTACTGAACTCGGTGAGAACAAAGGTACTGACTTATGGGAAATGCAGAGAAAGCGGAGAAGCGAATGCAGAGAGCGCAGGGTCAGGGCTGAGCAATGCCGCGAGGAGGACAGCAGTGCACGTGGTGGTGGCAGCGGTGGGTGGCGGCCGGGGGTGGTGGTGTGGTTGGACATGAAGGTGCACCTTGAAATCCTCCCTGGCATGAGCGCCGCGAGACTCCTTCCGGGCCTCTGCTCCATAGATGGTCTGCAGTGCACAAAGCATCAGGTTCTGCAGCTCCAGGGTCTCCACCAGGTCAGTGTTCCAGACCATTCCTGAGCACACAAGGCAGCCGTCAAAGACAACAGGATCCAGCCTGTGTCCACTCAGCAAGGACGAGTTACGTCAGCGCTCAACGGGTCGGGCTGCGCCCAGAAGCAGCCCGCCCTGTAGACATCCAGCAACAACCGTACGTAGGGGCCGGAGGAACCACTCACCCCTGTCAAACGTCTTCAGATGCTTTAGATCTCCATAGAGCTTGCTGATCTTCTCACAGCCTTCCCGTAACACGCTTCCCACACGGAACACTGCAGCATGACTTTGCATCGACTGCAATACAAAATATTTGTAAGCTTTTAATCCATGTGGAAAAGCCACGCCAAGAACTGTTAAACCTTTAGGGTTTTTTTCTTATGCGTTTCATTTTTTGTAAAATATTTATGTAAATAGAAAAACTAGGAAATTCAGACTGTGAGTTTATTACTCTGAATTTTAAAATGAAGTTTGTTTGTTTGTGAGAACTTAAAAAACCTACTCTTTAACCAACTTCCAAATGTACAATACAGTAACATTAACTAAAGTCACTATGCTGTACGCTACATGCCCAGGGCTTATTTTCACCTGGAGACTTGTACCTTTAGATGCCCTTTCTCATGCTTCTGTCCCTGCACTCCTGCCCCCTTCCTTACCGTCCCATGAGGCCTCCCTGAAGCCCAGTCTCGTTTGAAGATAGAACCACAGAACCACAGTCCTATGAGAACGGCCATATTCACCTTTTCCCTTTTGGTGGTGTCTGTGTGGATGGCCCAATGGAACCCTTTCAGGATGCAACTAAAGCAAGGGGCTTCTTTCCAGAAAACGTGCCCACACAGAAATTCTCGCAAATAATTTCAAGTGGATAAAGGTCTCATTCATGGACCAAGAATCCTGGTATTAAAAGAATCTGATTGATTCCCAGCTGTTCTACTTACTTATTTATTTTATTTATCTAGAGTAGTCAACGAGTATTTTTAATTCACCTAAACCTGTGTTACCTCACGCAGTAGCCACTATCCACGCGTACCTACATTTAAACTGAAATTAAATAAAATTAACTTAGACGGGCCTCATTTTCCATGCTCCACTATCAGGTCAGAAACACAGACCGTTGCATCGGAGGTGCTGACGCAGGTGACTACGGCTTCCGCACGCCATCCACACCCCCCCTCTCCTGATCTCATTCGGGGCATCAATGGGCCCAGTTTAAAGACATTTCCCAGGGTTGCTGTAAGAAGGTGTGATGATGGGATTATTCCTCGGCAACGAGCCGTGCTGGCTCGGGAAGCTCCCAGCTGGGAACCGAGCTTCTTGGACCTGCACTGTCCCTCCTCCTTCAGGCCCTGGGACAGAAGACCAGGGCCAGAGATGGTCTGAGGAGGGAAGCTGCACCAAACACCCAGCACGTCTGAGAGAAGGCCGAGTCCTGAAGCTGCAGAGTTGCTGTGTCTGCCCTGGGCTGCCCTCTCCAGCCTTCAGTGTGGAAAGCACGCCCTTTTATCTTACTCAGGCCTGAGCACGCCTCCGTGACTCAGCAACCCCAGTGCAGGGCTACCAACGCAGCTGGCCTGCTTATCCAGAGCGCGTCCAGTCTCCTACCTTCTGCATGTTCAGCCGTAGTTCCGATGTTCTTATGCTTCCATTGGCAAATCTCAATTTGTCAAGATTCATGACAGATTCTTCCCCAGCATTTGGTTTAATCAAGGGAACTTTATCTCCTTTAAAAAAGACAAAAAAACCCCAAAAAACCCCACCAAATGTCATTATACCCTTTCAGGGAGTTTGGAAAATGCATGCATAACCTCAGCTAACATTCCACCTTGACCACTCTATCCCTGAGGAAGCATCTATTGACTTGGGGCCAAAGAGTAAACAAAAGGACAAAATTTCTGGCAAAAAGTTGGTGTCCAATAAGTAATCTTTGAATGAACAAAACAGAAACTCTCTCTTAAGGTCAAAAATTAGATTTATGCAAACAAACCTTGCACTGCTACTCTGTGAAGGAAAAACACTTCACCCGCCATAGCCGTTCTCATTCTGTTTTAACGTTTAAAATAGTCACTTTGGGGAAAGTAGTGGGGCAAACACTTTTCCTCTCCTTTTGTCTTTAAAACCTAAAGCGTGACGAAGGTGGGATACCACTTTTAGTGCAGTTTGCTGGTTTTGACAAGCAGAGCTGCGCCAGCCCCACCGCAAGTGGACCCAGGCCCTGGCGACCACCCACCGTCTCCAGCCCCAGCTTCCTTTCTCCAGATGCCACACAAAAAAATCGCACATATGTGGTCTCTTGCGTCTGGATCACACAGCCTGACAAAGATCCACCCATGCTGTACACGTGTGGGCAGTCTGTTCCTTTTTAATGCTGAGTTCGAAGGTTTTAAACGCGTGCACTGATCCTTCAGATAGAGAAGTATTCTCAAAAAACTTCCTTTTTCTCGCTGTCAAAGAAAGGGAACCTCAAATTTTCTGCTTTGCTCTGAGAGATTGCTACTGGGCTCTGGCTACAGCAAAATGAGCACTCGAGTTGTTGTGAGGCTAGCACATGTATCCTTTCCTCGGCAAATGACTTTAAGTTGCCACAAAAGAAAATCACTGATGGAAATCCATTCTCTCTTTGAGGGGAGGGAGCTGTGACCCAGTCTTCTATTTTGTTTGCATTAACTCCTCCCTTTCTCCCTTAACAGATTTAGTTATAGTTTGTTTTTAGTATTTTATTAATTTTCTCTAAGTGTCAAAAAATCGTACATTCATTTATACCTGCCATTTAAAACATTTCCTTGGAGATAATTCACACCAGACAAGTAGTATGTGGTAAACCCCTATTAAATGACACTTTCCCAATATTGACTTTTCTGAGAACATAATGACTGTAAACAAACCTGACTGAAGTTACTCTTCTAACTGCCCCACCTACCCTGTGTCTAGCCTCAAGTCTATCACCATAAAAACCTCTGACTTTCTGTTTCCTCACTTCCAGGGAGAGAAAAGCAGACCCCCGCTACACGAGCGCGAAGCAAGGTGTCCCGAGACAGCCAGTCTACCGGAAGGGGCGCGTACCGGGTCTGCAGGACTCGGCGATGCTCAGGGCGCACGCCCGGCCGAAGACGACCAGGTCCAGGAGCGAGTTTGCCCCCAGCCGGTTGGCACCGTGCACCGAGGCGCAGGCAGCCTCCCCACAGGCGTATAGGCCGGGCACGATCTGATCCTGGCCGTCCACGTGCTTCAGAACCTGGGGAAGAAGACTAAAGTTACGGAGTGCGGTCTGCTCAGCCCCGCCTCCCTACAGCCGGGGCTCGGAAAAAGGAGAAAAGGTAAAAACTGGACCTACGCCACCTACGGGGAACCCCCGCAGACACCGCGCGGCCCCCTTCCCTGGCCCCCGTGCCAAGGTCAGAGGGCCCCAGTACCACTGCTCACACCCAGCAGCACCTCACCCACTTCCTGACGCGCCCCTGCACACCCGCCCCGACGGGGGGCTCAAAGCAGCGGAGCACGGCGGGTGGAGGGCCTGAAACGGGGCGGTGGGGGACTGGAGTCGTAACGCGGACTCGCCCAACAGTTCCAACCGCCTGCCTGGGGAGGACTACAATCAGGTGACCTAAAAGCTCTTTGTGAGCTGCAAACCGTCCAAAGGTATTAACTGAAGAGCTACACTTCATAGCATACAACCACGTAGGAAAAGCTGCAAATGACCTCATGTCTGACTGTCCCCTAAGACGGGATGAATCAATCATTGGCGGTTACTTGAGGCGTGAACGCAGACAGCGGGGTCCAGCCACGGCCCCTGCCCTGCCTGCCAGACCGCCCAGGACTTCTGAGGGAGGCCCCGGGCAAGGGGCCTGCGGTGGCGCGGGCTCGGCACCGTCACCTGCCCCTTGTAGTTGGTGGGGATGCCGCCCATGTTATAGTGCACGGTCGGGAGCACAGGGATCGGCTCCCTGGTGACGTCCACGCCCGCGAAGACCATGGCCGTCTCGGAGATGCCGGGCAGGCGCACAGCCAGCTGTTCGGGGGGGAGGTGGTGCAGCTGCAGGTACACGTGATCCTTCTCAGGGCCGCAGCCTCTGGTGAAAAAGGACATCACACCGTAAGGTCGAGAACGGCAATCCAGAAACCGTGAGGCCACAGAATCCTTGCAGCACATGAGGTGCCACATGCTTTGATCCTGGAGAAAACGTTCCCTTCATTAAGACCACCTTTTCATGGCGTCTCCTCTCAGCACCCACCACGTGCCAGGGTAGACACCAGGTGCTGGGATGCAGCCGCGAACACGACAGAAGCCCTGCCCTCACCGGGCTCTCACCTGAGGGTCAGGAGGTGACAATTTGCCACATTCTCCTTGGTGAATGCATTACAGGGGTCTTTCACGCCAGATGCTCCAGAGAACCACCTGACTTCTCATTTCTTGTGTGCAAACGTGACGCCTCACCCCCAGATATTTAACCAGTGTCACCACAGCAGGCACGAACTCAGGCACTGAGGCCTCACGCTGCTTCGCTGAAGAACAAACAACCCACCCCGGCTTGAGGGCCCCAAGCACCCGGGAGTTCACACAGCATACCAGCCGAAGCTCGCGCACTACATTCAGGACAGGGGCGCGTCTTCTCCCCCATACTGCCTGCTTCTGTCACACACTCACTCACACGCACAAACCATCTGAGACGGACTTACAGCTAACCGGCTAAACTTCTCAAATGTAGAGCTCCCAAGCTGACAGACAACAGTCAGAGGTAACTGCACACAGGCCTCCGGGGTGGGCAGGGTGCTGACACTCACACAGAAGCCCCCCAGCCCGTGCTGAAATGCAGACACAAATCACAGCCACCAGAGGGGTGAGGCGCGCAGTCATGCTCAGACCCCTCTGGGGACAAGCACACAGACCTTCCTTCACGGATCTCCAAGGTCATGGAGCGAGATACGACGTCCCTGGACGCCAGGTCCTTTGCGACAGGAGCATAGCGCTCCATGAACCTCTCGCCTTGACCGTTGACAAGGATGCCTCCCTCTCCACGGCACCCTTCCGTGATGAGACAGCCAGCACCGTATATGCCTGCAAACAACGAACTGATTAAACATGTATAACCTAAGGACCGCTGGGCCTACATCCCAAACACAAATGTTTTTCCCAAGATACTCTGGGAGGAGACAGAAAGCGTGGGCAAAGAGCGCCACACTCGCAAGCGTAAGAGAGGAAAAGTTAAGGCACAGCACGACGCTGCGGTATGAAGAAAGCAACGAGCAAGCTGCAGAGGAGAAAGGTCAGCTGCGGGGACGACGCAGCTCTGCTCGATACTCCGACTGCAACTGTGCTTTAAACTCTCAACATGACAAAGTTTATGTTACATATCTCGGTTTTAATTGTTACTCAAACCTTATCAGGTTTTAATTGCTGAATGTCCTTTTGCACCATGAAATTGTGTTGGCTCCTGTAGGTACAGAAACCAGCTTGGAAATTTAGCACATCGAGTAACCAAACAACAATACGGCAATGATCACTACAGCCGATACTTAGGTTGCACCCTCTGTGTACAACGCTAAGTCTCACCACAACCCTGTGGGATGGCCCCCCTCTTCCGAGACAAGCCCACCAATATGCTGCTGGGAGACGCAGAGCCCAAATCCAAATCTGGCAATGGGGAGAGGGGAGCTGCGCCCTGATCTCAACTGTCCCTCTACGTAATGAGGACAAGGATGCCCAGCACTGGGTGCTTACACGTCCATCAGCGTAGTTTGAAGGCTGTCACTTTTATTAGAGCACCAAAGGGTTACCTCGCCTTTAAAACAAGATGCAAATTCCTATATCTCATCTTTCAGTTTTCCTAGTTTCAGTGGCCGTGTCTTCTGGTGGTTTATTTCTCATACGTTGAAAAGGAAGCAAAAGAAATGGAGCTCTAACTATAGAGGGAATTCAGAAGTCTCAGACATTTTATTGGTTAAAAATAGCAATAAGACTACCACCTCATACTTTCTGAGAATGACCCTGCCAGGGTCAGAAAGAACATACTGACAGAGCAAAGAGAAAAAAACAGGCCCTGTTCTTTAGTACAGCGGCAACTCCTCAGCTGACAGATCAGTAAACAACCCAGAAACAAGGTTCACGATGGGACTCACCCACTCCCCTCCCAGGCCGCCTCCCACGTTCGTGCACTCATCACCCTCACTTGTGGACATCCCGGGGCCCCGCCTGCCGTGCTCTGTCACTGTGGCAGCCCGCCATCTGTCTGTGCCACTTCTCCACTCAAATGCATGCCCTCTGGCTCTACTGACCGAGGCCCTACCATGTGCTGGGCGCTGCGAAGACAGCGGTAAATGAGACAGACCTGCCCCCGCCCCCCAGGGGGAGCTGACACCCTAGTCGAGGAGAGGGACACCGAACCATCACTGCTCCACGTTTGGCTAAGTGCGCCGAGACAAGGCGTGGAAGCAAGATGCCGGCCTCCACTGCCTTGGGGGACACAGGGAAGAATCTCCTCGGGGAAGTCACGAGTTAGGATGTGAGATATGAGAAAGCAAGTGCACACAACTGCAGAGGAGCCTTCCCACGGGTACCGAGCACCTGAAAGGCACAAAGAGCCCGATGCCATCCTACCTGTGGGGTGGAACTGAACAAACTCCAGGTCCTGGCAGGGAAGGCCTGCCCTGGTGATCATGGCAGTGCCGTCCCCGGTGCTGGTGTGGGCGGATGTGCAGCTGAAGTAGGTGCGCCCGTAGCCTCTGGAAAACAGACAGGCCGGCAGAGAGGTGACTGCAGAAGCGTCCCATCAGGACCTCCTTCCAAAGGACCAGAGTGGACCGAGGAGCCCAGGCAGCACCGCTGTGGATGCATGTGCACACACTGCCCCGGGCAACTGGGACGGTAGCCTGGGGGGCAGAGAAGGCGCTCTCGCTTGTACCTTGGGGCACTTCTGTGCTATGTAACTGATTTCCCTGATAAAAATGTATAAAATAATAAAATCTAAAAACATTTATAGATGCCCTTATTAAAACGGTTAAAATAACAGACTGACAGTATATAAGATGGAATTTACTTATTTTCCTCATGTGAACAAACAACACTCTTCTACCCCAGCAATCAGCAAAAACACAGCATCCCTCAAAGCAAAGGAGACGCTACTCCAGACAGCATCAGCCTCTCCAGGCCTCGGTCTCCTCAAGGGTCCTCCCAGCTATGAACTGCTGACACTTTCTTGCCACTGGGAGGCAGGTGCTGGTGTCGCCCCTCGGGCCCACAAAGCTACCCCTTGCCGGGTGAAGTCACAGCCTGCGCCTCAGCCTTTACTACACGACACCCCTATTCTCATCAGAATAAATAAATTCAGCTTGCCTGCAGAGATGCTGAACACGACTAAACCAGACTCTTACCCAGTAGCTACGACAGTGTTCTTTGCTCTGATGCGGTGGATGGACCCGTCTTCTATGCACAGAGCAATGACGCCTCGACACTCCCCATCCTCCATCAGGAGATCCAAGGCAAAATACTCCACGAAATAGCTAGTATCATATCGCAGAGACTGAAAAAGAAAGAAAAACAACCCACAACAGGGATCCTGCATTTGCAATTGTGCTGTTACAGCTGGCGGATTAGAGACCTTGATCTGGTGTGAGGTGCAGGGATCAGGCGGGCCCTAGCGGACACTGGGTCGCAAAAGGAGCCCCAGACTTCAACCCATGGATGACGGTGCTGATGCACCGTGTGACAACACAGCTGTACAAACAACGCACCCCAGAAGAGGATGCCGTACGTGGGACACACCTCTCAGCTCTGCACAACCCCGAGAGGCGCCAGAGAGGCAACACTAACCTCCCCGCGGAGCTGCTGCGAGAGCTGCACCCGTGGACCACGGGCCCCGACTCAGACCGGGGTGTACTGCGTGGCGCCTGCTGCCGTACGGCCACTTGGTCCAAGTGAGACCAAGCGCTCCGCACATTCGTGATGATCATCGGTTTACTTTTTAGAACAGATACTTTCAAATTAAGGCCTGTCACGTTACTCTGCTGGTCAGAAAGCGGCCCTGGGCGGACACGCCGACGCGCTGCCCTGCCCCCCCGTCACCACGCGCCTGGCCCGGCCGCGTCCCGCCGCCCTGCGCACCCGGGGCACCCAGGGCACCTCACCCGTCCATACAAAGTGTGCAGCAGCGAGTGGCCAGTGCGGTCGGCCACGCAGCAGCACCGATGGGCCTGCCCGCCTTTCCCGAACTTGAGGCTCTGCCCACCGAAGGCGCGCTGGTAGATCTTCCCTTCCTCGGTTCTGCTGAACGGCATGCCGTAATTCTCCAGCTGCGAGACAGAAAAACGCCTGGTACCTCAACGGGATCGACGCTCAGGCTCACTCACGCTAGAAGCTCAACGCAAGTCCGCAAGCCCAGAACAAACAGTCTACGGAGAGCTCAGCGGCAGCAGCGAGGAGCGCCCCCGTTGGAGCAGCGCGCCGCCAGCCTGCGGCCGACCGCTCCCAGCACGCCCCCTCCCGCGTCGGACAGCCGCGGGGACGGTACCTCCACCACGGAGGCCGGGGCCTGCTCCGTCATGTAGTGGATGGCATCCTGGTCCCCCAGCCAGTCGGAGCCCTTCACGGTGTCGTAGAAGTGCCACCTCCAGTCGTCCTCCTCCATGTTCCCCAGGGCGGCGTTGATCCCTCCCTGAAACGCCAGCGGCCCCGTGAGCTACAGCAGGCTCGCCTCCCCACTGCCTCCTGCCCGGAACCAGATTTGGAAAAAGCCGGCTACTCATGGGAGAGGCGCAGTGAGGGATCTAGCAGTCCGCCCGGCAGACTCCCAAGTGCCCCTCCTCCCCCTGCAACCCCGAGACAGGGCTCAGTTAAGGAATCCCCCAGCCTCAGGCGCCTCGCCCACGAGAGGGACACGGAGCCCAACCCCTGGGGCGTCATCTGGAGGGTCGGCTGAGGTTTCTCAGATGAGGCTTCTTCCTTACCAAGCTCGGCATGTAAAAGGGATTCAGATCTAACAGCGTCACGACAAACGTTCCCAATGGTACGGGAATGCACGCGTTAAAGGCAGAAGCGCTTCCTGCCGAGGGCTCAGAGCCCCAGTCCCCCACGCCCCCGAGCCTGCCCCTCAGAGCCACAGAAATCGCAGTACAGGGACAAACATTAACACCCGTCAGCGCCCCCCAAATTAAAACTGCACATCTCTTCAGATAATCTTTCTCACAAGGCATGTTCTCTAACTTCCCTTTCTCCCAACTGTTATTCAGTCATAACTTCTGAGTCCGCACTCTCATCGGAATTTCTTCTCCAGTTGTTGCCTCAGTTTCCCACGTTATGTTTGGCTACCGCTAAATGAGTCACTAGCACAGAGCAAGGAACCTTGGACAGACACGCACGAGTTACCACGTTCCTTCCTTCCCCCCTCCTCCACCCCCTCCAATCGTAAACCCAAACACAATCCTGATAAAAAATGTTAAGTACCAGGGCAGCAGAATGTAGAAAGCTGGTTTAAAATAATGCAAAAACGAAAGTGCCTTCCAAAGGGGTTATATATATAAATTTATATCCTCACCAGCAATGTAAAAAAACGTGTTTCCCCATAGCCTTGCCAACAGTTTTGTCAAACTTGGAGTTTTGCTAATCTACTAAGTAAAAAATAATATCTCGATAAATAAATAATACAAAAACACGTGGCCCAGTGCATGCAAAAATGCTGTTACCCTTCCCCCAATTAACCCTTCTTTTCTCGAGAACCAGCATTCAAGTTAAGCTACCCTTTTCTCATTCTTTTCATTGCATTTCTATTGCACTACCTGAAAACTGGATTTTCTGCAATACTGTTCAAAATTATCTGCTTATATCTATTCTTGCTTTTATTTATTTATATATTTTTTTAAATTTATTTTTTGGCTGTTTTGGGTCTTCGTTGCTCCATGCGGGCTTTCTCTAGTTGCGGCGAGTGGGGGCTACTCTTTGTTGCGGTGCGCAGGTTTCTCATCGTGGTGGCTTCTCTTGTTGCGGAGCACGGGCTCTAGGCGCGCAGGCTTCAGTGGTTGTGGCACGCGGGCTCAATAGTTGTGGCTCGTAGGCTCCAGAGAAGAGGCTCAGTAGCTGTGGCGCACAGGCTTAGTTGCTCTGCGGCATGTGGGATCTTCCCGGACCAGGGCTTGAACCCGTGTCCCCTGCATTGCAGGTGGATTCTTAACCACTGTGCCACCAGGGAAGTCCTTTTCTTGCTTTTAGACAGTGAATTATCCAAGGATGCTTATTACTTATTCTTTAGTTTAAAAAGCATAGCTTTCAAACAAAGTATCTAGGCAGTTTAGTGTGTAAAGAATGTGGCTGGACCCTGAATATAGCTATTCCAGATGTAACTGTGATGGGAGCTCTTACTGCTTCGTAGAAAGTCACCACATCCTCTGTTGTCTCAACGAGGAAATGTGTTCAAATACCAGAAAAGACGGTCAAATGTGATTGTACAATACTACCTGCATACCAGCTGGGCACCACCTACCGTGTGCCTAGAGTGAAAAGGCAAAATAATAAAGTCACATATTTTCCACCTTACTTCTTCTTCCTCCCTGAGTTGAGAGCATTAAGGGCCATTGTTTTCCGCGCTGCAGCTTCACACCATCATCAGAGCTCGTCACCACCACCTGAGGTCTGCCCTGAGGTTCCCGCATAGCCAGAGCAAGCCCACAGCAGACTTGTTCCCGTCGGGTAGGGGCAGTGAAGGAGATCGCACCATGACGGAGGCGGGCATGAGGGGCAGGATGGGGGCGGAGACGGGGTGACCACAAGGCCCCGGGCAGTGGGGTGGGCGCAGGGCGGGCAGAGACCTCCTGGCGAGGGCGTGCCGGGAGCCGAGGGAGCCCAGGGGAGGGAGGCCGCCGCAGTGGAGCGCCGGGCTGCGCGGTGCCTCGCGAGCACCAAAAGGACGGAGAGGGCCTTTTCTCATACCTGCGCTGCGACAGTGTGTGACCTGGTGGGAAAGAGCTTTGTGACACAGGCCGTGTTAAACCCTGCTTCAGAGAGGCCAAACGCAGCTCGCAGGCCTGCCCCTCCGGCACCCACCACCACTGCATCGAATTCGTGATCCACTACTGGGTACTGCGTAGAAATCTGGAAAAGAAAAATCCCCCTGTCAACCACTGGTTCAGTTAGGCCCGGCGCTGAGGCTGTGGTTACGGTGAAGGAGAGTCACTGCCCCGCCCAGAGGGCCTCCACCCTGTGCTGGGACTGCACGCCAGGTACAATGCAGCAGTCACAGCCGAGGAGGTGGGCTCAGCCTCGAGCTGAAAGGGGACGGCAAACGGCTCTCATCAACAGCAGGGCACCCATCCCATGGAGCTAGGGCACCCACCGTTAGTTGAAAGGCCGAAAACTCAAAGTACGGGACCACAGATGCAGAGGAAAGCAACATCACAAATCAAAATACCAGTTCTAACTACAGTTCTTCTTTGCAATTATCAATTTTACTTATCTTCTCTTTTTACATTTATACCCATATACACACACATATCTTAGCTTACTTACAATGTAGTATAGATCATGATTTGAAGCTTCTCATGAAAACACCGCACTGTTGTCTCATTTAGATAAGGACAGTCCATTCACCTGAGTGACCATCCAGGAACCAAGGACACAAGTCTACTCCAGGTCCATATTGTACTTACAACTGAGAAAGTGCCAACAAGTGTTCAGTAACTATTGTGAGCTTGTGAGACAGAAACTTAGAAGCAAGTCTCGGTTTCTTCAACACACAGCAGAAGGGCCTCGTAAACACAAAAGAACCCAGGTTGCTACACAGCCCTCAGCTGAGGGGGCGCCTGCCGCCGTCCACTCCAGTAAATACTGTTCACCTGACGTTTGTATCTCATTATTTTTTTACTTAAAGTTTAATGTGGCTTATAGATATGTAAGAACTACAAACAAAAAAATGTTAACATATATGCTCATATTTGTACTATAATTATTATTACACTAGAAACAATGAGCATGCATTAGAATGAAGTTTTTAAGTAAAACCTGCATCACTCAAATACATTAAAAACTGGTATAGAACCCTACTCCGTGAAGTCAAAAAAATCACTTATAACAAAGTCATGAACTTACTGCATCTGAAACTTTAGCGGACGACCTCTTACTGCCATCCACGGTGAAGTGAAAACCGCGGGCTCCTGTCTGCAACGCCGCTGGCCGCTGCTGAAACACAGACGGAGCACAAAGTGTCTTCACGGAACAGGGGACTTGTAATTAAAACTTCCCTTCTAAGTCGACAACCTTCTGATGTACCCAGGTGCTCCCTTTTTTAAAAAAATTTATTAATTTATTTATTTTTGGCTGCGTTGCTGCGCGCGGGCTTTCTCTAGCTGTGGTGAGCAGGGGCTACTCCTCTTTGCGGTGCGCGGGCTTCTCACTGTGGTGGCTTCTCTTGTTGCGGAGCACAGACCCTAGGCATGTGGGCTTCAGTAGCTGTGGCTCGCGGGCTCTAGGGTGCAGGCTCAGTAGCTGTGGCGCACAGGCTTAGCTGTTCCGCGGCACGTGGGCTCTTCCCAGAGCAGGGCTCGAACCCGTGTCCCCCGCATCGGCAGGCGGATTTCTAACCACTGCGCCACCGGGGAAGCCCGCTGGTGCTCCCTTTCACCCAGAAGCCTTACCTGGAACCCTCCACTTAACCCTGAAGGATAAGGCAAGGCCTAAGGACCCAGGGCAGGCCCAGGAGACGAGGAATTGGCACTCCAGCAAAGGCCCGTCTAGGTGAAGTTTGTTTCCAGACAGGACACTGACTCAGGAAATGACAAAAGGCACACTTTCACACTAACTTCTTAATTTCTGGTACTCAGTGGAGAACGGAGAAGGCATCTGTGTTGCCTAAGTGGCGGTTTTGCAAAGAATGAAGTGCTTTTCCAGGATCCATGCCAGCCCGCCTCATACTGGAGCGCCCCATGAGGTCCGCGGTTCGCTGGAAGCGGCGCCAGGCAGCGCACTGGGGGTGGCTGCCCCAGAGCAGGCTGTCACCGGGTGTGGTAATACCCCCCCTGAAAGCGTGAAGATTCAGGCCCAGAGATGCCCCTGGTCCTGCTTCGCCACTCTCCACACCCGCGCTAGGCTCAGCCACGCTGCTTTATCTGTCATACTTCACGCGCTGTTCCCTCTGCTACGACACCTGTCCCTGGCCAACCTCTACAACTACAAGTCTCAGCTCAAATGTCCCATCCTATAACCACTTACCCAAGAAAATGGTATTAATGAAATCACAGCCCAGCATGAGAGGCAACCTTCTTCATAGGCTAGCAATGGTCAGCAGTTTAGGGAATAAGTTTTTCCATTCTGCTGACTGCATTTTACTAGATCACTGATAAGACAGTCTTAGAAATATCCTGAAGAACGGTTTTGGGAAATAAGTACACTCAACGATGACAGAAGGGGTGCCTTCAAGAATTCTGCAACTGGAAGAGCTGCTTCAACCCTGTGGGGAAAAGAAATTACGCTACGGGACAGACCAGTGGGGATTACAGGGAGGAGGATGACCAAATACAAAATGAACTCCAACTGAGCTGTTTGAAACTCCACAGACTTCCCCATAAGGGAGGGACTCGGGCCGGAGCTGGAGGACCTGACCGACTACTTGCGAGGTGCGTCACAGACGGCTCCCAACTCTGAGACGGAGGGGTAGCTGACACAAACATTGAGTTTACTTTAATAGCTCCAATTAAAAGTACTTTCCTGGGTTTTTAAGTAGATCTGAACTGACAAGAGTCATACGCTTGAATTATCCATGTGCAATGTTAAGTACATTTGTTTTTATTGACAAAACCACTCTTTCAGATATGAACTAAAAAAACAAATATTTTTCAGCTGTATTATAATTTTTAACGGTAAAATCATATTTTAACAAAAAACTAAGTCACTGAAAGCATTCTAATACAAACGTTCTTGAAAATTTCATAAAGAATAATATAAATACAGCTAATAGTACCAATAAGAACAGTACATTTTGTGATGCCAAATTAAAATTAAAATAGAAACCGTGAGATTCCCTAGTTTTCTTCTTTCTAGGATGTTCACACACACACACACACACCCCCCACACACAGTTAGCTTAAAAAGCAGTACCATAATGAAATCTTTAACAAATTATCATATTATCTCTCTGTGGAAAATAGTAACATTATTTTTTGTATCTAAATCCAATTTGGTTAGTGATTTTAGAATTTGAAGAGTCCAATTTTAATCCAACTTCTGTCTTTAGATAAAACTTGTATTATGTCACTTATTAATCTAACGTTTTTTGAAGAAAAATTATCAAACATTTCCCAAGAGGGTAACGAAAAAGAATGCAGAAATCTACCTAAGGTAGAATTAAAAGAACACAGAGCTCTTAAGAGCATAAAAGTACAGGTGACTGAATTAGGAGGAAAAGGAGAGAAAAAGTGGCAAGGGTAGAGATACTGATGCCCTCCATAAAGCAAAGTGGTGCTGGGGGCTGTCCTCATCTAACAAAATACACCTGTGAATCATGAACAAGAAACCAGTTTGTACGCACAAGCTACATAACTACAAAAGTAGACAATAAAGGATCTGAAGTGGTTGCATAATTATATTGGGAGAACTGAGGATGTGGGTAGTAGGATGGTTTAAGTGAACTAAACCCTCATTTACCAGCAAAAATCAATGTCTAAACTGGACAAAAATGCACCAGCGTATCAGCTAGAGAAACGGAGGTAAAGAGCAGGGGCCAATACCAAACACAATTCAAAATTGATTCCACTGGGGAAAAGGTCTGGGGAAGGAGGTGGTCTTATTCCTTTTCACTTGTAAGGGCTTCTGTACCAACATTTTTTTTTCCAACTATGTGTCATTATTTTCACTAAAAATGTAAAGGTCTTTAAAACAGGGATGTTTAAAATGCCATTCACGTGATTACCAAGGGCAGGCTGTGGGCCTGGCATGGAGGAGCGCCACACAAAGCTTTCACAGGTTACCTCACAGAACCCTCATTAACCCCACGGAGAAACTGAGTCCAGGATGCAGGAGCTCTGGCCTGGGTCTGCCTGGCTGGCTCCAAATCCTGTACTGTCCCCACCATCTAAGGACCCCTGGGAAAAATCTCTGGGACTCCAAACTAAGATGAATATCCAGGTCGTATGCCAAAACTGAGCTACAACTTTTCAAGTGAACCAGGAAAAACATGACACCGAATGCAGAACTGAAAACCAGTGGCATTAATTATCCCAAGAAACAAAACGTTATTACAGTGACCTAAAAAATGTAAATCTAGATACACCATTAAAACATACTAAGAATGATACATTCAGAGAAGTTGACTGATTCTAGAACAATATCTTGTTGAAAATGGAAAAATCTCATCTGAAGTGAGAAGTTAGCAACTATTTCAAGTTCTTGGTTTTACTTTCCCTTTAAATTTAACTATCAATATTTTAGAACAGTTTGTAAATTCTGTCAGTGCACTGGGACAACGGAAAATGAAACAAAGGCAAAATAGGTTTGATAATTTTTTAACTTGAAAGCAGCTGTAAATATGACTTGGAAACACCACAGAATTGAACAAAATGAGATAAAGAAAAATTTTGTGGACTTTATTCAAATTATCCTCATCAAGGACGCTTTATGAACATTCCTCGGCTGGAGGTAATGAATTCCTTTCTTTTTTTGTTCTGCTAATTTGATGTTCTTTTTCTTGCCAATCTGAAACTCCAATACACAGCTTGTGGACAGACTAATTTCCACAGACGGAAATAATTTCCAAAGCTATTTACATCAGAACAAAAACCTTTAGAAACCCAAGACCATCTTCGGTAGACCTAACCTGTGGTTCAACTTCGCTAACTCTACCTTGCCATCATGTTCACAACCACGTGAAAATGGGACCGTGGTGAGGATTCAAGGAGACAGTGGAGCACGGTGCTGGCAGCCAACAGCGAGTTCAACCGAGATCACTTCCAATCAAGCCAACAGGAAAGGAGAGGTTTATGCTCCAACTTGTGGTACGCCGAACTTTACTCTTACTTTCAGCTAAAAGCTCACAGATGAATTCCTTCCAGCCTAGCCTGAGTAAAGGACAGCAATATTTTCATAAAGTGGCAACGGGCGAGTGGAAGGTGAAGGGGGTCTGCAGGGTGGAATAAGGAACTCCCCGCTCCAGTCTGGTCTGAAGACAGACGTGTCAGCTCTTCCCCAGTCACCACCACATACCAAATCTGTCGTCTCACCTAACAGTAAGGGCCCACTCAGAAGTCTGCTCAAGCTTCGCTGACTACAACTACCGCACTAACCATGGACTTCATTTCCTGCTTGTGGACCCCCTGCTACAGCTGCATCTTAGAGCCCAAGATTTGGGGGCTGGGGGACCCTCTGCTCAGTAAGAACCAGCAACACATGAACGCATTTAAAATGCTTTCTAGGGCTTCCCTGGTGGCGCAGTGGTTGGGAGTCCGCCTGCCGATGCAGGGGGCACGGTTTCGTGCCCCGGTCCGGGAAGATCCCACGTGCCGCGGAGCGGCTGGCCCGGGACCGTGGCCGCTGAGCCTGTGCGTCCGGAGCCTGTGCTCTGCAACGGGAGAGGCCACAACAGTGAGAGGCCCGCGTACCGCACACACACAAAATAAAATAAAATGCTTTCTGGTGCTGGTAGGTTGTCCGACTGAACCGGCTCACATTTAACATTAACTTTTAATTCCTGTATTTTCAAAAGAAGAAGATTGTGGGTATAATTACAGGCATAAATCAAGTCAACATTGTTGAAAGCCTTGGTTCCCACTGGGACATTTACTTTGTAATTAAATTACTAACTAGGAGGCTCGAGGAGTTCAGGTAAAAGAACCAAATAACTAAACCCTCTAAATTCAGTGCTTCAATAAAAACCCCCAAAATCGACTCTGAAAGGTCTCATTGTCGGGAGCGCAGGGGACACGGTCCAGCAGCCAGGCCTCGGGAAAGCACATCCCGGACCGACCCGAGCGGGGCTAGCGGGACTCCGCAGGGAACGTCCAGGTGGACACCCGCCCCGCGTCCGCCCCAGTGGCTTTGCGGTCAGTGCTTAGGGGCCACCGCACAACCCCCAGAAGCAAGGCCGAGCCTAGTGCCGCGGCTCCGCTCGGATCCCACCCGCCCGGGTCCACCGCGATCAAGCCGCCCCGGGCCCGTCCCGCCGTGTGACCTTGGGCGGCCGCGTCCTGGAGCGCGCGCCCGGAGCTGAGTGGGCTGCCTCGGCCGTCGCCCCGGGCTCCTGACCGGGCCCTGGGGGGCGAGGGGTCCCGGGCGGCCCGCAGCGTCGTGACCTTCACCGCGCCGCAACCCGCCAGGCTAGGACAGAGTCCGGCGGGCCCTCCCCAGCCCGTCCCACCTCGGGGTTGGGGGCGCGGGACCCAGCGTCCGCCCTGCCCCACCCGCAGCGCCAACTCACCGCCCAGGTCAGCGCTAGGCGCCGAGCGCGCAGCAGCCGCGACAGAACCCCGATCCCCGACATGTCTGCCCTACGCCACCGTCAGTCCCCGCGCAGACCGCGCCTGCGCACGTCGCCGCGCCCGGGGCCGACGGTGGTGGGGCGGGACGCCGCGCCTGCGCACATCGCAGCGCCGGGGGTCGACGGGGCAACGCGGCGCCTGCGCAGAGGGACGGGCGGACGGCGCTCGGGGCACAGGGGCCGCGACCTCCGGGCCGGAGGTAGGATGGGGTGTGGGGTCGGGGGTCTTCACGGGCTCGCCTGATTTCTCCTCCGGTCCAGACGGTGTTTGATTTTTCTCTAGTTTACGGCAGTTTTGTGAGATGAATCGGTGCTTCCAGGTAACGTGGTGTTCGCCCCGCTTTCTCTCCGGGACAGCGAGGGAGTTCCCGACGTTTAGGAGTCCCGCGGGTCCGTGCCGGGTTCCGCTGCTTTATTAGGACTGCGCGTTCCGGGAGACGGACCCTGTAGGTTACCGGGGTGCGGGGGCGCGGACCCTCCAGTTCATGAGGTCTGGGGGACGCGAACTCCATAATATAGTTTACGGTGTCGGGGTGGGGGGCGCAGACCTTGTAATTTATGGGATCGGGAGGGCACGAGCCCTGTGGGGGTGGGGCTGGGGGCGCGCGGACCCTGTCGTTTACGGCAGCGGTCCCCAGCCTTTTTGGCACCAGGGACCGGTTTCGTGGAAGATTGTTTTTCCACGGGGTGGGGGGAGGGGATGGTTCAGGCAGTAATGCGAGCGATGGGGGGGATGCGGGGCGGCAGGTGAAGCTTCATTCACTTTCCCGCCGCTCACCTCCTGGTGTGCGGCCCGGTTCCTGACAAGCCGCGGACTAGTATCGGTCCACGGCCCGGGGATTGGTTTACCGCGTTGGGGGGAAGGGAATGCTGCTCCCAGACCTCCCCGATGAGGATTACGAGCTTCACTACTTTAGATCTCTTTTTTATTCTGTACTCGCCACAAGCTCCGTAAGTACTGAGCCTTTTTGTGTGTATGTCATTGCTTTATTACCATTTAGAATTTTATATCTTTAGGTGTTGAACAAGTACTTATTGAAAAGCCTGTTAAGAGTCTTTGAAGTTGAATTGAGTTTCTTTTGACTATATTGGCTTCGTTCTATTTGTATTTCAGTTATTTGAGACACATCTTCTCCCCCACGATTTGTGAGTTGCTTTTGTCTGAGGTCTTGTTCTTTTCTTTTAATGTCATAAGGCTCAGTGCTGTGCAGCACATACCTAGACCTGAACAAAATTTTTTGAAAGAAAAAGAAAAGTCTCACATGAGCCATGTATGTGATATAATTGCGATCAATGTATTTTGCTCTTTTTGTGCGGTTAATGGTTTTATTATTTACTTCAAGGTGTATCTCCATGAATAACTTAAATGACCCCCCAAATTGGAATATCCGGCCCAATTCCAGGGCTGATGGGGCTGATGGAAGCAGATGGAATTATGCCCTATTGGTTCCAATGCTGGGATTGGCTGCTTTTCGTAAGTCTTGGTTTTCCTAACGTGTGTTTTCTGGGCTGAAAGTGTGGAGCTCTAAGATCTTGGGCTTTGGAACCTGACAGATGTTGACTGTAAAAAAAAAAGTACAATGTGAGAGCTATGAAGACTGTAGCCCAAGATACAGTCTCTCAGATAGCTGTTAGGAACCGCTCTGAAGAGGCTGGGGAGGAGCCAGGAAATACATGTGGTCCCGCATGCATCTTGGTAAAAGATTAATACTCGTCACAGAAACCCAGGTGTGTCAAGTTAGTGACTTTAGTGCTTACCCACGTATGGGAAGATGCAGGAATTTGGGGTCACTGAAATTCTTTCTTAGTCATGTATCTTAACGCTATAGGGTCGCATGTATCCAAAACACAGAGTGCATTCACCCTGAATCCCTTTGTGGGTGAACTTGTAGGCTAATGACTTAATCATAAATGGCGGGCAACAGTCTTTATTTACAGAGATGCATGTGTACACCCTAGTTTTTTCGCATATGGTACATTCTGCACAAATTATTTACCCTCTGAGCCTCAGTTTTTCTGACCGTCATAACTGCCTCAATGCAAGTGAGGGTTAAATAAGACAAGATATTTAGAGGCATTTTGTGTGGAGTGAGTTCAGTAACTGTCAGCTCCCTTCAAGGCTGTACTGCTCTGAGGGGGGCTCCCTTGCTTCAGTTGCCCTCATAAGCACCGATGAGGAAGAATAAAACAGGCAAAAAAGAAAACTGGTTTTGTATGTCTGTGTGATGTTTAGGAAATCAGTCTTTGGGAGATTTCATCCATGAAACCTCTGCTCAGGCTGGCCAGAAATTCTCTCTACTTTGAATCGACTTTGTACCACTTTGGGGAAATTACCAGCCACCAGTCAATTGTCATTATTCCAGCTCTTAGCTTACATCCGTACTACATGATGAATTTCCTGATGTTTAGGGGTTGGTTTTCTGTTTTGTCACTGTCGCAGAGGAAGAAACTTTCCTCTACCCTTTTAAGTTCTTCTGGCTGGTCTAAGAATTAAATTGGTATGAGACAGATTAACAGGAGAAAATGAAACAAAAGTTTTTAACATGTATCCATAGGAGAGACTCAGGAAAATTGAGTAACTTACCAGAATGGCATAAGCCCTCACCTTAAATACCATCCCAAGCTTAAGACAAAAGAGGATGTTGAGGTTAGGGAGAGTTAGTTACCAGAGGAGACTAGGAAAAGTGCAATAATCAGGGGTAAGGTTGTTATGCAGATTTAAGCTCTAGCCTTTTCCTATGATAAGAGTTTCCAGAAATTTGGTCAACCTCTTCCTGGTACAGCCAGGGAGACACCCTTACAAGTGCAGAACTCCCTTATAAATGTAAGTTTCTTACAAAAGGGTAACTCCTACTTGGTTTTCAAAGTTTCTCCCATGTCTGCTGTTTCTTAGAAAATAACCAGTTGAAAATAATCCCTATGCCAAAGAGACGTGGTTTTTTTTTTTTTGATAGGTAGGAAGTGGATTTATTGACAGAGAAACACACTTCACAGACAGATTATGGGCCATCTCAGAAGGCGAGAGGCCCGGAAATATGGAGTGGTTAGTTTTTATGGGCTGGGTAATTTCATAGGCTAATGAGAGGGAGTGTTATTCCAATTACTTTGGGGAAGGGGTGGGGATTTCCAGGAACTGGGCCACAGCCTACTTTTTGACCTTTTATTGGTTGGCCTCAGAACTGTCCTAGCACTGGTGAGTGTGTCATTTAGCATGCTAATGTATTACAATGAGCATATAATGAGGCTCTAGGTCTAGTGGAAGTCAACTCGTCTGCTCTCTTGGACCTAGTTGGTTCTAACCAGTTTTTGTCATGTCCTATGGCTGTGTCATTCTTTTAAAGGTTGTGCCCTGCCCCCTTCCCTCCTGTTTCATTCCCCCGTCGCAGATTTTACTCCCATATTTTTATGGGAAGCAGAGGGGTGATGGTCCGTCTTCTGAAGTTGCTTCAAGGCTGAGTAGGGGCATCGACCCCGCCTGTCAGGGAGTAAAAATCTCTAGGATGCCTGATCTAGGGGCCCCAGGGGCAGGACAGCTCCTTGTTTTAAGTCGGTATGGGCTGGAATCCTTGCATAGCCATTGTCTTGATGTGGAAGTGTCCTAACTGTTTCCTAAGCCTTCCCATGAATCTTCTTGATGATGATGCACTTTTTTGTAACAGCATCAGAGTACAAAAATAACTATCTATAAATGACAAAAGACTTAAAAGGCGAGGTTAACCATCTGATTACATTTAATTTAACATACGAAATAATCCTAGTTAAATATTTTTCTTTGAGATACCTCAGGGGCCCTCTAAAGTATCCCAAAGTTAGCTGGAAATCCAAAGAACTTTAATTAAAATTTGATATTGGGAAGTTTGTCAAAAGGTTTTAAAAGACTTGGTCAAATAAGATCATAGGTCACTGAGACAATGCTTATTTCTTAACCAAAGTTAAAACAGATCTTGAAAGCAAATACAGATCCCTTTAAGGCGAAGTAACTCATGTTATTAAAAGTAGTAATTCAAGAAAACTTTGGAGGGAGAAACCAAATCCAGTCGTGCCCCAGCCCACTCCCAACAAAATCCGTTTACCCAACTAAGTTTAATCCAATCTTAGAAAATCTCGATCATGTACAACTCTTTTTATTTATTATTTATTTATTTATTTAGGCTGCACTGGGTCCTTGTGGCACGCGGGCTCTAGAGCGTGGGCTCAGTAGTTGAGGCGTGCAGGCTTAGTTGCAGCATGTGGGCTTAGTTGCAGTATGTGGGATCCTAGTTCCCCAACCAGGGATCGAACCCAGGCCCCCTGCATTGGGAGCGTGGTGTCCTAACCACTGGACCACCAGGGAAGGCCCAAGATCATGTACAACTCTTTTTTCCCGTATTTTTTTCTCACTCTTTACACCTTCTTTTACTGAAAACATACATCTTACTTTCCTTAAAAGTTTTTTTTTTTCCACTTCAAGTTACTTTTCCTGCTGACAGATTTGCAACATATAATAAGGTCTTATTTGACCTCTAGTAAACCTAGGTCCAGCAGAAGTACTATACTTAACATTGATGACTCTAAAGACATATCTGTATTCATCTAATCAACAAGTTTACGCCTCCTTCAATACCAGATATTAATTTAATGTTGAATATTTCCTGGATTGCGTGAACCTGAAATTCATTCTGGCCAGTTTTATATTCCTGAGTATTTATATAAGCACTTAATTTTTTTAAGTCAATTAAGTAGAGCTTCTTTACAAATTAATTTTGGTAATACTATACATCTACAACGCACATAGATACATACAAACACACAAACAAACACAGAGACCTTATAGTTCTCGTTTGACAATGTCAGCCCTGAGTCAGGTACAACATGGCAAAACCCGTCAGTTACAGGGGCTGGATTCAAACTGGGCTTCTAGCAGATGGAGCAAATCGAGGTCTCCTGTGTAGATGGCCAAACCCTTTCTGTGAACGTTTACAGAGAAGACACTTAGTATTTCTTTTCATCCTTGACAAGTCAAGTTCCAAATTACCTACCCTGTTTTTGAAATTTGCATTTTATTTTATTTTTTTAACCCAAATTCTTTTTTTAAAATTTATTTTATTTATTTTTGGCTGCATGGGGTCTTCATTGCCGCGCGCGGGCTTTCTCTAGTTGCGGCGAGCGGGGGCTGCTCTTCGTTGTGGTGCGCGCTTCTCATCCTGGTGGCTTCTCTTGTTGGGGAGAGCGGGCTTCAGTAGTTGCAGCAGGGGTCCTCTGCATTGGCAGGTGGATTCTTAACCACTGCACCACCGGGGAAGCCGGAAATTTGCATTTTAAAAGGATGCTGGAGATAAGGGTTCCTGGAGAAGATCTGGTAGATGTTTGCATCTTAAAGGCATAGGCAGGTGCCTCCTAGGATGACTTTGTTCTCTTAAGGGCAGAAGAAACAAGTGTTTTTCCCCCTAAGAACTGAGCGGCCACCTCAATGATATCAAATGGCTGACATACCCATTCACCTCTGTGGCGAGGTCTTACCTTCCCTCATTTCGCTTAGGGGAGGAGAAGGCCTCCCCCCAGATTCCTATCAGGCTCCAAATGTCAGCTGTGGTTAGTCAGACCAGTGGCCTCCCATTTTGGTTACTGCTGTTTACAGGGATATTCCCATCCAGGTCTTAATTTCATAGTCACCAGTTGGATATTTTTGGCCAAGCCTAGAACCTTGATATTCCACACTCCTACTAAATTTCTATTGCAGCTCCAGATTTAATCTGTTACTTTCCGCTTTCGGTTAGAATCATCTGGTGATGAGGGTGGTTCCCTTGCCCCTCGAGAAACTTAGTAAGGCCCAAGGAACCTATTTAAGGGTGGCATGTTGTGCTTCCCTACATCATATCCCATGGTTCTGGGTTGGCACTTAAGAAGATGAGAAACGGAAAAAAAGCTGCCCTCTGTTGCAGGGATGCTTTTATTTTTAAATTATATAGAACACTTCACGAATTTGTATGTCCTCCAACAGGGGCTGTGCTAGTCTTCTTTGTGTTTTAACAATTTTTTTTTTAAGTATATGTGCTGCCAAAGTGAGCAGGCAGTGATACCTTTTATGGAGTGGCTTTATGTGCCTGGATTTCTTAGGTTATTAGCAGGTTTGAGTAGAGAAAGTGGAGGCTGACAAGAGTAGCATTTATCAACTTCATTTGTCTGCCTTTACTTTTAGGCTATACTAGGGGGCTACTTAACACCCATATGTTCTATATAATTTCTTAATCTTGTAATAACACATTTTTGGAGAATCCTTACAAGAATGCAAAGTTAAAAGTTTTCTCTGATCGCATTACCTAAGCAAGGTAACCAAAAAGAAGAAAATACAATATTCCTCAACCCTTCTCAGGGACAAAAAAGCATCATTTCAAAAGTATAAGAAAGCAGGAACTTCAAGAATAAAAATTACAATGAAAAGCTATAGAAGCCAGAGATGAGTCTGAAAAAACAAACGGAAAATGAAAGTCCCCTCAGGGCCTCTCCCAGCCTCAAAACTAATTAATTACTACATCAGTCAGTGTAATTTTATTTTTAGTTTTTATACAACAGGTTCTTATTAGTTATCTGTTTTATACATATTAGTGTATACATGTCCATCCCAGTCTCCCAGTTCATCCCCCACCCCCTGCTGTCCCCCCTTGGTCCATACGTTTGTTCCTTACATCTGTGTCTCTATTTCTGCCCTGCAAACCAGTTCATCTGTACCATTTTTCTAGATTCCACATATATGCGTTAATATATGATATTTGTTTTTCTGACTTACTTTGTATGTCAGTCTCTAGGAGGTCCATCCACATCTCTACAAATGACCCAGTTTCGTTCCTTTTTATGGCGAGTAATATTCCATTGTATATATGTGCCACATCTTTCTTATCCATTCGTCTGTTGGTGGGCATTTAGGTTGCTTCCATGGCCTGGCTATTGTAAATAGTGCTGCAATGAATATTGGAGTGCATGTGTCTTTTTGAATTATGGTTTTCTCTGGGTGTATGCCCAGTAGTGGGATTGCTGGGTCATATGGTAATTCTGTTTCTAGTTTTTCAAGGAACCTCCATACTGTTCTCCATAGTGGCTGTATCAATTTACATTCCCACCAGCAGTGCAAGAGGGTTCCCTTTTCTCCACACCCTCTGCAGCATTTGTTGTTTGTAGATTTTCTGATGATGCCCATTCTAACTGGTGTGATACCTCACTGAAGTTTGGATTTGCATTTCTCTTTTAATTAGTGACGTTGAGCAGCTTTTCCTGTGCCCCTTGGCCATCTGTATGTCTTCTTTGGAGAAATGTCTATTTAGGTCTTCTGCCCATTTTTTGATTGGGTTTTTTTTTTTTTTTTAATATTGAGCTGCCTGAGCTGTTTATATATTTTGGAGATTAGTCCTTTGTCCATTGACTCATTTGCAAATACTTTCTCCCATTCTGAGGGTTGTCTTTTCATCTTGTTTGTAGTTTCCTTTGCTGTGAAAAAGCTTTTAAATTTCATTAGGTCCCACTGGTTTGTTTTGTTTTTATTTCCATTACTCTAGGAGATGGTTCAAAAAAGATCTTGCTGTGATTTATGTCAAAAAGTGTTCTTCCTATGTTTTCCTCTAAGAGTTTTATAGTGTCCGGTCTTATATTTAGGTCTTTAATTTATTTTGAGTTTATTTTTGTGTATGGTGTTAGGGAGTGTTCTAATTTCATTCTTTTACATGTAGCTGTCCAGTTATCCCAGCACCACTTATTGAAGAGACTGTCTTTTCTCCACTGTATATCCTTGCCTCCTTTGTCATTGATTAGTTGACCATAGGTGTGTGGGTTTATCTTCGGCCTTTCTATCCTGTTCCATTGGTCTATATTTCTGTTTTTGTGCCAGTACCATATTGTCTTGATTACTGTAGCTTTGTAGTATAGCCTGAAGTCAGGGAGTCTGATTCCTCCAGCTCCGTTTTTTTCCCTCAAGATTACTTTGGCTTAGTCAGTGTAATTTTAAGCCTTCCACTTCACTCGCCAAGTTCATTGCCCTAGCCATAGGCAGCAGGAGGCCTTTCTAGGCATTCAGTAGGGTTTTCCAAGATGGCAGGCTAGTGAGTTTCTAAATGGCAGCCCTGGGGGCTGCAATTGGGTCTTTCACTAAGACACAGACACTGCTGATCATTGAATCATAAAAACTACCTACTCTTGTCAGCCTCCTTGGGAGTTGATGTTCACTTTTCAAAGAAAGTAAAAGAGTGGCTGTACCATTTTGCTTTCTCACCAGCAGTGTATGAGGGTGGTTCTTGGCGTCCTCAACAGCATTTGGTGTGACCGCTATTGTTTTTATTTTGATCGTTCTTGCAGGTGTATAGTGATAACCCCATTTTGGTTTTGATTTGCATTTCTGTAAGGGCTAATGACGTTGGGCATCTTTTCACACACATATCTGCCATCGGGGTACCCGCTTCCTTGAATCCTGTCTTTCAGATTCAATCCATTTTCTAATTGGATTTTTTTTTTAATGTTGAGTTTTGAGAGGTTTTTGTTTTGTTTTGTTTTGTTTTTTTGTCACCACGCAGCTTGTGGGATCTTAGTTCCTTGACCAGGGATTGAACCCTCACTCTGGCAGTGAAAACGCGGAGTCCTAACCACTAGACCACCAGGGAATTCCTGAGTTTTGAGAATTTTTACTGTGTTCTAGATTCTAGTACTTTGTTGGCTGTCTCGTTTGCAAACATCTTCTCCCAGTCTGTAGACTCTTACTGGAGTCTTTCATGGAGCAAAAGTTTTAATTTTGATGAAGTCTGTCTTATCAGTTTCTCCTTTTATGGGTCATGCTTTCATACCACGTCTGAAAACTCTTTGCCTGGCCCTTGATTCTAAAGATTTTCTCCTGTTTTTTCCTACAGTTTTAATTCTACATTTTACATGACAGTCCATGATCCATTTTGAGTTAATTTTTCTATGAGGTACAAGACAGGTTTTATCTCTTCCTTTCCAGTCTGTTGGCCTCTATTTCCTTTTCTTGCTTTCTTGCATTGGCCAGAAATTCTAGGACTTTGTTGGATAGTTCCTGATCCTGGAGGAAAAGCATTCAGTCTTTTCACCACTAAGTAAATGTTAGCTGTGGCTTTCATAGAGTATCAAGACAAGGAAGTTCCCCTCTGTTCCTATTTTTCTGAGTTGCTATCATGAATGGGTGTTGTGTTTCTGTATCAGTCAATATGATCATGTAGTTTTTCTTCTTTAGGCTACTAATTTGTTGGATTATAGTGATGGGTTTTTGAATGTTGAACCAGTCTTACATTTTTGAAATAACCCCCACTTGGTCATGCCGTGTAATTCTTTTTATATATTGCAGAGTTGCATTTGCTAGTATTTTGTGCGGATCTTCATGTCTGTGTTCGCAAGAGCTGTATTGAGTATCTTGATGGGGTCCTCTCTTCTCCACACCTGTTTCAGCATTATGTTTTTTAATTTCAGTTCCTGCCTTTTTCAGTTTCAAGAGTTCTGTTTGCTTTTTAAAATATTTTCTATTTCTCTGCTGAGACTTTCTGTATCTCTGCTTAGCCTTTATATTACAATGGCTGCCTTAAACTGTCAGGTGACACTATCATCTCTGTAATCTTGGTATTGGCATCATCTGATTACCTTTTAAGTCAACTTGAAATCTTCCTGATTCTTGTTTTGAAGAGTGATTCTCAACTGAAACCTGGGCATTTGGGGTATTATGAGACTGTTTTTAATTCATATCTTCTTAGGCTGGCTTCTTGGATAGGGAGAGGTAGCACTGCCTCCTTACTCCCAGGTGGGAGTGGACGTCCAGGCTCCCCACTCGTCCTCCAGCCCGTTGACACCAAGGAAGGGTCCCCTTGTTACTGCCGGGCGAGGGTGGGAGGTCCAGCTCCCCTGCGACTCTGCTGATGCTCCCACGCAGGAGAATCCCCACGTGGCTTCCTCTGCCACCGTCACCGCCCCTCAGGCTTTGCCCCCATGGATGGAGGTGGGGTTACAGTGTCTTCTGTGCTATGTAGCAGGGGCAGAATGGTTATTGTTTAAAAGTTCTCTGTCTTGCTAAACCCCTTTGCTAGTTGTTTGGCCAGAGAGAGCAGACTTCTGTTGGGGCTTTTAAAGGAAATCTGCATCATTGGCATTTCCGCTTTAAGTCCGGGATCTACAAGGCAAAAGGAAGCCCCAGGGGACTCAGCCGCGTGGAGTCCCTTGGGAGCCAAGGTCCCTCAACAGTCTGCCTGCCGCCCTGCGCCTTTCAGGGTCGTCTTGGGTTAGTTTTACATACGATGTCCAGGTTTTTTGTTGTTCTTAGCAAGGAGAATAGGAGAGAGTACTGCTATTCCATTCTCCCCAAAGCGGGAGCCCCAGCACTTTTACAAGCCTTCTGAGACTGAGAGGCTCAAAAAAGTTGTGTCTGTGCAGAGTCATGAGGCGGAACTTCCCGAACAGACTGGAGCTGGGTGTCCAGACTTCCGGTCCACCAGCCTGCACTCTGGTCTCCGTACCTCCCTGGCCACCTCCTCACCCAGCGTGTCTCCATGTCCCTGTGCCACCTCTTCCCGGAGGCCTTCCTGATGAGAGCTGTTCTGTGGCCTGGTGGCTGGTGTGTGCCTGGGTGTGTGTCAGCCTCCCTGGCTCTGCGTGAGCAGCACCGCCCTTTGGGCTGTTACAGCAGGACTGGCGGTCTGCCTCTGGCCCCCCTCTGCATCCTCCGCCCATGCCCCCCTCATCTTCCTCATCCCAGCCAGGGGGCTGTCAGGTCCGTCAGTCCACTTCCTGGGCGGAGTCTGACTTTTCCAGCGTCTCCTTGGCATAAGCCCCGTGCCCCGGGACAGCAGCTCCTGGAAGCTCTCCTGTACCTGTTCGTGCTACCTCGAGGGGCCTTTCCTGCTGACTCCTGCTGGCCTTCCAGACCTTGTCCACGTTCACCCAAAACTGAATGAGTCCTTCCTTCCTCTCTTCTCCACACGTACCTTTGCCTGCCTCCAGAGCGTATTGAGTCATACTATGACCCCTTCTTTCCTGGTCAGCCCCCCCGCCTGGGCACTTCGGCTCAAGGAGGAGACAAAGACGACATGTGCTTTTGAGTTGGAGTTGTCAGCTGGAATAGGGTTAGGGGCTGCTTTCGTTGCAGGAGGACGAGTTTGGCCTCCTGATTGTCGAATTGGGGCAGCAGCACTGCACGTGAAGAGGGCTCTGAGGTGCATGGAAACGCTGTCCTCACAGGGTGACTGCTGACGTCGTGGACTAGATGGGCCTCCCTGGGGCCTGGGGAAAGGCCACACAGCAAGCAAGGACAGCACCTTGGGTGTTGATGGGAAGGGACCCACAAGAGCAGGAAGAGAGCCGGAAGGGGGGCGGACACCACAGGGAGTTAGAGTAGGAGAGAGACGTCTGAGCCGCCTGGCTGTGTTTGGAGAGCTGGGCATGAGTGACGCTTTACACGGCTGCTCTTGGTAACTTTGCTAGTGAGGCCTGTTGGGCAACCCTTCTGTTTCCCAGAGGACTCTGTGCTGCGCTTCACAGGTACAGGCTGGACAGCTTACCACAGTGAGAGGCTCGGACTCGGCGTAGCTGCCCTGGCGTTCATTAAATTATTGAGCGGGGCCGCCGGTTCGGAACACGGTGGAGATCCTGCGCCAGTGCAAGCATCACACTGACTTCAGTCTTATTATCGGAGCACACCAGACTCTTAGCGGTGGGGCGGGGAAGGGTTGGTGACGACGCCCAGACCCAGGCACCTGCTGGCCACAGGCTTCGTGGTCATCAGACTCCTTTCTCTGTCCTTGGACTTCTCCGTGCAGCAGAGGCCAGAGGCCTGGTGGCTTCTCACTTTGTGGGGCAGAGCGGGGCATCACCCACCCCAGTTGCCCGCACCCTTCTGCCCCCTGTTTGTTAGATTACGGTGGAGCCTCATCTTGAGGCTGAACTTCTGACTCCTTATTCACATGACCCCCCATCAGAACATAAGCAAACACGTTGGGCTTCAGCTGTTTACTGGTGATGACCAGGCAAAGCTGAACATGCTTTGAACTTCGCTCAGCTCTTAATAACCTAGCCAACACTGTGTGAAGCACTCTCACCCATATTCACTTCCAACCCTTGCCGATAGTATGCTGGGGCACCGTAGCCAGGGTAGGCACAGGGCGGTAGCCTTGGGAACAAAGGACGGCAGCGGTGGGTTTCCTCGGCCATCAGACATTAGGAGGGGGTTGAAAGGGGTCTCTGCAGCCTTGCTCTGCTTGTCTTTGGGGAGCCCTTATCTGATTTTAAGATACGAGCTTTGCAGTTGTATAGCTTCATTCAAAATGTTGTCTTTTTTGTACCTCTTGGGACTTCAGATTTTATTGAAGTGCTGTCCTTAGCTGCTTTATGTTTTCTGTAAATAAAGATTATAGAACTTGAGCTCTGACTTTTCATCATGTGTGTTTTCCTCCTCCACTTTCTTTGTGTCAGGCTGGATTTGGTCCAGGGAGTCCCGAAAAGAAATAGAAAAAGAGAGGGAAGCATACCATCAGAGAACAGCCGCCTTCCAGCGGGACCTCGAAGCCAAGTACCATGCCACGATCTCAGAAAGTCGGCGGGCCGTGGCACAGTTGTCCCTGGAACTTGTAAAGGAACAAAACAGAACGACTAGCTACCGAGAAGCCCTCATTTCTCAGGGGCGCAAGATGGTAGAGGAGAAGAAGCTTCTGGAACAGGAGCGGGCTCGGGTCCTGCAGGAGAAGACGCAGCCCTTGCGGAGTGCGTACCTGAGCTGCCTGGACCAGGAGGAGGACTGGCAACGGAGAGCCAGGCTTCTGCTGAGAGAGTTCGAGGACGCTCTCACAGAGAGACAGAGCGTCTACTGCAGTCTGGTCCTCCCTCGCCACAGGCGGCTGCAGATCGAGAAGAGCTTGCTGCTCCGAGCATCCGCCGACCCAGTTGCCGCTGACCTAGAGATGGCAGCTGGCCTGACGGACATATTCAAGCACGACACGCACTGTGGTGACGTCTGGAACACCAACAAGCGCCAGAATGGGAGGCTTATGTGGCTGTATCTCAGATACTGGGAACTAATGGTCGAACTGAAAAAGTTTAAGAGCGTGGAGAGAGCCATACTGGAAAAGTAAGACAGGAGTGAATGGCTCAGCATCAGACTGTTGTGTGTTCTGCTGCGTTATCCGACGTCCCCTCTGCCAGCGCTCCCTGTGTTGTGGCCACGCATGCACGCAGCCACCTCTCAGCAGTGGCCCCCACCCCCACCCCCACCCCGCCACCCTCCGAGCTGGGCGGCGAGGCCTCACAACGCGCTCTGCCCCCTCAGTGGCTAAGGGCGCGGTTCCTCAGAAGCATTTTAAGCCGTCACTATTTCATTAAGCGGAACAGTATAACCTCAGAGCTTTAGGGAAAAATTGTTTCTAGGAATGTGAAATATAATATTCATCCTTACTTTAAGTCATTTTTTGGTCTGTTTTTATCAGTCCCTAAATAAATTCTCTTTTCTCCTCAAATTATTTTTCTCTCTCCTAAGATTACAGTGAGAAGTTGTCAGGTAGTGGGCAGGACTGCCTAATAGATGAGAAAGGAAGGTAGTGATACCGTCAAGGTTTTGTGGTGTGTTGAAGCTCTTTCCCACCAAAGGGGAAAAAGTGTTTCTTATTTCCAGTTGATACCCTTGTGTGTGTTTATGAGCAACGACATATCATTAAAACACCTCAATTTAAAAGCAACGGTGCCGCTTTTTATGGGTGTAATTCCTTACTCTGTACATTTTTAAACAGATTATCTCAATTTTTACTGCAAACTTAGACCCATTTTCCATGAAGTTAATATGAATCGGCCTTTGCATGCTTTACGCACAGCACTCCGGTCATCTTGACCTGAGTGCTGTGCGCTGAGCCCTGTTCTTACCCTTGGGCTCCGGGTCCCCAAGGCCACCCCACGCTTGCTCAGGACTCAGCACCTGGTTGTACTCACAGCTGAGACTCGTCGTATAGAAAGGATACGAGGCAAGGTTAGCAAAGGGACAGGCACATGGGCAACGCGGGGAGACCAGGTGCAGCCTCCAGTCCCCTCCCCGGGGTCACGCGGCCATGCGGACGCTCCTCAGAAACAGCGCCCGGGGTTTCTGCGGAGGGCCGGTCACACGGGCACCCTCTGCCTGGCACAGACCCAAATTCCAAACTCCCAGAGGAAGGCAGGTGTCCAAGCTGTTGGCAGGGTTTGGTCGCAGTGATCCACTCTTAGCAGCTGATGGTGGAGGGAACCCTCCCAAATCCGGGTCCCAGATGCCAGCTGAGGGCCAACCTGTCAGCAGGCCTCTCAGAGGCCCACGGTCTCAGGCCTGTGGTGTGAGCCCTTCTCTGCAGCCCTCATTCTACAGGTGAGGGGTGGGAAGTCAGCCTGCCCGAGGTCGCACAGGTGGCCCTGGCGCGAGTATGAACGCAGGCAGCTTGGCTTCAGAACTGCCGATTCCGTGTGAAATCAGGTCCTTTTCGAATGACTGAGCGGGTTTTGTGGGCTGATATGCCAAAAGTGCTCTTCTCCGCCTGGCGTGTGACAGAAAGAGCTGTCCTGCTTCCCTAGACGTTAGGGCTGTGGTAGCAAACAACAGGGGTCAGTTCTGCCGGCTTAGACAGTTAAGGGGGCATTTGTATTAAGGCTACCTTGTGGAACCTCAGGGCAAGGATGGAGAGTGATGGCCAGACCTCAGAGGAGAGCCAGAAATGGCTAGTAAACAACACTGGGAACCTTGCAGTAATGACCTTGTGGCCTCAGATCTCTGCATGTCTGTTTAATCTTCTCTCCCTGCAAACCAGCTCTCTCTCCCCAGGCCCCACGGTGAGAACAGCTGCCTTGTTCTACTCCCGTGTGTGGCAGAGTCCGGGACCCACTGGGCTGTGCAGCGCCGTGGCTTGTGAGTGGGGCGGGAGTAGAGAGAATCAAGGAGGCGGGGCTCCAGCGCCACCCGCCGGCTCGGGCGGCTCTGAAGGAGGCGGCAGGCCCTCCAGCAGAGCAAGGATCTGCGCTCCCCCGTGGGACTGCTAGCGGCTGGTGGAGAGAGAGGGGAGTCCTGGGATCTAGCGGGTGGCAGCTGATGAGAGAGGGAGCTGCAGGGTGACGCCTTCGGGTCTCTGGACACGGCCACTGCACAGAGGGTCTGCTGGGCCTGCAGGTGTCTCCTAGTCTCTGAGTATATGATTGGAAAGAACCGTCTGGAACAAGAGGCGCTAAGGTAGGAAAGAGAAGTGGAAGTCCCTGAATATGCATCCCCTCCTTGCCAGGATGGTCAACAGGAAGCACTGCTGAGTTCCTGGAGGAAGTGCAGTGATTAGTCCACCACAGGGGACGAGGGGAGGCGAAGACGGTGGTCCCAGAGCATCCATCATGGTCCCTAGCATGGCCCCATTCGGTGCAACTGTCTGGCCCCTGGGAAGACCGGGTGGGTTTGTGCAGATGACAGCCCGCCCAGGCTCACCAGGAGGAGCCCCAGTCGAGTTGCCGTGTGGCATATTCACACCCTCCTGGCCCTTGGCGCTCTGTTCCGCTCTTCACCTGCTGAGCGTGTTTCCTTTTCCCACAGTTTGCCTTTGTGTGGGAGCCACGCCGTCTGCAGCACGAGAAGCACGGGAACGCTCCTGGGCCCTGACAGATACCCACGACCGCGTTCGCAGCCAACGTCACCTTGGGCATCCTCAGGGCCACCAGTCTCGGGCTGGGCAGGTACAGGTAAAACCCATCGTGGCTGCAAGTGGCACATTCAGTGTTGGGGCTGAGCGGGTCCACAGGAACAAGTGAATTACGTGCACTGGGGTGAGTGGGAGGCATAGGTCCCACTTGGGCTGCTCCGTGTGCCTCAGAATTGGCTCCAGACGAGCCTCCCAGCCTCTCCAGTTTCACAAGAATGGGTTCTTCCTCAGCGTGGGGCGGGGCCTGTCAGGGACGTTCTCCACTAGTAGACACCTGTATGCCCACCCCTGCCCCAAATTTCAGGTCCTGGGTCACCGCAGCATCCCTGGGCTCTTCTCTACCACAGCTGCAGGGCCCAGCCTTGCCCATGCTGGGTCCTACCTGCTGACCACCCAGAGGCTGGGTCTCATCAAGAAAATTCCACAGACACAAACAGCAGAAGCTACTCTACTCTTTAGAGTTAAAAATCAAATCATTTCAAAATTTTGCCCTGTGCCTACTCTCTTTCCAAGAGCTTCTTGCAGTAGCAAAGTCCATGTGGCTGAAACAGGGTTCCAGCATAACACAGCTAAGGAGATAATGCAGGGGTGAGCAAAGAAGGCAGAGCTGAAGAGCACACAGGGAGTTCGAAGCCACCACTCCCCTCCTTGCTCCTGCCCACCTGGTGGCGTCTCTCCTCTCCTGAAGGCCCGGTAGGAAGGTTACTGCCGTTCTCAGCAGGCAGACCCTGAGAGGACTCTCACTCCATTGTGGGGGGAAAGGCAGGGGCCATACCTGGGGGAGGGGTGGCACAGGAGCACCTGCAACGGGGGTGTACCTGCGGAGACGGCAGCATGGAGTTGGACCTGAGGGCAAAGCCCACTCACAGGGTGATTCAAACCCCCACTGACCACTTGGGTGGTTCTAGTGTGAGGACCATGTGGCCATATCAAGCAGTAGCCACTCTCTTCAGACACTTAGGTCCTTTTTAAAATTCTGAATTGCATTAAAATGTCATTTGAGTAATCAAAAACCTTCCAACAAACAAAAGTCCAGGACCAGATGGCATCACTGGTCGAATTCTACCAAACATTCAAAGAAGAATTAATACCAGTCCTTCTCAGACTCTTCCAAAAGGGAGAAGAGGGAGTTTTCCAAACTCATTTTATGAGGTCAGCATTACCCTGATACCAAAACCAGATAAAGATGCCAAAAGAAAAGACAATTACAGGCCAATATCCCTGATAAACACAAATGCAAAAATCCTCAACAAAATATTAGCAAACCAAATTCCACAATACATTAAAAGCATCATATACCATGAGCAAGTGAGATTTATCCCAGAGATACAAGGATGGCTCAATACCACAAATCAGTCAATGTGATATACTGCATTAACAAATTGAAGAATTTGAAAATCATATGATCACTTCAACGAATGCAGAAGAGTCATTTGGCAAAATTCAACATCCATTTATAATAAAAACTCTCTACAAAGTGGGTATAGAGGGAATGCACCTCAACATAATAAAGGCCATATATGACAAGCCCTGAGCTAACATCACACTCAACGGTGAAAAGTGGAAAGCATCTCCTCTTAAGATCAGGAATAAGACAAGGATGACCACTCGCACCACTTTTATTCAACGGCATTGGAATTCCTAGCCACGGCAATCAGAAAAGAAAAAGAAATAAAAGGAATCCAAATTGGAGAGGAAGAAGTAAAACTGTCACTATTTGCAGATGACAATACTATATACAGAAAACTCTAAGGACTCCATCAAAAAACTGTTAGAACTAACAAATTTAGTAAAGTTGCAGGATACAAAATGAACACACAAAAATCTGTTGCATTTCTACACACTAATAATGAAATATCAGAAAGAAAAATTAAGAAAACAATCCCATTTACAACTGCATCAAAAATTCTGACTAAATTTAACCAAGGAGGTGAAAGACCTGTATGTTGAAAAGTACAAGACGTTAATGAAACAAACTGAAGAAGACACAAAAAAATGGAAAGACATTCCATTCTCATGGATTGTTAGAATTAATATTGTGAAAATGTCCATCCTACCCAAAGCAATATACACAGTCAATGCAATCCCTATCAAAATTCTAATGGCATATTTCACAAAAATAGAACAAAAAAAATCCTAAAATTTGTATGGAACCATAAAAGACCCTGAATGGCCAAAGCAATCTTGAGAAAGAAGAACAAAGCTGAAGGCATCACATTCCCTGATTTCAAACTATATTACAAAGCAGTAGTCATCAAAACATTATGGTACTGGCATAAAAACAGACACATAGATCAATGGAACAGAATAGAGAGCCCAGAAATAAATCCATGTATTGATCAATTAATTTACGGCAAAGGAGCCAGGAATATACCATGGGGAAAGGATCCTCTCGTCTATAAATGGTACTAGAAAAACTGGACAACCATGTGCAAAAGGATGAAACCGGACCACTATCTTACAACACACATAAAAAATTAACTCAAAATGGATTAAAGACTGGAATGTTAAGACCTAGAAGAAGAAAACATAAGTGGTAAACTCTCTGACATCAGTTTTGGCAATGATTTTTTAAAAATCTGACACCTAAAGCAAAAGCAACAAAAGCAAAAATAAACAAGTGGGACTACATCAAACTGAAAAGATTCTGCATGGCAAACAAAGTCATAAACAAAAAAAAGGCAAACTACAGAATGAGAGAAAATACTTGCAAATCATATATCTGATAAGGGGATAGTATCCAAAATATATAAAGAACTCATACAACTCAATGGCAAAAAAATAAAAAATTCAATTAGGAAGTGGGCAGAATCTCTGAAGAGACATGAAAAGATGCTTAACATCATTAATCGTCAGAGAAATGCAAATCAAATCCACAATGAGATATCACTTCACACCTGTCAGAATGGCTTTTATCAAAAAGACAAGAGATAAGTGTTGGCAAGGAAGTGAAGAAAAGGGAAACTTTGTACACTGTTGGTGGGAATGTAAATTGGTGCAGCCACTGTGGAAATCAGTATGGAGGTTCCTCAAAAATCAAAATTAGAACTACCATATGGTTCAGCAATCTACTTATGGGTGTTTATCTGAAGAAAGTGAAAACACTAATTGAAAAAGATATCTGCCCTCCCATGTTTATTGCAGCATTATTTACAATAGCCAAGATATGGGCAACCTAAGTGCCCATCAGTAGATGAATGGATAAAGAAGATGTGTTATACGTATACAATGGACTACTATTCAGCCATAAAAAGAATGAAATTCTGCCATTTGTGACAACATGGATGGACCTGGAGAGCATTATGCTAAGTGAAATAGGTCAGAGAAAGACAAATACCATATGATCTCACTCATATGTGGAATATAGATCTCCAAGTTAATAGGTGCAGAAAACAGATTAGAACCAGAGGTGGGGCGGGTGGGGGGTGGGGGACTGTCTGTGGGGGAAAGGGAGAAGTGGGTGAACTGTTTTTGTTTTTGTAAATAAATGAAATTATTTAAAAAAATAATACAAGTGGGCAACAAGCATATGAAGACATGCCCAGGGACTTCCCTGGTGGTGCAGTGGTTAAGAATCCGCCTGCCAATGCAGGGGACACGGGTTCGAGCCCTGGTCCGGGAAGATCCCACATGCCGCGGAGCAACTAAGCCCGTGCGCCACAACTACTGAGCCTGCGCTCTAGAGCCTGTGAGCCATAACTACTGAGCCTGCGTGCTGCAGCTACTGAAGCCCGCGCGCCGCAATGAACAGTAGCCCCCGCTCTCCGTAACTACAGAAAGCCCGCGAGCAGCGACGAAGACCCAACGCAGCCAAATAAATAAATAAATTTATTTTTAAAAAGAAAAAGACATACATAGTTTCATGAACATCTGGAAACACAAATTAATGCAAGACATTTTTTTCGTCCATTAGATTGAAAAAGAAAGAAAACCACGTCTGAATACGCCACACTTTATTAGTATTTAATTACCCTAATACTCAGCACTGCACAAATCAGATCTCAGGAGAAACCAAGTCCAGACGTTGGCATTAACCACTCCTCAAGCACCGGGACTCAGACAGCTTCCCGGAGGAGCCTTCCCGCCCTCCCCGCAGCAGGAGTCCCCACCCGCCTGGCCTAGAGTCGGTGGAGGTGGGAGCGGGGGCGGCGGCGGGCGGGGCACCGCGGTCGCGCCCTCAGAGCCAGAGGCCGCCGGAGCCCGGGGCTCAACCTGCCGCCCACTGGCCCAAGGGCAGGGGCAGAGCCGTCAACTACCAGAGCCCATGTCCTGGCTGGACGGGAGTTTGTAAACATCCAGACAGGGCAGCGCCGCACACCCGCGACGGGAGGGCGCCGGGCCGGCTCCCGCACCCCTGGACCCAGCCGCTGCGGCAAGGGATGCGGCTTGCGCTCGGTGTTACTCTCTCCTCAGCTGGTCGCCTTCATCGCTGTGCCCCGGGAGGCGTCCTCCCACTTCCTCCCCGCTCACGCCGGCCCCCGCCCTGCTCCCTGCGGCCCGTACCTCACGCGGCTGCCGAGGCGGCGTGACCAGGACGGCCGCCCGCCGCGGGCTGCTTCTCTGGCGCCACCGCCGTGCTGGGCGCTGTGCTCCGTCACAGCTCCCGGAGCGCCTAAAGGATGCGCGTGCAGCTGCCACTAGGAGACGCCTCGGTGGTGGCGGGGGCGGAGGCTCAGCCCCGGCCGCCGCCGCCGGGACCCGCCTCCTACTGTCCGGGGCCTACTGCATTTGCTTCAGCGCTCTGGAGAAGTTTTCCAGAGCAGTTTTGAAGGCTTGCAGCAAGAGCGTTCCGAGTTCACTGCTCGTTTCCTGAATGTCCGGGTCGAAGCTTCCGAAGAGGGGCGTGGAGACCCGGATGTCGTCGCGGCCGGCCCGCAGCAGCAGCGTGCGCAGGTCCTCTGCGATCGCGCTGTATTTCTGCTGGTCGAATTTGGACATGGCCAGCTCGTCCTGGGGGTAGTCGCTGCCCTCGGGGTAGCAGTCCTTGGGCACTGGGAACTCCACGCTCTGCAGCCGGGGGAGCCCACAGAGAGCCACGAAGAGGCGCCGGAGAGCGCGGGCCGACATCGGGTTCCCCAGGAAGCGGAGCTCCCGCAGCCGGCGGCAGGGGCCCAGGGCCAGGCTCAGCGCGCCCACGTGCCGGTCTGCGAGGCCGCACTCCTCCAGGGTCAGGACCCTCAGCGTCGGGGCGGCCTGGCCCAGCAGCCGGAAGAAGGTCGAGGGGAACAGGTCCACCAGGCAGTGCCCGCTGAGGTCCAGCACCTCCAGGTGGGCGGCGTGGGTGCAGTTCGCCAAGAAGGCCATGTCCGCGTGGTTCAGGGCGCAGTTGCCCAGGTCCAGCACTCTCAGAGGAGTCCGGAGGGGGCTGCGGGCAGGGCAGGAAACAGCGCGGTGAGAGCAGGCCCGGCAGGCGCTCTGGGGGCCACACACACCCTCCCTTGACTGCATTCAGCCTGAGAGCTGAAATGGGTTTTGCCTTTTTAAGTAGTCGAACAAGTCAAAAGGAGAAGAATATTGTGATACGTGAGAATTATATGAAATTCAGGTTTCAGTGCGGGTAAGTAAAGCGTAATCAGAACAGCCGCGACCTTCATTTACTTCCCTTTTGTGGCTGCCCTGGGGCAACGGCAGAGCTGGGTCAGTGTGAGACCTGCCTGCGTAGCCACCACGGGCGGGGCCGGGCAGCAAAGACTTAGCTTCACCCAAAGACAGGCCTGGCCTTTGTCCTCAGCAATTAAAGTGATCAATCTGTTTTGTCAACAAGGCGTGGTGTGTTCACCAGCTTGCTGAGGGGGCAGTGAGTTGCCTGTGAATTGGCAGGAAATGAAACACTGGCTTGGCTCTGAAAGAAGAGCCTGAGCCTACAGGATTTCAGGGCCGGGAGGGCCCTTGGAGCGTCCCGTCCACCCTCAGCACTGCCTGGGACCTCAAAGACCCTCCGTGCTCTCCTGTAGGTGTGTAGGCGGCGGCCATGCGGAAACGCACAGCCTGTGACTCCCTGCCCAGCAGTTCTCAGAGTCGGGAACAGACCCACAGCGGCCCTCCTGGATCCTGGGCCTGGGTCTGGGGTCACCCGGCTGGCTGGGCACTGAGGGCCGGGGGTGGGGCTTCCGCTCTCTACTCACCTGCTTAGGCCGCCGCTCCCACCACCTCCTGCACCTGTACTCTGGGTGCCGAGCATTGGGGGCCCGCCCGCCGCCTGCACAGTCCACCCCACAGTGGGCTCTGTGCCTCCTCGCCTGGCTCTGAGGAGACTGTGGCTCGGGCCCTGAGCTGTGAGGCGTGTTTCCACCTCCATCTCTCACACCCACATCCATCCATGAGGGACCCTCTCCCCACCTGCACTGCTCGCAATCCCTCGGGGGTCCTCCTGTGTGGACAAGGGTCAGAGGACAGGCCTGACTGCGAACCGCGTCTGGGACCTTGGATTTGGGGAGAGTCCCTCACTCAGCTGACAAGGGGTCCCTGGCCTGACCTGTCTGCACAAGCAACGTGGTCCCTGCTGACACCTGCCTCCTTCTGAGGTTTGGAATCTCGGCACATGCCAGGCTGAGGCGCCCACCCAACCAGCCCCCAGGAAAACCCCTGGGCCTGGGTCTCTCATGCACTCCCCAGTGGACAGCACCTCCCTTGTGTCATCACAGTCCGTGCTGGCTCCACTGGGACAGGCAGATTCTGTCCCGTGTCAGTCTGCTGTAATAAATCTTAGCAGTGAGTCCTCCCAGGGAGTCACCAAACCTGGGTGGTCTTGGCGTGTCTGTTCTGTCTGCCACTCTCCCTGCCCCCTCCATCTGGGTCTGCTGTGTGGGCCAGGGAAGCCAGAGTGAGCCCCGTAATATGAAGCTGATCACCCACTGCCCTGCTCAGAGCCTCCAGGGCGTGGCCTGGCTCTTCCGTCCTCCTCCTCTCCCTGCTCACTTCTTCACCTGCCCAGGACCACAGCCCCCGTCCCTGCCGCCCCGCCCCGCCCCTGCCTACGGCCCGGCCACACCCCCAGCTCCGGGCAGCCCCGCCCCTCCCTGCCTACGGCCCGGCCACACCCCCAGCTCCGGGCAGCCCCGCCCCTCCCTGCCCCATCCCTGCCTACGGCCCGGCCACACCCCCAGCTCCGGGCAGCCCCGCCCCGCCGCCAGCTCCGGCCCCTCACTGCGGGGTTCCTGCCCAGCACACTCTCTCCGGCCTTCCGCTGGCTCACCGTGCCTGGTCTCCGCTCAAAGGTCACCTTGGGACCTAGCCTTCCCTGACCACTCACCCATCTCCCTCCCACTTAGGCCTGACACACTCCACACCTGGACCTTCTGGGGCCTTGGACAGGCTCTCAGCAACCAGCTGACCGAAGACCGAGCATGCAGAACAGAAGGTCAGAGTGTGACAGGCGATGTCAGGGCCGAGCTAACAAGATGGCCCTGCAGGCTTGTGACGTGTCGTCTGGCTTGTGGAACACTTATCCCCAGAGCACAGGCATCTCTGGCTGAGGACCCAGGCCAGCCAAACGCAGAGGGTCCCAGGGAGCCACCACATGGCAGAGTCGTATTTGTGTGTGGGCTCGAGGACAACCCCTTCCCGGATTGGGCAGCTGGGTTCAGGGGGGGGGAGCACGGATGGGGACGGCGATGGGATCCCAGGTGCCCCCCAGGGGAGGAGAGGCAGTGTGGGCCCTGGCCAGCTGCGGCCAGCTACTTCTGGGTTTCCTTTGCATAGAAGAGAAATTCCTGTAAGCCACGGACTCCCTAAACCAGAAAAGACATCCTCACACCCAGTCAATGAGAAATGAGAAGAAATGACACATTTGATTCTCATCAAATTTCTCTTCTCAAGAAATGAGAAGTTTGATTTTCCATAAATTTTCATGAGTATGTGCACAGCTGGTGGCCAACAGCCCTTGGGTATCGCGACCCTCGGTGGTGCCTCCCCTGGTTCAGTGACGGGCCCTCACCACGCAGTGTGCAGAAGCATCAGCACAGTGCTCTCCAGGGAAGGTTACGGGAGGCGGGCCTCCCTCCGCAGGGCCTCTGGCCCTCTGATCCGCAGCCTGTGGAGGGGCCCACGGGCCGAGCCGCTGAGGCCGCCTGCCGACAGCCATGAGAAGCCATGAGAATGAGCGTGCGAGTGGGTCACTCCGCTTTCCTGCCCCGACCAGCCTTCGGGGGAGACCACAGCTGCCCCCACCCGGCTCCTGTCTTGCCCTTGTAAGCCAGGCACTGCGGTAATTTGTTACACTGACAGGTAATGTATACAATGTAATGGAGGTACTTCTATGTTGTCTGCTTGCTGATGAGGACTCTTCTCTTTTTCTTACGAACTGGAGGCAGTCTCCTTCGGGCTCTGGTGCTCCCAGGTGGCACCTGACACCGGCCCCAGCCGGGCCACCTCCCCCTCCGCCTGTCCCCTCCGGCTGCTCTGGGCTGGGCAAAAACCGAGGGGACGGGGGATCGTGGCCTTGGAAGTAACCAGGTCTGTTTTACAGTCCCCTAGTGCGTCCTCAGCCAGGGCCCCGAGTCGCCCTGACCTGGGCTGGGGGCGGTGAGCAGATGCCCTCCCCCCGCCGCCCTCCTTCTGGCCACCCTAGACTCACCCGAGTAGTTTCTGGAGCTTCCCGGTCAGCGTGGAGAAGGCCACGCTCAACTCGGTGAGCTGCGTCATCCGGCTGAGCTCCCGGGCGATGGAGCTGAGCAGGGGGTCCTCGCCGCCAGGGGCGGGGGTGCCGGTAGGGGGCGCGTCGAAGGCCTTGGCGGGCAGGGTGAGCGACACCAGCTGGGGGAAGCCCACCTGGGCCAGCAGCTGCTGCACGTGGCCAGCGTGCAGACGCACGTTGTGCACCACCTCCAGCCGGCGCAGCTCGCCCGGCCCCGCCAGACGCAGCACGTGCAGCAGCTGCCCGGGGCCCAGGCTGTCGGCCCGGAAGGAGAGGCAGCGCACGCGCAGTGGGGCGGGACCCTCCGGCCCCAGGGCCCGCACCACCAAGTCGAAGTTGCCCTCGGTGACGAAGATATCGGCGAGGACCTCTACGGGGCGCCGGGCCGCACGGGGCTCTGCCTGCAGCTCGCAGCAGGTCCCGGCCAGCAGCTTGGTGCGGCCCCACCTGCCCAGCGCCCTCCCACAGGGACACCCCTGCACCTGCACGTCTCGGATGCCCGTGAGGTCGGCCACCCGCAGGCGCCGCCGGCCCCCGCCCCAGAGCGTGTGGTCGGCGAGGCCGCGCACGCAGGCCTCCAGGCAGGCGCCGCAGGCCCGGTCCCGCAGGTCCCCGGGGTGGTCTGCGCTGGGGCCCAGCAGAGCCCCCAGCCGGAACTCCTCCAGCGGCCAGTGCTCCAGCAGAACGCGGATCACCTCCGCCTGCTCCAGCAGGTAGCTGGCTTTGAAGAGCACCGGGTAGAGGTTGTGGGCCACGCCGTCCAGGCTCTGCCGGGCCACCTGGGGGTGGGACGCCAAGGCCTCAGCAGAAATGAAGCGGAGTGACTGCATCATGCCCACCTGCCGCGTGCGGCTGGAGACAGGACAGAGCTCTCCCTGCTGCTTCTCCCAAAGACGCGTCCCCTTCTCGCCTATTTTTAGCTGCAGCTGTTGTGAGCAGCTTGCCTTGGACTGTGGTAAGCCAGCCCTCTGGTCGGTCATCTGACGGCTATTTTCGTCCTGGGTGCCTGTTTGGCTTTGGCTGTGGAGGCGTCTGGTGGTGGCCAGCTTGTCCTGCTGGCATTCGGCTGGGGAAGGCAGAGCTGCCTGAGTGCCTGGCTAGGGGGAGGGGGCTGGGGCCCTGAAATTACCGCCGTGTCCACTGCAGGGGTGGCCTGTCCTGGGGGTATCTCACCCCCTCCGTGGCGCGGGTCTGCCCCAGCCCTGGGCCATCCCACGGTCCGAGGAACCAACAAACCTTTTCTCGGGCCCCTGGGAGCCGAGTCCCTCCCTTTGCCCCACGTCCAGAGTTAGGGACGCGGCAGTGGGCATGGGTGGCACCTCTGATAACTGTTTCCTGACTTTGAGAGAAGATAAATAAAGGCCCCATGAGGCGCCGGCACACTGCTTGGCTCCCCCTTCCTTTATCGTCACTGAGGCTTCCCCACTGTCCATGGGAGGGAGCTTGGCGCCCTCCAGCTGCAGGCCTCCCTGGGCTGAGCCCCAGGACCCACGCAGTGGGCGGGGCTGCAGGTGACGCGCGGGGCCCCCAGGAGCCGAAGCTCGCTCCCTCGCACAGCCTGGTGTCTGGTTCCTCGCTCTGGAGGGTGGCAGAGCATGTGCGCCACGCCACGCGCTCTGGCAGGAGTATTTTGAGCTAAGGGCGCTTGGACCCCGCCCCCGCCCCGCCCTGTTCTTCCTGAACGCAGATGGAACTCCAGGCAAGCCACCCTCCCTGAACTGGGAGGAGCAACATTCTCATCACCAGAGAGGGAGTCAGGATGGTTCATTGTTAAAATTACCGTCCTGTGTGTTGTAATTACTTTTCCACAATCAATCACCTCCTCGCTCAACTTAGTCCAGAAACACTTAGGCCACTGGGGTCTTCGTTTCCTTATGAGGGCTCCCATGCCACCAAAAACTTATATTCAGTAAATCGGCGTGCTTTTCTCTCGTGAGTCCGTTCTTTGTTACAGAGCCCCAGAAGAGAACCCAAGATGGACAGAGAAAAATTCTTCCTCCTACAGCTCCCAGCTCAGACGGGTGTTAGATCATCATTGAATGACTTGACCTCCCCCCTACCGCCGCATCACCGTCATTTGGGGCAGGGCTGGAGCACTTAGCTTGACAGGCTACCCAGACGAGTGCTGGTCTGGGAGGGACCTCAGTAGAACAGAGAGAGAGACCGAGACAGTAAGATAGGGAAAGACAGAGAGACAGAGACCCACAAAGACAGATCAAGAGAGGGAGGAGGGGAGAGGCAGACAAAGGCACTAGGAGGGGAGGAAGAGTCAGGGGCCAGTGGATGTGCTGGGCTGTGTGTGGGGCTGTGGATATGGACGTGGATGCAGGGGGTGCAGGCGCCGCTCACGGGGACCCACATCGGCCGGACTCCCCGGACCCCCCAACCCTACACTCAGGGGGGACCCTCCGTCAGGGACAGTCCTGCTTGCCGCTCCCTCAGAGCCTCGGCAGTGCCTCCCCTAGGGAGGGGGAGGCATCGCGCTCCGGGGGCCCCGCCCCAGCGCTGTCAGGCAGGCCAGGTGTGAGCCGGAGACGGCGGGCCTCCCCCTGCCCTCACGCCCACGGGAGGCAAGGACGCGGACCAGGCAGACCCCAGAGGGCGCTCTGCTGCCACGCCCTGCCCCCTCACAGTCACAGGGGCTGAGCCCCCGAGGGGAGGCTTGTTGGTGACATCCCTGACACGACAGAACCCCGTAGAAGAAGCACGACAATGTGGTAGAAAAGAGTGTCCCATTTATCTATGTTCCTAGTTTGGAACAGTCAGCCCTGAAACAGGGTGACGAGGAAGAGAGTTTACAGCAGCCGGCAGATCACAAAGTGAGGGCCGTGCCCCAGCCACCTGCTCCTGTTCCGGGTGGATGGCACCTGATGTCGCCGCTGCCGCAGGGCGGGGTCTGGGGGGAGCACCTGTGGCAGGAAGTGCGCTGAGTTCTGCATCTACCAGGCTCTCCTCCCTTGGGCGAGGGGGGCCCTCTCAGGGCCCCATCCACACGACAGGACCTCCCAGCACAGGCTGGGTCAGAGCTTCCGGCCCAGCTGCTGTGCCCCCAGCTCCACCCGGGGTCCGCCTGGGACGCAGGGACCCTTGTCCCAGCCTCACAGGTGGAGCCCAACTCTAGTGCCGCTGGCCACACGCAGCTCGTTGAAAAGAAAACGAAACCGAGATTCCAGGTAACCTCAGGCAAGCTCCCCCTGCGTCCAGGATGCACCTCGGAGGGGCTGCACCTGGGGACCGCCATCCATGGCCTGCATTGCTGGGAAGGCGGGGAACGCGCTCCCAGAGGGGCCCCCGCTCTGAGACACCCCACGTCCACTGTGGGGCTCTGCTTGGGGGTCCGCGTGCTCCTACCGGGCCTCTTGCAGCCCAGGGGTGTGGGAGCGTCCAGGCATCACGGGGCGTCTTTGTAGGCAGGACAGCGGGGGGGCCATGACGTGATGCCCAGGCCCCGAGGGGTGTGCTGGCTGGTGGCCCCGTGCGTGGCAGAGGAGGCGGTCAGGAGCCTTGGCTTGCGTGTTTCCTTCCCAGACCTCGTGACGGGCTGTGCACACGTGAGGGTCGAGGCTCCTCTGCTCTGAGGGGGCTTCTCCCTGAGGGGCCACATCTCATCCGGATCCGTCACAGCTGCCAGAAGGACCTCTCTTACTCAGGTCCCCTCCTCCCGCAAGGTGCTCTCGGACTCGGGACGTGCATCTTCTGAAGAAGCAATTGGGGCCCGGCAAGGCCAGGGACAGGGCCCCAGAAACGAGCGCGTCCTCTAAGGCTGACACCCACAGGTCCGGGCGAGTGAGTGAGCGCGTGGCGGCTGCAGCCTCAGCCGGCGTCCCTGGGCGTCCGCGTCCCAGGGTAAAAGGCTTGGGCCCTGAAATGTGTCGGTTCAGTGTTTGCCGTTCTGACCCGGCACGTGAGCGTCAGTGCGCGTGTCTGCCCGCGTGTCCTGCAAGCAGCCGACGGCGTGAACGGGAGCGCTTGGACAGCGCGCGTGTGCTTCGTGGAAAGCAGTCTGCTTGACAGACACAAGGAACCCCCTCGACCGGCACACCTTTAATCAGATCTGGGCGCTCAGCGCAGCCCAGCGGCGGGAAGGGAGGGGGGCTGGGGGCGGGGCGGGCCCTGCCTGGGACGGTCTCCTGGCGCCCTTCACAGCCCCCCAGACGCCCAGGCTCTGAGACTTCAGCGGAGGAAGCGGCCTCACACGTGAGGACCTTGCAGGGCCTCTTCCTAGAGACGCCGTGTGCCCCGCGGCTCCCACCCGGGCGGTGCCGCGCACGGCGTGCGGGGTGTGGGGCGCGTGCGGGGTGCGGTGCACGCAGGGGACTCCCCCGCCGAGTCGGGGGTGGGGAGGGGTGACAGTGCCAGCTGCGCCGTCTGGCGAGCGGGGCAGCCTCCTCTCGGGGGGAGTCGGGGGGCTGGGGGAGCAGCCAGGCCCGGCCCGCCGCCCACGCCCGGCGTGCCGTTAACGTCCGCGGTGCATCCGCGCTCTGGAAGCATCGGGACACGGTGGAGACGCGGTCGTGCAGCCCGGGTGGTGGCAGCGTGCCCAGCTCCTCAGGGACCACGGTGGAGCGTGTGGCCTGCCGGTCAAACCACCGTCCAGACGCCTGAGACGTGAGGGGTTTTGTCCTGGCAAAGGGATCAGGTCACTGTGAGTGACCCAGGGCGTGAGCTCCAAGTACTGGCCCCCGGACTCTGGCTCAGCACACACGTAAAATCGGACCCCCTTCTGGTGCTGCCAGGAGGGGGCCGGAGGCTTCGCCCCAGAACCTGGGACGTGCTTGCAGAGAGGAGAGCTTCACAGCCCCGTGTGGGCGAAGGCACTGAACAGGCAGGCCCGGCTGGTGACGAGTGGCCTCCTGTCAGATTGGTCCCCTCAGTCTCTCCTTTCCAGGGGATGACGTCTCTGTGTGTGCGTCCAGGGTTTCTGGGGTCTCCTGTGCTCCCTCCTTGCAGGGTTAGGTGTCATGGCTCTCCAGACACCCCTGAAGGTAGAAACACACGTCTGCATCAATGCAGGGAAACACTGCGTCTTGCCCAGGACGAGATCCCGTCAGAAGGCGGGACTGGGGGCCGAGCGAGTGTCCCAGGGAGGCAGAGCCCCCGACCCTGGTCCATCTGGGGCTGGTTTCGGAAACCTCCTCGGCCAACCAGTAGCCCTCCTTCACCCAGGACCGCAGGGGCTCTAACAAGGCCCGCCTGGAACCAGCACGTGCTGGACGGCTCAGGTGCAGCCTCTGCACGGCAGGCAGAGTCCAGGTGATGCTTCAGGAGGCCTGCAAACCTACGTGACTCGGAATCGCTGGAGACGGAGCCAGGCCTCTGGTTTCACCGGCAGCCCGCTGGGCGCTGGAGTGTGCGCGTGGGCTTGACTCACACACAGGGCGGCCCACAAGGGGGCTCTGCGTGCTCACCGGCGGCCCAGCGTCTCTTGGGTGGGTACTGACGCCCCCACCCAGCGCCTGGGCCTCTCGTGGGGGCTTAGAGGAGGGGTACTCACGGCCGTGATGAACTGGTCCCCGTCAGGCTGCTGCCGTGAGCCCCTCCCGGGAAGGGCCAGGGAGACACCCTGACAGTCCTCGTCAGAAGACAGCCCCGCGAGCGGCAGGGACGGCCCGTGGAGGCTGGGGCCCCTGTCCCCTGACGTGCGGTGGGAAGACTCGGACTTCCCGGTCTCTGCAGAGAGAAGCCCGGTGAGGACCGTCCTCCGACCTGGCCGGCTGCCCCGCAGGCCTACTGTGCCCGGCACGCTGGCCCTGAGGCTTGCACAACGAGAATGATTTACAAGGTACAGATCTATAACCAGATGACCCGAGATGCCGGGCTAAAGCAGGAGGACGGCACTGCTGGAGGTCAGACACCACTTATGCTCATGAACGAGAGGTCTGTGACTTTGCTTTTCTGAAATCAGGAGGCCCAGTGCAGCCGGAAGGGGAAGGCCGGGAGGGAGGTCGACCCCTCCCCCAGCAGGAGCCTCACCCTGGGCGGTAAGAGTGAGCCCAAGCGGGGGACAACAGAAAATGTGGCAGGAAGGGCTACTCGGCTTTGACAGAAAGCGGGACAGGACGGGACGGGAGGCGCGCTCCCAGGGGCCTGTCCCGTGCCACCCCAGACAGAGTCGCGGCCGCAGAGCCCAGGCCCGTGGGGTCACTCCCCAGGGTGGGGCCCCTGCCAGGGTGCAGCCACAACCTCGAGTGTGGCTGGCGGGTGGCTTCTGCGGGCCGTGCTGGGGATGGCAGCAGACCTGAGCCCTCCGACGCAGAGCCTTCCGCCTCGTCTTGCTACCGGGAGAAGTCCCACCTCCAGATCCGGGGCTGCCCAGAGGCTGCCGCAGCCCAGATGGGAGCCACCCGCGGTCCTGGAGCCTGAGGGACGCGTCCAGGAGAGCGCGGTCGCTCTGGGCAGGCGACGGTGTGTGCTCCCCGTGGCCGCCGCCTGTTCTGAGCAGCTCACGCCCAGCACTTTGCGCAGAGGCACCTCTGCGGTGGGAGGGGACGCCCTCAGGGGTGACTTCATGGTGGCAGTGGCACATTTGGGGCTTCGGAGGGCACTTGGTTTGTTTTGTCTGGTTTTTCTTTTTGCTTGTTTGTTTTAAACTTGTTCCCTGTTCCCCTGTCTTGAGTGGAAGCGGAATTTTTCTTTAAGAAAATGAACATTTCTAATCTGTTTGGAAACCTTTGGCCGCGTATGAAATCAGGGGAAAGGATGAACACGTGCGCTGGCCCCAGCGCACTCACGCACTCACGCACTCACGCAGGGAAGGCTGGCCACCCGCGCCTGACCCAGCCCGTCCTCCTCCGCGCAGGTGTGGGCGCCGTAGCACAGGGGCAGCGGGCGGGGCTTGTGGGCACGTGCAGGGGCAGTGGCCCCAGGGCGGAGGAGGACAGGTGCTGTCTGAGAGGGTGGAGTGCGGTCTCTTCGGCGGGGGCGGTGTGGTCACAGGAGGGCACAGCTCTGGACGCTCGGGTCCGTGCCTCTGGGCGGGGACAGAAAGCAAGTCTTTTGGCCTCTGCTGTAGAGGCGCGGCCTAGATTCAAGAACAAGATGGCCAGCCAGCAAACTACTAGGTTCCTTCCCCCGCGGTCACATCGGGCCTCATGGGGCCGCCACCCGTCTGGCCCGACGTGTTGGCCTGTGGGGCCCGGTGCACCGCGGCGCCTGGGTCTGAGTTGGCGGGGCCGAGCGGGAGCCGGGGCTGCGGCCGCTAACCTGTTCCCTTCCCGGTGTAACTGGCAGCCTGGTCGCTTACGGCTGCGTTGCTGGGCTTGATGACGTCCACGAACGGCTTGCTGCCTATCCCCGTGGACACCATCTCCTGTGTCCTGAGTTCTAAGATAGGGGCGTGGGGGGGAGTTTTCTAAGCAGCTCCCTGGGTTTAATTCCACCCTGCGTGTCTCTGGGGGACTGGACATGCTGAGGTGCCCGTTCTGGCCTCTCTCAGGGAGCCCAAGGGGGTGAACCAGGAAAAAGGAAGACAGGGGACCATAGAAACTGGGTGTCCAACCGGGGAGGGCGTGTCTCCGTCTGCGGATGAAGGGACATCCACCTTGGAGTGGGACAGAGGCCTCCAGGCAGGGCACGGCTCCAGGAAAGACAAACTGACAGGTATCCGCACAAGCTTGAAACTGAGAGGGGATCCAAGCACAGGGTGAGAGCCTGAGCACGAATGAATTCTCGGTCAACCAAGCAAAGAGAAAGAGGATGGCGATTACAGTTGGGGGAGCTCAGAGGGAGGGGCGGGGGCAGGAGGGACAGCAGGGGTGGGGACACCAGGCCATGGGGACTTCCAGCTCCTCGTAAGGGCGGGCCGACTCCAAGGAGAGTGAAGAGCCACCGGGCGCCCCGAGCAAAGCTGCTGTGTGTGCGCGCGTGTGTACGTGTGCCTGTGTGTGTCTCTGTGTGCACACGTGTGTACATGTGTCTCTGTGTGTCTGTGCATGTCTCTCTGTGAACATGTGTCTGTGCGCGTGCATGTGTGTGCGTGCCTGTGTCTGTGTGCGTGGGGGGTCCACACTCAGAAGGACGTGGCAATGAGGAGGCCGTGGGGCATCTCTGGTGACAGGTCAGGGCCTTGGCCAGGGTGGTAGCCTCCGAGTGCCAAGTGGTCGTGCTTGGATGTCAGAGTGTTAGCATATTAGGGTTTCTCAGGCCCAGTGGGGTGGTCAGAGCCGCCAGAAGGAGGGCCAGCTTGGAGGGGTTGCGATGAACTACCACTCTGAAGCAGACAGAGGTGTCCCAGTGACGAACTCAGGGGAGAGGAGGGACTGGGGGCAGACATGAAGGAGGAGGGAACGAGGTGGGGGGTCTTACCCGTGGGGAGACCACAGGCTGGCCATCGGCGCAGCGTCCAGGAGGCCGGGGGCCTTGACCACAGGCCGGGGCAGAGGGCTGACGCCGCGGGTCTGAGGGCGTCGGGGAGCTGGGGCTGAGACCTCTCTCTGAGCGTGGGGGCCGGAGTCTTGCTTGTTGTTTTAAGGAGAAGGAAGTGTTCGTGTGCTGATGGATGGTCCTAAGGGGCCCCTCGGACCGACCGCGAGCTCTGAGCCCAGGCCGGGCCCAGCCCGAGCGGGCCCCGCACGCCAAGCGCCCTCCCGCCGCTCTGCCCCCCTCGGCTCCGCAGAGCCTGCCGCCGCCTGCGGAACGAGATCTCAAACCTCAAGCCACTGTCCCCGACGTTCTCCGTCTCCCCGATCTCTGCCATCTGCAGCCACGGCACCGGGGGGGACCTCGGATCCCGCCCTGTGGACGACTGACTGCGCTCTGGCTGACGCTCGACCCCAGCGCCTCCGTGCCGGAGGTCCCCTCACCCAGACGCCGCGTGGTGAGCACGAGGCTGCACCGGGGGCCCGTCGCCCCGCCTCCCCGTTCCACCTCGCCCCCACCCCCGCCACCCACACTGGCTCCTTGAGAAGGCTCAGCCCCCCCAGAAGGGCTCCCGGGCGTCATCACAGGACGCCTCCGATGGGCTCGCTGGCAGGGGAGGGGTTGCAGTGGGGCCTCTCCCGGGAGACTTCACCCCAGGGCCTGCCTGGGGGGAGGGGGAGGCCCTGAGACTGCCCGGGGAAGGCCGCCTCTGTGCCCACATTCACCCAGACCTGAAACGGAGTCACCGACGAGGAGGCATTTGTCTTCTAGCCCCAGACGCTGGCACGTGGAACAGGCAAGACAAACGGCCCCTCGTGGCTTCTGGAGGCCCCAGGCTCCAAGTCAGCCGAGGGGCCGCAATAACAACACCCTGGCGCTCCCTGGGGCTCCCAGCGCCCTGCCTGATGCGGTGCCTTGAAGGACTGCCCGTGCGCGTACACGTCCTGGCCTCCGCCCACCTCTGGGTCTCGCTGAACAGGATGAGGTCTTCAAATAGGAACAAGCGCCCCAGGTGCATCTTCCTTCTGCAGCAAATGAGGAACTCGTCCTGGCATCGCAGCCGCTCCTGTTCCTTCGGATCCACCTGCAGGCAGGCCGGCCTCTCTCAGGGGGTCGGGGCGTGACCTGGTCCCAGCCCTGACCTCGCGCCCCTGTAACGAAGCCTCCACAAGCCAGGGTGACGGCTGCATGAGGGTCGACTGCGCCCAGCCAGGCCGCCCCTTCACGGGAGGTGCCCCCTTCCCTCCCGTGGACGGCCCTGTCCTGGGTGACTCCTGGGCTGTCCCAAATCGCTGGACTGAGCTCACTGCACAGAGGGCTTGGGGGCCTTTGGGTCTACGGGTGGCCACCTGGGGCTGGTCTGCGGTCTTGAACCTCTTATTAATGGTGCTTTAACAGGGCACCTGCGTCTTCACTTGGACCGGGGAATCTGGTGGCGGCCCTGCCTCACCGGGAGGTCTGCCTCTCCTGCTGGTCCTGGGCGCTGGCCCCACCCTGGCCCCCAGCAGGGCCGAATCGGTGGGCTCAGGCCCAAAGGCCAAGGCCAAGCGCAGTTTTCCCGTATCCAGTTATTTCAGAGCAGCCCCAAACACCAACGTCCAGCATTGAGAGCCCGCCTGCCTTTCCTCCCGTGGCTCCCGCCCCAGCAGCCTCTCCTGGGCGCTCCCTTCCCTCTGGGCAGGGGTCTGGGGGGGTCTCACGCATGGGAGCCTCCCTGCCGGCCTGTTCTAGCCAGCAGGGTCCGGAGCACTCACGTCGCAGCCGCGGACGGCGTCCAGGGCCAGCAGGTTGTGGCCGCGGCGCAGCTGGAAGCGCACCAGGTCCTCGGCGGCCCCCAGGTCCCCCAGCTCCCGGGCGGGGCAGCCGCCGGCCTCCTTGACCAGGGCCCGCGGCGGCAGTGCGACTTGCCCGCGCGCTGCACGCGCTTCAGCAGGTAGGAGGCCAGGTCCACCTTGCGGCCCAGCTCCGCTGCTTTTCCTGCAGGGCCGGGCGAGAGGGTGAGCCCGGGCCAGGCCGGGCGGCGAGGCTCGCGGGTTGCGGGACAACCCCGAAGAAGGCGTTGCCGTGGCTGCGGAGCAGGGCGTCCGCCCGGGCTTGTTCTTGCTGCAGAGCGCATGCGTGCCGCGCTGCTCCCCCCGCGAAGCGGGGGCTCGGGGTCAGAAGCCGCCCAGCTCCGCAGGGTCTCGCCCCCGTCGGGAGCGGGCCCTCAGCTCCCTGGACGTGGTGGGAGCCCCGGACTCGGTCTCAAAATACCAGTTTTCGGGGAAGAGACAAGAGGAGGTGCTCAGAGGGTGGGCCCGAGGGAGGGTTTGAAATATTCAGTAACAGTCAAGAACCAAGTTTGTCTAAACATTTAAAATTCTCAAGATTACTGTCAACATAAAACAACATGGAAGTTGCACATTACGGCTAAAAGCATTTTTTAAGAAATAGCTGAAAAGACACACCATGTGGGATGTCCTTCAGCACCGGTGTTTTTGTCCCGGTAATTCATATTTAACAATGCTGAAGCGGAAGTGTCACCTGCCCCCAGCACAGACGCTGCCCCAGTGCCCCAAACTGTGTTTGGTAACTAACTACTTGTTGAAAGAACTTTCTTTTCAGAGTAAATGAAGAATTTTATAAAGACTGCACATTCATGGTTGAGAAGAGACTTATCAAGAGCTCAGGTCTGGGCTTCCCTGGTGGCGCAGTGGTTGAGAGTCCGCCTGCCGATGCAGGGGACACGGGTTCGTGCCCTGGTCCGGGAGGATCCCACGTGCCGCGGAGCAACTGAGCCCGTGAGCCATGGCCGCTGGTCCTGTGCGTCCGGAGCCTGTGCTCCGCAGCGGGAAAGGCCACAGCAGTGAGAGGCCCGCATACCGCAAAAAAAAAGAGCTCAGGTCTCCTCAGGATGATCCCTACATCCCTGCGGCTCTCAGAGCCGGTCAGGCGGGTCTGGCGCCCCTCTGCAAGGGGAGCTGGGCAGGCTTGCAGGAAGGCCCTGGCGGGGACCAGGTGGGCTTCCTGTGTGCAGGGAGCAAACCCATTTTGGAAGCTGGTTTGGGCCGGCTAGCGGTGAGGGGTGGGTTGCGGACAGATTAGGTGTGATGACACAGGTGCAACCCCGGTGCCGAGGGGCTCTCGACCAGGGTGCCGCCTGCTGACCCCGAGGCCCAAGTGTCCAGAGCCAGGTCACAACTGGCAGGGACGTATCTCCTGAGCAGGACACAAGGGACCCACTCGCCTGAAACGTGGGCCGCTCCCAGCACGAGTGGGGCTGGCCTCAGCCCGTCCACACAGTGGGCTGGGGACTCACGTATCTCAGGAACGCGTAGCCCACGGCCCAGGGGCGGTGCCGGCAGCGCTCCAGCCCCGGGAGGAAGTGCCCGCGGTGGAAGGCGTAGAGCATCTCCCGGTTCCCGAAAATGACACTGCGCTTCCCTCGGGGGTCTTGGGGCGGGTCCGTCCTTTCCATTTCTGGAAAATACCTGTCAATGACATAGCCTAAGGACCTAACGCACTGCCTCTCCGTGGAGACGGTCTCGGCCATCACGTGCTGCGGCCGGCTGCTGAAAGACAGAGAGCCGGGGGGACGCTCAGGCCTCGAGGCCGCCAGCCCAGGAAGCGCTTCGTCAGCGTTGTTCCTGCCTCGGAAGAAACAAGAGACTGAAACTCCAGAGTAAGGACCAAGGTGTACACAGACGGGAGGCGCACAAAAGCACTCTCTCCCGTGGTGTCCCGTCTTCGGGGACGAGTAATTTCGAGCAGTTTCACACCTGAGCTGTCCTCTCACCGGTGCCGGAGTCGCTCCTCTGAGGTCGCGGAGCGCAGGGAGGTTACAGCAGAAGGAAAGCGGCTGCATCGCCGTCCCCTCGCTGCGAATCCAGACGGTTTGCTTCTAGCGCCGTCTTTAGGGGGCAGCTCTGGCAGGAGGAAGATTCGCACGCGTGCAGCAGGGAGCCCCCTGCCAGGAAGGCCGCGCTGGGGATTTGCGGGGAAAACCGGTTTCTGGCGCACAGCGGCTGCTGACCTACCGCAGGGTGTTGCTGAAAAGTCAGCTTTACTCAGTGACCTCTGACCCAGATACGGCGAAGCCGCTGCAGCAGAGGACGGAGAGTGGGCCTGGGGCCAGTGTGGTGTGGGGATGGACGGTGGGTGCAGGGCCCTGTCTGGGCTGGAGGTCCCCACGCACACTATGCGTTTCTTCCCTATTTGATAGCATCCCACCAGCCCCTTCTGAAACTACCCCATCCTAATGACACCAGCGGGGGTGGTAGAGTTTTTCCTGCCATTATCTGTCTTTACTTTTTTTTTTTTAATTGGAATTAAATCAGCTAACGATAGGAAACACACCGTGGTCAGAATGCTGTGAGTTCATCCTGTTTGCAGCAGACCCTGGACGGCCCCTCTCACGCCTGCAGCACGGACTTTACAGGTGCTTCTTGTTACTGGGAAGACAGCACCTCCTGCTGGCGGGGGGCCTGGAGCCCTGGGCGGCGGCAGTGCCGACAAACGCAGCTGCTGCCGCCGTGCGAGAGCCGCCCTGCCACGCCCACGCACGGCCGCTGAGTCACCTCTTGTAGACACTCACCGAAAACAAGTGTTCTTCTTCAATATCCAGAAAAAAATACACACTAGCGTGGTCTGGGCCTCTGGACCAAGTAAATGGAAATTGACTCATAAAGGGTGGAAACTTCTGGGGAAATGACTGCCGGCCAAGCGGCAGGAGCTCCCTCCGGACAGCTGGGTTTCCGGGAAGCCGGGGTGGTCCATGCAAAGCTCCCTCCCTGGCCCCGGCATCTAGGAGGACTCGCTCCCTTGAAGGTTGTGGGCGGGGTCCCCACCGCCAGGCCTGGGCTTGCTGGGTCTGAGGGCCGTGAATGGCGGGGGTGGGGGTGGGGGTGGGGGTGGGGGTGGGGACCCATCCCCAGAGGCAAAGGCAGGACAGCTTGGCCGACCTGCTCCCTCCCGCACCCAGGACATGGCCAGGCGGCTCCCGGTGAGTGGACCACGCCTGCCCCGGCCTCTGCTGCCCCGACACCTTCAACATGAGCTGGAAGGCCGGCCCCAGACCTGCAGCTCTCCCTGCGGCCTGCCCACACCCCACAGGTCCACCTTTAACAAGGTGGTTGAAGGTTATTTCAGAGGAGCATTTTGTAACTGCCTCAGTTCAGATTCGAGCTGCGCCCTGGAGGAAACACACGTGGACCCATGCAAGGAGCGAAGGAAACCAGGGGACGCCCCCTCCAGCCAGGGCTCACTACAAACAGGGACAAACAACCCAGAGGCTGTGAGGCCAGGCTGGCGTCACGGACTGTGGCTGCGGTGGGCGGGGTCCTTGACCACTTTTTATCCAGACAGTGAACAAGAAGTATCTTCTTGCAAACATCTTGCTAAAGATTTAACAAACGGAACGGACACCTTCATTTGGGCAACAGATAAACGGGCACACACCTCTTACCTCAATACCTAGAGACTTTTTTTTTAAAGCAATTTCTTCACGTTGTGGGCTTGATTTGCGTATTGTAATTTTCTAGAAATGGGTTCTAAACCACTAGAGTTGGTTGTTTAACCACCAGAGCGGGTGTGCTGGGTCACGACATGCCCTGAAAAAGGAGGCGGCTTTCCGAGATTCTGTTCTGAGCGCAGGGAGATAACCAATGTCTTGTTTAAAATCAGACGTGAGTGCTTCAGCCTGGACGGGATGGGGAAGGCCGGGAGGGGCGCCCGTGGGCTTCCCATGCTGTGGAAGGGCACTGCACGGCTTTGGGTTTCTAGGCCCACAGGTTGAGGGCATCTGCCTCACCTTCCAGCACGCCCCCCCCCATCCTCCTCGGAGGGGTGGATCCTGGAGGGAGAGGACAGACTCGGTTCCGAGGGAGCCGAGGGCTCTCGGCACGTGGCCTCAGCGGGGGCTGCTTCTCTGAGGCCGCGGCGGTGCCGGCCACCTCCGGGCCTCTGATAAAGACCCCAGTGTGGCCCAGCCGGAGGGAGTCGCTGGGGCCACGGTCAAGCTGAGGAATCGCGGAGCTTTGTTCCTAATTTTCTTCAGGGGGCGCTTCCCGGGGTGGGCGGGGGAGCAGGAGCAGCTGCCGCCCTGTCCGGGCCCACCTGGGCCCAGGCGCGCACACAGCAGCTCGGTCGGCGAGGCCGGGCAGCAGTCGGGCCCACTCCGCAGCTCGGCCCTCGGGGTCCAGGCAGGCTCAAGGGGCTGCCCCTCGGGTCCCTGGGCAGGCTCGTGCTTCAGGGGGCCCCAGCCCAGAGGCAGGCTGCCGGGGCCCGGGGCTGCCTCTCCCAGGGCCTCTCGCCAGTGGCCCCGGCTCTGCCGGCTCTGCAGCCACAAGGTTTGGCCCCGTGGCAGCGCCCACTGGCCGCCGGGGCCCACCGCCACCACGCTCGCCCTGGGGAAGCTCTGCAGGCCCTCCCGGCGACAGCGCTTCGGCTCCTCGGCGACCAGCTCTGGGTCCGGGCGCCCCGGGCACTGACTGCAGCGCAGCGTCCGCCCGTTCACCCGCCCGGCACAAGGGGGCGCCGGTCAGCGCCGTGGAGGACGGTCGCGGCCACGGCGGCCCGGGCGGCCCGAGCCAGCGCCCTGAGTCGCGCTCTGCCTGCTGACCCGGTCGCCCAGAGCGAGGGCCAGGGTGAGAGGAAGACCCTGTACTCGCGGCGGCCACCGCCGGCCGGGCTCGACCGCGGGCGTCGTGGCTGGAGAGGCCGTGAGGCGGTCCGCAGCCCTGCCCGGTGTGGGACCCATGGGCCAGGGACCTCGGGCCCAGAGTTCCCGGCCTGCCCTGGCCTCCTGGGTTCTGTGCTCCTGAGGACTCTGGCCCGAGCGCCCTAACGGCGGGAATTCCAGGGCGCTAGCAAGAGCGCAGGTGCGGCTGTGCTGCAGCAATCGTTCTGGGACCTTTGACAGTAAGTGCACTTTTATAACTGAGCCGGTAAACAGAAAGAACAGTTCACGTGTCCTCGTGGCCTGTCTGTCTGGTACAATAAATAAACCCCTCACAGGTCTACGGAGAGCCCGCGGGGGGCGCCCACCTCGCGGCGGAGGACCGGGCGACGCGTGCACACCCTGGGAGGGACCGGGCCGGGGCTCTTACCGTCTCGCAGAACTCGGCCCCGCGGGCCTGCCTGGCCAGCTCGCCCTCCCTCCGCTCAGCCAGGCTGGCCTTGGCGCTCAGACTCCTTCTGAAGTCCTGGGTCCCTTCCTCTGCGCCTCGCAAGTCCTCTTCCATCAGCCGCAGCCCTTTCGGACGAAATTGCTGCGGCCCAAGGAGCAAACGATCAGAACAAGCCCCAGCAGTGCCCTGGGTGTCCCTGCGTGTGTCCTGGGGGGCACCCACCGTCAGCCCGGCCGGGAGAGCCTGGGACACCTGCCACTGCTCTGCGCTCCCCAGAGAGGGCAGCTCCAAAGGCCCGAGGAATTTCTCTCTCTCTTTTTCAAACCACGATGTGATCTATGTAGGAAAAGAACGTTTCACTGTTTTAAGTGTGCTAAGGAGTCCGGCCCTAAGACTTCGGAGGACAAAGGAGGTGTCAGATGCCGCCTCGGGGCCAGTGCATCTGGTTCCTACAGCCACACGCCTCGTCAGGGGAGACGGGCATCTCCTGAGCACATCCGAAGGCTACTCGGCCTCAGTTTGAACCACGGTTCTCACTCGTGATTTTTCAATCTGTGAATGGGAGTGAATGAGCTTGGGTTGGAGAGGGATTGCGATGACCACAGATCTCCATGGCTCAAGTTTATAACTTTTAATTGTTTGGAAATGGAAATGAAGATCATTGAAAAATGGATCCAGAAGTTTCAGTTTCGAAACTTGTTACTATGCTACACAAACTCCAGAAACATTCCTCAGGCTGGTGGCACCTGGGAGGGACGGAGGGGCGATGGCAGGCCTGCCTGCACCCACGCAGTCCGATGAGGTCACGGTCATCACTTTAGAGACGCAGTTCCCATGGCAACAGCACTCCGCTCACCGCGGGCACGTCAGAGGCAAACCCTCACGGGGCAATGCAGGGGCATCCGGTCGTTAGACACCCAGGAAGAGGTTTGCTATTAAAAAATGGAGCGATTGGGCTGGCTCTATCAGGACAATAATTGTATTTAATGAACTCAGATGTACGAGCAGAGGAGAGAGACCAGAGTACATGCTCTTTGTGGACAGAGTCATGGAAAAAACTGTCAAAGCTAGATTTTTGCAAGGAAGCACCGCAGTCCTAGAACCGCCAGGTAGAGAAGAGGAAATGGTCAGCAGGGCAGAGGCGCCTCAGAGGGGGAGCCCCATTTCCGACCTCGAGAAAAAATAAATTCCAGTCGGTTTGAAAAATTAAATGGAGAAATTCAAACCATGAAAGTCTTATAATGGAATACACTAGTCGTTCTGTAACCGAAAGATAGGAAAGGCCACATAAATCATAAGCAAAGTTAAAGGACAAATTACAAATATTTTCAACACAATCAAAGGATGAGAAGTGACATAACGAAACTATTACAAACCGTAGAGAAATTGGCCAAGTACATGAAAAAGCAATTTATTAGGGAAATAAAAATAACCAATAAATGTAGGAAGAAAAGGTTCAACTGCAGCATAAAAGATCCGAACGCAGACAATGATGAGACACTTTATCGTCACCTGTCAGATTGGCAAACGAGAAAGCGGGCCTCCAAAGGCTGCCGAGAGCCCGGGCTGGGCCAGCTGTCTGGAGGGCCGTGGCGGGTGTCTGAAAACCTCAGAAGATGTGCGCCCTGACCCTCCAATCCAGCCTAGGAATTTGCAAACAATCACGAAGCGTGAAGGATGTGCAGGTGGTGACGTCTGTAATAGCGAACAGCAAGGCAGAGCCCCGGAGGCTCCTGCCGGCGTGCACACAGGCCCCCACCCCAGGGCCAGCCAGAGGGGCATGTGCAGCAGGATCTCTCCGTGGTTAAAACCCAGCTCCTTTCTAATTCTTCCACAGTGTGCGTGCAATTTCTTAGGTAAAAAAGACAATTTAACACACTATATAGGATGATCCCATTTTTAGGTTAAAGTGTATTGAGTTTGGGGTGAAGATGGCAGACTTAAACATATCTAATTTTGATCCCTCCCGGAACACTGCTAAAGCTTCAGTAACCTCTTTCAAGGTATAAAGGATGCGGACAACAGACAGGCTGGGAAGGAGGGACGCTGCGGGGCCCTGGGCGTCCCGAGCAGCTGGCGAAGCTGAGGAGGAGGTGAGGGGGACTGGAAGCTGTGGAGAGGCGGGGCCCCCGTGCACGCCCCGTCCACCCCGCAGGGCCGGGGTGCTCTCTGCAGAGGGGGAGGCAGGCAGGGGGCACGGGAACACTGAGTCTCACCTCCTCCCTGACGTGCAGCCAGGCCCTCCCCTCGGGGGTCAGAGGCGGCCTCTCTGGAGGAGCTGGGCCCAGCAGGGGGCCTCCAATGGCCCCGCCCCACTCGTGAGCTGGGCGGGCAACCTAGGATCTCCAGGAGAGCCTCCAGCATGAAAAACAACAGAAGCCAGAACAAGCCTGCAGAAGCCCCTTGGAGGGGAGAGAGGCTGGGCAGACACCACGATCAGTATTTCAGCGAAGAGCAAGTCAGGTGCTGTAAAGAAGGGCCGTTGAGAGGAATAAACAAACAAAACCCCCATGGAAGTTAAAAATGTTACAGCAGGAGCAAAACCACACAAGTGGGGTTAGAAGATAAAGTCGATAAAATCTACTCTGAAAGTAGAGGCAAAGGCCAGCGACATGGAAAATGGAAAAGGAAGAAAACGAGTGGACCAGCAGGAAGCGTGGAATTCGGGGAACGGGGGTGCTCATCTAGGAACCCCAGAATCCCCAGAGCCTAGGGAGGCAAAGGAGGAGCCTCTGCTCACCAGGCTGAGGTGGCCTGAGGACCAGAGGTGGACGAGCTTCCAGGGAGAAAGCAGGGCACAGCCCAAGGCCGAGAGTGGAGCAGAGCAGACCCTCCACCGCAACCCGAGAGGCTAAATGACTGGTACGGTGCCTCTGTTCCGGAGGCAAAATAAACTACTGAGACCTGTGAAGGAGAAGAGACAGCATCGGATGTGCAGGTCTCAGAGTTTCCATCCTTCCTCTGGGAAGTCCTGGAGGGCATTTTGTAATAAAATACATAATATATAAGAAACGGTAGATCCCATACGATGGAGGAGGCCCCAGAGGACAGGGAATCGACCCTACAGGGTAGACAGGGGACCCCGCAGGATTGAGGAGGGGGTGGAGGAGCCCCAGGCGGGGCCTGCCTCCAGGTTGGGATGTCCCGAGTCAGCCATGCTCCAGGCTGGCACCACCAGGACCAGGTGAGCTGGTCAGCCTCTTGTCCGTGCTTCCCTGCAGCCTGGATCAGCTGGGTCACCATCTCCCACCACCCAGGCCCCCCACTGGCCCGGGGCTGGGCACTAGGGCTGTTTGTGGGGAGAGCAGGGAGGGAAAAGACACAGTGTGCAACGCCACCGTGACTGCTGGCTGTCCTGGGGACCAGCCTGGGGTGCCCCGGGGGTGGTGCCCCTCCCACCCTGACTGCCCCACGGTGACCAGACACTGGAGGACGCAGGGCCAGCTGAGGGTCCAGAGAGTCTCCAGCCACTCTTCACTGCCCCTATGCTGCTGGCTGGGCGGGGGGTCCTGGCTTCACATTCACTAACCAGGAAACAGTGGCTGATAAAATAATAAGGGTTTTACTTGAAAAACATATAAGCTTTTGGAAATCGTTATATGCATGTGAATATAAAGAAGATCTGGATTAAAATAGTGAGTGTTACACTGGTTATTTCAGGTAACCCGATTCCATACCTCCTGGAAGCCTGACTGGTCACCTCCCCCTGGAGCCCTGACTGTCACCTCCCCCCAGAGTCCTGTCACCTCCCCCTGGAGCCCTGACTGTCACCTCCCCCTGGTGCCCTGACTGTCACCTCCCCCCAGAGTCCTGTCACCTCCCCCTGGAGCCCTGACTGTCACCTCCCCCTGAAGCCCTGACTGTCACCTCCCCCTGAAGCCCTGACTGTCACCTCCCCCTGAAGCCCTGACTGTCACCTCCCCCTGGAGCCCTGACTGTCACCTCCCCCTGAAGCCCTGACTGTCACCTCCCCCTGGTGCCCTGACTGGTCACCTCTCCCAGGACACTGACCTGGTCGCCTCCCCCCTGGAGCCCTGACTGGTGTCCTCGCTCCTGGAGCTTCTTCAGGGCCTGCAGACTCTCCAGCTCCTGCAGACACCTGTTGGAGGCGAGGACCAGCCTGTGGACCTCTTCGTCCACTTGGTTGTACAGCCTGCAGGCAGCCTCGATGGTGTCCCTGGAAAGAGAAGGCAGCTGTCGGGGTGTTTGTTCACAGCAAGCCCCGAGTCGGTGACACCTGGTTACAAACACCAACTGCACTCTGTACATCTGACAAAAACGGAAGCCCCCGAGGAGGCCCACAGCCTGAGCAGGGCATAAACATGCCTGTGAGCCGTGACACCCTGCCAGCCACAGGTGCGGGCACCCCGGAGGTGGCAGGGAAATGTGGGTGGGTGGACCCGGTGCCTGGGAGGCAATAGGCAAGGCAGCATTTGGTTAGGGCCGATGCTGAATCCCAGGAAGTGATCTTTCTCCACTTGAGCCTCCCAAGGAATCTGCCAGGCTTCCTTTAGTTACAAAGGGAATTAACCTCTGGTCACTCAGTGTGTCCGTCAGAGGAGTGGAGGTTTGAACTCCTTGGAGACACCGCCGGTGATGAAGACGGGCTTCCCGTGACTGCGCAGGGCACTGGGGGCCGCGCCGGCTGGGCTGCGGTCCAGCGCTGCCCCAGCGGGACCCTCACCGGTAGTCTTGGCCGGCGCCGTGCTGCTCCCTCCTCAGCCGTGCCAGCACGGTGCCGCCTTCCAGCCGGAGGGCCACGAGCCGCGCATCTTCCCGGACGTGCTCCATCATCGCCCTGTGCTTGCTGATCAACTCTGCGACCTCCTGCCCGGGGTGGGAGAAACGTGCTTGGAAGCCCTCCTCCCGTCCTCCCAAGCCCAGCGCTAGTGGACATGTCAGTGTGACCCATGTCCTTGCTCCGTCAACCGAGCTAAAAGCGGGTGGGCTCGGTGCACCCCACACGCCGCCCCGTCCCCGCAGGAACGTAGCACAGCTCCAGACGCCCTTGCCCAAGGGAAAGGAGGGCTGAGGGCAGAAAAAAAGAGGGACGCTTAAAGGCGGCAGGAGGAGATCCTGGCATCTAGACGAGGCCGTGGATTTCACCGCGCACCCTGGGCACCGGGAGGCATCTCCAGGCCCCTGGTCCCTAGGCCGTCGAGGTCCCTCCAGCCAGTCCACCTCTGTGTCTCCTTTGAATTACTCACTCCTGACAGCAGTCACTTGTGCCTTGGTGGCACGTCAGCAAGTGTAGTGGTGATGTTTCTTTCCCGGGCAAAGTGGGATTTTTTTTTGGTCACAAGGGGGAGGAAGTGGTCTTTTGGAAGTTTTTTGCTAATTGAAAGGGACCTATGAATGAAAGAGGGCTTGAAAATTTTTGCTGAGGATGATGGTTTTGACCAAACTGTTGTGTTCCCACCTATCTGTCAAATAAAATAAAATACACGAGAACCTACCTGTGCTGTGCTTGGGGTCCTGTGGGTATTCAGGGAGTGGACTGAATTTTGTAGGAAAACAATGGCTTCCTCGCAGTTTGAAGTGAAGGGCTCCAGCTTCTATTGAGGTTTGAGAGCCAGGAGACATAAAGACACGTTCTGTTAGATGCTGAAACAAGCAGCTGTGAGTTCCCACAATTAAACCCCTCTCAGGTTGCAAAGCCTGCCATGAGGCCGCCTGGTGACCTCTGCACATCTACAGAAGTCCCCCCCCCCCCCCCCGCCGCCCAGGGTGGGGTTTCAGTGGCATTCTCAAGTGCGCTATGGTGTGGTTGTCCAGAAACAGACTGTTGATGGTGGCTATGACAGGTGTGACACTTGGGGGGGGGCCTGCCCTTTTCTGATTTAAGTAAAAAAATCCATCTAAGGAGAAGCGCTGGAGACTGGCATGTGCAGCAGCTGTGAGTTGCACCTTACCCGACGGAAGCGGATCCAGGCACTGTGGCTGTATGGAAAGGAGCCCTCGAGGTCTGCGGTCAGCTGGGAGCTGTCGACAAGTTTGTGCAGCGCCTTCAGGGAACCCACCAGCTCACACTGCCAAGGAAGGCGCTCACTGGTCATGGCCATGGACGCAGCTCTCAGGAAAAACCACTGGAATGGCTCACTCCTGGGAAAACTGCTGGGTTACTCGGTTGAGAGGATTGAGAAGCAACTTTAGGGTTCAGCTATCCTGCCTGCTGGTGGCATTACTGGAGTATATGTGGTTGGACACAGGAATCTAACTGAGACGTGAAGGGAGAGACAGCAAAGAGAAATAGAGGAAAGACCAAAAGAATGGAAAAGTTGGGGAAGAAGAGACGGCAAGATGTTAACAGAAAAAGGGAAAAGTGAGAGGAGGAATCGAGGATGAGCTACTTCTGGTTTGGCAGAGTTGACCTCCTCAGACAAACCAGACTCTGGATAAAGTATAACGACAGCCAGCTGAAAGCTCTGGAGGGCGAACAAAGCCACCATGGAGGCAACTGAAACTGGGTAAAAGGACTGGCATGGGGTGGCTCCCTGTTTTTGTGGCTTTGGCCTGAAGGCAGGCTGCCAATACGGTGAGGCTGGAGTGGCTGAAGCTCTGATAGAAAATGGGCATCTTTCTGGCCTAAACAGCCAGAGGATAGGGCTGGGGCAGAAAGTGAAGGTCAATAGCCACCCCATGGAGAAAGCTGGGGAAAGGGAGCTCCAGTTGTGTGTAACTGGACCTACTCAGTCTAATCAAGTGAAATGCATGCTAAAACAGCATTCTGTGAAGGTTTATAATAGAATCCAGAGTCTCTACAACAGAATATTCACAATGTTCAAAATATAATCCAAAATTACTTGACACACAGAGAATCAGGAAAATGTGACTCATTCTGAAGCTTCAGGAAAAGACAATTAACAGAGATCAACCCAGAAAAGACCACAGATGTTGTAATTAGACAGGACTTTAAAGCAGCTATTATAACTATGTCAATGATGTAAAGGAAAGGATGCTTGCAATTAATGAGAGAACAGGAAATCTCAGCAGAAATACAGAAAATCTATTTAAAAACCCACTGAAAATTTTATAGCTGAAAAACACAATATCTGAACTAAAAAACTCACTGGATGGGCTTAATAGCTGAATGGAGTCAGTGACCTTGAAGATAGATCAATAGAAACAATCTGATCTGAAGAAAAGAGAAGAAAAAAAGTGGAAAAACCTCCCAGATTCTCAAAGACTTATGGGACAATATCACTACTGTATGCATAACTGAAATCAAGAAAGAGAGGAGAGAATGAGGCAGAAAAGACTCATGAGAAATAATGATTGAAAACTTCCTAAATTTGGTGGTAAACATAAGCGTAAATGTTCAAGGAGTTCAGCCAAACTTAACAGGATGAATAAGAAGAAACCCATGCCGAGTCACGTTACAGTCAATTTGCTAAAAAAGGAGAAAATCTTAGAAGTGGCCAGAGAAAAATGACACATTTCCTATAGATGAACATTTTTACCATGAACTTTTCATCAGAAACTAGGAAGGCCAGAAGACACCAGAGCAACATCTTTAAAGTGTGGAAAAAACAAACAAACAAAAAAAAACTACTGTCAAGCCAGAATTCTATATCTAGTGAAAATATCCTTCGAGAATGAAGGCTGGGAATTTCCTGGCGGTCCAGTGGTTCGGACTCTGTGCTTCCACTGCAGGCGGCGCACGTTTAATTCCTGGTCAGGAACTAAGATCCTGCAAACCACGCGGTATGGCCAAAAATAAGTAAATAAAAATAAAGAAAGAAAAACAGAAAAGAAATCTGAGGGGAAGAGAGAACATCTTACAAAAATGAATGAAGGCAAAGTAAAGACATTTTCAGATAAAAGAGAATGAGGCAAGAAGAGAAGGAAAGAAAACAATGAGGTGGAGAAGAAAAACCAGATTTCTAAAAGTTTTCTGATGTTATGCTCTGCAGGGGTCCTGCAAGAATTCAAGGCACTGGAGACACGTTTCCAGGCTCCTGTATGGAAGCAACTAGATCTTATAGAAATTCTTTCATGCGTTATCTCATCTAGGTGCCCTAATATTTAATTTTATGCATCACTCAGGGTCTATCTGTCAGAGTCATCCGTCAGTCTGGTGCTTATGGTCTAAAACCATTACCTGAATTGTTGCATCCTTGTCAGGCCTAAATGCTGATTCTTGATCCACCAGCAGCAAAATACTATGAATTAAGGGAGGAGATGTGTTCTGAAATAAGAAATACTGATTAGCTTTCTAATTTTTAACTTCATTGAGTTAATAAAATTGTCCAACTTTTATTGGTTCTACTTTGATATGTTCCAAAAGTTCCTAAAATGCATAACATGTAGTTGCCTTTGCTGTGAATATAAATTATTTGCCCTTGTGAATTTTAAGGTAATCAGGTTTATTGATTATAATTAACATAGGATAAATGCACCCTTTTTAGTGTACAGTTCTCTACGTTTTGACATAACTTATAGTCATGTAACCACCACCACAATCAAGACGTAAGACGGTTTAGCATCCCGCACATTTCTTCACGTGCCTCTGTCGCCCAGCTCCGCAGTCCCTGGCAATCACCCATCTGTCTTCTGTCTCAGTAAAGTGCCTTTCCACATCTCGCATGAGCGGACTCATGCAGTGCAGTACCGGCTTCTCTCGCTTAGCACGCTGCCCTGAGACGCATCCCCATTGCTGGGAGGTCGGTAGCTCACGCCTCTCACTGCTCATCGTGTTACCTCGACTGCAGGCACCACAGTCTTGTCGTTCACTCAGCAGATGAAGGACATGTGTGCTGTTTCCAGTTTCTGGCAATCATAAACAAAGCCTGTAAACACTGTGTTTTCATTTCCTTTGTGTAAATAGCCAGCCGTCGGTTTGCCGGGTGCTAGGGTTAAGAGTATGTTTAGCTTGTGAGAGACAGCCAGACAGCCTTCCCGAGTGGCTACACTGTCCTGCACCCCACCAGAAACACCACGGTCTTGTTCTTGTCAAGTTTGTGGTGGTAGTTGTATGTGTGATCTCATTTTGGTTTTAAGTTGCATTTCTCCAGTGACTAAAGATGTTGAACATATTTTTTTTTTTTTCGGTGTGAGGGCCTCACACTGTCGTGGCCTCTCCCATTGCAGAGCCCAGGCTCCGGAAGCACAGGCTCAGTGGCCATGGCTCACGGGCCCAGCCGCTCCGCGGCACGTGGGATCTTCCCGGACCGGGGCACGAACCCGTGTCCCCCGCATTGGCAGGCGGATTCTCAACCACTGCGCCACCAGGGAAGCCCATGAACATATTTTTATGTGCCTATTTCCTGTTCATAAATTTTTTTTGGTAAAGTCTGTTCAAATATTTTTCCCATATTTTACTGGACTTTTTTTTTTCTTACTATTGAGTTCTGAGACTTTATATATTCTGGATACAAGTCTTTTATCGATATGTGTTTTGCAAACATTTTATCACAGTCTTGGCTTTGTATTTTCATTTTAGTAACAATGTCTTTTGAGGAGAAGTTTTAAAGTTGGATGAAGTTCAATTTATCATTTTTTTCTTTTACGGATTATGCTGTTGGGGTCAGAGCTAAGAAATATTTGACTAAACCAAGGTCACGAAGATCTTCTATGTTTTCTTCTGGTGGTTTTGCAGTTTTAGATTTTACAGGTAGGTCTAAGATCCATTTTAAGTTAATTTTTATATATCATATGAAGTATGTGTTGAAGATTTCTTTTTTTTCTTTTCTTTTGCATACAGATGTCCAATTGTTCCAACTCTGCTGGTTGAAAAAAATCTTATTTTTAAAAAGTGTTTATGACTTTAATCAAACTTGTTTCTGTTTGCTAGATTATTTTGAGGCCAGATCATTCAGCAATACCCAGTGTTTCTTCATTCATGTTCCCTAAGGCTTTACTTTTTAATACTTTCTTATAGTGAGAAACAAATTTTAGGCTTTTTTGTAATCCCCTATTTTGAAATGAATTTACTGGATGGGCCTTAGGACTAACTGATATCTTATCTGTTCTAACTTCATCCTATATACTTATATTTTTGTTAAGTGGCTTCTTGTGGATGACACTTCATAAATATTTGGTGAATGAATAAGCCATAGAAAAGAACAATCTTGTTTTCCTATTTTAGAGCCACATTCTATTTCTCTTACTCAGTTTAGCTAAAATTTTGAGTTATCATGCGTTAAAACTACAAACAGTTTGGAAAAGTGTTTTCTAATAAATTCTTATTTGAGTGAATTTTTACTATTAGGATCTGTTACTATTCCAAAGAGAATTAATGTTAATTCTCAGATAAGAGAGGACAATTAATGATTTATGACAATTACCATGTTAATAAGGTAATAGTTACCTGCTGTGGGTGGGGTAGGGGTGAGCAAATTCTCAGGAGTTTCTTCCACCAAGGGAACAAAATCAAGATTCCCTTTTCAAAATGGAAAGCTTTTTATGGTATCTGAACTTTAAGAATTTAACAGATTTGAAGTATACTTACTTGAGGTACATACGAAGAACAGCTGAAATTTTTTGCCCTTTGTAAAAATATTTAACTACTTTTATACATCCCTCAAAACTTAAATTGAAAATGGACACACGATCCTTAAATTCCAGCTCATTTCCATTCCTCTCATTTGGATCAGAAATCTTGCTGTCAGCTGAGCCAAAAACAGGGCAGGGGCCTGCGGGCCAGCTTTGTCTGCAAGGCCCTCAGGGCAGTGTGAAAGCCAGCTTTGTGGAATAGTTACGTCCAGACACGGAAAAGAACTGGATCTCCCCTCTAACCCATCATGAGGCTCCTTGGACTATTCGCGTGTGATAATAAGTCCCAGATGTAGCTGACGTTTCCCCAGCTCCCAGCTTCTGCTCTGGGAGTTGCCTGGGTGGTCAGGGAGCACCTCTCTCAGGCCTGTCTCCCCCATGGGACCCGAGTGGCCCGGGATTTAAGGGAAGTCTGAACAAAAAGAAATGCTGGGGAAACCGGTCAGTGGCCAGGTCTGATCTGCCTAGAACTCAGGTCAACAGCTAGGGTGGGGAAGCGTGGCACTTTCCGCGAAGGGCTCACACATCTCTGCCTGAGGCCGGAGCCCTGATTTTCCATGGGCTCTTCACGGTTGCTGATATTCGCGTTCCCATCGGACGCCAAGGGAGCAGAGCTGCCACGGTCCTCCCGCTTTAGGAGACGCCCGCAGAGCGTGCAGACGTGCATCTGCGTCTTCCTGGCTGTCTGGCCCTGCTCCGCTCCGTCCCGCACACAACACGCACGCGGTACAGCACGCGGCATGGCATACGGCACGGTGTGCCCGCCTCTCCTCTCGCCTGGAAGTTTGGAGCTTCTCCCCAGGCTTCTCCGGCCTGGCCTCCCCCAGCCCCTGCCCCGCGCAGAGCCTGTCTGCCGGGCCCCTCTTTCCTTTCCCCAGACTCTGCTCTCCAGCTGATCAGACTTGCTCCAACCTCAGTCGCTAAATCTTTCCTTGAAAGAACTTCTGTTTGGCGTCCCTAAAATGTAGGAGCCTGGGGTGAGGACAGCGACCAGTGCTGCACCGTTAGAGACGGAACAGAGGAAGCGGTTCCAGCTCCGGGAGCCGGTGGAGCAGCTACAGGGGCCTCCAGGTGCCTCTGAGAGCACGGACCGGGGCACAGCGCTTGGCACCCACGAGCCCTGTGTGCACACACCGGAGGGGGACTGAGTGTTCGCAGGCTCCCGCCTGGCCCTGGGTCCCTGAAACACCCAGTGGCGCCTCTCTCCCTGTTCCAGGGACTCCCTGGGTCCTCCTCATGACCTGGAATCCAGGCTTGGGGCTTCCTGAGGCCACCGCTAGACCACCGGCCTGGACCCCGTCGCAGAGGGCTCCAGGACTCCCGGCCACCCGATGTCCAGGGCCCACACCCCACAGGGAGTGGCGGCCGCCCTGCAGGCCCCCATTCCTGTCCGGGAGGGTGACTGACTACGCCGCACCCGGGTTTAGTCGGACAGCAGACGCGGATACGGCGTGAGGGGCGTCAGCACCGTTCCTGCTGAGTCAGCGCGCAGGCCAGAACGTGTGCGCGGCCGCCCCTGGCCAGCTGCACCTGAAGGCCTGCGGCGAGGCCGGGAGGGGCAGGAGTGGGAACTTGCTCTGCCGCCTCCACCTCCAAGCTCAGGCCCCGCCCCACGCCTCCAGGTTCACACGAGGGAGGTGGGAGGTGGCGGCCGCCGACCCCCCGCGCCTGGAGCAGCTCAGAGCCCCAGGACAGGGCCCACCTGCTCACCTGCAGGGCTGCCAGGGCCTGGCAGAGGGCGGGGGCGGCCAGGCTCTTGCGCGCGTCCACCAGGATGACCAGCCCCAGCTCCCGCACCTCCTTCCTGGAGAAAGAAAGACAAGAGGTGTTAAATCTCGTCCAGAACGCGTTTCCCTGTCTCTCCATGAGACGCGTCCCCACCCAGACGCTCTCGGCTCTACGAGTTCGGGCCTCTTGACTTGATACACATCCGCCTTCCGCTTCCTGAGGCGTCGGCTGCGTCTCAGTTGGAGGCGGGGCAACCGGGACTCACTGTGGCGGGCCAGTGGGGCGGATGGCCTGCGTCTCTCTCGTGCCCAGCGACACCCACGCAGGTGCAGCTCTGGGTGAGTGAGGCAGTGCCTTCATCCGGGAGCCAGAGGTTCCCGGGGGCCTTTGCACTCGTTTGTCTGTTTGGGTTGATGCAGGACCGCAGAGCATCCCCTGAAACTAAAAACCTCGCCACGCGCTCCTGAAAACCCCCTTGTCTGTACTGTGAGTGTGGTCAGAAGCTTCAGCGCCAGATTCAATCGGAGAGAATAACAGGGCGGGCGGGACAAGTTGGTATATTCATTCTTCAGAACTTCCAGTGTCCTGGGAACGGCCTTCCACCGTAGCTTCCGGTGTCAGCGAGTGTTCTGACTCAGCTGCCTGTCTGGACGCTGATCTGTAGATGCACACGCAGCATCGCTGAGCCCGGGGCCTGACGCCCGCTTACACCTAGCTGGCAGAGCTGCACGGTTTTAGTGCCACGGTCCTGTTCGCCCCCCAGTCAGGTGTGTTCAGTCTGGGGTAAAACCGCTAAAGAACATTGTAAAGCGCGTTTCTGGGGGAGGCGAGGCACCGGGACAGAGGTGGGGCTGTGGAGCCCGGCTGACGCGTCTGGTGCTGCCTGCTCCTCGAGGCCCAGGTGGGAGCAGGCAGGTGGACGCTACGTCTCTGCCCAGGGACTTCTCGGTGCCCACCTGCTTGGCCACACGGGTCCCGGTCAGTGCTGCCAGGAGCTGGGCGAGACGCTCCATTTCCTCGGAGGGTCTCGTGTCCACCCTGCCGGTCAGGCCGGCGGCCTCCAGCAGGGACGGCTGCATCTCGCTCTGTCGTCGTGGGCCTCCCTTCCCTGGCGGCCCCGGCCCTGGGGTTTCCCATCATCTGCCAAATCAGCCGCGGCCCCAGGGCTCAGCAAGTGGCCTCACCAGGAGCACCGGGGCGGCCGTGCTCTGACTCACAGGCTCTCCTCTACGACGTCACCCACTTGGCAGCTGGCGGGAAGCCCCACCCCTCCGGGGGCTGTTCCCGGGGTTAGACGGCTGCTGGGCCCTGGTCCCGAGTGGCCCTGAGTGGCTGACATGGACCCCTTTGCTCATTCCTGAGCCACGCTGGTGCCAACTGGAGCCCCAGAGCAGACCCGCTCCTCTCCGCCTGCCCTGCTCTGGGTCCCCTGATGCCTCTGCTTCGCCGTCGCCCCCACCGGCAGGCAGCCTCCAGGCCCCCAGTCTGGCCGCTTGGGGTCGCTGGTCCGCCCCAGGCCGCCGTGCAGACCCGCCCTGACGTCTGGGGCTGCATTTCTGCGAAGCCTCCGAACCGTCTTCCAGAGGCCGCGGTCCGCCCGGCCTGCCACACGCCGTGGTCTCCGGCCCTGGGGCGCCTGCTGTCTTCGCAGCGCCTTCTGTCCTCAGAAAGTGCCCGGCGGCCGCAGGCCTTGCGTGTGCTTTCCTCCCCCTTGAGTCCGCAGCCTCCCCCGCCCCGGAACGCGGTATGTCTGGCAAGTCCCTCTCGGCGCTGTGGGAGCTGCGATGACTCGGGTTCGCGTGTGGGTCTCCGTCAGGGCAGGGATCTCGGCTGTTCCCTTTTGTGCCCCCGGAAAGTGTGGGCGGCAGGGTGGATGGGTGGGCTCCTGCGTGGCGCGGGAGGGTGCGCGGATAACAGCCAGGATCCCTGCTGAGTTTAAGGTTCTGTGTATCTAAGAGTTTGACGGCAGTCCTTTCACGAGGCCAACTCGTAGGAATGCGGGGCTCCTTGTAACACACCTGCGGGAACCCATGATGAGGCCCTCCCGGGCGCCCCTCCCAAAGATGCAGCATCTCAGGTGCCTCTTCCCAAGAGCTGAGGGCGTGTGGCTTCTCCCGGCGCCACGCTCTCAGGACGCTCAGTTACAGCCCTCGTGAGGGAATAACCAGCCGAAACTTCGGGCTCCACAACAAGTTCCCCCAAGTCTTCAGAAACATTGCTCTCCCGGGTCTTCGTGAGCAGGTGGGCAGCAGCGGCCTGTCTGCACTGGCCGTGGCCAAGTGGGAAAAGCAGGGGTCTGGACGTCCAGCTCAGCCCCGGCCCCACAGACTCCACAGCTGTCTCTCTCCTTTCTCTCGGGGGGCCCTGGTCAGTTAGGACCTCCCCGCAGTGGTCAAAGGAAAGCTTCTGGTAAATAGAAAATGTCATCATTCTAGGGCTTTGAAGGTGTTTACCTGAGGCTTATAGAGGATGAACTAGTGCAAGGATGAAGCTAATTTTTTTCAGAGTCGTCTCATTATACTTTGGAATCTGTGCCGAAAGATAAGTTTGAAATCCTAGGCTCAGGGCAGTAAAAGGAGGCCCTGCAAACAACTGGGGGCCGCGCCCTGCGAAGGAGCCTGGGGGAATGCTGTATCTTAAGTCCTTTCCTGCCTATGTGATCCCACACTGACTGTACCCATGCTACTTCAGAAAAACTTTCAACAGAAAGCCAGTACTCCACAAACGAGCATGAGGTCGTGGGTGATCCTGTACCAGGGACGCTCCCACGTCACGCGAGGGCACACCGGGTAGCGTGTTCCCACACGCACTCACACGTGGCGGCGAGTCACCCGGCGTGCTCTCACGTGAGGTCGTGTGACTTCACTCTAGGGACTGCGCAGAGATTACTTCTAGCCCCTCTGGCACCCCCGCGAGACATCCCTTCATCACGGCACACCGCCGACTCCAGCCAAGGGCAGGGCTGGGCCTCGGGGCCGGGGCTCAAACCTGGGCCGTTGACCTGAGGACTGAGCCCTGGGGCTACGTCCACCCAGCACCGTGGAGGCTCTTGGTCTGATGGCCGTGAGGGAGCCCGGAGCCCGTCTGCACCCGATGGGGGTGAGGGGCCCCAAACAATGCACGTGACTCCGGTTCTCCGTCCGCCCCATTCTCTGTCCTTGGTCCACGGAGAGCCCCGGAGAGGGTCACCCAAGCACGTCTGCTTCCTTGTGCAGGGTGCAGGAGACAAGGTCCCCCGGAATTCCACACCAGGAAGATGCGGCTCTGGAGGGGCTGGTGCGCTTTCTGCCTGGCGCATGTGCCGCTGGCTGCCCGGAGGCCCAGCGACGACACAAGGCCTAGCTAGCAGTCAATCTTTTCTGCTTTCTGGTACCAGCTACCTCCTATTTGTATGGTTTCTTCACCCGGTTATACTAAATATTCTGTTTGTATCAGCTCGTGTCTTTAATCAAGGTCACTTCAAATCTTTTTTAGAAAGAGGTGGAGCATAAAACATGTAGATAAATAATGCTTAAAGCAAGTATTGAACAACGAAGAGCGATGCAGAATTCAGGCGTGCATTCGGAGGATAGGGGCCCAGGTGCACGGGAGGGAAGGGGTGCGTGGGGGACGGCACGGGAGAGCCCAGGCATGAGGGCCCGGAAAGAGGGGGAGGTCAGAGACGGGACCTGCAGCAGTGACGCGCCAGACAGCGGAGCCCAGGAGCCACCCGAGATTACCCCTCAGTTGGGTTTATCCTCAAAGGGTCTGAAAGCTGGAGGCTGGCTTAGTCCCACCTGGGGATGGTGTGGAGGTACTTCAGCAGACGGGTTAGCTCAGCACTGGACGTGTGTTCGCTGGACCAGAGTGGGCCCCTTGTACAGACCTGCACCACTGCTCTTCCCTGACGGTCTCGGGTCCCTGCAGAAACAGAGGCATTGGAGGAGGTCGCTGAGAGGATGCGACCGCTAGTTGACCCCCGAGCTGGACCCAGGCCCCTGTGCTCCTCGCTCCCAGAACCTGCCTAAAGACGCACCTTTGAGATAACGGTGTGGCATCGAGACCGACTGGAGAGTAACATGACTGAGCCCAGTTAAGGCCTCCGGGTAAACTTTAAGATTCTGGCGGACGGGGTGGAAATCTTGAGGCCGCCCAATACAAGGCCTGTATATAAGTTACCGGCCACCTGCCAGTGTGGAGTGTGGCCTCTTTCTTCGGTCTCTCTCTGCCCTCTGTGAGTACGTGGGCAATTTCAGATTCCACCCAGGAGGGTCCCAGGAGGCTGTGAACTAACAAGGGGCCATCGTGAAAGGGGGTGGCCCCCACAGGGACACCCGCGGCTTCAAGCTCGAGGAGTGTGGAGCCAGGATCTGCAAACACTAGTTGAGTCATTGGCTTCGATGTGAGATCTGTTGGGAGGGTAGAGCCTGGTGTTCACCTGGGCAGATGACAGCCAAGCTCACCTGGGAGGGTGAGGGCCGCTGCCATGCTCTGTTTGCAACCACCCAAATTCATATGTTGAAATCTTAATGCCTGGCTTGATGGAATTTGGAAGTGAGACCTTTGGGAGGGGCTTTGGTCCTGAGGGTGGAGCCCACATGAATGGGATTCATGCCCTTATACAGGAGAGACCCCTTGGGGGCTTCCCTGGTGGCGCAGTGGTTGAGAGTCCGCCTGCCGATGTGGGGGACACGGGTTCGTGCCCCGGTCCGGGAAGATCCCACATGCCGCGGAGCGGCTGGGCCCGTGAGCCGTGGCCGCTGGGCCTGCGCGTCCGGAGCCTGTGCTCCGCAACGGGAGAGGCCACGACAGTGAGAGGCCTGCGTACCACAAAAAAAAAAAAAAAAAAAAAAAAAGAGAGAGACCCCTTGCCCACCTGCCCCGTGAGGACACGGTGAGGAGTCGCTGACTCTGAAACAGGAAGGGGCCCTCGGCGGCACCCACCGTGCAGCACCTTGATCGTGGACGCCCAGCCTCCAGCACCGTGAGAAGTGAAGTTCTGCTGCTAAGGAGCCGCTGGCCGGCGGTACTTTGTTAGCCAGACAGCCGTGCTCACCTGGGAGGGTGACCACCCCGGAGTGCAGTAGCTCCTGCCTGGGCGCCCGGCTGCGCAGCTCTCCTGTGCCGGGTGTCCACCCTTCGCCCTCGGGGCACAGCGGCTCGGCGAGCAGGTCTGAACGCCGGATGGGGCTGCTTCCTCGGAAGCTGCTGCCCTCTGCATAGACATCAGCTGCCCAAAGCAAAGAGACCCGGTCAAAGGTAACGCATTTCTCTGGTGTGAAGGCAGCTGCAAATGCGAGGGGAAAACAGGAGACCTGGGAACTTGTCCCATTCCTGGGGGGCAAGGTCAGTGAGCACATCTGCAGGTCAGGCTTTTCCTGAGGAGGAATGAATAAATCACATTAATAAACAGGTTCTCAGATGCTGACAACCAGAAAACACCCAAGGGAGAAACATTTTATACTGAATAATGTCATGGATCGTGACCTCAGTCTCCTGCGTCCCCCCAGAGGATGAGGCCTCGATCTCACACATCACCTCAGAGAGGGACTCCTCACCCTGCACGCTGCGTAAAAGAAGGGATTCTTCCTCACCCGTCGTGTCAGAAGGGGGCCTCGCTTTCACTCGTCCCCTCAGAGAAAGGGTCCTTGCTTCATACATCAACTCAGAGAGGAGGCTTCAGCCTCACACATCCCCTCAGTGAGAGGAGCCTCGACCTCAAGAATCACCTCAGACAGGTGGTCGTTGCCTCACATATCTCTCCGCAGAGGGAGGCATCACCCTCATGCATCTCCTCAGTGTGGGGGTCTGGCCATATACACGCCTCAGAGAGAGCTTCCTCGCCTCACACACCTCTTGAGAAAGGGGACCTTCACTCACGTATCACCTCTGAGAGGGGGGCCTCATCCTCCAGCATCAACTCTGGGAGGGGGTCCCCGTCCAAACACACCACTTCAGTGAGAAAGGTTTCGCCCTCACACGTCTCCTCAGAGAGTGGGTCCTCGAGTCACTTGTCACAAAACAGAACGGGGCCTTGCCCTCCAGCGTCACCTCACAGAGGGGTGCCTGGACCTCAAGACTCACCTCAGATAGGGGGGGTTTCACCCTCACACAACACCTCAGAGAGGGGTTCCTCATCCTTAAGAATGATCTCAGAGAGGGTGTTTCACCCTCACACATCTCCTCAGAGAGGGAGTTCTCACCTCACACATCTGCTAAGACACAGGGTCGTCACTGTCACTTGTCATCTCAGAGAGGGGGCCTGGTCCTCATGCATCATCTCGACTCCTTTTTGAGCATCACCTCAGGGAGAAGGGGCCACGTCCACCAGCATCACTCAGAGAGTGGGTTCCTGGCCCTCACACATCACCTCAGAGAGGGGGGCTCCACCGTCACACATCACCCCAGAGAGGGGGGCTCCACCGTCACACATCACCCCAGAGAGGGGGGCTCCACCGTCACACATCACCTCAGAGAGGGGGGCTCCACCCTCACACATCACCCCAGAGAGGGGGGCTCCACCGTCACACATCACCCCAGACAGGGGGGCTCCACCCTCACACATCACCCCAGAGAGGGGGGCTCCACCCTCACACATCACCTCAGAGAGGGGGGCTCCACCGTCACACATCACCTCAGAGAGGGGGGCTCCACCCTCACACATCACCCCAGAGAGGGGGGCTCCACCATCACACATCACCCCAGAGAGGGGGGCTCCACCCTCACACCATCACCTCAGAGAGGGGGGCTCCACCGTCACACATCACCCCAGAGAGGGGGGCTCCACCGTCACACATCACCCCAGAGAGGGGGGCTCCACCGTCACACATCACCCCAGAGAGGGGGGCTCCACCGTCACACATCACCCCAGAGAGGGGGCTCCACCGTCACACATCACCTCAGAGAGGGGGCTCCACCGTCACACATCACCTCAGAGAGGGGGGCTCCACCCTCACACATCACCTCAGAGAGGGGGGCTCCACCCTCACACATCACCCCAGAGAGGGGGCTCCACCGTCACACATCACCTCAGAGAGGGGGGCTCCACCCTCACACATCACCTCAGAGAGGGGGCTCCACCCTCACACATCACCTCAGAGAGGAGGGCTCCACCCTCACACATCACCCCAGAGAGGGGGGCTCCACCGTCACACATCACCCCAGAGAGGGGGGCTCCACCGTCACACATCACCCCAGAGAGGGGGGCTCCACCCTCACACATCACCCCAGAGAGGGGGGCTCCACCCTCACACATCACCTCAGAGAGGGGGGCTCCACCCTCACACATCACCACAGAGGGGGGGGCTTCACCCTCACACATCACCCCAGAGGGGGGGGCTCCACCCTCACACATCACCCCAGAGAGGGGGGCTCCACCGTCACACATCACCTCAGAGAGGGGGGCTCCACCCTCACACATCACCCCAGAGAGGGGGGCTTCACTCTCACACAAATGTGACCTTATTTGGAAAAGGCTCTTTGCAGAAGTGAACTAGTGAAGTTTAGGGTGGGCCCTAAATTGAATGATAGGTGTCTTTACAAGAGAAAGGAGAGGGAGGTCGGCGGCACAGTGAGACACAGGGTGAAGGGCAATGAACTTGGCCAAGGGTGGCCTGGGGCTCCAGTAGCCAGAAGAGGCAGGAAGGACCCTCCCCTGGAGCCTCTGGAGGGAGTGGGACCCTGGGACACCTTGATCTTGGACTTTAGGACCAGAACCGTGAGAATGATTTTCTGCTGTTGGGAGCCAGGAAGTCTGTGGTACCTCGCTGTGGCAGCCCCATAAATGAATACATGTAAACATTTTCAACCGTTGATATGGGCAAGTGACCAGACCAATTGTCACAGGTGAGAGAGGGGAGGGGAGTGTGGGGGCAGGAGTGTATGGGGGAGGGGAGGGTGGGGGAGGGGAGTGCTGGGGGCAGGAGTGTATGGGGGAGGGGAGGGTGGGGGAGGGGAGTGCTGGGGGCAGGAGTGTATGGGGAGGGGAGGGTGGGGGAGGGGAGTGTGGGGGAGGGGAGTGCCGGGGGCAGGAGTGTATGGGGGAGGGGAGGGTGGGGGAGGGGAGGGTGGGGGAGGGGAGTGCCGGGGGCAGGAGTGTATGGGGAGGGGAGGGTGGGGGAGGGGAGTGCCGGGGGCAGGAGTGTATGGGGGAGGGGAGGGGAGGGTGGGGGGAGCAGTGGTGGATTTTTACCTTCCTCTCCTGTGCAGCTGGGACCCTCCACCGTGCCTGGACAGCTGGAGCCTGTGGTTCTGGTCCCCACAGCTTGTCCTCCCAGGAGACCCCCGGGCCTGGTGCTGGCTAAGTGCTGGGAGGCCCGCCGCGTGTCACCTCGGGAGCTTCTGAGGGACCTATCCCAGGATCGAGACCTCCTGGGAAGGGTCCTCCCTGCAGCTCCTGGGCCACCCTCTTGACTCGGGGTCTCCCGGGGGCCTCCCGCAGGGCCAGGGATCTCTTTCTGGGTAAGAGCGGCCGCTGCCCTGGCCCCCCTGGCCCCGCGGCCGTGGCTCTGGGAGCCGCAGGCCTCGTCCCCGATGGACTCCTCAGAGCTGGAGCCCAGGGGCATAGGGTTCTGCAGGGCCTCCATGTAGGACTTCCTGAACCAGCGTCTGGCCTCCACACTGGCGGGGGCCCTGGGCGGCCGCCTCCTGGCGCTCGGGCTGCCCCCCTCTGCGTGGACGGCGAGGGCCTTGGAGCCGTCCTTCTTGTCCATGGGGTCCAGCCTCCCTCCTGGTCCTTCAGGGCTCCCAGGACACTCCCAGGGGCCCTGCTCTGAGGGGCCAAGCCCCGTGAGGCCTCCACTGCGACTCCCGGACAGGGTCCCGGGGCTCTCGCACTCAGCCCTTCTTGGGGACGGAGGACGGCGGGGCTGGTCCCTGCTGGGATGCCCACCGCAGTGGGGCGGGGAGGGGCTGTGCTTGGACGGCGTGCCTCCCTGGGGAGCGGGGCTGGCCACGGTGGGTGCCAGGGCTGGAGGCTCCGAGGCGCTGCCGGGGGGCGGCTGCTGCGGCCCAGGACCGCTGGGGCGGCTGGGCAGGTCGGTTCCGGTGGTGGGGACAAAGACAGGGTCTGTGACGTTGTTCCAGGGCGTGCGGTAGACCGCCGAGCCCGAGGTCAGCAAGCAGTTTTGCAAGGGGACACTGTTCTGCCCCCCGTTCACCAGTTCCAGGAACTGTCCCGTGAAGACGCAGCCGTACATGGTCTCAGGGACAGTGACTTCCTCGGAGCCTCGTCCAAGCCGGGAGAGGCGTTTGAGGACCAGTCTGGCGGGCTGCCGCCCCGCCGCCACGGTGATCTGCAGGTAGAAGTCCCCGGGCCTGAGCCTGACTCCGCGCAGGGGCGCCAGCTGCACCACCACCTTCTCGTGGATGCACAGCGGCCACCCTTCGTGCAGGAAGAGGAGGCCTGCGTACCTGGCCTGGGACAAGAGAGGGATGGAGGGAGATTAGCGGCTGACGTGGAACCTGTCAGAGCCCCTGGTCTCTGTCCGGCAGGAGGGGGGGCGACTGGGCCCCCCAGCACCCCAGAACACAAAGGGGTCAGGACCGAAGACCGGGCGCTCAGAAACGCATTTGTACCGCTCTTCCTGGGTGGCTGGGGGAGGTGGACAGCCGCGGACGGGGACACCCCGCGGGCACAGTCTCAACCCCGGGCACTGTGGGGCGAGCCGCTCCCAGGGGCCGGCCCCACCTGGGCAGGGGCTGGGCTTTCACCCTCTCGCCCCTGCGGCCCTTGGTCTAAGCTCGCGGCACCCACGGGCAGCTCCCAGGCAGAGCCCGGCCCCTGGGACCGCAGGGTGGGGAGCGCGGAGGGAGGGCATGGACCCGGCGCCCCCACGTCACGCCAGCTCCCACCCAAAGCAGCCGTCCTTTCTGTTTATTTGAAGGGGTCGCTGGAGTTTGCAACCAAGCTGTCCGTTACGGGGTGAGTCCTTAATCACCTCTTTGAGAAGAACTTGCTCTAGAAAAAAGGTTTCGACTTCAGGATGGACGAGCCAGTGTCTCCGTGGGGCAGGAGGGTGTCAGGCTGTTAGGGGACAGCGGTGGGACACCCACAGGCCAGAGCTACAGATACAGGTTCTGAGACGGGATTGCATTCTACTGTTTAGGTTTAGTTCCAACAGTTTTTTGTGGTTTTTTTGTTTTTTTTTTTGCGGTACACGGGCCTCTCACTGTCGTGGCCTCTCCCGTTGCGGAGCACAGGCTCCGGACGCATGGCTCACGGGCCCAGCCGACCCGCGGCACGTGGGATCCTCCCGGACCGGGGCACGAACCCGCGTCCCCTGCATCAGCAGGCGGACTCTCAACCACTGCACCACCAGGGAAGCCCAGTTCCAGCATTTTTGCTGCAGCTTTCTCTACTCCAACACTGACTTACTGCACAAACCCTAATTAAATAATACAGAAAATGAAAAAGAAGAAAGAATCTCATCCTAATATACCTCTAGAGACTTTTAACTTTTCTGTGCCCTTATCCACTGTTTATTATTATTAGTTACTTAAACTGCAATAGTAATGTAGACAGAATTTGGTATTCTTGTCAGCAGTCACCCTAAGCTAGCACTTCTGTGACTCAGTTACCATCTTGATGGCTACTTAACGATCCTCTATTGTCAGAATCGACAGTGCTTCTGTGGATTTCTATTGTAAATTAAAAATGCAAGGAACGTGTTCACGATATCATTTTCATGATATTCTTCTTCTTTTAAATTATCATTTTCCGGGATTAGGATTACAAGATCAAAGGCTATGAATGTCTTTTATGATTCTTGACAGTATGACCAATTTGTCCTCAAGAGACGTACTGTCAGCAGTAGGGTGCCACAGTAAGGTATCACCGTGCCCGCAGGTCAGCAGAGTAAGGCTTTGCATCAAGAAACTGTTTCCTAAATTAACACGTATGCTGTAGAATATTGTTGTTTTAATTCACATCACGTGATTGTGAAGCCAACAGTTTTCCGATGCTTGTTTTCTGTAAATTCTCATGTACTTTTGCTCTTTCTATGAATTGTGGTCCTACTTTTGCCTTAGTTAGTGCGAGATTTTACAAAAACATTTAACAGACAGTAATTTTCTTGCACTCACCGTTAGCGGACACGTATCCACCACAGTTCTGAAAGGCAAACTCTCTACAGTTTTGCTTGTAAATCTTTCTACTCCTCTGGAATCCAAATTCAACAGACGCTATAAATATAGTCATGTTCTGAATAGTTCCAGTTCTGAGAAAACTCCAGGTTGAAAAGGAGCTTTCTTTCTCTCATTTCAACACCTTCTCTAAATGGTTGTTTGAGGGAATTCCCTGGCAGTCCAGTGGTTAGGGCTCCCTGCTCTCACTGCCAAGGGCCTAGGTTCAGTCCCTGATCAGGGAACTAAGATCTCACAAGCCGGGCGGTGCAGCCAAAAGAAAACCCCAAAAAACCCCAAAACAAATCAAAAAAAGGTTGTTTGAGGTGTTTCAAGGAAGAGGTGTTAGAACCAAATCTTTTTTATTCAAAAGGAGGTGGTGGGCTTCACTGTTTAAGAGCTACAGTTCAGCTGCTAAAAACAAGAGCAGAGTCTTTCTTTATAAGGAGCTTTCACAGAGCGGTTCAGGGACCTGCATGTCACAAGATCATAGCAGGTTTTCAATCATCATAGACACATCACATCAGTTTTTACAATATCCAAAAATCTCAGCATTCCTTTCTCGCTTGGGTGACTAAAAACAAAACAAAACTTCTCTGGTCCCTTGGAGAAGCCAGAACAGGGACTTGGCTGTGGATTAAATGTGAAAACTACAGCTGAGCTTCCCTGGGTCCTTGACAACTTCCCATACTGTTGCCCCGTGCAGACCATCCACTGTCCAGGCTGTCTTGGGCAAGGGGACAGGCGACCTTCCTGGGCCTGACTGGGCACCGAGGGACAAGCTTCCCTCTGCGTGTGTCCATGGAACACTGTCCCAACTATCTGCCTGTTGGGGTCCTGTCTCCCCGACCCTGTGGCAGAGGACGGTGCCCAGGTGGTCCACTCAACAACACATTACCAGGCACCAGAAGCGCCTGAACGTATTTGTTCGTATTTCAGGAAGACTGACCAGCTTCCCAGGTGGTGACTAGGTGTTCTTCAACATGCCCCTGGCCTGAGCGCTGTGCATGGAGTCTGGCTGCCCTCAGTGTCTGTATGTTTCAGCCAGGGCTGAGAATTACACACCCACGTCCTGAGCAGTCCATGAAAGCTGCCATAGACTACAACATCACCTTTTATCTCCAACTTTTTAAGGTTTCCTTTCTATTTTGCTAATTAGGGGATGTTTCCAAAGTAAAGAAAGTAGAACAAGCAGAACTGCCCTGTATCCACACTCACAGGCCTTCAACAGCACAACATGCTAAGGTCACTGCATGGCCTCTTGTGCTTGTTTTATTTATTTATTTATTTTTGGCTGCGTTGGGGCTGCGTGTGGGCTTTCTCTAGTTGCGGCGAGCAGACTTCTCATTGCAGTGGCTTCTCTTGTTGTGGAGCATGGGCTGTAGGCACGTGGGCTTCAGTAGTTGTGGCATGTGGGCTCAGTAGTTGTGGCTTGCAGGCTCTAGAGTGCGGGCTCAGTAGTTGCGGCGCACGGGCTTAGTTGCTCCATGGCATGTGGGATCTTCCCAGACCAGGGCTCGAACCTGTGTCCCCTGCGTTGGCAGGTGGATTCTTAACCACTGCGCCACCAGGGAAGTCCCTTTTGCTTGTTTTTAAAATGTATGTTAAAAAACACATTAAACAAACTTACAACCTCTCTTTGGCTTAATATTATATCACCATCATTACCTCATTTAAAAACATTTCTTTAAAATATTTTAATCTGTGTATACTAATCCATCATATTTCTACATTCCTGATTTAACCTTTCTCCTAATATGTATATTAGGATGTGTTTTTTACTATTATAAGTAACATTGCAACACGTATTATTGGGAATGAATCTGGACCTGCATTTTAGATCACTTGCTGTGGCTAAACTTTCTGAGTCAGACTGTGCCTGACAATGTAAAGATTCTGCATACATATGAAAACAACTGCTTTCCAGAGAGGTCATCCCAATTTTCACCACAGTGGGAAGAGCATCACCTTGTCTATCGTATTGAACTCTCTGCTCTGAATACTAACCTGTCCATTTTTATTCTCATTAGTAAGCAAAAACTTGTGCCTTGTCATTTGCTTTGCGTTTCTCAGACCACATGGTTATATCTGTTTTGATTCTTTTACTTTTAGTCTTTGGATTGTCTTTGCATTTAAAGGGCAATTCTTATAACCAGCATTTAGTTGGTCTTGCCTTTTTTCCAGACTGACAATCTCTGTATTTTACTTGGAATGTTAAATTCACTTATTGACATTTAATATAATTATTGACATGGCTGGATTAAATCTATCATCTTGGCATAGAATTTCTATTTGCCCTATCTTTGTACCTTTGTTCTTCCTTTTCTCTCCTCTTCTATTTTTTAGATTCCATTTATTTCCTCTATTGAATTTTTAGTTATACCTATCTGTGTTATTTTTAGTGGTTGCTCTCAATATTACAATACACATCTTTAACTCATCACAGTCTATCTTAAATCAATAGTTTATTATTTTAAAACAATGTAAGAACCTTACAGCAGTAAGGTAAAATAATGACATTTCCAGATAAATAAAAGAGTAGACTAGCACAGATGCTATGCAAGAAATGCTAAAGCTATAATTTCAAATTCATAATTTTAGCATTATAAAGCTATAATGCTAAATGCTATAATTCGATTTACTCCCTTCCACAGTTTGTGCTTTTGTTGTCATATGTCTTATTGCTACATTTGTTATAAATCCCACAATATATTGCTTTAAGTGGTCAGTAGTTTTGTGTGTGTGTGTGTGGTCACTAATTTTTAAAAGAAATTCACACTTACAAATTTAGCCTTTCTTTGTGCTCTTCATATTTCTGTAGATCTGAGCTTCTACCTGGTATCATATCCCTTCAGACTCTAGACCTCCCTTTAGCATTTCTTGCATAGCATCTGTGCTAGTCTACTCTTTTATTTATCTGGAAATGTCATTATTTTATCTTCCTGTTGAAAGACATTTTTTGCTGTATATAGCATTTTAGGTTGACTTTTCTTCCTTTAACTTTTTGTTTGTTTGTTTGTTTTTTGCGGTACGCGGGCCTTTCACTACTGTGGCCTCTCCCGTTGCGGAGCACAGGCTCTGGACGTGCAGGCTCAGCAGCCATGGCTCACGGGCCCAGCCGCTCCGCAGCATGTGGGATCTTCCCGGACCGGGGCACGAACCCATGTCCCCCGCATCGGCAGGCGGACTCTCAATCACTGCGCCACCAGGGCAGCCCCCTTTAACTTTTTTTAAGACATTTTTCCATTGTCTTCTGAAGTCCAATGCTTCTGATAAAAAGCCACCATCATTCTCATTGCTGCCCCTGTATGTTAAGATTTCCCCTTTATGATGGGTTTTCAGCATGTAATTACAATGTGTCTAAGTGTTGTTCTGTTGGTATTTTTCCTGCTCCGGGTTTGATGAGCTTCCTGGATCTATGTGTTAGATCTGTGATTTTTAACAAATTGTTAGATTATCCAACAGTGTTTCTTTAAATATTTCTCTTGGCCCTATTTTCTCACTCCTCCCCTTCTGGGGATCCGATTGCACGTACGTCTGACCTGATACTCGCTAAGTTACTGAAGCTTGCTCCCCTTTTTCCCTCCTCTCTCTCCTCTCTGTGCTTCCATCTGCCTCATTTCTTCTGGCATGTCTTCAAATCATGTATCCTATCTTTTGCTGCATCCAGTCTGCATTAGTCCCACCCAGGAAGTTTATTTTTTTTATTGCAGATACAGTAGTTTTAGTTCTAAGATTTCCATTTTGTTCTCATTTTACAGTTTCCAGATCGTTCCTCAAATTCTTCATCCACTTCATCCATATTTACTTGTAGATTATTTAACATGTTTATCATAGTTTTTAAAAAGTCGGCCTTATCATTCCAAACCTGGGTAGTCTGGGAGTCTCTTTCTATTGACAATTTTTTCTCCTTTTTATGGGTTGATAATCTGGTGCCTTTGCATTTTGTAAGTTTTAAATTTTATGCCTGAGCTTTTGCCTAAAGCAGGTAATTTTTTAAAAAGAGGAAATGATCTTTATTCTGTTAGATGGCTAGGATGAAGGGTTTATCAGTTTAAAGTGCTTAGAAACAGAGCAAGTTTGGGGTGGGTTGTGGCTTTAAACTCTCCAGGAGTCCAGTGAGGTATCTCTTCACTTTTCAGCTCAGCCCCCAACTCTCTTGGCCACCAAGAATAGCTTATAAAATTTACATTGCTTGAGGCTTGGTTCAACTTTCATAAATTTCGGTTTACCAACTGTTTCAAGTGCTCCAATGGCTGGGTTCACAACTCTCCATCCAGGGAAGCCTGGTACCAACCGCTGCTGGACTTCTCAACTGGGACATGTTAAAACTATGAGACGAAAATTTTCAGACTGTGAGACCATGAGACCATGAGAGTTGGAAATCACGACACTTTGTGTGATTTTAAGATTTTGATATATTTTGCTTTCTGGTCCCACCCCTCAGCCTCCACCTCTTCTGTCAGAGAATTTCTAGGGTTAGTAGAGAGGATTATCATTACACTCGAAGCTCCTCCGGATTCCAGCCTGATATTCGAGCCCTGAGGTCTCTGAAGTCTGGTTCCCCCTGGTCTGAGCAGAGACGGTCTTTCTCTGGCAGCTCCCCGTCCATCTTCCCTGAGACCTCAGTGACTGGCCTCAGGGATGAAAGTGTCTTCTGCTTTTTGCTCACTTAGGAAGGCACTCTCACTCCATGGTTAAGTTCTTTTAGCTCTTTGGGTATCCACGGCTCTTGGACGGCTTGAAAGGAAGGTGTAAGTGTTTGGTTTATAGCAGAATTTCTTGTTGTTTTGGCAAGACTAAAGGTCTTTCACACACGTCTACATCCTAAATGGAAACAGGACTCACCTGTTCACCAGCTCGAACTGTTTTGCCAGTTTCCTTTGTGGTTCTGTGTTAGGAGTACATTTACAAATTTCCAAATAGAAGGGTGTCTTTTAAAAACTTGATTTCTAGTTTTATTGCTTTGTGGTCTTAAGAAATCAATTATTTGGTATTTGTTAACATGTTATTGCTAATGGTCAATTCTGGTCAAATTTGGTAAATGTATATGGATGCTTAAGAATGTATGTTCTTTAATATTCTCTAATTGTATACATTCTTGAGATAAATGTATATCTTCTAATGGTAAAACTTGGCTAGAATTTTATCAAATTTTGGTTAAGTTTGGAGAAGGTTCCATCTGTGCTTGGGAACTATATGTATTCTAAAATTGTTGGGCTCCGCACTCCACGCATGCCCGTTAGCAGAGAGTTATCGTGTTCAGATGTTTATTTTAAGTAATATGTGGCCTGCTTTTCCTGTTTGCTTTGGAGGGAGGTGAAATCTCCCAGTTGTAATTCCCTCAATTTATGCTTCAAGCATTTTCAGGCTATGTTGTTAGGAGTTTACAGATTGTTATACCTTCTGGTTGTTAGCAGTATTATTATTGAATGGTCCTCTTTAGCCCTATCAATACATTTGCCTTTTACTATATTTAGTTTGCTATGAACATCGCTACATCCATTATCCTTGGTTAGAATTTTGCTGGCCTACCATTTTCAACCTGTATTATATATGTTGTACTTTTTATTTCCATGTTTTTATCTTGTTTATTCCCTTCTCCTTTTCTGATTTCCATTTGATTTCATTTTTTAAGTTCTAATCCCTCACCCCTGCTTTCCCCCCTTGCAGAAACATTCTGTTTTTTATATCTTTCTGATTTCTTTAAACTTCTCCAAGCATTTTTTTGACACAAACCGTGATGAAACAAACTTACAAATAAGTCAGTGAGTGATTTTAAGCATTTCTGGTTTCTACAGAGGGATGGGAAAATTGTGGTCATCGAACTCTTAGGTTAACATAGAAACTTATCTTAAAATATGATTAATAATGATCTCCAAGCCACATACTTCGATGATACTTGGTAAATGAATAAAAACTACATTGAATTTACATTAACGAAAATATTTTTATATTCACAGTTGTCAAGATAAGTTCATTTTCTCCTGTCATATAGATGATCAAATTTTAATTTCTTAATTAAAAAGTAAAAAGCAATATAAATATGAAAATAGTAAGGCTGTCCCTAAATTTCATTTTATGCTTTTAAAATACTTATAAATATGCATCCATATTAAAGAGTAATATTATTCATATGGCTTTTTCAGAAGATAAGCAATTTGGTTAGTGGGAAGGGTGATGACTTCTTAAAATGGAAGGAAAAAGAAAATTAGAAGAAAGAAGACAAAACATTAGTTCAGAAAAGCTTTTCAAGACATGCCTTTGAAAGGGAGAAAGTGTTTTCAGATCCAACTTCAAGCACTTTGGCACTGTGTGCTGCTTTTATCTCCTGACGGGCAAATTTCTCTGCTTCTTCCCTATCAATAAACACCCTTTAGATGTGCAAAAGGTACATAATCATGAAGGAAATAGCCTCTAGGCAGACTACCACAAACAGAGAATTCAGTCGAGGATATCCATGGTCGTTTCTCTACCACACTCAGTTAAAAGACATTCAAAGAGTTTAATAAATCAAAGTAGCCCAGTGGTAGTTTTTCAGAAAGCCGTAATTCAATATGAACGGAGTAGTAAAAGGTGATGATTAATACAGATCTTACTTTTTCAGATCTAGCCATGAATCTCTGCAGCATTCACCGCACCATGCCTGCAACGTGGCTGTGCCATTAGTTTCAACACTGCCTCAGAAATAAGCTCCAATAAAAATAGCCTCCAAATAAACTAAACACACAAGAGGTGCATTCAGCAGGGTCTGTCTGTATCTACTGGAACTGCTCCCGTACGTTCTGAGAGGACCACTCAGGAGAGGGACTTAGTCCCTTCGTACATAGACTGGAGTGAGAGTTCCCTGGGGTACCAGAGACAAGTCTGCAGACAGTGGGTTCCATGCTCACTGGCAGGTTGAGAAGCCCTGTTTCTGGGACATATGCCTTATTTCACCAATTATTTGGAACCAGGAAAAGGTGGAGCCAGAAGCCAAAGGGAACAAGCTGAGCCAGTGCCCAAAGGACCCAATGGAATAGAGGAAAATGGGATGGTTTCCTCAGTCATGTGCTTAAATGCTACCAGAAAAATGGCTGAGACTACAATTTATTTTTATTTTTTAATAATACCCTGCTTTCTTTCGGGAAGAAAACAACAGATGCTCACTTGAATGATGTCCGTTTAACCCCTGGATTAGTCTGAAATGCACAGAAGCATATCCTCCTTTGCTTCCTTCACCAGCATATTTCCCTGGATCTAAAATCCCTACGGCTCAGATCAGATATTTTCCAGCTACCAGATTAAAACACTGCCTGTCTCTTCCTAGTCAAAAGTGAACGGGCGGGCCTCACACGGGCTCCATCCCGAGGAGGTACTCACGCAGGCCTCCCGCTGCAGGTGGTGCAGGGCCCTCTTGGCTGGGATGAGGAAGTCCATGAGGCAGCGCAGCCCGTCCCCGCCGTAGAGCTTCTCGGCCACACTGAACAGCTGCCACAGCACCGTGGCTGCCGTGGCCTCAAAAGGTGGGTAGAGGGCAGAGAGTGCGTTCTGTATGTAGGTGTCGACGGATTCCAGATCCTGAAGTGGAAGAGAGGTTTGGGAAATTTAATACGTCTAATAAGACAGGTGCACTGGACACCTTCACAGGCCAGCACTGAGGCATCCACCGTGAAGGCACCCGTCGTATGTCTGGGGATGTGAATTACCTTTGTGAAACACAGGAGGCGTGGGCGAATCCCTAGCACAGAGAAGAGTTCCTGTTGGGGAGGACCTGTTGGCCCTCACGCTGTCACAGAGCGCACGAGGGGGGCCTACCTGACGCCTGTGCGCCCGAGGGGGGCCTACCTGGCGCCTGTGAGGGACGGCTGTCATTGTTATCACAGGAGGCACCACCAAGTTTGGTCTGACATAAGTTCCATCCCATCAAGTTCTGCAACATGCACCTTAAATGATGCTTTGCAGGATCTTCCGTGCAGCATGGGGGATTTCTCGGGGGCCTCCCCCTTCCCTGGCCCCCCTTCCCCAGCACTCCTGGCTCTGCGTAGGGAATGGGGGGCCCTTGTGGGGAGGACAGAGCTGGTCCATATGCCATTTTGTACTCAGAAAAGAAGTTCATCCTAGGAAATACATTTTACTTGTACTGATGATTTTTTTAAATTTAAATAGAAACCATTAGGGCACCCTGCATCAAAATCCCAGAATTGTACTCATTCAGTCATTCCAAAACCGGCTATCCTCGGTATCTGACTTCCCCTTTAAATTTTGGTGCAACATGCTTTTATATAAAACAGAAAGCTTTTAGTTTAAAAAATACTCAATTCTATTTTTGGATGTAACATGTCCTGAGGAAATGCCATAAGGTTTATTTGTTTGGAGAGGAAATGCAAGGCCACAAATAACAGTTAAAAGCCAAAGAGGTTAAAATTGCATAATTGATTTTTAAAGGAACAATGATTACTGTCTGAGACTCCTCTGACTGGCTAATCATAGATACTTTCCCAAGGAAATTGAAAAGAAAGCAGTGAATCCTCTAAGTCTGCAGTGAATGAGGACTTGAAGAGAAGCCGTCTGTCCTGCCTGAGAGCTGAGAGCCGCGTGCTGCAGGGTCAGTTCAGAGGCTGGAACCCCTCCACCTCCCTGTCAGCCTGGTGAGGCTCCCAGGCCCGCACAGGCCTTCCTGCCCTGCCGACAGGGCCACTCCCGTGTCAGCAGGGATCCTCTCAATACTGATTCTTCCCCATGTGCTCTGGCTTCCAAGAACTCCAGTCGCCCCTGAGTCCCAAACAAACATCAGTCCGGGGGCTGGCGGGAGCAGTGGGGGCAGGACTCGGCCTCCTGGGAAGTTGCTGGAGGTACAAACCGGCTGGAAGGAGGCGGGTGCGGCCCGGAGCACAGCCTCTAAGGACCTGCTTTGAACTGAAATGCAAACGTCAGGCCCTCCGTGGGAGAGACGCGCTCCGGCCCCCCGGATGCCCCAAACCAGGCCCGCTCCTCCCCCAGACCCACGGGGCAGGTCCCGACTCCACGGCCAGCTGTGGTCAGCAGGATATCGGCCCCCACCTCACCAGCTCCCCTTCTGAAACCTGCCCAGTGTCGGGGGGAAGGGGCCGCTCCTTGAGATCCCACAGCCCTGGTCACCCACGGGGCAGCAACGGCCTCCCCGGTCCCTTCTCTGCCCTTCGGTTCCCGTGGTGACGGGGTCTGGCCCCACACTCAGCCCGGGGGACGCCCCTCCACCAGCCCCCATGCCCTGTGCGGTCCCCCCGCTCGGAGCCTGGTCCTGGCAAGAGCTGCCCAATGGGAGATGCCCGCCGTCCGAGAGGCCACTTCCCAGGTTAGGTCAGTCGAGGAAGCCTCGGGAAAGCCAAGGGAGCGACTCCTCCGCCCGAGGGCGCCGCCTGCGCAGCCCCGTCCAGCTGTCACCGCTCTCTGGGGACCGCCGTGGGAGCCCCCTGCCACCCCGGAGACGGGGCTCCCTGCTGTCCTTGGGAAGAGAGGTCTGACGGGCCAGCCAGGCCACCCGACCGGAGGTGGACGTCCAGGGCCTGCACCCCAGAACAGACACGAACCACCCCGCAGCCTGAGGGCCGCCCCAGGCTGGCGTGCCCGGTGTGGGCAACTGTCCCGACTTGCACACAAATTACAGCAGGGGGAGCAGACACACAGGAGCCTGAGAGCAGAGCGGCAGAAAGTACTGCGTTATAGCAAAACCAAATTACCTTGAATACATTCATTTCTGCTTAAGAGAACAGGAAAGTATACAGTGTGTTTCATAAAGATTTCCATAAGAAATGCTTAAAAAGAGAGCATTGTTTTAGCATCTTAAAGGGTGAAGTTCCATCATCTGGTACATTTTCTGTTTAGCATCGTCTTCCCTCATGTTTGCTGGGCTGCGCGTGCATGTGTGTGTCTGGGTGTGTGTGTGTGTCTGTGCATGTGTGTGTCTGTGTGTGAGCGTGTGGGGTGTGCGTGTGTGTCTGTGCATGTGTGTGTCTGTGTGTGTGTGTGTGTCTGTGCATGTGTGTGTCTGTGTGTGAGCGTGTGGGGGGTGTGTGTGTGTCTGTGCATGTGGGCGTCTGTGTGTGTGTCTTTGTGGGGTGTGTGTGTGTGTATGCTTATGTCTGTGTGTGTACACCTAGATAAGTAGGGAGCCAAGTGGGCAAATTCTTGAAATAGTTCCTAAGCCTCTGGGAGCAGAGGCAGAGGAGGAGAGGACAGAGGGAGGGAGAACGTCCGTCGAGCGTTTCTAACCGTTTCCGCCCGGCCCCACTCTCCATGTGGCCATAACTCGCCCATTCACCAAAACCCGGCAAACCATCAAAACGTCCCAAGTAGACAGGACAGGACTGACTTCGGAAACAGCTCAGGATTCCCTTTTGAAGCAAACGCACACACGGACATGGCTGGCTCAGAACATAGGACTGCGCCTGTTTACTTGATTGTAAGTCTAACCGTGGCTTAGACTGTGACATTAGTGGGGTGGCTGCGACAGCACCGGCGTGAAGGCACTTGATTACCTTCCCGCCGCACTGAGAATCCTGTGTCATCTGGCCAACAGCAGAACTGCTTTTGCCTTTTAACAACAGAACATTTACATCTGGAAAAACACTGCAAAGCTTCACTCTTGACGACAGATTTGTTACCCCCACTAAGTTTAGTAAAATTTGGATGACATGCGAGTGACTTCATGGCAGTAAGTTCCTCCTGCCCTGCGCCTGCAGGAGAGGACCCAGTCTGGGCGCACAGGCCCGCCCCGCGACCCTCTAACCTCGCGTGTGCTGGAGATGAGGAGACAGAGGCTGCGGCCTGGTGGGGGCCGGTCGCAGAGACTCGGGAGAGGTGCCTGCTGGAAACAACCTGCTTCTCCCTCCCGGGGGCGAGAACAGCCAAATGTCATAGCACACGGACTTTCTTCTCACTTGGAGGCTTGTGCTGACTGAAGGGTGCCAGCTGAACGGGGCGAGGGGCCAGCAGCGTGCCCGTCCAGGGGCCGGCTGCCAGGAGAGATGCAGCCGAGGCTGGCCCGCCGTGCGGCGCTCACGTTTTAATTCAAGTGCAGCATCCCTGAGGATGAGTGAGGGTGTGAACCCAGGATGGAGCCGCAGGCCGTCCGCAGCCATGGCAAGGCAGCCCGCACATCAGGAGAGGGTCTGCAGGGGCCACCCCAGGGAAGGCTCCCAAGGTGACGGAGTGCGGGATAGAGAGGGTCCCCAGCAGGCGGCGCAGACCAGGTTCCGAGACCCTCCCCCACTCCCCTGAACAGACATGGGCTGGCCTCTGACCCAGTGCAGCCCCTCACGTCACGATGGGGACAGAGAGTGCAAGAAAGTCAGAGGCATCTGCACAGCCACGCTGCGGCCACCCTGACGACCAAGGAGCCCAGATGCCCGATCTTGTGGGTGAGCCCCTGACATCCGGGTCATCACGCCCAGGGACAGCAGGGTGCGTCTAGGACACGGGACGGGGTCTTAGATGGGCTACGAGGAAGCCCGGGCAGCCAGTCCTGTCCACCCGCCTCAGCCAGGCTTTGGGGCTTCTCCAGGACACAGTCATGTCACCTTGCTCTGAAAATCCACAGTGTGCCGATGTCAGCGTAAGAGAGCAAACAAAGTGGCCTGGGGCACCGTCCCAGAGGCACCATCCCTGGAGGGGGGGCAGCGGTCACAAAGCGCCCCCGTCTCGTCTGGGAGTCGGCGCCTCCCGCATCCCCATGACCAGCCCCCAGCCGTACCCCAGATGGCACACAGCCTAGGATGGGACCCCGAGTCGGAGTGCCTGTCAGCCAGGCACTTCCACCCCAGAAATTCACCACTGTGGCCTTTGCCTTGGCCAGATTTTATAAATAAGAATCAGGCTGTAAGGGCGGCAGCAGGCACCCATCACGGGACACTGGAACCCTCCCGGCAGTCCGTCCAAGCAGGGGCCCCGGGGATGGGAGGGACGCCCACGATGGGCCTCCCCGTGGCCCACTTTCCATCAATGGCCACTTTCTCAGCCCCATCGGCATGAATGAGGAGGCTGCCGTGAAACCCACACTCCCCAGGAGGGCTGCTCCGGGCAGCCAACCTGGTTGCAGCCACTCAGGTACTCTTAACAGAGGCCTCCTTCCTGCAAGGGCCCAGTGACGGCCCCCGGCGTCCTGTCCAGGGCCCCGATGGCCATCTCCGATTTCCTGTGTGCAGAGACCCGGAAACCACCTTTGAGTCAAAGCAAACCTGTCTAGGAAGCCTGGTCCCCTGGGCTGGGCTGGTGTGCCAGCCTGTCTATACCAGATCTGGCTGCATCCAGCCTGTCCACACCTGGCCAGTCTACACCCGGCCCTGCTCTCCACTGGCCAGCTGCTGCGTGTTAGGGCTTCCTGGTCCTCCCGGCTGTGGAGGCTGAAGATGCTTCTAAGCCCAAAGCTGCACAGGGAGGGAAGCGCTGGGAAGGGAAAGGGCCTGGGCCTCTTGAGGTCCACGCTCTAGGCTCCTGGAAGAGTTCGGCGGTCACCAAAAGCATCGTGTGCCCCAAATCCTGCTGGCCTGGCTTTAGAGACCCTGGGCCTCGGTGAGCAGTGGCCTCTGGCACATGTCTAGCTCTCCTGACCCGCGTTCTAACAGAATTGGCATAGGAAGCCTCCAGGAGACTCTGGATGCCGGCAGCTGGGGAGGGGGCTCCAGGGAGCCCTCGACTGCTGAGACCCTTTCTCTCTGAATTCCACAGCCCACCCAACAGCCACCTTTTAAACCTCTCGGCTGTAACTGAGCCCAGAGCGGTGACTGTGCAGGGGGAGCATGGCTTCCCCCCTCACTCCAGTGCCTGCCCTCCCTGAAGCCCAGGGACACTGGCCCACCTGGGACCAGGTCTGCTGCTACAGTCCCACCCGGAATTCTCAGGACCTGGGGGTGGCCTGGCTGAGCCACTGGGCCTCGTGGGGAGGTCTCACGCTGGTGACAGACACCACTGTGATGTGGCCAGAGGCCCCCTTCCCACGCCAGGCTATGTCCTCAGGATGCCCACGGCTGGCCCGGCTCCTTTCCTCTGTCCACGCGAACACAGCCAGCAAGCCCCTGCCCAGGGCAACTCCGCCCTTCACTAACTCACTGTCTGCGGGGCAGGGGATCCCCAAAACCTGACCCCAGGGAACGAGGCCAGATCCGGGGACAGGACGTGCAGGTGGGAGCACAGGGCAAGCAGACAGGCAAGCCCGGGGTCCAGGCTGGCCTTCACGGAAGCAGGGGGCAGCTGTGGGCAAGGAGTGTTCCAGGGATTCCTTCTCTCTTCCTGCGATAGCCAGGTGCTATCCAGGAAGCCACAACAGGAGGACAGGATGTGGCCAGGGCCTGAGTGCCTGGGATGGGAGATGGGCAGCTGAGAGGGGGGGTTTCAGCAGAGTCCAGTGGGCCAAGGAGGGTGTCTGCGTGGGCTAGGTTCCCAGGAGGAAGTGTCCCGTGGACACCAGGGCTGTCCTCGTGGGCACACGCCCTCCTCCAGCAGTGAGAGAGGCTGGGGCTGAAGCTGACTTTACAGCTGCTGAGATTGATAATGAACCCATTGTATTTAATTCCTACAGCCTGAGAGAGGCAGGTCTGTGCCAGCACGGCCCAGTGGGCAGGCCCCAGAAAGCCGCATATTCTAGCCTGCTGTCTACAGTCTGCACTGAGCAAATCTCAGAGGAACCAAGTGGACAGGACTGCGCCTCGTACCTCGGTCCTCCCACGTGCACACGCACGCACACACACACACACGCACACACACATGCATACATGCCCAGATGCACACATGCATACACTCCCACGTGCACACATGCACACACGCGTACACACCCACAGAGAACTGTGCCCTGCACCTTCATCTCCTCCTCACGCACAATGCACACACACGCACACCCAGCCTCGCTCCACTCCTGCCATGCACATCCCTGGACTCCGTGTCTCACTTCTGCAGCCTTGTTTTCCATCAAGATCTGCTCTGGCCGTCCTGCAGGAGGAGCCATTAGAGTGGATTTCAGCAGTGCGTGGAGCTGGCAGAGAAGAGTCATGAGAAAACACTCTCTGATTTGAAACTTTAAAAAATGCAGTGCTAAATATTCATTACATTAAACATTAAATACTGCTTACAGATTTTCTATCAAACTAACAACAAAAGGTATTAAAATAAATAAATATGTTAGTATTAAAAAATCCCAACTCAGGAACCACCTTATGCTATTCCTAGCTCTTTCATATTCAAACAAGGGTCCTTAAATTTCATAGCAGTCGACAGAGCCTCTAAGAGAGCCTCTTCTCTGAGCTGGGGTTGGCTCTCCAGTCCTCCCTGTCTTTTCTGGTATTAATGACTTGCCGGCTTAGCGTCTTGAGTGAGCGCAAACCAGGGTTCCTACGCCTGCGATTTCCTTCCTGAACTGGACCTTCCACGGCTATCTGTTAGTGAGCGCCCCAACGCTGCTAAGGTTGCTGGCTGCAGAGGGAGAGCAGCGGGCCGGACGGAGATGTGGGTCTCTAGTTAAACCCCTTGCAGGTCTCAAGACAGATGCAAAAGGCAGTTGTTTCCAGTGAAATTCTGGCTCCTCTGAGCAGATATCCAGGAGTTGGGTTCTAAGCGTTCAACGCACTATGAAGCCAGAGCAGGGGTTTCATAACAAGGCGCAGGAATACTGCTAGGCCCGCAGGAAGGAGCCTCGGCAGCTCCCGCCGCCTGCTCGACCCTCGTATGCCGGTGGGTCCCAGAGTCAGCGATGGACGTGGGAACCGGCTCTAGCGAGGCCCTTCATGTGCCAACCCCGAGGTGCGGGGGGAGGCGTCCATCCACAGGGGACTGGGGGTTTAGGAGGGCCTTGCTGCAGCTGCCTCTCAGCAGAGGGCCCGGGGGAAGGAAGGTTTACAAGATCAACATTGGTGTGGCCTGCCTGTCCTTGGCTGGGGAAGCAGGAGCTGGACCTCTCCCTCCAGCCACCACCTCTGGAACTTTCCTGGGCCGAGGCGGCAGCACCTGCCACCTGTGGGGTGGGTCTCCTCTCCCGGCCAGTGCTCCTTGGGCCCTGACCCTTGGGCCATCGTAGCTCAGCGCACACCCTCCACGAGTGCTTCTCGGTTTCCCTAATCCAGGCGGGCTCAGACTGTTCACTTAGCGCTTAACTGTCTTCTCGTCCCGTGTCTCCAAGCCCAGGGTCTGCTTGCAGCCAGTGCACCGTGTGGCCCACCCTGCCTGCTGATGGAGCTGAGTTACAGCCACAGCATCTTTAGAAGAGACAGGCAGAGGAATGTTGGACCTAATATTGATGACAAAGAAGTTCGGACTCTAAAAGAGCTTAACTCACATGGAAAGATCCCTCTGGGGGGCAGTCAGTCTCCAGGATGCTGGACAGAGGAAATGTGTTCCACTAAGGTGCTGAGCCGGCAGAAAACAGGGCAACCCCTCCGTGGGGCTGTGGTTTAGGGATCCCTGCTTCCCCGGGGAGGACGGCACGCCCTGCCCACCCGCATCACGTGTGGCTGCGCGACAAGGAAACGTGGCGGCCGCGTGGACGCCGGTTCTGGCAGAAGCTTTGCGAGCAGGCTCGTGCTCTACCTGGAACCTTCCACGAGCCGCGCAGCACCAGAGAGGGGCCGTTCCATGATTTACCTGATCACAGATAAAGCTGCTGTGATGATCCCTGGGACTCAGGGTCACTGGTGACCACAGCATCCGGGGGACACCTCCCACGAGGGCAGGCAGGGCACACATCTCCACCGAGGGGCCCCCTGGACAGGTGTTCTGCAGTGCACCTGCAGGGACAGAACTGTCTCCAGAGTCCTCAGCTGCAGCTTCCTGGGTGACCGAGCCCTGAGAGGCAGGGCCGGGAGCAGAGCCTCATAAGCCACTGAGAAGCTCCCAAACTCAGGAGCTGTGAATGTCTTGGGAGGGGTCTTTCACGCAGCATCCGTTAGACAATGATGGATGCACAAGGGAAGCCCGACCACATGTTCACTTGGTCTTTACCCAGGACAGAAGCAGCTGCAAACACCAAGTCCCAGACCAAAGCCTGCCCTGGGCTCAGGAGCCCACCGCACCAGCAGTGACCAGGGAGTGACCCCTGCTTACTGTTCCCCTGCTGATCCCACGGTGGTCAGTCAAACAGACATGGTCCTGCCCTCAGCACAGAGGGCAAATGGACCTACCAGGGAAGCAAAGGAAGGAAGGGCCAGAGGGGGCTGGTGTGGAGGCGCCAAGGAAGAGGATGCTGGCCCGCTGGTGGAGGGCGTCCCCTGGCTGAGGCGAGGGCCTGTAAATGTCAACCCTGGTTCTATATCAGCTGCGGCACAGCACAAAGTCCCCGAGATTTCTGCACTTCTGGTTTCTCCATTTGTAAAACGGAAAGGTTACTATGAATCTAATTCACCAATTATTCCACAAGGTAACAATGTATTTCATCTCGAAAGGGCTTCAAAGCTTTTTATTTTTTAATACAAAATGCCAACTGACAATGAAATGTTGGCGTTTAAGGCATTTTGGCTGAATTTAGTTCTTTAGTTCATTTAGTTCTTTGAAGGTAGGTGTTCGATGAAAAGTGCACAAAACTGCCATTAACCACCATCAGTCCAGATTGGTGTCCTCGTGATGAAATATGATCTCAGCTGGAAGTAAGAGCTTTGCTCATTCTAAACCAGAAAAGATCACGTCAACTTAGAAAAATCTCCTGTAGGCTTCATTACAGCAAACCTCACTTTTATACCCTGGGTCCTCGGTGGAGACCCGGCCACAGCAGAGCGTGCGCGAGCTTCGAGGCCTGCAGACGAGTTCGGGCTGCTCGGCCAATGGACACCATTAGCCTCTGCAGCCATATTTACAGTTCTTTCGGAGAAAAACGGATAGGAGCCGTTCTCTCCTGCTTAATTTATCTGGAAAACCCTTTGTCAGGAAAGAAAAATGCTCTTGAAATGTGTCGGCTCAATCAGACGTGTGGTTTCTCACGTATAAAGATAAAAACTCATTTTCATCCCTCCAACGTTTTGCTGTCCTTTTTTGTTCACATCACTGTTAAACTGAGCCCAAACAAAACACCTTCAAAAGCAAGTTCCCTTTTGTCTGAGTCCAGCTGCTTTGCGGGCGTCTGCCTGGCATCCTGTCTTCAGCCAGCACGCCTGGCCTCCCTCCCTACGCCTTTCGCATGTTCCCAACAGATAAAAAAACGAATTCTAGATGACACTCAATGGACGACTGAAATTAATTTTTCTAAATTGTAGATCTGACAGCCGATTTCACCTAAATCACCGATTACATGTTTTTTTTTCTTTGCTTGCTTTTCTTTTTACGCTTTTGGATTACATTCCTACATAAATAAAGAAGCAGCAAGTAGAGACGGTAAGTGGGAAAGTGATATTGTGTGTTTGCACTACTAGGTAGGTTTAAAATGTTACCTAACATCTTCCAAAGCATCCTCTGAGTGGGGACCCCCGGCTGCAGCTGTGACACAGCAGCTGCGAGGAAAGTTGGGACCCAGTCTGACTGGGGTTCTTCAAACCGGGGTGCAGGAACCCTGGAAGAGTGCCCCTCAGGCTGGCAATGTTCCTTGCCTGACGGCGCCCTGAAGGTAGCTGCTACCAGATCCTAATTGGATATTAACCGTTAAGGTAAGAAGCCCACAATGTCTGGGCTTTTACACCTGGTTCCTGTGCTTTCTTAAAGGGCCTCATGATTTAACCTTAATCTTTAGCTTTGGTGGGACAGGTGAAGACTGCTGACACGGGGCTGAGGTTGTTGGGAATCGGGGTGGGGCCTGGGCCTGGGCTGGAGCACCTTTGTTTTTTCCAGAAGGAAGGGGGGGTGAAAACTTCAAGTCTGCAGACGTTCTAGCAGGGAAAGCGCTACAGGGACACCTCAGGAGGCCATATTGGAGTGCAGGAAGGCAGAGGCAAGTGGCAGCATGCTTAAGCAAAATTCAAGGTATTTTAGGGGAAATGCAAACTCTATATGCATGATTAGAAGAACAAAACAGATATTCTAATAAGAAACCTGTACTGTGTGTACTTGCAATGCTAAACGGTGCTTTTCATGTACCCTCCCTGCCACCGAACTGCCCCAAGAAAGTGACCACAAAGCATAATGGTCTCAGGCACAGACAGGCAGGGCATGTGTGGCTCCTGCCATGTGAATGGGCCCTGGGTTTCCTGAGAAAGGGACCTGAGAGGGACAGAGAAGGACTTGCCAAACAAAACCGGGAGAGATGTCGACTCTGAAGATGAAGCTAACGCTGGAGCCCCAAACCACTCTGAAAGGGCCTGGCAGGCGCCTACAACTCCTGGCATTACACAAGAGGGGGAGCCCTGGGGGCAAACACAGTATAGAGGGGGTGATGCTGGTGCAAAGTGGAAGCACCCAGCGGCGGCCGGGCTCAGAATGCGGGCAGCCTGACAGGCAGGCCGGAGGCTCTGCTGGGGGCCGTGTAGGCAGGACGTCGGCACAGCCTGTCTCCCAGGTGTTCACACTGGGAGTCACACACCTGGCCCGGGAGGGAGGGGGGCAAACACCTGGGCATGAGCGTTCCTCACCCATGGAGAACGAACCCAGGAAGTGGAGATGCCCCAAGTCACAGACCGGCAACCAGGGCAGGGGTTCCCACAGTTTGGGTTTTCACCTGTGGTCAAGGCAATAGCTCTCTCTTTCTCCACAAAGTGTTCAAATTTGGACAATAAATGATATGGCTAGTCTGCTTATAACATGTGGGTTTCCTTGAGCCCGTAAGGGGATAGCTCTCAGCTCAAGTACCAAAGTTTAACCGTGAATTTTCAGTTTGATTGGTACCATAAATGGGCATACCACACTGAACAAAAGGAGAGAGGGAGTGAGTGTGAAGGTGAGTGTGGAGGTGAGTGAGTGTGGAGGTGAATGAGGATGGAGGTGAGTGAGGGTGGAGGTGAGTGTGGAGGTGAGAGAGCATGGAGGTGAGGGTGAAGGTAAGTTTGGAGGTGAGTGAGGGTAGAAGTAAGTATGGAGGTGAGTGAGGGTGGCGGTGAGTGAGGGAGGTGGTGAAGCTGGAGATTAGTGAGGGTGGAGGTGAGGGTGGAGGTGAGTGAGGGAGGCGGTGAGGGTGGAGATTAGTGAGGGTGGAGGTGAGGATGGAGGTGAGTGAGGGTGGAGGTGAGGGTGGAGGTAAGTGAGGCTGGAGGTGAGTGAGGCTGGAGGTGAGCAAGGGTAGAGGTGAGGATGGAGATGAGTGAGGAGTGGTTTTTTTTTTTTTTTTAGTTTCCAGTTATAAATCTGTTTTAAACCATTTCGGGATATGTTGAACCTCACTTTATGAAGACTCTGTGCTGGGTCCGCCCATCCGTTCAATGGCTCAGGAATTTGATGAGACATTAGTAAATATTTGACATCTGTGCCCTCAGCGGACAGTGCTTCAATAGCAGAAGGCCTGACCCGGGTTACTGAATCCTCACAAGGATTGGCGGGAATTCTGCAAATAATAGCAGTAAATTCAGAGAGAGGGTGGGAATGTAGCGCAGGGGTGTGTGTACTCGAGCAAGTTGCAGGGGTGTAAAAATAACACCCATGCGTGCAAAAACGGGAGAAACGGTGTGTGAGGTTGGGGCCCGCACCCGGGTCTCTGGTCAGTGCTGTGCAGAAGCCCCTCTCCTCCCGGAGCGAGGACGGCTATTCTTCCCCGCCACTCGCTACATTTTACTGACAGTGGTTGAATTCAAGAGGCAAAACAAATGGGCCCTGAAATATGTCAGTCTGTGAACTAAGAGGGGGAAGGAAAAGGGAGAAGGGAGATCAAGGGAACCCTACTCATGCAGTGCTGGGCCTCGCAGGGATGACGCCCTTTGGCAGGAAGAGTGAGTGGTGTCAGTCTCCTCACAGCACCTTGCTGTAAGTGTATGAGGCTGGGGGTTAACAGAAGGCCCCTGATGCCGTCACAGAGCGGTGACACCCAGGTCTGTCCTAGACCAGCCGGAGCAGGGTCCAGAGAGGAAGTCGTGCCACCACTCGGAATGGGAGGTGCAAGACTCAGGAGGCCTTTACCAGATTTGTTCCTAACAACCACCCTCCAGGACTCCAAACGGAAAAGCCACGTGCAACAACGCCATCTGGGCAGCGCTCAAAGGCTGTGAGCGCCTAGGAGATCTGAGCCAGCAGTGAAGAGGCTGCTGTCCTAGTATAATTCCTGGGCACACAGGTAAGTGGGCCAGAGGCCAGTGGGTGCACAGGCTGCACAGAGCTCAGGCGTCCTGAGGATCTAGGGCCCAGGGAAGAGCTAAGAGCACCGCCCCTGTAAGGCGAGGGGCAGGAGACCAGGGGAGGGGGTGGGCACTGACAGTGCCTCATGCAGCCTGCCCAAGACCCTCAAACTCACGGTGCTTGTGAACCATTTGGAGTGTGGTTGGAAGGCATCTGTTTCCTCTAGTGGGAAGAGTGTGATGGGTCAAGATGGGGTGACAGGAGGGACAAAATATTAACTGATGTGAAAACACGGAAGACAAAGCTTACGGGAACATTGAAATAAAATCTGTACTTTCTGGGAGCATGACGTTGGCCAATGAAAGCATCTATGAGTGCTGGCATTTCAGGATTTGAGAGGTGGGCCCTCGTTTGCCTAAGCACCATTGAAGGGGCTGCCGAAACCCACTGCAGGGTCCAGGTGCCTCTCTCCAACTGTCGGTCCAGCCTGGACCACGTGCTCTGCTTCCTCTCCCCTTGCGGTTTGAGCAGAAATCCGACAGGAAGCACAGTGTCAGGGGACACTTCCTCCCAGGCCCAGTCCCAACGCGCCAACCCTGTGTTTCTGCTCTTTCCTCACGGAGGCACCACTCTCCTGGATCACTAAATATTTTCCACTCTCAACACCAAAGTGCATTTACAGAGTACCTACTGTGTGCTAAGCACCCTGAAGGATACAAAGATCAATGTCCTGGGCTGATAGGCTAGTAGGGGGTGTATCACAAGAAAGTGAAAACTATAGTACTGAGGCGGGTATTATCACAGGAGAGGACGCAAGCACCTCTTGGATGCTTGATTGTACCCCAAAGACAACATGATGGAAACGTGTGAACTCTGGTATGTGTCAGACACTGCTTAAGCATTTTAGACGGATTAACATCATCACAGTCCTTCCCCAAACGGCTTTTTACCCAGTAGCTACATTTTGAAGTCTTAAACTTCTGCAGATTTCCTAGTAATTTTATATTTTGGCCTTTGACACAAACTTGTTTCTTAAAGAGGTTACTTCTTATTTCAAAATGTACATTCTTAAGATGTGTTCTTGTACAATATAATGAAATTTTAAAGCAGAGTTATAAAATTTGTTCCAAATTCTCAACAAAATACTAGGAAACCAAATCTAACAGCATGTTACAAGGATTATTGACCATGACCAAGTGAGATTTATTCCAGGAATGCAAGGATGGTTCCACAATCAATCAATATAATACTCCACATTAATAGAATGAAGGAAAAAACCCTATGATCATCTCAAATGATGCTGAAAAAGCATTTGACAAACTCTAACACTTTCATGATAAAAACACCTAGAAAACTAGGAATAGAAAGGCTCTTCTTCAACATGATAAAAAGGCACTTATCAGTGCCCACAGCTAATTTCATACCCAACAGTGAAAGACCAAAAGGTTTTCCTCTAACAACAGGAACTAGGCAAGGATGCCCACTTTCTCCACTGCTGTGCAACACTGCCCTGGAAGTTCTAGCCAGAGCAATTAGGCAAGAAAAAAATTAATGGCAAATTAATTTAGAAATGAAGAAGTAAAACTATCTCTATTTGCAGATGACAAGACCTTATATATAGAAAATCACAAAGAATCTACAAATAAAACTACTAGAGCTAATAAGTGGATTCAGCAAAGTTTCAGGGTATGAGATACAAAATCAACAGCAAAAATCAGCTGTGCTTCTCTACACCAGTAATGAAGAATCCAAAAAGGAAATTAAGAAACAATTCCATTCTATAATAGCATCTAAAAAGAATAAAATACTGAAGAATACTTTTAACCCAAGAGATGAAAGACTTGTACACTGAAAACTACGAAACATTACTGGGAGAAATTAAAGAAACCTAATTAAATGGAAAAACATTCCTGGTTCATGGATTGGAAGGCTTAACATTGTTAAGATGTCAATACCATTCAAAGCAATCTACAAATTCAATGCCATTTCTATCAAACTTTCAATTGCTTTTTTCCTAGAAATGGAAAAAAAAATATTCAAATTAATATGGAATTGCAAGGGGTCCTGAGTAGCTAAAGGAATCTTGAAAAAGAAGGACAAATTTGGAGGACTCACACTTCCTGCTTTCAAAACCTGCTACGAAGCTACAGTAATCAAAATAGTGTGGTTTTGGCATAAAGATAGTCACATAGACCAATGGAATAGAACTGAGGGTTCAGAAATAAACCCCCCAAACTACAGCCAACTGACTTTCAACCAGGGTTCCAAGACTATTCAATTGGGAAAAAATAAGTTCTTCAAAAAATGGTGATGGGAAAAGTGGATATCCATATACAAAATAATTAAGTTGGACCCTTATCTCACACCACCACAAAAATCAACTAAAAATGAGTCAACGACCTAAATGTAAGCACTAAAGCTACAAAATTCTTAGAAGAAAACTTAGGGATAAATCTTCATGACCTTGTATGTGGCATGACCTTGTATATTCTCTTAGATACGACACCACAAGCATGAACAATGAAAGAAAAAATATATAAATTAAATTTTATCCAAATTTAAAACTTTTGTGCATCAAAAGATACTATCAAGAAAGTAAAAGGATAGCCAACAGATGGGAGAAAATATTTGCAAATGTCCAGAGTATATAAAGAACTCTTAGAACTCAACAATAAAAAGACAAACAACTCAGTTTAAAATGGGCAAAGAACTTGAATAGACATTTCTCCAAAGAAGATATACAGATGGTCAACAAGCACATGAAAATAAGTTCAACATCAGTAGTCATTAGGGAAATGCAAACCAGAACTACAATATCACTTCATACCCACTAGGGTGACTATAAAACTGGAAAATAAAAAGTCTTGGTGAAGCTGTGGAGAAATTGGAACCCTCATACATTGCTGGGAAAATGTAAAATGATTAGGCTGCTGTGAAAAAAAAATCTGGTGGTTCATCAAAAAGTTAAACGTAGTTGGGGACTTCCCTGGTGGTCCAGTGGTTAGGACTCCATGCTTCCACTGCAGGGGGCACGGATTTGATCCTGGTCGGGAAACTAAGGTCCCACATGCCACGTGGCAAGGCCAAAAAAACAGGTTTAACACAGAATTACCATATGACCCTGAAGGTATATACCCAATAAATGAAATAAATGAAAATATATGTACACACAAAAACTTGTAAAGACATAATCATAGCAGCATTATTCACAAAACCTAAAAGATGGAAACAGTCCAATGTCCATCAACAGATAAATGGATAAACCAAATTTATGGTCCATCCATACAATGGAATATTAATTTTTTTAACTTAAAAAAAAAATTTATTTATTTATTTATTTAGGCTGTGCCGGGTCTTAATTGCAGCATGTGAACTCTTAGTTGCCCCATCCATGTGGGATCTAGTTCCCCGACCAGGGATCAAATCTGGGCCCCCTGCATTGGGAGTGTGGAGTCAGGGAAGTCCCCTACAATGGGATATTATTCAGCCATAAAAGGAATGACGTTCTGATAATGCTACAACATGGATGAAACTTGAGGACATTATGTTCAGTGCAGTAAACCAATCATAAAAAGACAGATACTGTATGACTCCACTTACGCTTAGCGGCACTTAGTGTAGTCACAATCATAAGGACAGGAAGTAGAATGGTGGTGGCCAGGCTCTGGGGGCCGGGCAGAGTGAGGAGTTACTGCTCAACAGGTGCAGAGTTTCAGACTTACAGGACCAGGGAGTCATGGGAACGGACGGCGGTGATGGTGCACAACAATGTGGATGTATGTAATACCACTGAACTGAAAAACGGTTAAAATGGTAAATTTCATGCTATATGTATTCAACACAATAAAAGTCACATATTATGCCATTTATATGGAATATTCAGAGTAGACAAAGCCATAGAGACAAAGAGCACATTAGTGGTTCCAGGGGCTGAGCAGAGGGTGGAATTGGAGAAGCTGCTTAATGGGTGTGGGGTTTTGCTCTGGGGTGTAGGAATGTTCTGGAACTAGACAGAGGTGGCGGTTGCACACCATTGTGAATGTACTAAATGCCAGCAGATTGTTTGATTTTAAATGGCTAAATTTGTGTCATGTGAATTTCACCTCAATTAGCTGTTTTTCTAAAGAATTAGTTCCGGTACCTTCCAGAAACTGTGATGGTAGTTACCTCCTCATGTGTGGCTTTTGTTGCTCTGTGTCCCCAACAACCCTTCCACATGCTCCTCCTATTTAAACATGTGCTTTCGGGGAAGCTTATACTGGGCTTTGAGGCTCGTCTGCTCGGTTCACATCACCGTGATTCTCTGGGTTGCCGTCTTTGGACGGGCAAGAATCAGTTTGAGAAAGAAACGCTCACTCCTTAGCCAGCATGGTACTCTGGGCTGACTAAATGCTTGTTCCAGTTACCTTTTCTTTAGTCTTTTTGAATAGTCCATAGGGAAAGCTCTGGGACCCTTGAACTCAAGTGGAGCTCATGACCTACTGATTTGGGCACTTTCACAAAGCATTTCTTTAAAAAGTTCACGAATACATCGTTAAAATAGCACATAATTGTACTTGTAATTCCTCTTCCCTGGTGGTATCTTTGAGCATCAACATACCTTGAAGAAAACTTCAATGAATATTTTTCCTTAAGTGATTCAATGAAAAATTATAACTCAATCCTTTTTTTTTTTTCTTTTGCGGTATGCAGGCCTCTCACTGTCGTGGCCTCTCCCGTTGCAGAGCACAGACTCTGGACGCGCAGGCTTAGTGGCCACGGCTCACGGGCCCAGCCGCTCCGCGGCACGTGGGATCTTCCCGGACCAGGGCACGAACCCGTGTCCCCTACATCGGCAGGCGGACTCTCAACCACTGCGCCACCAGGGAAGCCCAACTCAATCCTTTTTCTCTCTTATTTGCATGAAAATCTCTCTTCCTCTCTACCACAGAGTCACAGAATAATAGCCAACATTTACTGAGCACTTACTGTATGCCAGACACTATTCTAAAAACATCGTAATACTATTATCTTCCGCAGTCTAAAGATGGTGAGGTTGAGGGGCTTACCTGCCCAGCCACTCAGTGGGGGAACCAGAACTGAACCCAGGCCACTGTGGCCACAAAGCCTGCGTCCCTAACCACCAGGCGCACTGCTTCCACCCACACTGCCCTGTGTCTCATTCTAGCCAGAGCCAGAGCCCAAGAGCTCTCCGAAACTCATTCCAACCTCTTCACTCTCCGGGCGAGGCCACCTGATGGCCCGCAGCTAATTCCAAACCACTTGACAATGAAGGGAAGGATCAACCTTTTCCATTCACTGAAAATTCATTCAGGAATTTCTTCTCTTCTGCACTTTGCACTATCATCTCCACCTCAAAAGCTACATGCAAAGTTCATTCATTATGTCACACCAGGTATTGCCAAGCTGTTCTCTGTAACTGCCTTGAACCTGCTGTACTATACTGCACTTAGGCAAGTAAAGTTTGCCAGAATCAGCTGTAACCTGGCTGCTCCCTCTGAGGCTGTTATTTTATTCTTTAAAATCTCAGGAATCGTGTTAGCTAAGGTCACAGGGAAAGCCCTGCACCTGTGTAGCCCCGTGACGTTGGGACTGGGCGGGCGAGTGACAGTGAGCTTCAGAGGAGGGGATACAGTTGCCACCTTGTGACAAATACTTGTTGAGCACCTACTGTGTGCCATGCACTATTCCAGGCACCAGGGAAATACGGGGAATGAAATGAAGCCGCTGCTGCCTGGGGAAACAGGCTACTGAGGGTAGTCAGGATAAGGTGATGTCAGTTCAGATCATTGTGGGGCAGGGGGCTGCGGAGGGGGCTGCAGGCAGGGTGACCCAGGGAGCTTTCTGAGGCTGATGCATACCAGGGTTGGGGGTCCCACGCTGGGGGACTGCAGGCAGGTGAGACTTCACCAGGCGAGGTGCACATACTCATTACCTGGCAGACTCGCAGTTTTAGTGCAGAAGTTCAAATTAATTCCTGTCCCAAACTGTTGTTGGCATTAGATTTAATCCCTATCCTAGGTCTCAGAAACATTAGTGGTTTTTTGTTTTTTTTTTTTTTTTTTTGCGGTACGCGGGCCTCTCACTGTTGTGGCCTCTCCCGTTGCGGAGCACAGGCTCCAGACGCGCAGGTTCAGCGGCCATGGCTCACAGGCCCAGCTCTGCAGCATGTGGGATCTTCCCGGACCGGGGCACGAACCTGTGTCCCCTGCATCGGCAGGCAGACTCTCAACCACTGCGCCACCAGGGAAACCCCCATAAGTAGTTTTAAAGTCATATAAAATAAACTCACCACAAAGTGAGTTTTGCACAACCTGATTTTCTCACTTTGGGGGAAAGTTCTGTAAGGTTGGACACTTGTCTAAAAGTATCTGAAAGCTCTGTCTTTGAGAATTTGGGCCCAGGTGTGAACTGAGACACCTGGCAAGTTGTCCCAGATATCAGGACAGAGACAGCCTTCAACTCAGGAACATTCAGCTCGGTGATGACCTGGGTTTCCTTTCAAGAAGCATCAACTCATCCACTTTAAAATTAGATGCTATGGTGCTCCGAGAGGTGGGTTGTGGAAAGCATTGCCCTCTGAGGAAGGCGCCATTAAGACCCTCATAAGCCTCAGGGCCCGACTGTACTCTCCTTGGTATGCATCCTGGACTTTATGGTATGAACGTAAAAAAGGAGACGGTCTCTGGCCAAATCGCTCCAGGGACCTGCTCAGTTACTGGGAGTCCCTGGTTGTTCCCTAAAGCTAGGACAAGCAACCCTGGAGGGGAAGTTGGTGCCTTTGTGGAACAAGCAATAAACCCGCTGATGCACATATGATGGCGACTAGCGGAAGCCCAGTTCCATAGAAAAATGCCTATGCAAAGTCCCTGCTTTACAATGTCTATGCAAAGTCCCTGCTTTAGGGGTATATAGACGGCTGTGCTCTGCTATTAAACTTGCCTTGCAATCATCAGTTGCTTGCTCCCTTCTGATCCCACACCTTGGTGCGTTCAGTTCCCTACCCCCTCTCGTCGACTGTTGCTGCACTTTGAGGACCCGCCGCGGCTGGCGGCAGTGGGTGGCCACAGGTTATCCTGTAAGTGAACAGACAGACTCCAAGAGGTTGAACCACTGGCCTAAAGGCTGACAGATAACAGGGGGTGGATGTGGGTGCATATCCAATCCAAGACCCCAGGCTTGTCCTCTGGGCACCAGGTGGAGGTCCAGAGCCTCTTCTCCACTCCCCGGGCACCTGCCCTCCTTAACCCCCTTGCAGGGTAAATGGCAATTGTGGGATGCTTTCTGCTCACAGGGTCCCAGATTCCCAAGGCTTCTCAGGACCAACAGGTTCAGGGCAGGACTTGCCACCTTGCAGCCCACCCGTCCATCCCACCACCCTCCTGACCCCTTCGGGAGTGTGCTGGGCTCTTAGGTCAGACCACTGTCTCTCTGGGATCCCTTTTCTTGGCCGGACCAGTGTACACTGGCCTGTGCACACCTGCTGAGTGCCAGGCCCTGTATGGGGTATAGAGGGATGCAGGTAAAGAGGCTGCAATCCTCAGGGACCCTCCCATGGAGAGCAGTGCACAGGAGCGCTGCTCTGACAGGGCAAGAGGGTAATGGCACAGCAGAGGCACCACTGCCCCTGGGAACAGCCGTGCAGAGAGGAAAGCCACCGCTTCCACGCTGCTTCTTGGCTGGGAGCCACAGGTCCAGTGCGGAAGCCTGGCTTTCCACCATTTGTAGAATGGGTACCCTGTCCTGGAGGATGGCTGTTAGGGCTGGATGGCTCTAAGTGACTTGATTTTTGTTCAATCACAAAGAGAGGACACAATAGTTCTGTTTGGAAGGAGGGAGGCATGGGAACTGGGCTTGAATGATTCTCATGAAGAAAATGCCGTGACGTGATCTGGGAGTCTGGGGTCTCCTGTGTCTGCCTGGATGATACAACCTGTGAACACACATCTCAGAGAGTCCCGGGGCAAATTCAGGCCGACTTTATTTCCTTAGCCCAGCATTTTTGGGATGCTTTACAAGTAATAAAGTATTCAGGTGAGACTGCCACCAGGCTCATGAACTACAGACACAAAGGTCCACATTTCACAAAGGCGACTTCAGACTAGACCTACACAGGGGCCCCTCTAACGGGATAAAAGCACAGGTCACCTGCACCCAGGCCCCCAGTCCACTGGAAAGGTCAGGGCTCTGTTCTCTGTGGCCCACCTGGACAAGTCCACTTGTGACCGCAACCCAGACCACTGTTCCTGTTTGCAGACTGGATGCCAAACTGTGAGGTCAAAACAGGGCGTCTCCTCAGTAGCAGAAGTGGGTGCACTATCTCTGTGGGGGATGCCCAGCCCTCGAGTACAGGGATGTGGCTCCACCAGGAATGGAAACATCTTAGGGTCTGAAGGTGTCCACTGAGAGCAAACGGTGGCCTCTGAAGTTCTTCCTGATGCAGAGAGCCTGGGAGTTGGAGGGTGAGGGTCAGGAAGCCAAATCGCACTTCTGTCCACTTTGAAATCTCTTTTCAGGACGCTGAAGCCGACTTGATGCTCAGTTGTTAATTATGCAGTTTCAGCTACCTTCAACTTAATTTTTTAATTCTGTGTTTTAAGTCTTAATGAGACACCTGAAAGTACCAGCTAAACTTTTAAAGTGAAAATGCTGTTGGGTAACAGGAGTAGAGTGTAATTACTGTACCAAAACACTGTAATCTAGTTCTCAGGGAAAAGGGAAGGACAAACCCGACGCACCTTTTGCAGTTCACAGGAAGAAATACAAGACCGCTTCCACCACACAATTCTAGACCTGAAATCACTGTCTTGTTTACTAGGCAATGTTCATTATTTAAATCGACTGCCTTTCCAATATAAAAGTCTATCCTGGTATTTTTTAAGTAAAAGTTCTTTGTCTTCGTGCACAAAGTTCATTGGTTTGTCCTACCAGTTTTGAGGTAATGAATAACTCAGGAACATTCTCATGGTTGGCGACAACTTCACAAGCGTCTTTCTGTCCTAGCCCCCTCCCCTGCACTCCCTTCACACCCCAGGAATGCAAATCTGTCTTGAAAAGCATACTTCTCTCATAAATATTCATGAGGTTAAGGGAAAAGTTAGCTAACCCTTCGTTTAAGTGACCGGAATCCCTCCCGCTGCCGCAGCCGCGGCCTCAGGACCCTCACCACAGCCGCCGGCCGCCCCCTACCTTGTTGCCCGAGCCCCGGTCGCCCCGGCCGAGCGCCGCGCTGAGAGCCATGGTGGCGCCGCCTTTGTCCCGTCCGCGGGGAGCACAGCGCTCCGAGGGCCAGCCCGCGGGTCGTGGGAAGGGCGGAGGGCTAGGGGCGGACCCTCCCGGCCGCGCCCCCTGCCCGCCTCACCCGTGGGGCGGGGGCGGGGCCTGGGGCCTCGGGGGACGGGGCGGGGCGGGGCCTGGGGCCTCGAGGGACAGGGAGGGGCGCCTCTCCCCCGGGGGCTCCGGGGCGAAAGTGGGAGGGGTCCCACCCCCGCGGTCTCCGGCGCAAAGGTTGGAGGGGGCCTCACCCCGGGGACTCCGGGGCGGGAAGAGGCGGACCCTCCCCGGCCGCGCCCCCTGCCCGCCTCACAGGTGGGGCGGAGGGGCGGGGCCTGGGACCGCAGCAGGGTGGCGGGGGGAAGGGGCCTTTCACCCCCAGGGGCTCCGGGGCGAAGGCTGGAGGGGGTTTCACCCCCGGGGACTCCGAGGTAGGGGGGGGCGTCTCTCCCCTGGGGGCTCCGGGGAGAAGGTTGGAGGGGGGGGTTTCACTCCCGGGGGCTACGGGACTAGGTGTTGGAGGGGGTCTCATCCCCGGAGGCTGCTTGCCCGGGCAGGTTGGGGGCGTCTCAGCCCAGGGGTGTGGGCGGCCTTGTAGGTGCCTCGGGCCGCACCCTCACCTGGGAGAAGACCCCGCAGGGGCGGAAGGCTGGGGGCGAGCTCCTCCCTCCCCGAGCAGGGGCGGGGGCGGAATTCTTTGTGACTTTTGTTCTCGCAGAGCCTGGGGACCTACCATTTTGTTAGCAGACCAGTGGCAGTGGCGCTGCACCCGATTTCCGTGGGTGTAGACAGACTGGACCCTGATTTCTGCCGGTGAACGCTATCGGATTTTGATTTTCCCCAGTGTAGATAGATTCACACCTGACATGCAACGGTGTAGACAGACTAGTGAAGATAACCGGACCCTGATTTCCACTGGTGTAGGTGGAGCGGACCGATTTCCGCCGGTGTAGAAGGACCGGTCTTCTCTTCCCGCCAAGAGAGCTCCCTGGCTTATGAGACGCTCTCTGCCGGGTAAACAGAACTCGTGAGCCTCTGGGCCTGAGCGAGCGGCTACCTTCCCCCTCCTTGGGGAGTCGGGCGCGCGGACGGTTGAACAGGCTCTCATTGGCTTTGCAACTGGAATGCCTGGGTTTATGGAGAACCTACAGAAACAAAGTACCCCCACCTCCAGCCCCACCCCGGGGAGACAGACGCCTTCCCCGTAGCTAGGCGACTGTAGGGCCCTGGCTCGTGAAGCACTTGCTGTGTGCTGGGGATGCAGCCGGGTTCTCAGAGGAGCCCGTCCCCTGGGGGGGGGGGGGGGGGCGTGTCTCCCCGCCCCTTCAGGTGTCTCGTCCTGCACTGTGTCCCGACTAGAAACAGGGACACTGACTCAGTCCACCCACTGCGGACAAACGCCCTCATTTAGAGAGAACGTCCAGTTGTGCTGGAGCTGCATGGCTCCAGGTACAGAGTGAAAGCACCTAAGTGCGGCCGGGTGAGTTCTGCGCCCTCACCCGGTACCCGTGTTCTGAATTCCTCTGGTGGCTCCTTGCCCTGCTCCTCTGCTTTGCCTCCTGGGGCCTCCAGCCCCCCGCACTGGGCCCAAGCAGACTCAGCCCCGTCTCAGTGCCGGGGTGTTACTCATTGTCTGCACATCCCTGAGGCCCCCTGCCTCATCCTCTTCTCACCCCTTACCTGCCCATGACGCTCCAGAAACAGGAGCCACATAACCCTCTGCATCAACAGGCGCTGCATAAATCTCTGTGGTCCCAAAGCACCTGCCAGGCCAGAACTGGGGTATGTTGGCATGCTTCCAGAACAGATGACATTGTCCCTGTTCAGCTCCTCCAGGATCCAGGAGCTGACGTCAGGGGAGGACGACAGTGCCCTGGGTGCCTGGTTAGGATGCGGCTCTGGAATCTCACTCTTACTGGAGATTTTGGGGCCCATAGGGGTTGTGCCTCTGTTGTACCCAGGCAAAGCTGGGCCTGCACTGGGAAAGCCCAGGAGTCCTCATGTGCTGTCTCCAGCCGCAATTTCTAAGGATCTGATTCTTTCTTTGCTGTGTATCCATAGAGTCAGAGATGTCTTCTACGAAGTTTTCCCCAAAACTTGGACTATTGAAATGGCTCAGTTTATTCAGAAGGTATTTCTCGGTCACCTCCTTCTGGCCAGTCACTGCATGGCACCTGTCAGGCCCCTTGGGGATCTGACATTCCAATGGAGAGAGACAATAAACCAACGAACAGAGAAATACCTCTGAATAAGGCAGATGGTCAAGCCAGAGAAGACTGTCAGGGACCAGAAGAAAGGGAGGGAGGGAGCTGCTTGTGATTCCCGGGCAGAAGGAACCACCTGTGTCAAGGCCCTGAGGCGGGAATGGATCTGGTGTGCCGGTGGGACAGCAGGAAAGCGGGTGTGCCCAGGAGCACGGTGAGTGAGGGCACGCACGTGCGAAGGAGGCAAGGCTGGAAAGGCTGAAGGGATAAGTCAGTCACAGTGATGAGCTCTTTCATTCTGAGTGTTGTGGGAAACCACCGTGGAGAGAGTTTGGAGAGGAAGCAACATTATCGGGTACATTCCAAGCATCTCACCTGGCTGCAGTGTGGACGCCACAGCTGCCTGAGGCAGGAAGAACAGTCCGGAAGCGATGGCCAGGATCTTGGTGAGAGCTATGGGAGCTGGCTTAAGGTAGGAATGACAGAGGTCATGAAAAATGGTCAAAGCAGGACCCATTTAAAGGCAGAGAGCGCTGAGAGGAGTGACCAATCTCTGGCTCTGGGGAGTGAGGGAGAAAGAAGCTGAGGAGGAAGGTGGCAGGCAGTGAATTAGCTGATCATGGCCCCTGCGGAACACCTCACATGCTCCCCTGGAGACCGCAAAACTACATGGCCCGGAGATTACAGATGTGCCTGGTTTTGCTTTTACATGCACCACATAAGATGTGGGCGGAGCCACGGGAGTAGTGGCTGTCTCAGCAGATTGGCAGTGGAGGTGATTGGTTCCTCTGGGGCAGTTCAAGTCTCGTCCCTGGCAGCACTGTTGTCGAGTAGAAGGGAACAGGGCGGTGGGGATTTTCCTAACACAATCCTATAGCATTATCGGTAGTTCTTCCAGGTTGCTGATGTTTCTGGCTATTCCTGGTTACCTGACACTCAGAGATGCTATAGTCCACCTGATATGTTCTTTTTTTTCATTGAAGTATCGTAAATTTACAATGTTGTGTTAATTTCTGCTGCACAGCAAAGTGATTCTTTTTCATATTCTCTTCCGTGATGGTTTATCACAGGATATTGAACATTCCCTGTGCTGTACAGTAGGACCTTGTTTATCCCACCTGATATCTTCCGTACTGCTTAAATTAGCTACAGTGGATTCTGCTGTCTGCAGTTAAGAATCAACACCAAGACAGCAATTCAGGGATTTGGGGCCTGAACAGCAGGTGGAAGTTGATACCATTTACTGAGATGGGAGAGACTGGGGGAGAAGAAGACACATTAACACTGAGGTGCTGTTAGACATGTTGAGTGGACGGATCGCTGTGTGAGCCTGGCACCGAGAGGGGAGGTCAGGTTGGAAATCAGATCTGGAAGTAGCCACGCATATGCGTGTTTAGAGATGAGGGAACTAAATGTGCCGACCGAAGGGAAGACGGACCAGGGCTGAGCTGAGTGACATGGGGTCACAAGAGTCGATGGTCCTCCTTCTCAAAGTCTTGCAAAAAATTGAAGACGAGGGGATATTTCCCAGCTCATTCTCTGCAGCCAAAGCATAACAAGAAAAGAAAACTGCAGACCAATATCTCTGATGAATAAAAATGCAAAAAGATCAATAAACTTCTAGCAAATAGAATCCAATAGTATATTAGAAAGATTATTCACCGTGAACAAATGAAATTTAGCCCAGGAATACAAGGGTGGTTCAACATAAGAAAATCAATCAATGAAACACATCACATTCACAGAACAAAGGGAAAAAAATGATCATTTCGATTGATGCAGAAAAGGCATTTTAAAAATTCCAACATCTTTTCATGATAAAAGCTCTCAGTAAACTAGGATTAGAGAGAAAATTCTTCAACAGATTAAGCAGTATTTATGGAAAACCCACAGTTAACATCACACAAAATGGTAAAAGACTGAAAACTCTCTCCTTAATAAGATCAGGACTCAGACAAGGATGCATGCTTTTAGTACTTCTATTCAACATTGTACTGGAAGTTCTAGCCAGTACAGAGAACAAAAAGAGCTGTTACAGATAACAAAAAGAAATAAAAGGCATTCAGACTGGAAAGGAAGAGGTAAAATGTCTGTATTCACAGTGACATGATCCTATATATATAGAAAATGCGAAAGAATCCACAACTAATAGATAATTCAGCAAAGTTGCAGGGTACAAAATCAACACACACAAATCAATTGTGTTTCTATACACCGTCAATGAAAAATCCAAAAGAGAAATTGAAAAAATAATTCCACTAATATAGCATCTAAAAGAATTAAATACTTAGGAATATATCTAATCAAGGAGGTGAAAGACTTGTATGCTGAAAACTACAAAACATTGCTGAAAGAAATTAATGATGACCTAAATAAATGGAAAGACATCAGTTGTTCATGGATAGGAAGAGTTAACATCTTCAAGATGTCAATACTACCCCAAAATGATCTACAGATTCAAGACAATTCCTATCAAAATTCCAGCAGACTTTTTCACAGAAATGTAAAATCTGATCCTCAACTCCACATGGAAATGCAAGTGGCTACTGATAGCAAAAACAATCTTGAAAAATAGAAAAAGTTGGAAGACTCACAGAACCTGAATTTGAAACTTACTACAAACTTAATATGGAAACTTACTACTATGTCTGACATAAGGACAGACATATAGACCAATGGAACAGAATAGAGAGCCTAGAAATAAACTCTTACATATATGGTCTAATAATTTTCAACAAGTGTGCCAAGAACATTTAGTGGGGTAAGGACAGTCTTTTCAACAAGTGATGCTGGGAAAATTGGATATACACATGCCAAATAATAAAGTTGGGCCCTTATCTCATACCATATACAAAAATTAACTAAAAATGGATCAAGGGGGAATCCCCTGGCAGTCCAGTGGTTAGGACTTGGCATATTTACTCTGCTGTGGCCCAGATTCAATCCCTGATCAGGGAACTAAGATCCTATAAGCCGAGAGACACCTCCCCACCCCCCCCAAAAAAAAGAAAGAAAAAAAAAAGGATCAAAAAAACCTAAATGTAAGAACTACAGGTATAAAATTCTTAGAAGAAAACAGGGATAAATCTGAGTGGCCTTGGATTTGGTGGTGGTTTCTTAAATTGACACCAAAAGCACAAGCAACAGAAGAAAAATATATATATAAATTGGACTTCATCAAAATTAAGAACTTTTGTCCATCAAAGGACATTGTCAAGAAAGTGAAAAGACAACTCACAGAATGAGAGAAAATATTTGTGAATTATGTATTCTCTAAGTTATTAATATCCAGAATATATAAGGAGCTCCTAAAAACAACAGGGACAAATGACCCATTTACAACGTGCAAAGGATTTAAATAGACTTTTCTCCAAAGAAGATATACAGATGGTCAACAAGTACATGATAAGATGTTCAGCATCATCAGTCATTAGGGAAACGTAGATCAAAACCATAATGAGATACCACTCCACACCCACTGGGGTGACTATAAAAAAGGGGGCGGATAATAGGTGTAGGTGAGGATGTGGAGAAATTCGAATCAGTGTACATTGCTCTTGAAATGTGAAGTGGTTCGGCCTGCTTGGAAAACAGTCCGGTATTTCCTCAAAAAGTTAAACACAGAGTCACTAACACGGCAATTCCAATCCTAAGTATATGCCCAAGAGAAATGGAAACATAAGATCACACAAAAATTTGTACACAAATGTTCATAGCAGCCCTGTTCACAATAGCCAGAAGGTGGAAAAAATCCAAAGTCCGTCCATAGATGAATGGTAAACAAAATGTGGTCCATTCATACAATGGACTATTATTCAGCCGTAGAAAGCAATGAAGTTCGAAAAACCTTAAAATCATTTTGCTAACTCAAAGAAGCAGGCACAAAAGGCCATACATTGTATGATTCTATTTATATGAAATATGTAGAGTAGGTAAATCCATAGGAAACAGAAAGCAGATGATTGTTTGCCAGGGGCTGGTGAGAGGGCCTGATGGGTAGTGATTGCTAAATGGGTATGAGGTTTCCTTTTTGGGAGATGAAAATGTTCTGGAGCTAGAGAGTGGTGATGGTTGCATGACATTGTGAATGTACTAAATGCCACTGAATTGTATACTTTAAAATGGTTAAAATGGTGAATTTTGTGTTATGTGCATTTCACCTCAGTAAAAATAAATTGCAAATAAATTGAAGAACTACATATGAGAAGCAAAAGCTTAAAAAAGAAAAGAAGAACATTATAAAGTTGGGATGGGGAAGTATTTAGTAAATGATGATGCACAAAGCTCAGACAATTAATAAAATGATTGATATATTTGACTACATTAAAATTTCATACTGCTGTGGGTGATAGATTTAAAAGGTGAGCCATAAAATGGGAGGTGTTTGAAACTGTTGTAGCCAACTAGTGATCAGAGTCCAGAATATATAAAGAGCTCCTAAAACTTATAATGAAAAAAACCAGACTCATGGGAAATGAGGCAAATTATGAATTGGCATTTCAAAATGTCAGTCTTGAAATTGGCATTAAACCCTAATGCTCAATAAACAAAAAATGTTCATTCTTTCTAGTAATTATGAAAATGCAAGTGTAAACAAGCTTTCATTTCATACCTGTCATTTGGCAAAATACTTAAGGCCTGAAAATATTTAAAGTTAAAAATATTTTTTCTAAAATGTAATATAAAGCTAAAATGTTTAATATTTTTTAATACTGAGATTTTAAAATCCCAGGTGTTTTGTTTGCTCAGTGTTGGCGGACGTGGCAGTGAATTCGCGTCAGCAAATCGCCTCAAGGCTCACACCTGAGAGCGACGCCTGCACCGGGCAGTGGAGTCACAAGTCCCCGCCCAGCACCGCAAGGGCTCGGGGTCAGAGGCATCCTAAGCGCATCAGCGTGAGAATGGAAATTGTGACCTGTGTGCAAAGGAATACAGCACATACAGTGAATGAACACAGAGAAGCCTCAAAAGCAATGTTGAGTAAAACAGACACCAAATTACAAAAGGACCAGAACGGGATGGTGTCATTTAGGTAACCCTAGAAATAACCTGCAATGCTCTGGGACTGCTACCAACACACGCTCGTGCGGTTAAAGCATAAAACTGTGCGTGGAGGGACACACCAAGGTTTTACTCCAGGAGCGCCCTGTGCTAGCTGCTGCTCAGATCCGCTTTTTCTCTGGGTGGGATGTTGCACGAGGAACCACCAGTTTCATTGAGGTCTGCGCTGTCTGGGGTTTCTGTGGGAGCTGCCAAGGCCTGGGCTATGCTTCAGATTGCTTTTCAACTTTAAGATTCTATTCTAGTCTGCATTTGCTATGGCTTTCATTTTATGCTGTAATCGGAAATTTTCTTGGGAAATATACTGGCCACAGACACGAATTCTATGTGAAACAGGTGTGTGTCTTGGGGAGGCAGAGGATGGATGGAGTGGGTATCAAATGAGGCCTCCGTAAAGGAGTGGCCCACGCCGCCGCCGCCGTCATCGGTGCAGGACTCCTGCTCAGGGAGCCCCTTGAGGGAGGCTGCGCACGCGTGGCGTGTGGTGGAAGTTGCCTGCGATGGCAGCTCCACCCTCAGGCCAGAGGAAGCCCTGTGCGGCCGGCTTGGGTGCACTCCTTGGAGCAGCCGTGTGCACTGGCCAGGGCAACACAGACCTCAGCAAACCGTGGTGATGCCAGCCCCATCCCGGTTCAGTGCTTTGTGCCTTCCCACATTGACCTCCCGTCCCCTGCGGGCTCCCTCGCACCCACCTGGCTTCTTCCCAGCCTCCCTTCCTTCCTGACCCAGGGCTCCTCTGCAGTGGACCGGCTCGCCCCATCTGTGCTGTGAGTTTTTCACCCCTTATTTCCCAAGATAAAGGAAATGCAGAGAGCGGTAAACAGAGGGGAAGTGTGCTTGGGGAGTGGGTGGGGGCGCTGCTCACTTGTTAAGCCCCCACCGGGGGGACCATGATATCTGCCTTCCAGGGAAGCAGCAAGGAGATGAGGGAAGCACTTGTGGACCCAGTAACCTCTCCTATGCACTTGCTGTTCTTTGGGTTCTGAGCTGGTCACAGGCAGGTGCAAGCCCCGCCCTCAGAGGCCTCCAGTCCCAATGGGAGAGAAGCCCCAGCCAAAGGAACGACGAAACGCGTTGTGAGAAGCTCCAGGAGGAGACGGGAGAGAGTGGGGCCGGGCTCCAGCTGTAGACGCGCCAGGCTGAAGGGAGAGAGCGGCTCACTGCCCGGAGGTCAGAGGCCAGGCCCGCCTCACAGAGGGAGCGCAGGCAAGGCGTCCCCGAGGCAGGATGAGCGCAGTGCGTTCCGAGACTGCCGAGGGCCAGCGGGACCCAGAAGAGGGTCTGGGGACGGCCCGCGTGGCCTTGGGCGGTCCTGCGGGGGACCGTGGCTATCTGTCCGCTGTGCACAGCAGGAAATCGGGGCTCTCCGGCAGTGCAACGGGCGACGGGACTCTGAAGCCCCGGCGGGCTGCGGCCACAGCTGCTGTTAGCTTTTAGGGTTTGAGCTTTTTGGTTCTGTTGTTTGTTCATTTAGAAGTCTTAGACAGAGAGACATTTTGAACATGTTCAGTGACCTAGATTTGTTGTGAACTCTTCAATAGCTTGTTTGTAGAACATGTAAACTTTTCATAGTTTTTGTTCTACAGACCTCACTTACATTTAAAAAGTGGAAAATTCATTTCATTTTATTTCAGTCCCTTGTTGTTCCAATAGATTATAGCAAAGAATATGATAACGGGAAACGTGTCCACAGTCAGCAAACATCGCAGAGCAGCTCTGCCAAACAGATGTGACGGCCACTCAGGGACACAGCGGCACAAAGATGAGCTCTTCTTGGACCCAGAGCAGGACTTCCCTTTTGAGCCCATGTGCCCTCGACAAGGGGCCGGCTGCCGACCCTGTTCACTGGTCACCAAGCACGCTGGCCGCTGGCTGGGAGGTGACAGCCTTCGGCTCCCTGGCAGCCCTGGCCACACAGCCCTGAGGGGAAATCCCCACGTCCTGAGTACCTGATTCTGCTTTTCCAGAAACACCTAAACAGTTGCTCGCTGTGGACAAAGTAGGAAAACAAGGATGATCAACAAGTGCCTGTGTGAAGCAGCTGAAAGTTTTACTAAAGTACAACAAGAAAAGAGCTGCATTTGTTTAAAAGTTTTGCTGTCGTGTTTACATGTTTTTTCCTCAAACTATTGGCATTTGAAATTTCAATAACGATTAAAATTCTAAGACCACTGAGATAAAGCATTTTTAACATATTAATTTGCTGATTCTTCCAAGAACAAAATAGTAGCTACCCCCCTCAGTCACTAGCAGTACATCTTGGAGCGTATAAATTAAAATTATTTTCATTTCAGAAAGAGCCAAAACCAAAGAGTATGAAATCCACCTGCTGTAAACCTGCACAGCCGTCTCCAGGGCGCACACTCTGACCGCAGGGCTGCAGAGGGGCCCAAGCTTGATGCTGGAATCCACTGGAGCCTGGCATTAAACCCAGGACGACGCGCAGTGCAAGTCCTCTAGTTTGAAATAGTATTGTGAGTTCCTTATCAAGCAAAGCAGGTGCTCTGGGAACATGGCCATGGGAATGGAAAAAGCTGCCAGAGAGACACTACATGCCCAGGGCGCTGAGAAGGCCAAGAGGCACCCCCCCAACTGTCCTCACTGCAGGACGGGGCGGGGTGCCCTGTGTCCCCCCAGTGTCCTCACTGCAGGACGGGGCGGGGTGCCCTGTGTCCCCCCAGTGTCCTCACTGCAGGACGGGGCGTGGTGCCCTGTGTCTCCCCAGTGTCCTCACTGCAGGACGGGGCGGGGTGCCCTGTGTCCCCCCAGTGTCCTCACTGCAGGATGGGGCGGGGTGCCCTGTGTCCCCCCAGTGTCCTCACTGCAGGATGGGGCGGGGTGCCCTGTGTCCCCCCAGTGTCCTCACTGCAGGATGGGGCGGGGTGCCCTGTGTCCCCCCAGTGTCCTCACTGCAGGATGGGGCGGGGTGCCCTGTGTCCCCCCAGTGTCCTCACTGCAGGACGGGGCGGGGTGCCCTGTGTCCCCCCCAGTGTCCTCACTGCAGGACGGGGCGGGGTGCCCTATGTCCCCCCAGTGTCCTCACTGCAGTGGTGTGATGGGGAGGAAGCTGTTAGGGCCTCACTCCCGTTGCGTCCAGCAGTTTCTGGTCGGTGCCCGTAGTCTGTTTCTCTTGTTCACCAGAATGATCGATACTGGTCCGTACACTGCCTTTGGTGCACAAGATCCCCACCCAGCTCCAAGCCGGCAACTGAACTCCTGCGAGGGGAGCCAGGCCCCCTTCCCTGGGGGAGGGTCTAGAAAGGGAATAGGAAGCAAGCTGGCATCTGAAAGCTCCTGCTAGCTGCATATAAAAAGGTAAACGTAAACAGATGAAATAGATTTTAATAATATATTGTCATGTAACTCAGTATGGACAAAATATTGTACTCTAACTGCTTACTGGTCAGGGTTGAAATTACCGAGATGTCTTGTGATTGCCCTGCCCTGGGCTTCTAAACCCATGTGTCCCTCACTTCCTCCGAGTCCAGGCTTGTACTGCTCACTGCGTGGCAGGCCAATCAGTCGAGAGACAGGTGTTGGGACAAGGAACAGCGACTTTATTTGGAAAGCACGCAGACCGGGAAGAGAGTGAGTGACATCCTAAAGAAACATCTTGCCTAGAATTGGATGTTAGTTTCTTTTATGCTATGGAGCGGGGAGGGGTGGGAGGAGGTATGGTCCTTGCACATGTCTTGGTGCCGGCCAGACCCCGAGGGGGTGTGTTAAATTCTTTGTTCTTGCAGCCATTCAGATGTGGGCCTGGTCAAGATATTCCTGTGAGCCAAATGAAATGAAGGTATTTTAGCGTAACGCTCGGGCACAGGAAGCAGGGTTTCCCGAAAGGGGCCGTTATGTATGCTTTAAGGTTACAGGCAACATGCCTTTAGTGATTAACTTGCAGCAAAAGCAATAGAAATACAAAGGTTAAAGTAAAAGAAACAGATCCAATATGTAGTCAGATTTGTTCTTCCCTGTTACACACTCACAGGCTCTCAGTTTGAAGGAGCCACAGTTCACGTGCTCGACTGCCACGTGTGGCCGTGCCTCCTACCCTGGACACTGCGGGCTTTCAGGGTGCCCATGGCCATCAGCCTGAAGCCACAGAGGGGCCCCCAGGCCACATCCACCTGATCTGTTCTTGCCTCTTGCTCCATTGAGGGCCAGGCGTCCCACCTGGGATCCTGACACCCGGCTGGGCGCTGAGGCCGCGCGGACCGCCTGCCCTGCCTTCCTAGCCTGGCCTTGCCCTCCGCCAGGTCCCTCACGCCGTCAGCCTCCAGGATCCCCGCCCCCCTCCCCAAAACGTACTGACACCTGGCCCTGTCAACGTGTCAGAAAGGAAAGAATTCCCATGAAGTTATTTATGAAACCTACCTTGACAAGTCAGTCTGCTGCATTGAACTAAAATACAGTGTAAAAGCCAACTAAGCTCAATGTTTTGAGATTTCCTACAATCTGACCATTTTATTCATGGAAGGTGAGTTAATGAATTCCATCAAAACCATACTGTTCAGTAATTGCAAGCAGTGCTCTGGAGATAACTCTCATGGATTCTTTTCAAAATGGCCCCTCTTGAACGTCTTGATTGTTTCTACTCTGGAAACCGTGGTTCCAAAGAGACCTTTCCCCTAGATTCCTGGGGACAGTGAAATCCGAGGGGCGCCCTGAAGGCGGGGCTGCAGGATGGAGCCTCTGGGCTCAGCCTCTTTGATCTAGTATCTCCTGTTGAGATAAGTCCCTTTAAGATCATAGTGCCTCCTGACTAGAAAATCAGGACCAAAGAGTTCTATGGTGGGAGCTAAGTTCAGAGATCTGACCTGTCAGTGACCCCCCAGGGCCGCACTTGTCCAGGGCCTGCTGACTAGTGACCGGAGGAGCTCTGCGCTGTGAGGTTTCTCTTAGATGAAACTGTTGGTTTTCCCCTTTTGCTTACGTATTATTTTCCCAGGCAGACAGATTTCTATAGTTTTGATTCAATTGCTATGCCCTTTAAACTGGCTTTGCTTTGGCATGTGTCTATTTCTGGTTATCTTGATTTGATGTATTGTATCCTGGCCTCTCAATTAAATTTGAGAGACACCTTTTTTTTTAAGTTAAATTTGCTAGACACTCAGATTTCTTGGTAACTCTGCAGGGACTACCCTTGCCCCTTGAGTTGTCAGACCTCGCAGGAGGGATTATTGCTCGGTGGCTGCACTTGGCAGGATTATGTTGACTCTTCTGTTCATCAGAGGGAATCTCCTAGGGGTTGTACCGTCTCCTAAGTATGTCCCAATTATTAATTTAGGGACCAGGTCCATGACCACACAGTGGGCTTGTCAACTTAGTAGATCCACCGTAAGTCAGACCACGGCCAAGACTCCATACCTGGCCCTCATATGCCCCCACCCTAAAAGAGGGCAGATCATGGTCAACTCAGACCCTATGTTCGCATCTCTCAAATTTTCTGGGCATTCTCCTTTCTCAATGCATGGGAATTTAAGTAAATGGCCAAAAGTCCCTTTGAGAGAAAAACTGAAAGAATCATTACTGGGGAAAACTTCTATAGGATTGCAGTCCCTTCCATCAACTCTTCAGTCAATAGCTCGAAGTCTGAAAACAGTTTCAGGTTTGGAAACTGGGAAAGGAATTGTGAAGAGTTAGAGGGTCAGGGTGAGGGTGAAAATAAGGGAGAGGCTGCAGGTGAAAGAGAGGGTTAGGGTGAGGGTGAGGGATTAAGGCAAGGGCAAGGTCCAGGGTGAGGGTGAGGGCAAGGATCAGGGCCAGGGCTAGGGCCAGGGCAAGGTCTAGAATTGGTTAGGGTTTAGGGTTAGGGTCTGAGTTTGGGTTTGGGTTCAGGTTAGGATTGAGGATAAGGTTAGGGTTAGGGTATGGTTAGGGTTTGGATATGGGTTTGGGTTCGGGTTAAGGTAGGGTTAGGGTTAGAGTTAGGTTTAAGCATAACCTGCCCTCACTCCCCTTCTACCTCTCCAACTACCTGAGGCCTTCAGGATAATACTCGACCTCTGGCCATTCAGGCAGGCATCCATGCCTCTCCAGCTCAGGCCAGCCTGGGCCCTGTCAAGCCCCCACAGCCAATTACTGAGCTGACCATGCTGCTGGACAAGTGAACGACCACCCGGGCAGCGTAGACAGCCTCTTGGCATCCATGTGGTTTCGAAAACGGTCTCCTCCCTCATAGTCTGTTAGCCTGCCCAGAGAGGAAGTAACCCCACAAATGTTGAGTGTGGCCCTAGCCACCAGAACCATACAGCAGACCATGGCTCTGTAATCCTTTGGCATTCCAGTTATTCCAAATTTTCGACATTCATATTCGTTAAGGATCGAAGATATGGGAGCAACTGGGCCTCCCAACAGGTGGTTTCACAGGGGCCGCATGGTATTGGAGAGTCATGTGCACCCATATGGCCCTGAGAAAGCCTACCAATTCTGAAGTCCATGATACTGAATAATCCTTGAGCCTCCCAGTAGTTCACTGAGCTAGAATTTCCTTACCACCCTAGCCTTTGGTCTCTGCTCTTTGTAAAAGAGAGAGAAGAGACTGGAAAAATGAGCTATGTTGTTCTTCGGGGATGGGTGATTAATGTGGCCAGGGAGCAGGCAGGCATAAATCCTGGGCTGTCACCTCCCAGGAACAAGAATGAGGTCTGTGTGCCTTCCGAGGGCACATGGGCTATTCTGGGCCAGTGTCTGAGATGCAAGTACCTGGTGCCCCAGACAGGATCCTTTCATTTACCACCATCATCAACCGTGTTTTTCAGCAAATGGAAGAACTTCTTGCTGTCGCAGGAGGACAGCAAGAGCATTGGGTGGGTGGCTGCAGCCCTGACCCTATGTGAATCCTCTCCGACCTTGGGCTTCAGATTCTGTGCTGTGCAGCGGGTTGTCAGTGACGTGGAATCTCATGCTTTTACCGAGCCAGCATCTGTCCTCATGTCCACGTGCAGCACCTATAGCTTTCCTTTGGGAACTCCATCTCACCTGCAGTTTCAGAGGGCTGACCCCACGCTCCACCCCCTGGAAGATGAGTGTCTGGTCCTCGTCTGGACAATCTCAGTTTCAGTCTCTGCCTGCTGTGTTTGGTTCAAGGAGGAGAGTGTGACCCAAGCCAGGCCAGAGGCATTCAAAGTCACGCGTTCTCATGGAGACTTAGGGAAGGAGAAGCCCTTCCCAGTAGGAGGCATGTCGAGTGTGTGTCATCCTGCAGATGCAGTGAGGGAGACTGCGCCTGTGAATGGGGCCCCCAAGGCCCTCAGCAGGACTGACGGTTGGAGAGGGACCAGGCCAAAGTACGAGAATGTGAGCCCTTGGGCCTGACACCTCCAACCCCACTCTCGACTCGTCTCTTGGAAGCATTCATTTATTTCTGTCATTTAAAAATAATATTAATTTATTTTACTTGAGTAAGCGTGTCTGAACCCTTGTCATTAAAAAAGTCCTGAGATGTCAGGACCAATGGTTCTTGACACACCCTCTGGCACCGTGTCCTCACTGGGTGGGCACGTCTCGGGGAGATGAAGATACTGGGTGTGTTCAGATCTAAGGGGAGCTGCCAATCCACTCTGTGTCTGTTTCTTCTATGTCCCAGGAGAGGGAAACACCAGAACAATGAGAGGAGAGCTAGCCGGGAGAAAGGGTCACAGGATGGCGAATTGGTCTGCTTGTATTTTCCATAGTTTAGGGTTCATTTTATTTGTGTGTTATTAGGAAATCACCCTTTTATACTAGGTTCACTAGGTGATGCAATAGCTTGTTCGTATTTGACTTTTTTTTTTTTTTTTTTTTTGCGGTACGCGGGCCTCTCACTGTTGTGGCCTCTCCCGTTGCGGGGCACAGGCTCCGGACGCGCAGGCGCAGCGGCCACGGCTCACGGGCCCAGCCGCTCCGCGACACGTGGGATCCTCCCGGACCGGGTCACGAACCCGCGTCCCCTGCATTGGCGGGCGGACTCTCAACCACTGCGCCACCGGGGAAGCCCCCCATATTTGACTTTTAATTTCACCTCTCATTCTAGTTTTCTACGGAATTGTCACAATTAATGAACAAATATGGATCCCTTATTATGAACTAAAATCCATTTTATTCAGGGTCCCTTCATTCTCCCTTTTTCTGTCCTAGGATCCCATGCAGGGTATCACGTGGCATTGAGTCGTCGTGTCTTCACTTAGTGTTTAGTGTGTTTACGGCTTTGACTTTTCCTCGTACTGTCCCTCTCTCGGTGACCTAGGCAGTGCTGAGCAGGACTAGTCAGGTGCCTTGTAGACTGTCCCGAATTGTGACTGACTTGGTGTTTTTCTTGTGATTAAATGGGGTCACGGGTTTTGAGGAAGCGGATCACAGGGCTAAAGTGCTGTCTCATTACTTTATGCCACGGGGGCATACCTCGAGGCGACTTACCACCGTCCATGTTAACTTTGCCTTCCTGGCTCAGGTATGTTTGTCAGCTTTTCCCCAAGTCTGTACTGTGTGTCTTCTTTAGGATGAAGTTACTATGCGGCCCGCACACTTCGGGAGAGGCGAGTCAGCCCCGCCTCCTTAATGAACGGCTGAGTATCTACATCAACTATTTGGAATTCTTCCACGTAGGAGATTTCTATTCACCGCTCCTCATGAAAGGAAACCTCCGCTATGTAATCATTTATTTTAACCGGTGTGGACACTCCACGCGGAAGGTTCTTCTAAGCTTTTGGTTATAAGCCAGCGGTACGGTATATGCTTGCTCAATTCATTCCTGCTCTGGCTAGTCAGAGCTCTTTCCGTTGGCTCCTGCTTCCCTCCGACACAATTCCATCTTGGGGTTTCTGTTTTTCTTGGTACACATCTTTTTATGTGCTTGTTCACCATTTGCAATGTTTGTCGGGTCCTTGTTGAAGTCCTTTTCCATTTTAAAATTTGGGTTGTCTATTTGTTGATGATTTGTATAAGTTCTTGATGTTTTCTGAAGAAAAGTCTCTTGTTAGCTATATCCTGTGCAAATACTTTTTTCCATTCTGTGGGCTGTGTTTTCACTTTCTGGATAGCACCTTTTGATGCAGGAAAGTTTTTAAAATAGAGGAAATGTAAACTATCCATTGTCACATGGGTATTGTAACCATTGGCCTTTGCTTATCTGTAACATTCCATTCCAAGGGTAAGAAACCCGGCTTCCACCATCTGTCCTTCATTGAATCCATTGCTTGTTGCTCCATTTCGGATTACAGATGCAGTGGTTTCAGTATTATTAGCTTCTACCACCTTGGGAAAGAACTTATAGAGTCCAGTATTTACATAGGGCACAATTTGCCTTTGTAGTACAGATTCCGTTCTCTCCCATAGCTAACTAGCTCAAGTACCTTTTGTTCCACCACCAACAGTGAGTTTTCTTTCGCACGTTTCTAAATCAGATTCTTTGGCACATTCTCTCTTCCACCCTATGAGACTCCCGTATCCTGAATAACTAAATTTGAATATTTGATTTACTTGTTGGGTTGTAAAAATCCATGAGTTTAGACTAATGCATAGTGGCAGGTATCTATCACTCAAGTATCACAGGGAATATTTCAACCCCCCCCCCCATAACCTGTTTACCGTCTCGGATGTACCTGTTCCAGAATGTCACAGAAATGGGGTCAAACACTGTGCAGCCTCCTCAGATGGAATCCATTCACTTAGCAGTACACGTGTAAGATTCGTCCTTGTTCTCTGTTTCTTCCTTTCTATTTCGGAATATTATTTTACTGTATGTGTATGGGAGAAAAAACAATTTTCCCTCTGCCCTCCTAGGGTCTTGACTGAGGATTCCCCCCCCCTTGTAAAAAAAAGACAGACATAATCATACAGACAAATGCAAATAGATATATCTGTCTTTACAAAATTTTAGCCATGAGTCAGTAAGACTGAGTAATAAAACATTATCTGTTTATATAAAATAGTAGGCTCTGAATTGTATTTCTGGCAGGTGGAACAAGAAAGATTACTTGCTTAGTGAGAGCTAAAGGTTTTGACTAATATTTGTGGAGAAGATTTTTAAGATTCAGATTTGCCCTGATATATAATCTTATGGAGGCTGTGGACTAAACTCTGGACAGAGGAGTTTTTGGAAATACCATGTGCTCATCTTGGTGTTTTTTAAAGCCAATCTGAGTGGATAAAATATCCAGTTTGTCTACAATTTTCATTTTCCTTTCCAGTCTCAGGCAGTGATTTTAGTGGTCTAAGCTACTTTCAATGGCTGGGCATGCAAAGGAAGAACGTATTGTGACTTTTTGGGGGGGCTGTGGTGGGGAGGAGATTGTAATTGCACTTATCAGGTGAAGAAAGAAATGTCTCATGTTTTATGACAGGAAGCAAGAAGCACAGTTAAAGGCAAGGCACCCTCAAGTTAGAGTTATTTCCTCGGATGTTCACATTTAAAGACTTAGTTCTCAGGGCCAGGAGGACTAAGGGTCCTCCTGGCCCTGAGAACTAAGGGTCTGAGGAAGGATGGAAGCATCTTAAAGCAGAACTTCTGGGGCCAATATCCTATTATCAGAGGTGTAGAGCAATTACTCTTTAGGTGTTTCTTTTTTCTAGAGTGTAGGACAGTTCTTTTCCCAACGCCCAGACATAAGAAGAAAGTGGAGACTTTGATATCCGTAAGAAGGTTGGGTGGGCTTTGAATTCCTCCTAGAGCTGCATTTCTGTGTCTGTAGAGGTGAGATTAGTAAAGCACGGATGGTTGTTTGTTTTTTAAAAAATAAATTTATTTATTTTATTTTTGGCTGTGTTGGGTCTTCGCTGCGGTGCGCGGGCTTTCTCTAGTTGTGGAGAGCGGGGGCTACTCTTCGTTGTGGTGCGCGGGCTTCTCATTGGGGTGGCTTCTCTTGTTGTGGAGCACGGGCTCTAGGTACGCGGGCTTCAGTAGTTGCAGCATGTGGGCTCCAGTAGTTGTGGCTTGTGGACTCTAGAGTGCAGGCTCGGTAGTTGTGACGCACTGGCTTAATTGCTCCGCAGCATGTGGGATCTTCCTGGACCAGGGCTCAAACCTGTGTCCCCTGCATTGACAGGCAGATTCTTAACCACTGCGCCACCAGGGAAGTCCCAGATGGTTGTTTTGAATTCTTTGAAGAATTGCATATCCTACTCAATGATAACTTCAAGAGGCCGACCTGCCCATCTGGAGGATGGCATGAGCACAGTGTATGTATGGGTGGGATGATGGTGTACAAGGCTTTTACGTTTTGTTTTGTTTTGTTTTGTTTGGCCACGCCACGTGGCTTGCAGGATCTTAGCTCCCCAACCAGGGATTGAATCCAGGCCCAGGGCAGTGAAAGCATCAAGTCTTAATCACTGGACAGCCAGGGAATTCTCTTTCATTTTTGCTCTAAATCTGATTTCTGTTCTTTGTTTTGTTAAGGAAGTGTTCTTCGGCTCTCCATGATACTCCTTTGTCTTTCTTTTAATTTGATCATCCGAGAGGTTTCAATAGGATCTTTGTTTTAGTGTGAAAACCTAAAAAAGAAAAATCCTTGCAAATATTGTTTTATCAGGTAGTTGTCCAGGACAACCGGTAAATTCTCCTGGCAGTATTGAACCTGTTTCTTGCTCGCAGCAGGTCTCCAAAGGTATACCTATTCCAAATGTGAGTCAAAACCAATAAGCCTTTTAAAAAATTAATTAATTAATTAATTTTGGCTGCTCCAGGTCTTAGTTCCGGCATGCGGACTCTTAGTTGCAGCATGCAGGATCTAGTTCCCCAACCAGGGATCAAACCCAGGCCCCCTGTATTGGGAGCACAGAGCCTTACCCACTGGACCACCAGGGAACTCCCCAATAAGCCTTTTCATAGCTTAACCATGGACAAGATGTCACTAAAGAGGGTGAAAAAAGAGCAGCCCCCATGATCCAGAGTCACTCCCAAAGACAGCCAAAAGAAATAAAGAGTAGATGAACAAGAGGAAAGGTTTATTTCTACAGCCAAGAGCCGACCAAAAAAGTAACTGACATGTTAAATGGTGAAAGTTAAAAGCTTATAAACCTAACTTAATAGCAGAAAGGGAGAGGGGAGAATTGGCTTCTATGGGAAGAACAGATAGGTTTCTTCAGGAAAGACTAACGAGTTCTTTGGAAAACACCAGGTTATAAGAAAGTTTGCGATCATGTTTGTCTGTCTATGGATGAGTGTCCTCTGCATCTTCTTCAGCGTCATAAAACACCTCACAGGGGCTTCCCTGGTGGCGCAGTGGTTGAGAGTCCGCCTGCCGATGCAGGGGACACGGGTTCGTGCCCCGGTCCGGGAAGATCCCACGTGCCGTGGAGCGGCTGGGCCCATGAACCATGGCCGCTGAGCCTCCGCGTCCGGGGCCTGTGCTCCGCAACGGGAGAGGCCACAACAGTGAGAGGCCCGCGTATCGCAAAAAAAACAAAAAAACAAAAAGAAAACAACACCTCACAGAAGGGCTTAATGGTAAGTTTATTTTGGTCTCTCTCCTGGGAAAAGAAGCCACCCTGAAGAAGGAATTTATGGCTGTGGTCATTTCTCAAAAGTTTCTGCTTTTATTCAGATAAGGGGAACTCCAAGAAGGCTTTTTTTCTGTATCTGTTGAATCTCAAGTATATTCAGGGTCAGTTGTCTTTATACCAATCGTGGGGTTCTGCCTGACTCTCCATACCTCCAACTTTTTCTTCTTTTTCAAGATTCCTTGATATATGTTGAGCCCCTTGCATTTTTCACATGAATTTTAGATTGGTTGTCAATTTCTGCAAAACACAACCTGGGATTTTGGTAGCGGTTCTTTGACTCTTTAGATCTATTCATGGAGTAGTTCCACCTTAACAGAATTAAGCCTTCTGACCCATGACTATGGGATTATTTTTCAGAAATTTAGAATTTTTTCTTAATTTCTTTAACAAGCTATTGTTGTTTTCAGTGTACAAGTCTTCTTGAGTTTTTTCAATGTCATCAGATCAGTGTACAAGTCTTATCCACCTTTTTCCTCACTTCTACTGGATGCTGATTCAGAACATACACAACCTCCTGGAGAAACTTGCCCCAAGCCTGCCATGTACTGCCACCTAGCTGGCCTGGAACTGAGTCACCAAAAGCCTTTGCTATTTACTTAATTCTTAATTCCTTTAGAATTCATTATTGTCAAAAGTATTTATTGTCCTTGTAATAAATCTTTTAAAAATAAAAAAGAAATAATGGGGCTTCCCTGGTGGCGCAGTGGTTGAGAGTCCGCTTGCCGATGCAGGGGACGCGGGTTCGTGCCCCAGTCCTGAAGGATCCCACATTCTGTGGAGCAGCTGGGCCCGTGAGCCATGGCCGCTGAGCCTGCGCGTCCGGAGCCTGTGCTCCGCAGCGGGAGAGGCCACAACAGTGAGAGGCCCGTGTATCGCAACGAAGAGTAGCCCTGCTCGACGCAACTAGAGAAAGCCCATATGCAGCAACGAAGACCCAATGCAGCCAAAAATAAATTATAAAATAAAATAAAATTTGCCTCTGAATAACTTTGAATGAGTTTGGTATAAGTTGTAAAGTTTGCATCTACATTCATTTCATTCCAAATGGTTTCCAATTAATTGTTCCTTAGCTAATTTTAGAAAACTTTTGGGATAGAGACTCCATTTCAGTTTGAATTTCCAGTTTAATGGATTCAGCAGTTCTGTCAGTAGGGGGCGCTGTCTCCAGTGACTTGTGAGGGAGGCGTGGCCTGCACTTCCCGCACTGACCACAGGGTGGCGCCGAGCTCGCCTCTCTGACCCACAGCGCATGCTCGTTCCCTGCGAGCTCGATGCTGCGCGCAGCTGAGAGGAGTGGAGCAGCCTCCGGCGCGGGGGCGGGGACTTCGGGTGGGACGCCAGGCTCAGCGTCTCTGCTGACAGGAGCTCGGTCTCCGTCTCCTTAGGACTCGCTGGGGTTTCGGCTTCAGGGCAAAGTGGGGCTGCGTCCACGCTGACTAGGGAACTAGGTTTCCTGAGGACCCAGGTGACGCCTGAGGGAAAGGTGAAGAGACAGTGAGGAAAAGTGGGGAGAAGCTCCCTGTGGGCGACAGACTGCTGAGGGGGTCCGTCTTCATGTGCCCGAGGAAGGGCTTGGTGTGGAAAGCTGGACTTTTGGTCAGGTTTGTGTGCAGGGTAGCCAGCATGAGTTATGGGGTGCCCGGTTTTCCCAGCACCATTTATTGTGGGGACTGTCGTGCTCCTTGGTGTGTCCTTGGTCCCTTTGTCGTAAAGTAACCGACCGCGTCCGTGTGGGTTGAATTCTGGGCTCTCTGTCCGGTGCCTCTGGTCCCTGCGCCTGTTCTGGGCCAGTTCCACACTGTTTTGGTGACTGTAGCTTCGTGATGTAGTGTGAAGTCAGGGAGGGGGATGCCTCCAGCCCGTTCTCTTTTCTCAGCGTTGCTTTGGCTCTTTGGGATGCTTTGTGGTTCCACACAGATATCAGGAGGATTTGCTCTATTTGGGGGGAAGATACCGTGGAATTTTGGGAGGGATTGCATTCACTGTGTCCATTGCTTTGGGTAGAATGGATATTTTAACAATATCAACTGTTCTATTCCCTGAGAACAGGATGTCTTTCCATTTATTGGTGTGTTTTTCAATTTCTTCATCAATGTCTTAAAGTTTTCAGTGTGCAGGTCTTTCACATCCTTGGTTAACTTTATTCCCAGGTATTTTGTTCTTTTTGATGCAGTTGTAAATAGGGTTGCTTTCATTCTCTTTCTGATGTTTCATTATTAGTGTTTAGAAATGCAACTGATTTCTGTGTATTGATTTTGCAACTTTACTGAATTCATTTATTAGTTCTAATAGTTTTTTTGTGGAATGAAGTGGAAAATTGGAATTCCAAAATCCCACTGTTTCTACCATGTCCAGGTCGTCCACAACACGGAGGACAGTGGCTCCTAATATAACCTCCCACAGTGCCTCGAAATGACATGTGGACTTTGGGTGAACTGGATCTGGGTAAAGCTTGGCTTCTATATGGAAGTCTGATGTTTTCTCTGCTTTTCTGGCGTGCTCTTGACATACATGATGTTTTGAAAAGTAATTTACTTTCCAGTAACTTCAAACATACAGCTTTACATACATAAAACAAGTCTTGTACCTTGATTAAATATACTCCTAAATATTGATGTTGACATTAAAAATGGAATTGTTTTCATAAATTCTTTTTCAGATTATTTTTTGCTAGAGTATACATATAAGATAGATTTTCATGGATTGATATTTTGTTCTATAGCTTTACTTAATTAGCTGATTAGCTCAAATAATTTCTTTGCTGAATATAGGTAGTTTTATATATAAGATGATGTGACCTATGTTCTGTGAAGGGACACAGTTTTAATTTTTCCATTCACCCACGGATGCCTTTAATTTTTTCCTCAAGATTCTGGGTAGAACTTCCAGTACACCACTGAGTAACGGTGAGGAAGGCCAGCTTCCTGGCCTTGTTCCTGATTTCAGGAGTAAATCTTTCAGTCTTTAACGTTGCACACGATGTTTGCTGTGGCTTTTTGTACTAATCTTTAACATACTGAACAAATTTCGTTTTAGTCCTGCTTTCTTGAGTGTTTATCACGAAATAACACTGGATTTTCATTGTAGATTTTTTGCATTAATTGACATGATTACGTGTTTTTACTTCACACCATTATTGTGGTTTAATACGTTGCTTACTTTTAATATGTTGAGCAACCTGAAATTTCTGGTGTAGAGATACTTGCTTATGGCATTACCCATTTAAAGTTCTGTTGGTTTCATGTTGCTATTATTTTGTGATAGATTTTTACATTCATATTTATAAGTTATATTGGGGTAGTTTTCTTTTTTTTTCTTTATTTTTAAATCTTTTTTTAAAAATAGTGGTTTTATTTCATTTTATTTATTTATTTATTTTGGCCACATCCCATGGCTTGTGGGATCTTACTTTCCCAGTCAGGGATTGAACCCGAGCCCTTGGCAGTGAAAGCACAGAGTCCTAACCACTGGGCAACCAGAGAATTCCCTAGTTTTCTTTTTTAAGATGTATTTGTATAATTTGATTAGATTTGGCTTGGTGTAAGTGGTTTGGAGGGTTAGCATTAGGGCTGGGACTGGTGGGAGGGCTGGGACTGGGTATGGTTTATGGTTGCTGTTAGGGTTTACGTTTTATTTTATTTTTTATTTTTATTTTTTCGGTATGCGGGCCTCTCACTGTCGTGGCCTCTCCCGTTGTGGAGCACAGGCTCCGGACGTGCAGGCTCAGCGGCCATGGCTCACGGGCCCAGCCGCTCCGCGGCATGTGGGATCCTTCCGGACAAGGGCACGAACCCGTGTACCCTGCATCGACAGGCGGATTCTCAACCACTCTGCCACCAGGGAAGCCCAGGGTTTACGTTTTATGGTTATGGTTTATGGTTATGACTTATTTATGGGTGTGGTTAATGAATATGGTTTATGGTTTATGGTTTGGTTATGGTTATGGTTTTGCTTATTGGTTAAGGTTGATGGTTTGGGTGTTAGCGTTCTGTGTTAGACTGGGTGTTAGGGTATGGGTTAGAATTGGGGTACAGTTAGGATACGGGTAGAGTATGGGTTAGTGTAAGGTCCAGGTTTAGGGTACGGGCTGGGGCTAAGGTTAGGTCAGGGCTTAGGGTCAGGAGCAGAGTTTAGGGTCAGGATCAGTGTCAGGATTAGTGTCAAGGTTGAGCTAGGCTGTTGTTTTCTGCTCCTCCAGGCCTGGATTCTGATTGATGGATGAGTGAAATGTCTGCTCTGGTCACTCACTGTTTCAAATTAAGCTCAGCCTTAGTCAAGGGTTCTTAGGGCCTCAGAGGTCGTGCAGGGTTTTCCTCCACCCTCCCTCCTGAGAAGGGTGATGCAGGCCCCAGTCTGTCTGGGCAGCCCCAGGTCCAGCGTGGCCCTGACATGCAGGATACTAAGTAGACGTGTGTGTGTTTATGTAAGACTCGGTGTATCAATCTGCCAGCCCCCAGGTGCTGCCTTTTAAAAAATTATTAATTAATTTATTTAGTTTTGACTGTGTTGGGTCTTCATTGCTGCGCGGAGGCTTTCTCTAGTTGCGGCGAGTGGGGGCTTCTCATTGCAGTGGCTTCCCTTGTTGCAGAGTACAGGCTCTAGGCACGTGGGCTTCAGCAGTTGTGGCTCGTGGGTTCTAGAGTGCAGGCTCAGTAGTTGTGGCTCGCGGGCTCTAGAGCTCAGGCTCAGTAGTTGTGGTACACGGGCTTAGTTTCCGCAGTATGTGGGATCTTCGTGGACCAGGGCTCAAACCTGTGTCCCCTGCATTGGCAGGTAGATTCTTTTTTTTTTTTTTTTTTTTTTGCAGTACACGGACCTCTCACTGTTGTGGCCTCTCCCGTTGCGGAGCACAGGCTCCGGATGTGCAGGCTCAGCGGCCATGGGTCACGGGCCCAGCCGTTCCGCGGCATGTGGGATCTTCCCACAATGGGGCACGAACCCGTGTCCCCTGCATTGGCAGGCGGACTCTCAACCACTGCGCCACCAGGGAAGCCCTGGCAGGTAGATTCTTAAGCACTGCACCACCAGGGAAGTCTGGTGCTGTGTTTTCGAGGGCTGGTGGGGCCCTCCTGGGACTGGATGGATCCTTTGTTCCATCTTCATGGGTGTACAAGCAGGTCTCAGAACAGCCCTTGGCCTCTGAGCATCCATGTTCCTCCAGCTCAGGTTAGCCTTGGCCCCTCAAGCCCCCGTGGCCAATTACTGAGCTGATTGTGTCTTTACTCTTTAAAATTAAATCACTCTCTCCAGGTGGGCGAGAAGTTTACTTGTGAACTTGGTTAGGGTTAGGGGCTAGGGCTAGGGGTTAGGGGTTAGGGTTAGGCTTAGGGTTGGTTTAGGGTTAGGGGTTAGGGTTAGGATTAGGGTTAGTGTTGGGTTAGGGTTAGTGTTGGGTTAGGGTTAGGGTTGGGTTAGTGTTGGGTTAGGGTTGGGTTAGGGTTAGGTTTAGGGTTAGGGTTAGGGGTCCAGCCTTACATCCCATCCAGCTGTAGGTGTAGATGTTGTCAGTCCAGTTGCATTACAGCCCCTGATCGAATTTTGTATGAATTCCTCTCTCTCTCTCACTGTATTTTTTTTTCTTTTTTTGTAATTTATTTGTATAATGGGTGTAGCTGATTTTCAATGCTGTGTTCTTGGTGCTGTACATCCACTTGATTCACTTACAGAGAGACATCAGTAAATTCTTTTCTAGTTTCTAGTAGTCAGGTATAGTTTTTTTCTGTGAATAGAGTGTGCTGAGTCCAATTCCTTGAGCAATGAGTAGGTTTGTCAATTACATTACTGGTTTATGGAGTGGTATCTGTGCCAATTTCAACCTCCTGGTTTATGCATCACTGCACCACACCTTTCCCCTTAAGCAGCCATAAGTGTGTTTTGTAAATGTGTGATGGTGTTCTGTTTGTAATTCAGTTCATGTGTGGCGATTTTTCGATTCCCCCTATAAGTGATATCTTATGATAAGTTTCTTTTGCTGTCTAACTTATTTCACTCTCAATGACCGTACATAAGTCCCCCTGAGTTGCTGCAACAACTGTCGTTATTTCATTGATTTCAGGGCTGAGTCATATTCTGTTGTGCATAAGTGCCAAATCTTCTTTATCCATTTTTTCCTTCCAAGGACTTTTAAGTTGTACCCAAGTCGAGGCTTTTGTAAACATAGCAGCAGTAAATGTTTGGGTGCCTGCGTCCTGTGGAGTTTTGGTTTTTCCAAGATATACGCCCATGAGTGGAAGTGCCGTATGCTCTGTAGCTCTGTTTTTTAGATGTTTTAGGAAACACCATACACTTCTCCAGAGTGGCTGTCAGCAATTTACATCCCGCCCATCAGAGTAACAAGGCTCCCTGTTCTCCATGGCCTGTCCTGCATTTCTGGTTTTTACACTTTGTGAGGATGGCCTTTTTTTCTGATTCAAAGTGATACCTCTTTGTAGTGTTGATTTGCATTGCCCACTTCTTTGGTTGGCCAAAAAGGGCGTATGCGTTTTTTCCTGAATATATTCAGGAAAAAACGCATACGCCCTTTTTGCCCAACTGCATCATTGTCGAAGTTCTGCCGCTTTTCTTGTGCTTTCAAGGCGACTCCAATCTACCTCTTGAAATCTGTTTCCTGCAGTTCTTCCTTACTTTCAACTCCTTTTCGTTGACTTACCTCAAGATATTTCTCCGACGATAGGTATCATATCGATAGACGATAGATATCATATTCTGGTTCTGGGGGCAAGCTGAGCCTTTGGGCAATTCATCTTCCTGATTTGAAATTAGAGTGACATGTGCCTGTGCAAACACCTAGGGCTGGTCTCTCATTGGTTCCTCCCCTTCATCTTCATCCTCCAGACAAATTCCATACTATTCGAAACAGGAGGTTAAAGGCGCTGATTCCCCAAGTGGGGAGATTGTTAGTAAAGCGGCTGGAATGGCGAACCCGAGCACCGGGAGATGAAAAATGAGGTGCGTTTCAGAAAGCTTTCCCGATCCCACGGTGCACCTTCCTCTGGGGTTCCCATGCCTCTTTTAGCTGTAGGAAGATTCCCTTGAACCTGGAGAGTTGGGACCCATGGAATGGGGACCAGGCAGCGGTACTCTATAGGGGCTGCGTTTGCTGACCAATCCTCACCAATCCTCTTAACCCCACAGTGTGCAGCCTTATGTCCCGTCTAGCTGTGGATCTAGATGGGGTCAATGCAGGTTTCATCACAGCCCCTGAACGAATTTGTAAGAATTTCTCTCTCTCTCTCTTTCTGTTTTTGTGTTTGTTTTGGGAATGCGTTGTTATAATGGGGTACGGGTGATTTTCAATGCTATTTTTCTTGCTGCTGTACATTCAGTTAATTCACTTACAGAAAGACATCTGTAAATTCTTTTTCAGATTTTACCAGTCGTATATATTCTTTTCCGATGACAAGGGTGTGCTGTGAGTCCAGTCCTTTGAGCTATAGAGTAGGTCTTGTCGATTACCTCTTTGGTGTATGGAACGGTATCTGTGCTCATTTCAACCTCCTGGTTTATGCCTCACCCTACCCGACCTTTCCACTTTCGCAGTCTAAGTGTGTTTTCTAGATGTGTGACTCTGTTTCTGTTTTGTCATTTAGTTCATGTGTAGCCATTTTTAGGTTCCAACTATAAGTGATATCTTATAATAAGTCACTTTTTTTGTCTGACTTCGGTCACTTAGAATGATCGTGCCTAAGTCCACCCGAGTTGCTTCAACTGGCCTTATTTCATTGATTTCATGGTTGAGTAATATTCCACTGTACATAAATACCATATCTTCTTTATCCATCTTTTCCTTCCAGGGACATTTAAGTTGTATCTAAGTCGAGGCTGTGGTAAACAGAGCAGCACTAAACGTTGGGTTGTCTCCGTCATGTTGAATTTTGGTTTTCCCAAGATATATGCCCATGAGTGAAAGTGCCTTATGCTCTGTAGCTCTGTTTCTTCAATTTTTAGGAAACACAATACACTTCTCCAGAGTGCCCTTGGCAACTTGTATTCCCACAGTCAGCGTAACAGGGCTCCCTTCTCTCCACAGACTATCCTGCATTTCTTGTTTTCACACTTTGTGAGAATGGCCCTTCAGAGTGCTGCGAAGTGATACCTCTTTGTAGTGTTGATTTGCACTGGTGAGTTTTTGGGCGTATGCGTTTTTCCTGAATATATTCAGGAAAAACGCATACGCCCTTTTTGGCCAACGGCATCGTTGGAGAAGTTCTGACCCTTTCCATGTGCTTTATTGGCGAGTACCATCTACCTCTTGAAATCCCGTTCCTGCACTTCTGCCTTGCTTTCAAGTCCTTTTTCATGACTTACCTCAAGGCATTTTTCGATGTTAGGAATCTTCTACAATCCTGCAGGATTGTGAATTGCAGTGCCTCTGAGCTCCATTTTTCAACTTGCTTTATTGGGAACTGGCCACAAAACAGCAGGATTGCTTCAAGCCCTATTCTCGTTCCAGGGGCAAGGTAGCCTTTGGTCAATTCCTCTTCCTAATTGGAATTTAGGGTGACATTTGCCTGTCCAAACACCTAGGGCTTGTCTCTCATTGTTTCCCCCACTTATGCTTCATCCTCAAGACAAATTCAAAACTGTGAGAAACAGGATGTTGAAGGCACTTACTTCCCCTAGTGGGGAGCTTGTTAGGAAAGAGGCTGGAGGGGGCAACTCGAGCACCAGGAGATGAGATGAGGTGTCTTTCCCAAACTCTTCCCGATCCGAAGGTGTACCATCCTCTGCGTGTCCCATGCATGTTTTAGCTGTATGAAGGGTCCCCTGCACCTGGAGATTTGGGATCCGTGGAATGGGGACCAGGAAGTATTACTCTAAAGGGGCTGCATTTGCTGACTCATCCTCACCAAGCCTCTCAGCCCCACGAGTGTCCAGCCTTAGGGCCCATCCAGCTGTGGGTCTAGATGTGGTCAATCCAGGGTGCATCACAGCCCCTGAATGAATTTTGTAACAGTTTCTCTCTGTGGTTTTTTTTGTAATTTATTTTTATAATGGGGTGTAGCTGATTTTAAATGCTGTCTTTCTTGCTGCTGCACATGCACTTGATTCACTTACAGAGAGACATCCATAAATTCTTTTTCGGATTCTGACCAGTCGTATATATTCTTTTCTGGTGACTAGAGTGTCCTGAGTCCAGTTCTTTGAGCTATAGAGTAGATCTTGTCGATTACGTATTTGGTCTTTGGAACATATCTGTGCTAATTTCAACCCTCTGGTTTATGCCTCACCCCACCCCACCTTTCCCCTTTAGCAGCCATAAGTTTGTTTTCTAAATGTGTGACTCTGTTTCTGTTTTGTAATTTAGTTCATGTGTAGGCATTGTTAGATTCCACCTATAAGTGATATCTTATGCTAAGTGTCTTTTTGTGTCTGGCTTATGTCACTTAGAATGATTATACCTAAGTCCACCTGAGTTGTTGCAACTGGCCTTATTTCATTGATTTCATGGCTGAGTAATATTCCATTGTACAGAAGTACCCTATCTTCTTTATCCATTTTTTCCTTCCAAGGACATTTATATTGTTTCCAAGTCGAGGCTCCTGTAAAAGGGCTGCACTAATAGTTGAAGTGCCTGTGTCCTGTGGATTTATGGTTATCCTGAGATATACAGCCAGGAGTGGAAGTGCCGTATGCTCTGTAGCTCTATTTTTAAAAATTAATTAACTTTTTTTTTTTTGGCCTGTGTTGGGTCTTTGTTATCGTGCATGGGGTTTCCCTTGTTGCAGCAAGTTGGGGCTACTCTTCATTGAAGTGTGTGGGCTTCTCATTGCAGTGGCTTCTCTTTTTGCGGAGCACAGGCACTAGGCGTTGGGCTGCAATAGTTGTGGCACATGGGCTCAGTAGTTGTGGCTCACGGGCTCTAGAGCACAGGCTCAGTAGTTGTGGCACACGGGCTTAGTTGCTCCACGGCATGTGTTATCTTTCCGCACCAGGGCTTGAACTCGTGTCCTCTGCATTGGCAGTTGGATTCTTAACCACTGTGCCACCAGGGAAGTCCCTATAGCTCTATTTTTTAGAATTTTTAGGAAACATTATACCCTTCTCCAGCGTGGCTGTTAGCAATTGACATTCCCACCATCAGCATAGCAGGATTCCCTTTTCTCCACGTCCTCTCCTTCATTTCTTGTTTTTACACTTTGTGAGGATGGCCATTCTGACTGGGGCAAAGCGATACATCTTTGTAGTGTTGATTTGTATTTCCTGCATGTTTGGTTGGCTACAAAGGGCATATGGGTTTCAACCTGTACGCCCTTTTTGGCCAACTGCATCATAGGCAATGTTGAGCAGCTTTCATGTGCTGTAACGGCGAGTCCAATCTGCCTCTTGCAATCCGGTTCCTGCAATTCTGCCTTGTTTTCAAGTCCTTTTCAGTTACTGACCCCGAGACGTTTTCCCCGATAGTTGTCATTTACACCCCTGCAGGCGTTGCGGATCGCGGTGCCCCTGAGCACCTGTCTTCAACTTGTTTCTGGAACCGGCCACCAAGTGGCGGGATTGCTTCAAGCCCCATTCTGGTTACAGGGGCGGCCTGAGCCTTTGGGAAATTCCTCTTCCTGATTGGAAATTAGAGTGGCATGTGCTGTCCAAGCACGGGGAGCTCGTTTTTCATTCCTGTCCCCCCTTCCCCTTCATCCTCCCGACAAATTCCAAGCCGTGCACGACTGGCTGTTGAGTGTGCTGACTCCCCAGGTGGGGAGACTCTTAAGGAACGAGGCTGGAGCGGGGACCCCTCCCCCAGGACATGTGGAGATGGGGTGACATTTCCAAACTCTTCCCGCCCCTCTGGCCCCCCATCCTCTGGGGTTCTGCCCGGACGCCGCGGGGCTTCCAGCGGTGCGGGGCTCGGGGGCCGCCCTGCGGGGAGCAGCCCTGATCCCGCGCCTGCAGCGCCGCCTGCTGGTGTCTCCGTCCTGCATCGGGCACAGTCCCCACCTTCCCAGCTGCCTGGGGGGCCCTGTCTCCGCACTGTCCGCTCTCAGCCCCTCCGCCCCACTGCCATCACGCCCAGCTCCACACCCCTCGTCAGCCTCAGGTATGACCCAGGACTGGGCTCCCCGCCTGCCCACCCCCACTCGGTGTCCTCAGGCCCCCTGTGCAGACAGGTGAGGACCCCCTGCAGAGGCTCCCGAACGCTTCTCCGCTCCATCCTCCCCGGGATCGGCCCAGGTCCTGTCGGGATGGTCCACCCTCACCAAGCCCCCAAGTACATGGCAAGGCGAGCATCGGGCCTGCTGCGTGCACGGCTGTGCGTCCTGCTGTATACACAGGCATGACCCTGCCCCAGGGTGCAGGAAAGGCAGCCTTGCCTCGGGACGTGGGGAGAGGGGCTGCCCACAGGGTGGACGTCAGCTCTCGGCTCACCAGGCAGGGGCAGCCGTGTTCTCGCTCCTGGGACCCTTTCTCACCCAGCCTGACCCTGACCCGGCTTTGTTCCCACCCGCGCTGTCCCTCCATTGGCCTCGCTCTTGTGAGCAGAGCGGGACAGTGTGGTCAGTGGTCACAGGCTGAGCCACAGACACTGATGACCCACGTGCCCCCAGCGGACCCCACGGAACGGGCAGTGCACCAGGGCCCGTGCGGTGTGGGTTCACCTGCCCGCAGAGAGGCCGGGCCTCTGTCCTGGCTCCAGAGGTCACCTTGAGTCAGACGGGAGTGTCCGTGCTTCGTGGGCCTCACTCCAGGCTGGTCTGTGCTGACGGCGTGATGCACGGTGGGGCTTCCTGAGCCGCCCCCGGGGGCTGGAGGCCAAGGTCAGGCACATGGCAGTCCCCACATTGACGAGACAGACCCCAATAAACCCTGCACTTCAGGATTCAGGTGGGCTTCCCTGGGCTGCCACAGCCGAGGAGGCTGACCCCTGCTTATCTCCTCTGTCCTCGCTGATTTTAACTTGCATCCTTCAGCATAATAAACCCTGGGTATAACAGCTTCAGGGAATTCTGGGAGCCTCCAAGAAAAAAGAAGCCGGGGAGGGGGTCTCTGCGTCCCCAGCTCTGCAGTTGGGGTCAGAGGTCGGTGGGGAGGATCTTGGGGCCCTGGAATCGGAAGGGCCCCCCCCCTACCAGGGAGGGGTAGGAGACCCGGGTGGTAGTTAAGCTGAGTCCAAGGCCCTCCTGGGTAGGAGGCATCCTAGCCCCGGGGATCCTGAAGAGGCCGGCCCCCTCCATCCCCAGGCCTGGTCCCTGCTCTTGAGAAGCTCCCTAGGGTGGGGTCCTGGTGCTGGAGGTGCCCCGATGCTGTGGCCTCCCGAGCTTCCAGTGAGGATAACGGGGGCGGGGGAAAACTTGTTCACAGAAAGGGAGCTTCTGCCAGAACAGAGCCTGGGTCTGCTGCCCCGACCCCAGGTGCACTGGGGCAGGAACGTGAGAGTGAGGCTCCCGCCCCTCCGAAGACACCCAGGACACATGGGCGCTGGTCGCTGACTCCCACACAATACTAAAATCTCCCACGCAGGCCAGACGGGTCAGAGACACTATTTAAAGACTATTAATGGGGCCGGGGGGGGCCAGAAGGTGAGGCTGATGTGGGGAGAGTTGGAAAATCACCCAAGGACACGCTCTCCTTGCTGCAACCCCCCAGGTGAGCTCAGGTGGAGGTGGACCCCTCAAGTCAGAGCCCACATCCTTGGACTTTGGGGGACAAATAGCCAAGCACCCCCAGTCCTTGCCTTCACCTGCTGCAGTTAGGGCCTGCCTTGTCTTCTTCATGGTCAAATTCTCACCCCTCCCAGAAGCCCTCTCGGGGGTTAATTTGATGGAGGTGTCCATGGCAGAACTGGAGGGTCTATGGTGGGCTGGAGGCCAGGTGGCAGGCAGGAGGGCTCCCACCGATCCTGCCGGTCCACACCTCCTGGTCAGAGGCCCGCACAGAGTCCACCAGGCTGTGGATGTGGTAGAAGGTGCAGAGGTCTGGGGACCAGTCCAGCCCATGCAGGTGTCTGACCACCGAGCGGTCAGTGTAGAGTATTCCCAGGGAGCCCTGGCCGTGCTCGCACCCTCCCGGGAAGGACACGTCAGCATGGTCCCTGGAGTGACTGGGAGTTCAGCCAGAAGCGCCCCCCACCAAACCTCACTGTTACCACAAGAAACAAGAGAGAACTCCGTGCAGAAGCACAGAACATCACCAGCCTGATGCTGTCCTGAGGAAGGTGGGCTGGCATCTGAGAACTGGGTGCTATAGTGGGTTGAATGGGGGGTCCCCCCAAAAGTTATGTCCATGTCATGCCCCCCAGAATCTGAGAATGAAACCTTATTTGGAAGTAGGGTCTTTGTAGGTATAATTAGTTACGGATCTGGAGATGAGGTCATCCTGGATCCGGGTGGCCCTAAATCAGTGACAGTGTCCTTCTAAGAGACCAGAGGAGAGACACAGACACACAGGAGGCACCATGTGAAGACAGAGGTAGAGACAGGAGTGATGTGGTCACAAGCCCAGGGATGCCTGGAGCCCCCAGAAGCTGGAAGAGGCAGGCAGGACCCTCCCCTGGAGCCTCCGGAGGGAGTGCAGCCCTGGGACACCTTGACCTCCGACGTCTGGTCTCCAGGACTGAGAGTGGACGGGTTTCTGTTGCTCTGAGCTTCCGTTTGTGGTCGTTTGTCACAGCTGCCCCGGGAAGCTAATGCAGTTGGTGAGCAGCTCCCTGTCCTGATCTAAGTCCTCCCAACTCCCATTAGGGGCAGCCCCCTGCACCTGTGCTGTGTGCATAAACCATGTGATTCATGCTGAACCCCGGCTCCCCTTCTGGGCACCGGCATTTTGAAGGGTGAGGGCAGAGAACACCACGTGACTAGCCCCCAGCTGGGTGCCAATCCTCTAATGAGCTTCCCTGGGGACACAGGGGTGCGGGTAACTGTCATGGTTCTGCCCTTTGTGGCTGGGGGAAGAGATACCCTAGAGACCCTCGAGGGAAGCAGGGGGCATGGAGGGTCAGGAGGTGATGGGAGCAGGGGCCCTCCCTCCCTGCATCGCTACTGCGTGCTGTGACCCATCTCAGCTGTGAGCACACAAGCCATGAGCATGTGCCGAGTCCTGTGAGCCTCCCAGCCGGTCCGTGAAGGTGAGGGCAACACTGCAGACCCCAGCCCTCTCCCCCTCATCTAGTATGTGGAAGACCCACTTCTGCTTGCCATTCCAGAAGCGGTTCTGAGCTGTCCTGGGAGGGCTTCTGAGGTTATGCAGGCTGAGCCCCTGTTGCTATGTCTCCATTTCCCCACAGGAACATCCAGAGCAAGCAGTTTGCCCTGTTGCCTGAATGCCCCCCACCAGCTTTCTCAGGAAAGAATCAGGGGTTTCTGTAGCAGCGTCCGCAGGCAGCTCTGCATCTGGGCCCACGTTCGCATCCTCTGCGTAAACACCGAGAACCTTCCCTGACACGTGCCCCGGCTGACCACCTCCGCAAGCCGACCACAGGCCCCAGTGAGGGCGTCAGACTGACCGCCCGTCTCAGGCTCCGCCTCTGTTGTCAGAGCTGCTGCAGGCCCTGCTCAGAACCCGTGCTCCCACCTTTCACAGGGCTGTCCTCCACCCCCACCTTCAGCAGGAGTTCACCTAAGTATTTAAGTTAAGGGGTCCAGAGATAAGAAAGGAAGCTACAAACAAACAGATGGAACCAGCTGGACCAAGATGTCAACGAATGTGACCTCCAGCAGACCCTGAGTCTCATCACATGATGAATTTACTATATCAGCATGTTCAGTGACACACCTACCGGTGGCCATGACTGGACATGAACGACCAGAAACGGGTAAAAGGAGTGGTACCCCACCCCCTTGGAAAAAGCCCCGCCCCTTCCCCGGAAGGCCTCTTCACCCCATCATCAGCCTCACTCCTCCTCCCTTTGTCTTTACTCTTTAAAATTAAGCCACTCTCTCCAGGAGGGTGAGAAGGTGATCTGTGAACTTAGTTCCCCAGTTCTCCATTCTTTGGCCACTGAACAGAGCCTGTGCTGTGCTGGTCTCAGCTTTGGTTTTGTTATTTGCCTACTTGCACCCCCGTGGAAAAAGGAAAGCTTCCCCGCTGAGGCAGAGCGCCTCGCCAGGCCGGGGCCGAGCAGGGGTCACGTGACTTCACTTGGTAGCAGTCTGGAAGGGGGCGGTGCTCTCTGCCCGCGGGGTCGGGGAGGGAACACGTACAGCCACAGCACCGGCTCCGCGGACGGCACGGCCCCTCGTGGGCCTGGGCCCTGTGCTCTCGTCCCCCCACGCCTGACACCCCCTGACAGTCGTGACGCGGTGACACTGGCTGCCGGGCGTCCAGTCAGGAGGGACCAGAGGCAGCACCTGGTGCCAGATCAGACGTGCCTTTTCACGGGCAGGGGACACAGGAGATATTAGGAGTTTGTGTCTAGAAAACAAAGCAAGCGGCTAGAAGGTGATCTGAGCTGTGGACTTGAAACCCACGTGCGAGGTGAGAGCTCCCCCCGGACACCGGCTCGGAAGCTTCCGCACAGGCGAGACCACCCGGTGCTTCCTGCTCGGCCCCTGCAGACCTCCCTGTGGGCACAGCTGGACCTGCAGGCCTCGGGCTCCCCGGCCCAGAGCCTGAAGGGCCGAGGCTGCCAGGGCCTGGGGACGCGAGGGGTCCGTCCATCCACGCTGCTCGGCCCCTCCTCCCAGTGACCAGGGGAGGGAAGCCCCGTGGAGTCTGAGGCCCGGCACAGGCACAGCTCGCCCCCCGCGACAGGACCCCCGGACCCACCCTGCTCCCTCAGGCCCCCCGTCTGCACCTCCCAGAGCCCGCGCCCCACCGACCCACATTCCCGGTGTGGACGTCCACGAACACACGCTGCTCCATGTCCTCTTCCCACATTGGACACCCCCATCCCTGCTTCTCTCAAATGGCGGACTGGACCTCGAATGTTCTGGGCAGGAAGAGGGCCGAGAAGGATGCCGGCCTGTCCCGTCTGCCTCCCGGGGGCCCAGACACAGGGCTCGGGGGCTGCTGGACCTTGAGGTCTGGATACTTCCAGGTGTGGGATGAAGCTGCCACTGCCCGCTGGAGCTGCTCCTTCCGAGATTCAGGACACAGGGGGACCCACCAAACGGAGCCCATCCCCCGGCTCTGCTGCAAGTCTGCTCGGATTTGCTCGCCTGGCCCTGAAGACAGACCTGCAGGAAACAGGGCCCGCGATTCCCATGCTGACGGTGTTCCGTGGAATTTCCACTAGACCCCTTCCTACCCTGTTCTGAGCAAATTACTAGTCAGTCCGTGCTGCCATCACCCCACGAGCAGACCAGGAAGCTGAGGCTCCGAGAAGCCAAGTAATCCAGCCGGAAGCACAGCTGAGGGACCACAGAGTGGGGTCTGCACCCTCCGCCCGCCCAGGGGGACTGCCCACTCCCCGCAGGTTCCACGTCTGTTCCCTTCACCCCCTCCCGGGGCCAGCTCACAGGACCTCCTCTTGAGGGGACTCACTCACCTTCTTCTAACAGGATCCGTCTCACTGTCCTGTTCTGGGATCACCCGGAAGGCTTGTCACTGAAGCACGTTCAACCTCACGTCACCAGGGCAGCTTTCCTAGATCACACTCACCACCTGCATGTCCACTCCCAGCTCAGACCCAGAAAGGCCCCCTTGGCCCCGAGTCCCATGGCTCTTCCTGGGCTCCCTCCCCCTCCTGCCTGGTCTGTCCCTCTCATGTCCCCTGCAGGGTCACCAGGAGCTCCCACCTGCCCCAGGCAGGCCCTCTGCTCTGTCCTGGGGAGGCCTCCGTGGTGTCAGGTGGAAGACGCAAGAGATACCCGTGGGGCCTCCCTTACGCAGCCCAGTGTCCAGCACCCGCCTACTCACCTCATCACTCGGGATGGACAGGGATTCAGGGCATCCATGGCATCTCCTGGTCCTCATTCCATCCCAGCACTGCCCACAGGGAAGGTGCCAAGCAACTCTGTGCCGGCTGCACAGAGAAGACGCTCATACACACGGCGCTCTCCTAGAACGCGGGGCTCTCGTGGTCAGGCCCGGCCCAGGGTATGGAGCTCAGCAGAGCTGGTACCCAGCAGCCCACGGGGCTCTCATGGTCAGGCCCTTCCCAGGGTATCGTAACACTCACTACAGAGTACCCCCAGCTCACCTGTTGGTCGGAGATGACACAAAGCACCTCAGAGCAGGACTTGAACTAACAAACGGCAGCTCCAGGACAGGTCTGTGACCCTGGGCTTCACTCTATGCTGCCTCCGTCCACCGGGTCTTCCAGAGGCTTCCACTGCAGCCGCGGCACCAGGCCTCGGTTTTCACCCACAACCCCTCCTCTCCTTGACTCCTGGGTTCCTCTCATTAGGAGAGGGCCTTCTTGAAGTTGTCTCCCACTCATGGACCAGATAAAATAATTAGAAAACAAGGCAGAGCAGCAACCCCTTGTCTATCCTGACCCTCAGGACCTACACCTGTTCCTTGGACCTGGGCGGTGTAGCAAGACCGATTTTCTGCAACTTTGAGCCCCTGAGGGGCAAGGATTGGCTGACATGGGCAGCCTGACCCGGCCGGCCAGCCCTCCCCAGGTGTGCCTGGGCTGAGGTCAATATAAACACCGCTCCAGGCAGTAAGAGCTGCTGCAGCTGTGCCTGACGCCATATTCTCTGCCCCATCGGCAGTCTCGGGGCTGGGCTGGTGGGAGGGAGTAGGGCCCACGGCTCTGTGCGTGGCCCGGTGCGAGTGGGGCTCTGCTGGACTTTCTGCAGGAGTTGCCGGGCTGCCACCTGCTAAAGCAGAGGATGTGTCACCCATACCTGCCACTGGAATTTCTCCCCAGACAGAGGTGAGGAAGGAGAAAAGCAGTGGGGGCCGGGACAGGAGGGGTACGTCAGACAGGGAGCTGGAAAGCTTCCAGAAGAGCTCCCGGGGCCAGAACCATCCTGGCTGGCCTGCAGGCCCCAAGTCGGGCTGCGTGCTGTGGCTGGTGTGGCTCCATGGACATTCCTCTAGGCTTTCAAGTCCTTGCGCCCATTCAGGTGTTTTAGCTGGGAAGGGTGGGAACAGCTCAGCAGCAGCTGGCCTGGGGGTCAGCTCACGTTTACTCAGGGATGCCTCGGCACGTCCCCCAGCTTTGCAATGAGGACGCGCCTTGAGGGGGTCCTGCTGGCCGCCTGGGAGACGATTCCCCACCTCTGACCAACTTCAGAATTGTTTCCCACTGGAGCAAGTGTCCTGATAGGGTTTTCCTCTGTGTAACTAGTGGGTTCTTAATTGGCAGTGTGAACATTGATATCAGAGGTCCTGAATCAGGATGGAAATACTTATCCCCAACTTGTACAGGCATAAAAATCTGGGGAGGCCGTGTGCAGCCGGCACCCTTGGGGATGGGCTTCCGACTGACCCCTCAACGTTCTGGTGTCCAGCCACTGCTTTAGAATTTCTGGGGCCCAATGCTGACTCTAAGGGTTCTGCAATCCAGCCTCTGTTTGCATTTAATGAGACCCGCGCTTCCAGGGTCCTACAGAGCAGGGTCCGTGTGACTGTTTTGTGGCTTCTGTAACAAATGACCACAAGCTGGGTGGTTTAAAACAGCAGGAATTCATGCTTCTCCAGTCCTGGAAACCAGACATCTGACTTCAAGGTGTTGCAGGATGGAAGTGCCTCCATGAGGCTCCAGGATAGGGCTCTTCCTGCATTTTTCAACTTTGGGGGGCTCCAGGCATCCCTGGGCTTGTGGCTGCAGCCCTCCTGTCTCTGTCTCTGTCTTCACGTGGCTTTTCCTGTGTGTCTGTGTCTCTCCTGTTTTGTCTCACAAGGGTTCTCAATTGGATTGAGGGCCACCCTAACCCAAGATGACCTCACCTCGAGATCCTTAACTACATATACAAAGACCCTTTTCCCGGATATGGACCTGTTCCTGTTTTCTGGGGGGCACATCTTTTGGGGCCAGCATTCAACCCATTACCTGTGTATAAAATAACCCTTATTTTAGGAGATTACCGAGGTGTCCCGTATGGACTGGCACAGACAGTAGCTATGTGGGTGGGGGTCCCGGGAGAATGAGGACCCTGGAATCACCTGGAAAGGATGAAGTCCTGGCTGCATTAGGTGAGCTCTTCCACCACGGGGCCCGTGGAAACAGTCACTCCACTCTGTCCATGGAAAGAAACCCAGTGCCGAGTCCAGAAGTGGTTATGTCGCAAAGCTGGCTCTTCTGGGATTTCATCATCAGTAGCATCATGTAACCAGTAACTATGGGCTTGGAGGAGTCACCCTGTGGCACGTGATGACAGCACTGTCACTTTAGGCTCATCAAGCTTAGAATAGGAATGTTTGAAGGAGAAGAGTTTGGGAGATTGCGAAGCTTGGTGGTTAAGGAAACAGAGCAGGTTTGTCAAGGAAACTTCTCGCTTAAACTGAAGGCAGAGCTGGGAGAGCTGAAATCCAGGGATCTTTTAAAGGGGCTGCTCTGAAGCACCATCACCTGAGAGGTGGTCTCAGCATGAGCTGGGGTTTGAGGAAAGTGTGATGAGATGAAGCCTGGCTTTCTGTGACAGTTAGGGAGGGGTTTGTAAAGCACCTTGGCTCTTAAGGCAAAGTTTGTTGCTGGAACAAAGTGTCTCCCAAAACTGCGCTGAAGCTCAAGATGTCTCTGTCCCCTTCCTGTGGGAGTCCAGGGCAGGTGGGTGTCAGGTGCCAGGCTCTGTCCCCCTTGTTGGTCCTCCCTGCTTCCAGGTGAGTGTTTCAACCAGCGGGGTGGGGTGACCACGGGGCATCATGCCCTCCGTCCTAGGATGCAGGCTGGCCAAGGCCCTCACCACCTCCACCCCTTCCCCTTGGTAACACGAGACACTGCGCCCCAGCTGTAAGGGGTGGGAATGCTGGGAGGTGCAGGGCAGCTGTGCACAGGAAAAAGGGAAATGAGTTCTGATGGGTAGCTGTGCGGCTCTGCTGTGAGGGTCGCCCAGACACTAGCGCACAGATTCTGGGTTCTGTGAAGCTTCGATGCTCTGTGGTTCTGGAAATCCTATAGGAGATGGTCCACAGCATGTGAAGCTAATGCTCGCAGTGGAGGTGGTGAAGCTAAAGGTCTGCAGTTCAGACTGAAGGTGCCGATGTACATGCAGGACAAAACCATCTCAGGTGAATGGACTTCAGGCACGTTTAACATGAATGCAGTCGTGTTAATGCCTAGCATCTTCTATCTTGTGCCTCCTCAGGGACCCCCTCCTCAGTGCCTGGGGCTCCTGTAACTCACGTACAGGGGGATGGAGAGTGGGCTCTGTCCAGTCTGAGCCCTGAGTTACCCTGTGAGTCTACTCGGGACCGCCATGACAAATACCACAGACTGCGCAGCTTGAATAACAGGCCTATCTCCCAGTCCTGGATGCTGTCGGAGATCAAGGTGTCTGCACGCTGGCTTCTCCTGAGGCCTCTCTCCTTGGTGCTTAGACAGCCGTCTTCTCCCCAGGTCCTCACACGGTCTCCCCCTGTGCCTATCTGTGTCCTAATCTCTTCTTGTAGGACGTCAATCCTATTGGATTAGGATCCACCCTAGTGACGTCATTTTTACTTTGATCATCTCTTTAAAAATCCCATCTCCAAATACAGACACATCCTGGCGTCCTGGGGGTTAGGCATTCAGCATGTGGATTTGGGGAGACATGACTGAGCCTATACCGTCCTCCTTAGGAAGCAAGTGTGCCTCGGTCCTTCCTTCCCTCAAGTCACACGAGGTGAGCTAATGGCGCAAGGAGAGGCCACTCGTGCAGAGTTTGTGTCCCAGCTGGGGAACCCTTCTCTGCTCTCTTTGATCAGGCAGTGGCAGTGCCAGCCCCCTCCTGAGGTGAGCAGTTCTGGGGTTTCCTGCCGTGTCTCCTGGCCTGCTGAGGTGCTCAGGGTCTGGGAACCCAGGAGCCAGCAGCCTAGTGGGGCTGCCGGGGACTCTCAGGGCCTTGGCAGATGTCTCTCCCAGCAGATACCCTAGCGGAAGTGGGGAAACGTTGGGGGATTACAGGTGGGAGAGAGTGACAGTCTCGTTTATGCTTCAGAAAGACCACGTTGGGGTGGGATGTGAGACGCACCATGGGGCAGGGAGGTTTGCCGGGCCTGATGGAGGAACCAGGCACAAGATCGGGCTTGGGCCAGGGCTGTGGGCGTAGAGGAGAATTAGTGTGGGAACTGGCCACAGGCTGTTGTCGAAATATCGGCTTCCCTGTGCGCCGAGGCTGAACAGAAATATGGAGATGGGTTTTGGAGGAAGAGAAAGATGGCTTTATTTTTCTGCCAGGTAGCAGGGAAGACACAGCTGGCTAGCACCTCAAGAACTGGGCACCCCTCCTTGAGAATCAGGGAAGATTTTATATGTGGGGCTCCCGCAGTCCAGGGTAGAGGGTAAGGATCAAAGTAGCGAAGGTCTTGTATTCCTCCTTTCTTTTGCATCATTTCAAAACGGTCATCGCTGGCATCAGGTCGCCTGGTAATTGGGATCCAGCAGACTGGTAATTGCGTCCGTTTGCCTCTGGTTTATCGGCCGGTGACCTTGTTTCTGAAATGAAAAACTAGGGGGTGATTTGTTATGAGGAGCGTATAGAATGTAAGTGCGTTACATAATAAGGTTAGGGAGTGAGAGGCCGGGGCTGTAACACACACAGTGAGGGGTGATGGGTGCCGAAGGTAAATTCCATAGTGTCGGGGAGTGAGGTTAGCTTTGTAGAGTACAAATCTAGTTACTACAAATGAGTGACAAAGTGAAACAAGGAGTGATGAGCTCTTTCAGGCCAGGTCACGTTTCTTCTCTAGTCTCCTCGCTGTCCCCTTGTTTCCCTTGTTCTCGGGGCAGGGAAACTTCGTTTCTGTTTTTGCTGCAACAAGACTGTGGAGGAGGAGCTGACGGTCACTGGGGCCCAAGGTGAGTGGGAGCCTGGGAGGCCCCAGTGTTACCGAACCGAACGTGGGTCCGCTCGCCCGAGGGCAGCAGAGCCAGTCTACTGACACCGGGGGTGGCGGAGGAAGGTGCAGCCTGAATTGTCAAAGTGCCGATACAAGGAGGACAGGTGGCCTGTGCTCTAAAACCCTGAGCTCCCTGAAGGATTTCAGCAAAGCAGTTTTCAAGGCCAAGTGAAGGAGGGGGGTCGCAGGGTATGTGATCAGCTGGTGCACGATTCTCTGATTGATGGTGAGGTAACGGGCGGTTAACGTTATAAATTCTTAGGCATCAGGAGCTCCGGGGCTACCTGTTCCTGATCATCAAGTAGTTAATTTCTTCCCCTTGGTGGTGGAGGAAGCATGCATCGGGCACTGTTATCCAGGTACTTCAGAGAGGAGCTACAGCAGAGGGTGTGGGGGAGGGGTCTGTCCTGGGAAGGCCCCACAGGGTCCTGCTCGGTTACACCTGGTGCCTGGGCTCAGCAACCTGGGAAGGTGGGGCTGCTCCTGGGTGTGGGGAGCTGCAGGATCCCAGTCCTCTGAAACCCTGCTAAGCCCCCAAGGTGAGATGAGTGTGCAGTGACTGGACGGAGGCGTCTGGCCTGGGAGAGGGGTCCGGGCTGGAAATGTCACTGGAATCATGGCAGGGAGGGAGAGGAAAGGCAAAGTGGGGGCAGATGGGTCACAGCAGACTAATGCAGGTGACTGCGGTCTTGTTGGAAGCAATTCAGAGCCAGAAAGGAGTGGCCGTCAGGGGCTCAGCTCCATTCTCTTGTTCCTTTGTAAAACCACTGTGTCAGAGTTTGAGACGCCGCCAGGAGACGTCTGGGCCCAGTGCTGCCATGGCTTCATCAAAGGGCCCAGGGGGAACACAGAACCACTGCAGGCCCCGCCCATGTCCTCCCTGGGAATGAGTCCCATCGGGGCTCCTGGGCTCACAGACTTCAGGGCACCTCTGTCCTCAGGACTGGTCTTCCTCCTTCCTCTCACCTGCTGGTCAGAGGCCCAGGAACCCCCAACCTGGCTCCACCCCCAGGGCCTGGATTCAGTGTCCCAGGGTTCCCCAACCTGGCTCCACCCCCAGGGCCTGGATTCAGAGGCCCAGGAGCCCCCTACTTGGCTCCACCCCCAGGGCCTGGATTCAGTGTCCCAGGAATCCCCAAAGTGGCTCCACCCAGGGCCCAGATTCTGGGACAGCTTAGGGGTAAGCCAGACCCTCACGCTCCTTTATCTGCTTAGGGGTGAGAATGTCTTAAACGCTGCAGTTGACTGATTACGGAGTGCTGAGTGTTTCTAGCAGGTGTGGATGGAAAGATTGGGTGCGAAGTTCCTATGTCTGCAGGGTCTTCCCGGCGTGAAGATCTGTGTGTTTCCCCCCGGCCAGTCGGCATCCTCCCAGGAAGCCCAGATCCAGGATTACGAGGGCAGAGGCTCTCCCCTTGCGTACCTGTAATTTCTCACTCCCACAGCAAGGAGCCTGGCTCCCACCATCTGCCATTTATCTGTGCATTGCTCCTTTCCAGGTTACATGTGCAGAGGTTTCAGAATTGTTAGCTACTACACCCTGGAAAGAACTTCATAAAACAAAGCCCACTGTATATATACGGGCCATTTTGCCTTTAGCCTACAGATTCCATTCATTTCCAAAGGTAACTTAGGTCAGCACCTTTTATCCCATCCCCTAGAATGAGTCGTTTCCACATATTTCTAATACAGTTAGATTCTGTCACATGATGTATTCCATCCTGCAACACTCCTACACCCTAAATAACTAAATTTGAGTAGATTATGATTGGCCCCTTGGGCTACACACATCTATGGGCTTAGACAAATGCATAGTGACAGGTATCCATCCTAGAGTATCACATGGACTACTTCAGACCCCCCACCCCATGATCTGCTTATCATCTATGTAGCTTTGCCTTTCCCGGGATGTCATCAATGGGGTCATACTGTGTGCATCCTGCTCAGGCTGGATTTTTCACTTAGCAGTACACGCTGAAGGTTTATCCATGTCTTTCCATAGGTGGATGGTGCATTCCTTTCTGCTGAGTAGTATTCCACTGCGTGTGTATGGGAGGAAAAACAACTTTCCCTCTACTTTTCTAGGTTCTTGGTTGAGGCCCCCCCCCTCCCCTGTAATAAAAGACAGATTACCAGGAGAAAAGCAGAAGTTTAATAACATGTATACCTTCTGAATAGAGGGGGGACACCACGGAAAACTGAGTCACTCCCTGAAATGACCGAAACCATCCCCTTCAATACCATCTTCAACTAAACACAGAAAAGATGCTGGGGAAGGGGGGAAGGCCAGTTATGGAAGGTTATCATGCAAAGCACAGTAAACAAGGGTATGACTGTGTGCACATTTAAGTCAGGACTTCCCCATTGAAAAGAGTTACTTAAGATTTTATTATCCTTCTATTTTTGGTGCAAAGAGGGACATACCCTTATAAATGGAGATTTCTCTATTGTAAATGTCCTTCATAAAATGGCAATCTCAGTTTTCTGAGATTTTTTTAAAAATAAATTTATTATTTTATTTTTGGCTTCATTGGGTCTTCATTGCTGCGTGCAGGCTTTTCTCTGGGTGTTGGCGAGCAGGGGCTTCTCATTGTGGTGGCTTTTCTTGTCACAGAGCACAGGCTCTAGGCATGCAGGCTTCAGTAGTTGTGACACACGGGCTCAGTAGTTGTGGCTCGCGGGCTCTAGAGCACAGGCTCAGTAGTTGTGGCGCACAGGCTTAGTTGCTCTGCGGCATGTGGGATCTTCCCGGACCGGGCCTCGAACCTGTGTCCCCTGAATCGGCAGGTGGACTCTTACTCACTGAGTCACCAGGGAAGCCCTATTTTTTTTAAAGCAGACCAATAACCCTTATGCCAGAGAGACATATTTTGAGGTGACATATTCTACTCGCCTTGACATGGATGTACCCCAATTTGCTTATGCATTCATCTTTTGAAGGGTATCCTGATTTCAAGTTTTTAGCCATTATGGAAGTGCTGCTGTGCATAATTGCATCCTTGTTTGCATTTGGACATAGATTTTCAAAGCAGTTGCCTAAATACTGGAAGTATGATTGTTGGATCCCAACGTGAGACTTGTTTAGCTTTGGAAAAAACTGCCAAATTGTCTTACAAAGTGGCTGCACAGGCATCCCCCCAGCTATGAGGGAGAGTTCCTTCTGTTCCTCACCCTCTAGCAATTGGTATTGTCATATTTTTGGAGCTTAGCAGTCCCAATTGGTGTGCTATGGTGTCTCATGATTTTAATTTGTAGTTCCCTAATGGTATATGATGTTGAGCTTTTTTCTGTATGACTTTTACTCTCTGTAGCTTTTTTGGCAGGATGTCTGTTCAGATCATGCTGTTCATGTTCATGCTGGGAGGAGCCCTGTCTCCTCGGGACCTGCTGGGGCTTTGGCTTCAGGAACACGCGGGGCTGAGTCCACGCTGATGGCCGGGCTTCGGTACAAACCGGGGTCAAGTCCACACTAACGGAAACTGGGTCTCCTCAGGACCCGCCGAGGCTTCAGCTCTGGGACACTGGGGGGTCCAGTTCAGGCTGACATGAGCCTGATCTCCTCAGGACCTGCTAGGAGGTGATGCCGCTGAGGGAGAAGGTGAGGAAAAGTGGGGAGAAGGTTCCTGTGCAGGGCTGACCGCTGCGGGTGTCTGTCTCCAGAGGACCCAGGAGAGGAAGGGCTTGATGTGGAAAACTGGGTTTTTGGCCCATTTTGTGTGGGGTGTAGACAGTTGAATGTTGTTCTTTGGCGTGTAGTGTCTGGTTTTCCCAGCACCGTTTATTGAGGGGCCTGTCCTTTCCCTGGTGTATGTTCTTGGCTCCTTTCTTGTGAATTAACTGATCACATACCTGTAGGTTGATCCCTGGGCTCTCTGCTCTATTCCTCTGGTCTGTGTGCCTGTTTTTCTGCCAATGCCACAATTTTGGGGGACTAGCTTCATAATGAAGTGTGAAGTCAGGGAACGAGATGCCTCCACACGTTCCCCTGCCTCAGGGTCGCTTTGGTTCTTCTGGGTCCTTTGTGGTTCCACACACAACCTAAGATGGTTCGTCCTGTTTCTATGGAAAATGTCATTGGACTTTTGGTAAGGATTGCGTTGAATGTGTACATTAACAGGATCTTAGCTGGAGAAACTGTCAGGGCATGACTTAAGAGCAGCATCAGGGCCTTTGTTGGGTCAACATTATGGTCTCAGTGAAAGATATGATCAGAACCTGAGTTACTAAGAACATCAAGGCTTCATTTAGGAAAAGCTTCAGGGCCTGAGTTAGGCACAGCCTCAGGACTTCACTTAAGGACACTGACAGGGCTTTCTTTGGGACAGAGTCAGGAACATGCATAGAAATGTGGCAGGAAATTATCTCAGGAGAGTGTCCAGATTTTAGTTATTGATTGCAACATGTCCCATGTTAGGGACAGATTTCGGGCCTTAGGGAGAGAGAGTGTGAAAGACTGAGTTAGGATTAGTCAGGGCCTTCGTTAGGGAGAGTATTAGGGTTTCAGTTAGGATAAGAGGCAGGACATTAGCTTGGGACAGAGTCAGGTTCCAGGCCAGGAACAGTGTCACGAAATGACCAAAGGAAAGCGTGAAGACCTTAGTTATTGAGAGCATCAGGGCCTTACTTAGGACCAGCGTCAGGGCCTAAATCAGGACCACTGCCAGGGCTTCATATACGGACAGCATCAGAGCCTGACTAAACTAAAGCTATAGGGCCTAAGTGAGGCCTAACTGTAGGGCGTGAGTTAGGGACACTGTCAGGGCATGACTTAGGAGCAGCAGAAGGGCCTCTGTGTGATCAGCGTGAGGGTCTTTATTAAAGACATTATCAGGGCCTCTGTTAGGGAGAGCCTCAGGGCCTCATTTATGGACAGCATCAAGGCTTACTTTGGGTCAGTTTCAGGACCTTGGTAAGACCTGGGTCAGGATATTAACTCAGGATAGTATCAGGACTTTAGATATGGGCGGCAGCTGGGCCTTAGTTAGAGACAGTGTCAGGGCCTGAGTTAGGACTAGCATTATAGCCTTTGTTAGGTATAGTGTCAGGGACTGACCTAGGAGTAGTGTCAGGGCCTTTGCTAGGGACAGTGTCAGAGCCTGAGTTAGGACGAGCCTCCAGGCCTCAGTTTGGGACAGGTTCACAGCCTTGGGACTAATTTCAGGACGTTATTTAGGGATAGCATCAGGGATTTAGTTAACATAACAGGAGGCATTCCTACAAGCACCCTGAAAGCCAACACACGCAAATGCAGAGGTAAACCATGCACGCTGGTATAAAGGAATATTCCACAGAAGTTGAGTACATTTTGTTTAAGGTCAGTAAGAGTTTAAAAATTATTTTTTTAAGAAAACTATATCCAGAAGATGAAAGAATTTCGTCCTAAAGAATCTCTTTAGCTAAATTTGACATTAGCAAAACACAAGGTTACGTTCAGGTCTAGGGCTAGTGTCAGGTACTGACCTTGGTTTGGAATCAAGCCCTTAGTTACTTAGAGAATCAGGGCCTAATTTAGGACCTGTGCCAGGGCTTCGGGTAGGGACAGCATCAGAGCCTGATATAGGGAGAACGTGAGGGCCTGAGTGAGGCTTAGCATCAGGCCCCTAGATGCAGACACTGTCAGGGCATGACTTAGGAGCAGCATCAGGGCGTTTGCGGAGTCAGCATTCGGGTCATAGTGAAAGACATGAGCAGGGCTTGAGTTAGTCACAGAATCAAGGCCTCGGTTAAGGAAAGCTTCAGGGCCTGAGTTAGGCACAGCCTCACGTCTTCAGTTAAGGACAGCGACAGGGCTCTCTTTGGGACAGTGTCAGAACCTTGGATAGAAATGTGTCAGGATATTAGCTCAGGATAGTGTCCGGATTTTAGTTATTGATTGCAGCAGGACCCATGTTAGGGACAGATTCCAGGCCTTAGTGAGAGATAGTGTCAAGACCGTAGTTACTGAGAGCATCAGGACCTTCTTTAGCATCAATGTTCAGGCTTCAGGTAAAAATAGCATGACGGACTGGCTTGGGGCGAGCGACAGGGCCTGAGTGAGGCCTAGCGTCATTCCTGTAGGTGGGGACACTGTCAGGGCGTGACACAGGAGCAGCATCAGTGCCGTTGTTGGATCAGCATTATGGTCTTCGTTAAAGACATGAGCAGGCCTTCTGTTAGGGACAGTGTCATGGCTTACTTAGTGACATTTTCAGGACTTCAGTAAGAGATGGGTTAGTAAATTAGCTGAGGATAGTGTGAGGACTTTAGATATTGATGGCATCACGGCCTTAGGGACAGTGTCAGGCCCTGACCTAGGCCTAACATCCATGCCTGACTTAGGGACAGTGTCACGGCGTGGGGACTCAATTCATGTCCTGACGTCGGCACAGCATAAGGGCTTCAATTAGCATAAGAGGCAGGACATTAGCTAGGGACAGGGTTAGGGTAAAGTCTAGGGATTGTGTCAGCAAATGACCTCGGGATAGTGTCAAGACCTTAGTTATTGAGAACCTCAGGGCCTTCTTTAGGACCAGCATCAGGGCTGGACTTAGGGCAAGCAACAGGGCCTGAGTGAGGCCCAGCTTCAGGCCCCTAGCTGGAGACAGTGTCAGGGCATGACGTTGGAGCAGCATCAGGGCCTTTGTTGGGTCAGCATTCGGGTCATAGTTAAAGACATGAGCAGGGCCTGAGTGAATCAGAGAATCAAGGCCTCAGTTAGGGAAAGCTTCAGGGCCTGAGTTAGGCACAGCCTCAGGTCTTCACTTAAGGACAGCAATAGGTCTTTCTTTGGGACTGTGTCAGGTCGGTGGATAGAAATGTGTCAGGATATTAGCTCAGGATAGTGTCTGGATTTTCATTATTGATTGCAGCAGGGCCCATGTTAGGGACAGATTCTGGGCCTTAGTGAGAGATAGGGTCAAGGCCTTAGTTAGGATCAGTCAGGGCCTTAGTTAAGGAGATTATCAGGGTTTCAGTTAGGATAAGATGGAGCACATTCGCTTGGGACAGTCATGATACGAGCCAGTGATAGTATCAGCAAATGAACTAGGGTTGGTGTCAAGACCTTAGTTACTTAGAGAATCAGCGCCTAATTTAGGACCTCTGTCAGGGCTTCGGGTAGGGACAGTGTCTGAGCCTGACTTAAGGAGAACCTCTAGGCCTGAGTGAGACCTAGTGTCAGCCCCCTAGCTGGAGACACAGTCAGGACATGACGTAGGAGCAGCATCAGGGCCTTTGTTGGGTCAGCATTCGGGTCATACCGAAAGACATGAGCAGGGCCTGAGTGAGTCAGAGAATCAAGGCCTCAGTTAGGGAAAGCTTCAGGGACTGAGTTAGGCACAGCCTCAGGTCTTCACTTAAGGACGGCAACAGGCTTTCTTTGGGACAGTGTCAGGACCTTGGATAGAAATGGGTCAGGATATTAGCTCACGACAGTGTACAGATTTTAGTAATTGATTGCAGCAGGGACCATTAGGGACAGATTCTGGGCCTTAGTGAGAGATAGGGTCAATGCCTTAATTAGGATTAGTCAGGGCCTTAGTTAAGGAGAGTATTAGGGTTTCAATTAGGATAAGATGCAGGACATTAGCTTGGGACAGAGTCGTGTTCTGAGCCAGGGATAGTGTCAACAAATGACCTAGGGTTGGTGTCAAGACCTTAGTTACTTAGAGAATCAGGGCCTAATTTAGAACCTGTGTCAGGACTTCGGGTAGGGACAGCGTCAGAGCCTGACTTAGGGAGAACGTCTACGCCTGAGTGAGGCCTAGTGTCAGCCCCCAGCTGGAGACACAGGACATGACGTAGGAGCAGCATCAGGGCCTTTCTTGGGTCAGCATTCGGGTCATAGTTAAAGACATGAACAGGGCCTGTGTTAGTCAGAGAATCAAGGTTTCCGTTAGGGAAAGCTTCGGGGCCTGAGTTAGGCACAGCCTCAGGTCTTCACTTAAGGACACCAACAGGGCTTTCTTTTGTAAAGTATCAGGACCGTGGATAGAAATGAGTCAGGATATTAGCTCAGGACAGTGTCCGGATTTTAGTAATTGATTGCAGCAGGGACGATTAGGGATAGATTCCGGGCCTTAGTGAGAGATAGTGTGAAGGCCTTTGTTAGGTTTCGTTAGGGCTTAGTTAGGGATAGTATTAGGGTTTCATTTAGGATAAGATGCAGGACATTAGCTTGGGACAGAATCAGGTTCCGGGCCAGGGATAGCGTCGCGAACTGACCGAGGAAAAGCGTGAAGGCCTTAGTTTTTGAGAGCATCAGGGCCTTACTTAGGACCAGCGTCAGGGCCTAAATCAGGACCACTGCCAGGGCTTCATATACAGACAGCGTCAGAGCATAACTAAGGTACAGCCAAAGGGCCTAAGTGAGGCTTATCTTTAGGGCGTGAGTTAGGGCCACTGTCAGGGCATGACTTAGGAGCAGCAGAAGGGCCTCTGTGGGATCAGCGTGAGGGTCTTCATTAAAGACATTATCAGGGCCTCTGTTAGGGAGAGCCTCAGGGCCTCATTTTCTGACAGCATCAAGGCTTACTTTGGGTCAGTTTCAGGACCTTGGTAAGACCTGGGTCAGGATATTAACTCAGGATAGTATCAGGACTCTAGATATTGGCGGCAGTAGGGCCTTAGTTAGAGACAGTGTCAGGGCCTGAGTTAGGAATATCATTATGGCCTTTGTTAGGTATAGTGTCAGGGACTGAGCTAGGAGTAGTGTCAGGGTCTTTGTTAGGGACAGTGTCAGGGCCTGAGTTAGGACTAGCATTATAGCCTTTGTTAGGTATAGTGTCAGGGACTGTGTTAGGAGTAGTGTCAGGGCCTGAGTTAGGATGAGCCTTCAGGCCTCAGTTTGGGACAGGTTCACAGCCTTGGGAGGAATTTCCAGAAGTTATTTAGGGACGGCATCAGGGATTTAGCATAACAGGAGTTAGTTAGTTAGCATAACAGGAGGTATGCCTCCAAGCAACCTGAAAGCAAACACAGGCAAATGCAGAAGTAAACCAGGCAGGCTGGTATAAAGGAATATTCCACAGAAGTTGAGTACATTTTGTTTAAGTTCAGTAAGAGTTTAAACATTATTTTTTTAAGAAAACTATATTCAGAAGATGAAAGAATTTCATCCTAAAGAATGTCTTTAGCTAAATTTAACATTAGCAAAAGACAACTTTACGTTCAGGTCTAGGGATAGTGTCAGGTACTGACCTTGGTTTGGAATCAAGCCCTTAGTTACTTAGAGAATCAGGGCCTAATTTAGGATCTGTGCCAGGGCTTCGGGTAGGGACAGTGTCAGAGCCTGGTATAGGGAGAACGTGAGGGCCTGAGTGAGGCCTAGCATCAGGCCCCTAGATGCAGACACTGTCAGGGCATGACTTAGGAGCAGCATCAGGGCGTTTGCGGAGTCAGCATTCGGGTCATAGTTAAAGACATGAGCAGGGCTTGAGTTAGTCACAGAATCAAGGCCTCGGTTAAGGAAAGCTTCAGGGCCTGAGTTAGGCACAGCCTCACGTCTTCAGTTAAGGACAGCGACAGGGCTCTCTTTGGGACAGTGTCAGAACCTTGGATAGAAATGTGTCAGGATATTAGCTCAGGATAGTGTCCGGACTTTTGTTATTGATTGCAGCAGGACCCATGTTAGGGACAGATTCCAGGCCTTAGTGAGAGATAGTGTCAAGACCGTAGTTACTGAGAGCATCAGGACCTTCTTTAGAAGCAATGTTAGGGCTTCATGTAAAAATAGCATCTTGGACAGGCTTGGGGTGAGCGACAGGGCCTGAGTGAGGCCTAGCGTCATTCCTGTAGGTGGGGACACTGTCAGGGCGTGACACAGGAGCAGCATCAGTGCCGTTGTTGGATCAGCATTATGGTCTTCATTAAAGACATGAGCAGGCCTTCTGTTAGGGACAGTGTCACGGCTTACTTAGCGATATTTTCAGGACCTTAGTAAGAGATGGGTTAGTAAATTAGCTGAGGATAGTGTGAGGACTTGAGAGATTGATGGCATCAGGGCCTTAGTTAGGGAGTGTCAGGCCCTGACTTAGGCCTAACATCCAGGCCTTAGTTAGGGACAGTGTCACGGCGTGGGGACTCAATTCAGGTCCTGACATCGGCACAGCATAAGGGCTTCAGTTAGCATTACAGGCAGGACATTAGCTAGGGACAGGGTTAGGGTAAAGTCTAGGGACTGTGTCAGCAAATGACCTCGGGATAGTGTCAAGACCTTAGTTACTGAGAACCTCAGGGCCTTATTTAGGACCAGCATCAGGGCTGGACTTAGGGCAAGCAACAGGGCCTGAGTGAGGCCCAGCTTCAGGCCCCTAGCTGTAGACACTGTCAGGGCATGACGTTGGAGCAGCATCAGGGCCTTTGTTGGGTCAGCATTTGGGTCATAGTTAAAGACATGAGCAGGGCCTGAGTGAGTCAGAGAATCGAGGCCTCAGTTAGGGAAAGCTTCAGGGCCTGAGTTAGGCACAGCCTCAGGTCTTCACTTAAGGACAGCAATAGGTCTTTCTTTGGGACTGTGTCAGGTCGGTGGATAGAAATGTGTCAGGATATTAGCTCAGGATAGTGTCTGGATTTTCATTATTGATTGCAGCAGGGCCCATGTTAGGGACAGATTCTGGGCCTTAGTGAGAGATAGGGTCAAGGCCTTAGTTAGGAATAGTCAGGGCCTCAGTTAGGGAGAGTATTAGGGTTTCAATTAGGATAAGATGCAGGACATTAGCTTGGGACAGAGTCATGTTCTGAGCCAGGGATAGTGTCAACAAATGACCTAGGGTTGGTGTCAAGACCTTAGTTACTTAGAGAATCAGGGCCTAATTTAGAACCTGTGTCAGGACTTCCGGTAGGGAAAGCATCAGAACCTGACTTAGGGAGAAAGTCTAGGCCTGAGTGAGGCCTAGTGTCAGCCCCTCAGCTGGAGACACAGTCAGGGCATGATGTAGGAACAGCATCAGGGCCTTTGTTGGGTCAGCATTCGGGTCATAGTGAAAGACATGAGCAGGGACTGTGTTAGTCACACAATCAAGGCCTCAGTTAGGGAAAGCTTCAGGGCCTGAGTTAGGCACAGCCTCAGGTCTTCACTTAAGGACACCAACAGGGCTTTCTTTTGGAAAGTATCAGGACCGTGGATAGAAATGGGTCAGGATATTAGCTCAGGACAGTGTTTGTATTTTAGTTACTGATTGCAGCAGGGACCATTAGGGACAGATTCCGGGCCTTAGTGAGAGATAATGTGAAGGCCTTTGTTAGGTTTAGTCAGGGCTTAGTTAGGGAGAGTATTAGGGTTTCAGTTAGGATAAGATGCAGGACCTTAGCTTGGGACAGAATCAGGTTTTGGGCCAGGGATAGCGTCATGAAATGACCCAGGAAAAGCGTGAAGACCTTAGTTATTGAGAGCATCAGGGCCTTACTTAGGACCAGCGTCAGGGCCTAAATCAGGACCACTGCCAGGGCTTCATATACAGACAGCGTCAGAGCATAACTAAGGTACAGCCAAAGGGCCTACGTGAGGCTTATCTTTAGGGCCTGAATTAAGGACACTGTCAGGGCATGACTTAGGAGCAGCAGAAGGGCCTCTGTGGGATCAGCGTGAGGGTCTTCATTAAAGACATTATCAGGGCCTCTGTTAGGGAGAGCCTCAGGGCCTCATTTTCTGACAGCATCAAGGCTTACTTTGGGTCAGTTTCAGGACCTTGGTAAGACCTGGGTCAGGATATTAACTCAGGATAGTATCAGGACTTTAGATATGGGCGGCAGCTGGGCCTTAGTTAGAGACAGTGTCAGGGCCTGAGTTAGGAATATCATTATGGCCTTTGTTAGGTATAGTGTCAGGAACTGAGCTAGGAGTAGTGTCAGGGTCCGAGTTACGTGTAGTGTCAGGGTCCGAGTTACGTGTAGTGCCAGGGTCTTTGTTAGGGACAGTGTCAGGGCCTAAGTTAGGACGAGTCTCCAGGGCTCAGTTAGGAACAGGTTCACAGCATCGGAAGTAATTTCAGTGCCTTATTTATGTTCAGCATCAGGGATGATTTAGTTAGCATAAGAGGAGCCATTCCTGCAGGAACCCTGAAGGCCAACACAGCCGAATGTAAAAGTGAACCATGCACGCTGCTATGAAGGAATATTCCACAGCAGTTGAGTACACTTTGATTAAGGTTAACAAGAGTTTAAAAATTATTTTTTTAAGAAACCAATATTCATATGATGAAAGAATTGCATCGTAAAGAATCTCTTTCCCTAAACTTGACATTAGGTAAGTCAAGGTTAGGTTAAGGTCGAGCGCTAGTGTCAGTTAATGACGTAGAGTTGGTGTCAATACCTTAGTTACTTAGAGAATGAAGGCCTAATCTAGGACCTCTGACAGGGCTTCGGGTAGGGACAGCGTCAGAGCCTGACATAGGGAGAACGTCAGGGCCTGAGCGAGGCCTAGCATCAGGCCCCTAGATGCAGACACTGTCAGGGCACGACTTAGGAGCAGCATCAGGGCCTTTGTGGAGTCAGCATTCGGGTCATAGTTAAAGATATGAACAGGGCTTGAGTTAGTCATAGAATCAAGGCCTCGGTTGCGGAAAGATTCAGGGCCTGAGTTAGGCACAGCCTTACATCTTCAGTTAAGGACAGCGACAGGGCTTTCTTTGGGACAGTGTCAGAACCTTGGATAGAAATGTGTCAGCATATTAGTTTAGGATAGTGTCCGGATTTTCTTTATTGATTGCAGCAGGACCCATGTTAGGGACAGATTCCAGGCCTTAGTGAGAGACAGTGTCAAGGCCTTAGTTAGGATTAGTCAGGGCCTTTGTTACGGAGAGTATTAGGGTTTCAGTTAGGAAAAGATGCAGGACATTAGCTGGGGACAGAGTCAGGTCCATTCTAGGGATAGTGCCAGGAAATTGAGAGCATCAAGACCTCAGTTAGGCCCAGTGACAGGGCCCTAAATCCGGACCTCTTCCAGCATTTCATATACAGACAGCGTCAGAGCCTATCTAAAGTACAGCCAAAGGGCCTAAGTGAGGCCTGTCTTTAGGGCCTGAGTTAGTGCCACTGTCAGGACATGTCTTAGGAGCAGCATAAGGGCCTCTGTGGGATCAATGTGAGGGTCTTCTTTGAAGACATTATCAGGGCTTCTATTAGGGATAGCCTCATGCCCTCATTTATGGACAGCATCAAGGCCTTCTTTGGGTCAGTTTCAGGACCTTGGTAAGCCCTGGGTCAGGATATTAGCTCAGGATAATGCCAGGCCTTTAGATATTGTTGGCAGCTGGGCCTTAGTTAGAGACAGTGTCAGGGACTGAGTTAGGTGTAGTCAGGGCCTTAGTTAGGCTAGAGACTCCAGGACCTTCCCTGAGTTCTAAAGGGCAGATTCGAACAGTTGCTAATCATGGAAAGGAGGGAATGCAGAGACCAAAGAAGAACCGAATATAATGAACGGTGCAGCCTTGGGGCAAGATTCTGGTTTTGCCTCAAGGGATACAGTTAAGAGCATCTTTGGGCTCTTTAGCAACCTAAACCCCCCCACAAAATAGAAGATTTTAGTCTTCATTCCAGAGAAGGTCCTCAAGAGACCATCTGAGGTCAGGTTATATTTAGTTAAGGCCCTGTACACACAGTAATCCTTAGGACACCTGTCTCCTTAAACCATTGCTGTAAAACTCCTCACCAGATCCTCCTGCATTGGGACACACAGTTTTTGAGGGTCGGAGTTTTCTGTGTCCCCCTTTGGCTGCCAAAGGAGTAAAGCTATTCTTTCCTACTTCCTGCAAACCTCTCTCTCTGAGATTTGATTTGGCACTGGTGCACAGAGGTTGAGTTTTCGACATCAAATTTAGTACCCAATGTGGGGCTGACTTGGGGATCCCCCTGTGGGTCCCCTGCCTTGATCGGACACTGAGATTTTCTCCACACTAGTCTCTTTCGAGAGAGTGTAGGGTTGGAGAATTCCTTTAGAGGCCAAACCACCTGGGACCCTTGCCTGGAAAGGCCAAGCCCCAGTCATCCCAGCAGTTAGAACTCTAGGGCAGGAGTAGATGGTGGAAGAGGAACCACCCTAGCAGCTGCCGAGGCCGTCTTTGCCTTGAGGACGTTCCTCTGTTCCTCCTGCCTGGACTGCCCTGAATGTCCTACTCCAAGGGATTATTTTGGGGAACCAGAAAAATAGCATTTGGGATGTTGCAGCACCTCAGCCAGTGTGTGGTAACTCCCCTGGCAAGCAGTCTGAGGTCCTTTTAGCCCTGTACATTTGGGGGAACCTTGGTTCCCATTTGGGTGACTTTTCATTCCAGGAAATCTCATTTGGAAGGTGAACCACTTGGACAGAGGTCACAGGCTAAGTTGAGACTTGGAAGCTGATTTGAGTCTTGTGCTGTTTGGTTGTTGGTTTCTCTTTGGTTTCTGGTTCCTTTGGTGTGAGGCTTCCATTGGTGTTTAGGATTTTGTTGTGTTCTTAGTCCGTGGTGTGAGTGTTCCATGGTTCAAACGTAAGAAGTGCTTCTTCTTCAGTTCCATCTGAGAGCCAATGGGCAAAATCCTGGCAGACTGGTCAACCTATAGTTGTAAACCTAAGAGTAAGAAAAGAATGAAATTCTGTTGTAATTTTGTCTGGCCAATGTATGGATACATTCTTGAAAAATGAGGAAAGTTGGTCTTTGAATGATAGCCTAAATGACTATACTACCCTTCAGCTAGAGTTATTTTGTCACAGGAGGAGAAAGACAAAAGGAATTCCGTACGTTCAAGCATTTATGAAACTACGTAATAAAGGAGGTGAGCGGCTAGGTAACAGGCTGATGGTACAAAGAGAAAAGAAAGTCACTTTGTACTAGAGCTGGTGGTTTCTGAATGCAGAAAATAATAAGGGGCAACATAAGATGGATACAGAAGGTGGTGAACATTTGTGAAAAGGGAACATGGAGGGAAGAGTTGTGCCTGACCACGATATTCTAAGATGGATTTTGTTGGAAGTGGGTTAGGGCAAGCCTGCATTTTGTTTCTCCCTCCAAAGTTTTCTTAGAATGCTGCTTTTGATTGTGAACAGCTGGTGAGTTCCTTTGCCTGTGTCTGTGATCTGTATTTTTGTTTGAAATCTCTTTACTTTGGTTCAGTGAATAAGTGTTTTTTGGCCAATTCTAACCATTCTTTTGATCTCCAGCTAACTTTGGGATGCTTTAGAAGGCCCTTGAGCTATCTCAGAGAGAAATGTTTGATTAGTATATTAAATTACATGGAATTCCTAAAAATCTAGTATGTCCTGGTAAAATTGGAAGTCCTTCCCCTCAAGCTACTTAGGACTTGGAGCAATTGGATAAATGACACCTCTGTATTGAAGTGTGTATTTATGAAAGTTACTGTGTTGGCTTCATTTTGCCCCGATGTTTAAGAGGAAAGGAAAATTACCTAGTGAAGTTATCAGAATGTAATGACTCATGATGTATCACTGTTTGCTTTAGGTCTACTGCTAAAAGCACATGTACAATGCTTGTGTGACAATTGGGTATGAATAATAAAATGTATGGCCTATATAAAGCGTTTTGTCATTAACATACCTCTGAGCATGTTCACGATACCTGATCAGTATTCCCCCAAAGTGGATTAACTAGGCAAATAACAAGGAGGCCTAGCACTGAGGGACATGATCTACACCAGGGCCAAACAGCTGAATCATTCTGAGGGATTGACATTTTGATCATCAGTGCTTTCTATTGAAAGACTTGGAATCAAAAGGGAAAAAAACTCTTCACGTATTGAGGTGTGAGGAAGTCTCTCTGGCTTATACATGGTTTAATTTAAATTATACTGACCAGAGTGGCCTGTTTTGTGGCCTTTTAGATACGAATTGTACATCTGCTTTGGCATTGAGGAAGGGAATGCATTTTACAGTCAAAAAGGAGTAGTAACTATGGTTCAGACATCCAAGATAAACCTAAGTGACCTTTGTAGATGTGATTTAGATGCATTCCTGAATTCTTTTTCTGTTTTCTTTTTAAGTTTTTTTTGGATGTGGACCATTTTTTAAGTCTATTGAATTTGTTACAATATTGTTTCTGTTTCATGTTTTGGTTTTTAGGCCACGAGGCATGTGAGATCTTAGCTCCCTGCCCAGGGCTCAAACCGGCACCCTCTGTGTTAGAAGGCGAAGTCTTAACCATTGAGCCACCAGGTAAGTCCCCGCATAATTGTATTGTTGAAATTGAATTTCTGAGCTACATCAGACTCAGGATGCCACTAGCCATTCTGAAAACAATGTCTGCTGGTAGCTGCAACCGTACGTTTTCAAGGACTCCTATCTTAACTATTAAATTTCAAACAGTGACTTTAGATCAGATACTATTAGAAAGATGAGACATATGTGTAGTGTTCAGTAGCTCCTGTTATGGATATGTCAATACTACATCAGAAGTTAAAACCTACTTAGGTAGAATTAGACAACTTGCTACGAAATCTCTCTGAAGTGCCAGTTCCAGACCAGGTTTCAGGCTTATTCTGCTGAATTCCTAAGGGGATGCACACTTTGGGATGGCATCAGGACTTTAGTAAGGACAGTGTCAGCACCATGGTAAGAGATGGATCAAGATATTAGCTCAGGATAGTGTCAGCACGTTAGTTATTGGCGGCAGCAAGGCTGATGTTAGGGACAGCTTTAGGGCCTTAGTTAGGGACAGCATCAGAACCTGAGATAGACCAAATATCAAGGCCTAGGCTAAGACTAGGGTCAGAGCCTTTGTTAGGGACAATGACAAGGCCAGGGTTAGGCCTAGCATGAGGATGTGAGTTAGGGACAACCTCAGGGCCTCACTTCGGGACAGTGTCAGGGCTTACTTAGGGAAAGGGTCAGTTAGGGTTAGGGTTAGGGCACAGGTTAGGATTAGGGTATAGTTTAGGGTATGCTTTAGGGTTGGGGTATTTATGAAACCACTCTCCCGATATCACTTAGCAGGTAAAGTAATATTATTTTGGCTCCAGGAATGGAGAAGAATATAGACTCTAGGATAAAACAAATAACACATACATTATAAATAAATCTCATTAGGATTTTGTTTGTAACCTGTACATAAAACATTAGTGCTTAGGAAATTTATTGGAGGCAGAAGCAGTAAAGGGTAGTTTTATGGGAATAACATCACAGATTTTCTGTAGAATACACAGATTTTGACTGGTTAGCAAGTCAAGGAGGCATGCTTTTGTTCTGAAGATATAAACCCTCTTCTAAATTGAGCTCTTATTGGAAGTTAGACATTTTCTCTTGCTGTTGTATTGTTTTGTATTTGCCTGATTATTCTGCTTGCATCTCCCTTGCTAAACCTTTGATTTGGTAAAGAGTGCCATTACTGAAAGGAGGTAACAGAATTTTTCTCAAATATAAATATTAAGAAATAATCTCTATACTGGTGTACTGACAGATTTATAATTCAGGGATAATAATCCTATGTTGTACCAAGAGAAGTTTAAAAAGATTAAGGGAAAAGATAATATTTCACAACTTGCCATCCTTTCCCACGCCCTGAAATGACCAGCATAATGTGGAGCATTCTCATTTTATCCAGGTGTGCCTAACATCTGTAAGGAATGCATGAATGAGGATATGGGGGTTAACAGACATGTACTGATACATATGAAATACATAATCACAAAATACCTAAGGAATACCAGGAGAGGTCTGCTAAACACTGTAATAACCTACACGGGAAAGGATCCAAAGGTGAATAGATCGAAAACATACATCTAATGAACCAGATGCTGTACACCTAGAACACACACCACATTTTTATCCAATTTGCTGTGATAATAGATAACAATCAATTTTTTAAAAACACACAAGAAGTAAGGAGATATAAGCTCTTGGGGGTTTGCCCTGGAACACTGCACTCTACTTTGCAGCCTACTAACACAATTTCCAGGAAGCCTCTGTTGCAGGAAAACCCAGAGTTGGAAATGGAGAAATGCTGCCGCCTTGTGGCCGTTTCCCACAAGAGCGGCTTTAAACGCATAGCTATGGGTCACTTAACATTCACAAGGACTCGGGCCTCTAAAAGACACCTGCCCTCAAAAAAATGTCCTGAGCTGGGCAGTGGCCAAAAAAATTCAAAGCAGGCAAATGTGTCAAAGAGATAGTATGAAGAGGTCAGTTTTACTCACTCTTTATCAAAAAAAGCAAAATGGAGAAAAGCTCAACATCAGGAATTATCAGATTCCTCTAACCTACAAAAAACTTTCAACTCACCCAAGTTAACTACCGTCAGCCAAAAGACTACAAACAATAAATGCTGAAGGGGTTTTAGAGAATGCTGAGGAGATGTATAGTTGTAACAGCCAATAGTGAGAACAGAAAGGAGCTGCGTTTTAAATTAAAAATTGAGCCACCCTTCCATCCAGAACACCCACAGCTGAGCCTCTCACCTGAGAAGACACAGGCTGCAAGAGCTGCACTCCACGAGTTTTCACAGTAGCCAAGACACCAAAGCAACCAAAATGTCCATCAACAGATGAATGGATAAGAAGAGCTGGTCCGTGGACACAGTGGACTATTAGCCATGGAAAACAATGAAACACTGCTCTTTGTGGCACCATAGATGAGCCTAGAGATAATCACAGAACATGAGGTAAGTCGGAAAGCAAAAGACATACCGTATGACATCACTTATAGGCGTTATCTAACAGCTGACACAAATGAACATATTTCCACAAAAAAAGACACTCACAGACTTAGAAAACAAACTAAGCTTATGTAAAATGAAAGGTGGGGGGAATGGATAAATTAAGATTAGTGTCACCATATGTGTACAAATACATATTAAATACATATATCAAACAGACCGACCATATAGCAAGGGAGGTCACCAGAACACACTGCAATAATTTACATGGGAAGGGGACCTGTACAAGAATATATATATATATATATATTATATATATATATATATATAATATATATATACACAAAATGTACAAACGAACCAGATTGTGTACACCTAGGACCAACAATATTCTAGTCATTACCCCGATCAGAAAAATTAAAAGAGCGAACAAGAAGTCATGTGACATAAACTTCTGGGGTTTTCTCCTGGCACATTCCATTCTAATTGACAACCTGGGAACAGGACTTCCAGAAGGGCTCTGCTGCCCTAGTAACCAGATGTGGGAATGCAGCAATGCTGACGCCTTGTGGCCGTTTCCCACAGCAGCAGCTTTAAAGTCAGTGCTAATGGTCACTCAATATTCACACCCATTGCAGGCTTGTAAATGACACCTGCCCTCCAAAACAAAATCCTGGGGTCGAAAATCGACCAAAAAAGTGAAAAGAGGGCAACCTTCCGAGAAGACAATTTCAAGAGGTTTATCGTACTCACAGGTTTTTCTGTTTTTGTTTAACAGAATAAAAAATGGCGTGGAAAAATGCTCAGTATTAGGTATTATTAAAGACATGCAAATACACATTACAAAAACCTATCGGGTCACACCACTCAGAATGGCCATCAGCCAAAATTCTGCAAACGAGAAATGCTGAAGGGGTGGTGAAGAAATGTGTACCCTCGGTTCTAAGTGGGACGTGGTAAGAGCCCCTGAGGAAAACACAGTGGAGTTGCCTGGAAAGGGTCAACATTGAGCGACCGTTCAATCAAGCATACCCACTGCTGGGTCTATCACCTGAGAGGATGAGAATCAAAAAGACACGGGCTGGCAATCCTGCAATCCAGCAATATTTACCATAGCCAACACTTGGAAGCAATGAAAATGCCCAGCCACAGAGGAATGCAGAAAGGGGAAGTGGGCCATGGACACAATGGAAGAGTGCTCCAGGGAAAAGTAGAAATTCCATTTTAAAAACAGATATAAGTAAGGAGACATCAGCTTTGGGGGATTTCTCCAGACACATTCCACGGTAATTGATAACCGAGGAACAGCACTGGCAGGAAGGGCTGTTTCACTAGTTACCAGAGTGGGAAACGCAGAAATGCTGCAGCCCTCTGGCCGTTACCTGCAACAGCAGCTTGAAAACCCGTGCTCATGGTCACTTCATCTGCTCAAGTCCTGGAGGGCTGTCAATGAAAGCTGCCCTCAAAATGTCTTGAGGGAGGTACTGGCCAAAATATTTCAAACTGTGAAACATACTTCAGGAAAACCGTGTGATGAGGTAAGCTACACACACAGTTTGAAGAAAAAAAGGACATCCCTGAAAGCTCAATTTCAAGGCTTTATGAGACGCATGCAAATCCAACCACAGAGGTATCGGCTCACACCAGTCAGAAGAACCATCAGCAACAGAACTACCAACCATTCATGCTGAAGGGCTTGTGGAGAAGTGCATACCCTCTACGTTAAGTGGGACTTTGCCGCCAGCCGCGGCGGGTCCTCAAAGTGTAGCAACGATCGACGAGAGGGGGTAGGGAACTGAACGCACCAAGGGATGGGATCAGAAGGGCACAAGCAACTGACGGTTGCAAGGCAAGTTGAATAACAAAGCCTAGCCATATATATATATACCCCTAAAGCAGGGAATTTGCTTCGTCACGCCTTATCGGCATCAGCTGGTTGATCGGCTTCTCGGCTTCTCCCTCAAAGGCACCAATTTCCCCTCCAGGGTTGCTTTTCCTAGCCTTAGGGAACAACCAGGGACTCCCAGTAACTGAGCAGGTCCCTGGAGCGATTTGGCCAGAGACCGTCTCCTTTTTTACGTTCATACCATAAAGTCCAGGATGCATACCAAGGAGAGTACAGCCGGGCCCTGAGGCTTATGAGGGTCTTAGCGGCGCCTTCCTCAGAGGGCAATGCTCGCCACAGGACTTCACCTGGTAAGAGGCACTAATGGGAACAGAATGGAGGTGCCTTTCCAAGGTAAACACTGAGTTACGATATGATCCAGCAGGCCCACTCCTGGGCCTATAACCTAAGAAGACAGAAGTGCAAAGACACAGGCAGGCAAATCTGCATGGCAGCAGTCTTACAAGAGCCAAGACATGGAAGCAACCAAAAAGTCCATCAACAGATGAGTTGGCAAAGAAGAACAGGGACCTGTACAGATGGACTATTAGCCAAGGAAAAAAAATGAAACAATGCCAGTAGCAGCACCACAGGTGAGTCTAGAGTTAATCACGCAACTTGCGGTAAGTCACAAAGCGAAAGATACATATCCTACGATATCACTTATAGGTGTTCCCTAAAAATTGATATCACTGAAGATATTTCCACAGAGAAAGGCAATCACAGATGCAATAAACAGACTTATGGTTCACCCATGGACAGCTGTGAGGATTGGATACATTAGGAAATTGGGTTTCACAGAGATATACAAACACAGGGGAAATACATAATAACCAAAGGCCTACGGAACACCAAGAGAAGGGTACTCCACACTGTGTCATAAACTACATGGGGAAAGGATCCAAAGAAGACTAGATACATGTTTATGTGTAAAAGAGCCACATCTTTCATACCTACAACAAACAAAACATTGTAATTAAACTTGCTGTGAGAAGAAATAAACATTAAATTAAACAACGAACAAGTAAGTATTGAGACACAAACTTAAGGGGCTTTTTCCTGGCCCCCTGGATTCTAATTGACAACCTAGAATACGACTTCCACGGAGGCTCTGTTGCCCTAGGAACCAGGTTTGGTAAAGGAGACCTGCTGCCGCCTTGTGGCCGTTTCCCAAAACAGCAGCTTTAAACCCAGTGCTAAGGGTCACTTGATATTCAAAAATCATTGCAGGCCTATAAATGACACCTGCCCTCAAAAACAATCCTGGGGTCGTAAATCGAGGAAAAAAACTCAAAAGACATGCCCATTTCAAAACGACAATTTCAAGAGGCATATTTGGCGCACATCTTGTCTTCTCTTTCTTTCTTTCTCTGGTGATAAATAAAAGGGCCTGGAAAAATGCTCAACATCAGGAATTAATTAAAGCCATGCAAATCCAGTCGACAGAAACGTTCACCCACCGTCGTCAGAATGATCATCAGCCACAGAGTCTACAAAGAATAAACGCTCAAGGTGTTTTAGAGAACTCTGTGCCCTCTAGCGGCCGCTGGGACGTAACCCGGGAACAGCTCGTAGTGAGAACACCGCGGAGGTGCGTTTCAAGGTAAAAATTGAGCTAACATGTAATCGGGTAGGCCCACTGATGGGCCTATCCCCCGAGTAGACCAAAATCAAAAAGACACAGGCTGGCCATCCTGCACCGCAGCAACATGTACCATCGCCAAGACTTGGAAGAAACCCCAATGTCCATCAACAGAACAATGCACCAAGAAGAAGGGGGCCCATGTGCACAATGGAACATGAGCCACGGAAGAGCATGCAACAGTGCCGCTGGCACCACCGCCAGAGAGGATCTAGAGATACTCACCCAAAAGGAAGTACGAAAGAAACCGAAGTATAAATATCCTATGACATCACTTATAGTTGTTACTTACACATTGATACCCATGAAGTCATTTCCAAGAGAAGGCCGTGCATAGATCCAGAAAACCAACCATGTTTAATTAACCAAGTGGAAAGGTGGAAGGAATGTATGAATTTGGATATGGGGGTTTACAGACATGTACTGATACCTATGAAATATATAATCACAAAATACCTAAGGAATACGAAGAGAGGTCGACTCAACGCTCTGTAATAACCTACACGGGAAAGGATCCAAAGGTGAATAGATCGATACCATACATCTAATGAACCAGATGCTGTACACCTAGAACACACACCACATTTTTATCCAATTGGCTGTGATACTAGATAACAATTAATTGTTTAAAAACACACAAGAAGTAAGGAGATATAAGCTCTTGGGGGTTTGCCCTGGAACACTGCACTCTACTTTGCAGCCTACTAACACAATTTCCAGGAAGCCTCTGTTGCAGGAAAACCCAGAGTTGGAAATGGAGAAATGCTGCCGCCTTGTGGCCGTTTCCCGCAAGAGCGGCTTTAAACGCATAGCTATGGGTCACTTAACATTCACAAGGACTCGGGCCTCTAAAAGACACCTGCCCTCAAAAAAATGTCCTGAGCTGGGCAGTGGCCAAAAAAATTCAAAGCAGGCAAATGTGTCAAAGAGATAGTATGAAGAGGTCAGTTTTACTCACTCTTTATCAAAAAAAGCAAAATGGAGAAAAGCTCAACCTCAGGAATGATCAGACTCCTCTAACCTACAAAAAGCTTTCAACTCACCCAAGTTAACCACCGTCGGCCAAAAGACTACAAACAATAAATGCTGAAGGGGTTTTAGAGAACTCTGTTCCCTCTGTCTGCGGAGGACATGTCTAGTTGTAACAGCCAATAATGAGAACAGAAAGGAGCGGCGTTTGACATTAAAAATTGAGCCCCCCATTCCATCCAGAACACCCACAGCTGAGCCTCTCACCTGAGAAGACCAGAGTCGAGAAGACACAGGCTGCAAAATCTGCACTCCACGAATTTTCACAGTAGCCAAGACACCGAAGCAACCCAAATGTCCATCAACAGATGGATGGATAAGAAGAGCTGGTCCGTGGACACAGTGGACTATTAGCCATGGAAAACAATGAAACACTGCTCTTTGTGGCACCATAGATGAGCCTAGAGATAATCACAGAACATGAGGTAAGTCGGAAAGCAAAAGACATACCGTATGACATCACTTATAGGCGTTATCTAACAGCTGACACAAATGAACATATTTCCACAAAGAAAGACACTCACAGACTTAGAAAACAAACTAAGCTTATGTAAAATGAAAGGTGGGGGGAATGGATAAATTAAGATTAGTGTCACCATATGTGTACAAATACATATTAAATACATATATCAAACAGACCGACCATATAGCAAGGGAGGTCACCAGAACACACTGCAATAATTTACATGGGAAGGGGACCTGTACAAGAATATATATATATATATATATATATATATACACACACACAAAATATACAAACGAACCAGATTGTGTACACCTAGGACCAACAATATTCTAGTCATTACCCCGATCAGAAAAATTAAAAGAGCGAACAAGAAGTCATGTGACATAAACTTCTGGGGTTTTCTCCTGGCACATTCCATTCTAATTGACAACCTGGGAACAGGACTTCCAGAAGGGCTCTGCTGCCCTAGTAACCAGATGTGGGAATGTAGCAATGCTGACGCCTTGTGGCCGTTTCCCACAACAGCAGCTTTAAACTCAGTGCTAAAGGTCACTCGATATTCACACCCATTGCAGGCTTGTAAATGACACCTGCCCTCCAAAACAAATCCTGGGGTCGAAAATCGACCAAAAAAGTGAAAAGAGGGCAACCTTCCGAGAAGACAATTTCAAGAGGTTTATCGTACTCACAGTTTTTTTCTGTTTTTGTTTAACAGAATAAAAAATGGCGTGGAAAAAATGCTCAGTATTAGGTATTATTAAAGACATGCAAATACACGTTACAAAAACCTATCGGGTCACACCACTCAGAATGGCCATCAGCCAAAATTCTGCAAACGAGAAATGCTGAAGGGGTGGTGAAGAAATGCGTACCCTCGGTTCTAAGTGGGACGTGGTAAGAGCCCCTGAGGAAAACACAGTGGAGTTGCCTGGAAAGGGTCAACATTGAGCGACCGTTCAATCAAGCATACCCACTGCTGGGTCTATCACCTGAGAGGATGAGAATCAAAAAGACACGGGCTGGCAATCCTGCAATCCAGCAATATTTACCATAGCCAACACTTGGAAGCAATGAACATGTCCATCAACAGAGGAATGCAGAAAGAAGAAGTGGTAGTGATATCGTATGGTATGTATCTTTCCCGATCCCACGGTGTACCATCTGCTGGGTTTTCAATGAGTGGTTTCGCTGTAGGAAGATTTCGTTGAACCTGGAGAGTGGGACCCATGGAATGGGTAGCACGCAAGATTTATTTAAAGGGTCTGCATTTGCTTTCCAAACCTCACCAATCCTCTCAGCCCCAAGAGTGTCCAGCCTTATGTCTTCTACCGCTGTGGCTGTAGATGTGGTCAATCCTGGTCGCATCCCAGTCCCTGAACGCATTTTGGAAGAATTTCTCTCTGTTTTGCCGTGCTTGTTTCTTCTTTGTGTTGGAAATGTATTCTTATCATGGGGTTTAGCTGATTTTCACTGCTGTTTTTATGCCGCTTTACACACACTTGATGCACTTACAGAGGGATATCAATACTTAGCTTTTAAGATGCTTACTAGTCGGATAGATACTTGTGCGATGAACAGGGTCTGGTGAGTCCAGTTGATTGAGCAAGGAGTAGGTCGTGTCCATTACATATTCGGTTTTCGGAACGGTATCTGTGCTCATTTCAAACTCGAGTTTTATGCATCAGCCCACCTCACCTTTCCCCTGAAGCAGGCATAAGTGTGTTTTCTAAAAGCGTGACTCTGTTCTGTTTGGGAATTCAGTCCATGGGTAGCGATTTTTACATTCCCTCGATAAGTGATATCATAAGTTTCTTTTTTTGTGGGACTTATTTCACTGAGGATGATCGTACCTAAATCCATTCAGGATGCTGGTACCAGCCTCATGACGTGGATTTCATGGCCGCCTGATACTGCATTGGACCTACGTAGCACCACTTGTTTGTCCATTTTTCTCTTTCCTGGGGTATGAAACGTGTACCGGAATCGAGGTTCTTGTCAGGTCAGCAGCCCTCAACATTGGGGTGCCTGTGTCTGGTTGATTTTTAATTTTCCCAAGGTCCACGCCCATGTGTGGAAGTGCCCTATGCTTTGTGGTTCTGTGTTTTACATGTTTTGGGAAACAGTATACACTTGTGAAGATTGGCTGTTGGCCATTGACATCCCGCCCATCAGTTTAACAAGGCTCCCTTGTCTCCGTGGCCTGTCCTGCCTTTCTGGTTTTTAGACTTTTTGCACGTGGGACTTTTGACCCGGTGGGAGGGGAGAGTGACTTCTTTGTAGTGCTGATTTGCTCTCCCAGGTTGCTTGGTTGGCCAAAAAGGGCGTATGCGTTTTTTCCTGAATATATTCAGGAAAAAACGCATACGCCCTTTTTCGCCAACCGCATCACTGTCGACGTTCTGGCGCTTTTCTTGTGCTATCAGGACCATTCCGTTCTACCTGGCGAAATCCGTTTCCTGCAATTCTGCCTTGCGTTCAGAGTCTCTTCGTAGCCTGACCTCAATATAACTTTGGACAATAGTATCATTTAGAACTCTGCAGGCGTTTTGGATTGCCTTGCCCCTCAGCAAGTGTCTTTATCTTGTTTCTGGAACCGACCACAAAGTCGCGGGATTGCTTCAAGCCCCATTCTGGTTACAGGGGCATCTTTAGCTTTGGGGAAATTCCTATTCCTGATTGGAAATTAGAGTGGCATGTGCTGTCCAAGCACATAGACCTTGTTTTTCGTTCCTTTCCCCACTTCCCTTTCATCCTCCCGACAAATTCCAAGGCTTGCACAAGTGGCTGTTGACTGTGCGGACTTCCCTAAGTGGGGAGAATCTAAGGAAGGAGGCTGGAGCGGGGTCCCCTTTCCCAGGACATGTGGAGATGGCATGACTTTTCCAAACTCTTCCCGCCCCTCTGGCACCCCATCCTCCGGGGTTCTGTCCAGACGCCGCGGGGCTTCCAGTGGTGCGGGGCTCGGTGGCCGCCCTGCGGGGAGCAGCCCTGATCCCGTCCCTGCAGCGCCACCTGCTAGTGTCTGCGTCCTGCGTCGGGTAGTTTCCACCTTCCCCGCTGCCCTGTGTGCTCTGTCTCCACGGGGTCCTGCGATCAGCCCCTCCGCCCCACTGCCATCACGCCCAGCTCCACACCCCTCATCCAGCCTCAGGGATGACCCAGGACTGGGCTCTCCGGCTGCCCACCCCCGGTCGGCGTCCTCAGGCCCCCTGTGCAGTCAGGTGAGGACCCCCTGCAGAGGCTCCCGAACGCTTCTCCGCTCCATCCTCCCCGGAATCGGCCCAGGTCCTGTCGGGATGGTCCACCCTCACCAAGCCCCCAAGTACATGGCAAGGCGGGCATCGGGCCTGCTGCGTGCACGGCTGTGCGTCCTGCTGTATACACAGGCATGACCCTGCCCCAGGGTGCAGGAAAGGCAGCCTTGCCTCGGGACGTGGGGAGAGGGGCTGCCCACAGGGTGGACGTCAGCTCTCGGCTCACCAGGCAGGGGCAGCCGTGTTCTCGCTCCTGGGACCCTTTCTCACCCAGCCTGACCCCGACCCGGCTTTGTTCCCACCCCCGCTGTCCCTCCATTGGCCTCGCTCTTGTGAGCAGAGCGGGACAGTGTGGTCAGTGGTCACAGGCTGAGACACACAGACACTGGCTGACCCGCGTGCACCCAGCGGACCCCACGGAACGGGCACCGCACCAGGGCCCGGGCGGTGTGGGTTCACCTGCCCGCAGAGAGGCCGGGCCTCTGTCCTGGCTCCAGAGGTCACCTTGAGTCAGACGGGAGTGTCCGTGCTCCGTGAGCCTCGCTCCAGGCTGGTCTGTACTGACGGCGTGATACACGGTGGGGCTTCCTGAGCCGCCCCAGGGGGCTGGAGGCCAAGGTCAGGCACACGGCGGTCCGCACATTGACGAGACAGACCCCAATAAACCCTGCACTTCAGGATTCAGGTGGGCTTCCCTGGGCTGCCACAGCCGAGGAGGCTGACCCCTGCTTATCCCCTCTGTCCTCGCTGATTTTAACTTGCATCCTTCAGCATAATAAACCCTGGGTATAACAGCTTCAGGGAATTCTGGGAGCCTCCAAGAAAAAAGAAGCCGGGGAGGGGGTCTCTGGGCCCCTGACTCTTCAGTTGGGGTCAGAGGTCAATGGGGAGGATCTTGGGGCCCTTGAATTTGAAGAGCCCCCCTACCAGGGAGGGGTAGGAGACCGGGTGGTAGTTAAGCTGAGTCCAAGGCCCTCCTGGGTAGGAGGCATCCTAGCCCCGGGGATCCTGAAGAGGCCGGCCCCCTCCTCTCCTCCACCTCCAGGCCTGGTCCCTGTTCTTGAGAAGTTTCCTAGGGTGGACTCCTGGTGCTGGAGGTGCCCCGATGCTGTGGCCTCCTGAGCCTCCAGTGAGGATAACGGGGGCGGGGGAAGACTTGTTCACAGAGAGGGAGCTTCTGCCAGAACAGAGCCTGGGTCTGCTGCCCCAACCCCAGGTGAACTGGGGCAGGAACGTGAGAGCGAGGCTCCCTCCCCTCCCAAGACACCCAGGACCCATGGGCGCTGGTCGCTGACTCCCACACAATACTAAAATCTCCCACGCAGGCCAGACGGGTCAGAGACACTATTTAAAGACTATTAATGGGGCCGGGGGGGCCCAGAAGGTGAGGCTGATGTGGGGAGAGTTGGAAAATCACCCAAGGACATGCTCTCCTTGCCGCAACCCCCCAGGTGAGCTCAGGTGGAGGTGGACCCCTCAAGTCAGAGCCCACATCCTTGGACTTTGGGGGACAAATAGCCAAGCACCCCCAGTCCTTGCCTGCACCTGCTGCAGTTAGGGCCGGCCCTGTCTTCTTCATGGTCAAGTTTCACCCCTCCCAGAAGCCCTCTTGGGGGCTAATGTGATGGGGGTGTCCATGGCAGGACTGGAGGGTGTCTGGTGGGCTGGAGGCCATGTGGCTGCCAGGAGAGCTTGCACCGATCCTGCTGGTTCACACCTCATGGTCCCAGGCCCATACAGAGTCCACCAGGCTGTGGATGTGGTAGAAGGTACAGAGTTTCGGGGCCCGGTCCAGCCCACGCAGGTGTCAGACCACCGAGCGGTCAGTGTAGAGTATTCCCAGGGAGCCCTGGCCGTGCTCGCACCCTCCCGGGAAGGACACGTCAGCGTGGTCCCTGGAATGACCGGGAGTTCAGCCAGAAGTGCCCCCCACCCAACCTCACTGTCACCACAAGAAACAAGATAGAACTCCGTGCAGAAGCACAGAACAGCACCAGCCTGATGCTGTTCTGAGGAAGGTCGGCTGGCGTCTGGGAACTGGGTACTACAGTGGGTTGAATGGGGAGCCCCCAGAAGTTATGTCCACATCATGCCCCCCAGAACCTGAGAATGGAACCATATTTGGAAGTAGGGTCTTTGCAGGTATAATTAGTTACAGATCTGAAGATGAGGTCATCCTGGATCAGGGTGGCCCTAAATCAATGACAGTGTCCTTCTAAGAGACAAGCAGAAAGACACACACAGGAGACACCATGTGAAGATGGACGCAGAGGTGGGAGAGATGCGGCCACAAGCCCAGGGACGCCAGAGCCCCCAGAAGCTGAAAGAGGCAGGCAGGACCCTCCCCTGGAGCCTCCGGAGGGAGCACGGACCTGGGACACCTTAACCTCCGACGTCTGGTCTCCAGGACTGAGAGAGGACGGGTTTCTGTTGCTCTGAGCCTCCGTTCGTGGTCGTTTGTCACAGCTGCCCCGGGAAGCTAATGCAGTTGGTGAGCAGCTCCCTGTCCTGATCTAAACCCTCCCACCTCCCGTTAGGGGCAGCCCCCTGTGCCTGTGCTGTGTGCACAAACCATGTGGTTCATGCTGAACCCCGGCTCCCCTTCTGGGCACCGGCATTTTGGAGGGTGAGGGCAGAGAGCACCACGTGACCAGCCCCCAGCCAAGTGCCAAGCCTCAAATGAGCTTCCCTGGGGACATGGGGGTGCAGGTAACTGTCGTGGTTCTGCCCTTTGTGGCTGACGGAAGAGACACCCTAGAGACCCTCGAGGGAAACAGGGGGCATGGAGGGTCAGGAGGTGATGGGAGCAGGGCCCCTCCCTCCCTGCATCGCTACTGCGTGCTGTGACCCATCTCAGCTGTGAGCACACAAGCCACAAGCATGTGCTGAGTCCTGTGAGCCCCCCAGCCGGTCTCTGAAGGTGAGGGCAGCCCTGCAGACCCCAGCCCTCTCCTCCACGTCTAGTGGGTGGAAGACCCACTTCTCCTTGCCATTCCAGAAGCGGTTCTGAGCTGTCCTGGGAGGACTTCTGAGGTTATGCAGGCTGAGCCCCTGTTGCTATGCACCCACTTCCCCACAGGAACATCCAAAGCAAACAGTTTGCCCTGTTGCCTGAATGCCCCCCACCGCTTTTCTCAGGAAAGAATCAGGGGTTTCTGTAGCAGTGTCCACAGGCAGCTCTGCATCTGGGCCCATGTTCATATCTTCTGCGTAAACACCGAGAACCTTCCCTGACACGTGCCCCGGCTGACCACCTCCGCAAGCCGACCACAGGCCCCACTGTGGGCTTCAGACTGACCGCCCGTCTCAGGCTCCGCCTCTTGTTGTCAGAGCTGCTCCAGGCCCTGCTCAGAACCCGTGCTCCCACCTTTCACAGGGCTGTCCTCCACCCCCACCTTCAGCAGGAGTTCACCTAAGTATTTAAGTTAAGGGGTCCAGAGATAAGAAAGGAAGCTACAAACAAACAAACAGATGGGACCAGCTGGGACCAAGATGTCAACGAATGTGACCTGCAACAGACCCTGAGTCTCATCACGTGTTGAATTTACTATATCAGCATATTCAGTGACACACCTACCGGTGCCCGTGACTGGACATGAACGACCAGAAACGGGTAAAAGGAGGTGGTGCCCCACCCCCTTGGAAAAGGCCCCGCCCCTTCCCCGGAAGGCCTCTTCACCCCGTCATTAGCCTCACTCCTCCTCCCTTTGTCTTTACTCTTTAAAATTAAAGCACTCTCTCCAGGAGGGCGAGAAGGTGATCTGTGAACTTAGGTCCCGCTTCTGCATTCTCTGGCCACTGAACAGAGCCTGTGCTGTGCTGGTCTCAGCTTTGGTTTTGTTATTTGCCTACTTGCACCCCCGTGGAAAAAGGAAAGCTTCCCCGCTGAGGCAGAGCGCCTCGCCAGGCCGGGGCCGAGCAGGGGTCACGTGACTTCACTTGGTAGCAGTCTGGAAGAGGGCGGTGCTCTCTGCCCGCGGGGTCGGGGAGGGAACACGTACAGCCACAGCACCGGCTCCGCGGACGGCACGGCCCCTCGTGGGCCTGCACCCTGTGCTCTCGTCCCCCCACGCCTGACACCCCCTGACAGTCGTGACGCGGTGACACTGGCTGCCGGGCGTCCAGTCAGGAGGGACCAGAGGCAGCACCTGGTGCCAGATCAGACGTGCCTTTTCACGGGCAGGGGACACAGGAGATATTAGGAGTTTGTGTCTAGAAAACAAAGCAAGCGGCTAGAAGGTGATCTGAGCTGTGGACTTGAAACCCACGTGCGAGGTGAGAGCTCCCCCCGGACACCGGCTCGGAAGCTTCCACACAGGCGAGACCACCCGGCGCTTCCTGCTCGGCCCCTGCAGGCCTCCCTGTGGGCACAGCTGCACCTGCAGGCCTCGGGCTCCCCGGCCCAGAGCCTGAAGGGCCGAGGCTGCCAGGGCCTGGGGACGCGAGGGGTCCGTCCATCCACGCTGCTCGGCCCCTCCTCCCAGTGACCAGGGGAGGGAAGCCCCGTGGAGTCTGAGGCCCGGCACAGGCACATCTCGCCCCCCGCGACAGGACCCCCGGACCCACCCTGCTCCCTCAGGCCCCCCGTCTGCACCTCCAAGGGCCCGCGCCCCACCGACCCACGTTACACACGCTGCTCCGTGTCCTCTTCCCACATGGGACACCCCCATCCCTGCTTCTCCCCAGTGACGGCCTGGACCTCGAATGTTCTGGGCAGGAAGAGGGCAAGGAGGATGCCGGCCTGTCCCGTCTGCCTCCCGGGGGCCCAGACACAGGGCTCGGGGGCTGCTGGGCCTTGAGGTCTGGGTGCTTCCAGGTGTGGGGTGAAGCTGCCACTGCCCGCTGGAGCTGCTCCTTCCGAGATTCAGGAAACGGGGGGACCCACCAAAACGAGCCCATCCCCCGGCTCTGCTGCAAGTCTGCTCGGATTTGCTCGCCTGGCCCTGAAGACAGACCTGCGGGAAACAGGGCCCGCGATTCCCATGCTGACGGTGTTCCGTGGAATTTCCACTAGACCCCTTCCTACCCTGTTCTGAGCAAATTACTAGTCAGTCCGTGCTGCCATCACCCCACGAGCAGACCAGGAAGCTGAGGCTCCGAGAAGCCAAGTAATCCAGCCGGAAGCACAGCTGAGGGACCACGGAGTGGGGTCTGCACCCGCCGCCCGCCCAGGGGGAATACCCCCCCCCACGCAGGTTCCACGCCCGTTCCCTTCACCCCCTCCCGGGGCCAGCGCACAGAGCCTCCTCCTGGGGGGACTCACTCACCTTCTTCTAACAGGATCCGTCTCACTGTCCTGTTCTGGGATCACCCGGAAGGCTTGTCACTCTGAAGCAGGTTCAGCCTCACGTCACCAGGGCAGCTTTCCTGGATCACACGCACCACCTGCACGTCCACTCCCAGCTCAGACCCAGAAAGGACCCCTCGGCCCCAAGGCTCTGCCTGGGCTCCCTCCCCCTCCTGCCTGGTCTGTCCCTCTCATGTCTCTTGCAGAGTCACCAGGAGCTCCCACCTGCCCCAGGCAAGCCCTCTGCTCTGTCCTGGGGAGGCCTCCGTGGTGTCAGGTGGAAGACACAAGAGATACCCGTGGGGCCTCCCTCACGCAGCCCAGTGGCCAGCACCCGGCTACTCACCTCATCACTCGGGATGGACAGGGGTTCAGGGGGTCCGTGGCATCTCCTGGTCCTCATTTCATCCCAGCCCTGCCCACAGGGAAGGTGCCAAGCAACTCTGTGCCGGCTGCACAGAGAAGACGCTCATACACACACACCCCTCCCAGCCCACAGGGTCTCGTGGTCAGGCCCCTCCCAGGGTATGGAGATCAGCTGAGCAGGTACCCAGCAGCCCATGGGGCTCTCGTGGTCAGGTCCCTCCCAGGATATGGAGCTCAGCTGAGCTGGTACCCAGCAGCCCACGGGGCTCTCGTGGTCAGGCCCCTCCCAGGGTATGGAGGTTACCTGGGCAGGTACCCCAGCAAGGCTGGGCACACAGGAACTGTGCACGTAGCGCTCATTGCAGAGCATCCCCAGCTCACCTGTTGGTCAGAGCTGACACAAAGCACCTCAGAGCAGGACCTGAACTAACAAACAGCAGCTCCGGGACAGGTCTGTGACTCTGCTTCACCCTGTTTGGCCTCCCTACGCCTGGTCTTCCAGAGGCTTCCACTGCAGCCAGGCACCAGGTCTCTGTTTTCATCCACCACCCCTCCTCCCCCTGACTCCTGGGTTCCCATCATTAGGAGAGGGTCTTCTTGAAGTTGTCTCCCACTCATGGGCCAGATAAAATGATTAGAAAACAAGCCAGAGCTGCAGCCCTTGTGTATTCTGACCCTCAGGACCCCAGACCTGTTCCTTGGACCTGGCCGGTGCAGCAAGGCCCATTTTCTGCAACTGTGAGCCCCTGAGGGGCGAGGATTGGCTGACCTGGGCAGCCTGACCCGGCCGGCCAGCCCTCCCCAGGTGTGCCTGGTCTGAGGTCAATATAAACCCCGCTCCAGGCAGCAAAAGCCCCTGCAGCTGTGCCTGACGCCATATTCTCTGCCCCGTCCGTCAGCAGTCTCGGGGCTGGGCTGCTGGGAGGGAGTAGGGCCCACGGCTCTGTGTGTGGCCTGGTGCGAGTGGGGCTCTGCTGGACTTTCTGCAGGAGTTGCCGGGCTGCCACCTGCTAAAGAAGAGAATGTGTCACCCATACCTGTCGCTGGAATTTCTCCCCGGGCAGAGGTGAGGAAGGAAAAAAGCAGTGGGGGCCGGGACAGGAGGGGTACGTCAGGCAGGGAGATGGAAAGCTTCCAGAAGAGCGCCCGGGGCCAGGACCATGCTGGCTGGCCTGCAGGCTCCAAGTCGGCCTGCGTGCTATGGCTGGTGTGGCTCCACTGCCCTTCCTCTAGGCTTTCAAGTCCTTGCACACATTCAGGTGTTTTAGCTGGGAAGGGTGGGAACAGCTCAGCAGCAGCTGGCCTGGGGGTCAGCTCCCGTTTACTCAGGGACGCCTCGGCACAGTCCCCCAGCTTTGCAATGAGGACGCGCCTTGCGGGGGCGCTGCTGGCTGCATGGGAGACGATTCCCCACCTCTGACCAACTTCAGAATTGTTTCCCACTGGAGCAAGTGTCCTGCTAGGGTTTTCCTCTGTGTAACTGGTGGGTTCTTAATTAGCAACGTGAACGGTGATATCAGAGGTCCTGAATCAGTATGGAAATACTTATCCCCAATTTGTACAGGCGTAAACACCTGGGGAGGCCGTGTGCAGCCGGCACCCTTAGGGATTGGCTTCCGACTGACCCCTCAATGTTCTGGTGTCCAGCCACTGCTTTAGAATTTCTGGGGCCCAATGCTAACTCTAAGGGTTCTGTAACCCAGCCTCTGTTGGCCTTTAATGAGTCCCGCACTTCCAGGACCCTACAGAGCAGGGTCTGTGTGACTGTTCTGTGGCTTCTGTAACAAATGACCACAAGCTGGGTGGTTTAAAACAACAGGAGTTCATCCTCCCCCAGTCCTGGAGACCAGACATCTGACATCAAGGTGTTGCACGCTGGCTTCTCCTGAGGCCTCTCTCCTTGGTGCTTAGACAGCCATCTTCTCCCCAGGTCCTCACATGGTCTCCCCCTGTGCCTATCTGTGTCCTAATCTCTTCTTGTAGGACATCAACCCTATTGGATTAGGATCCACCCTAGTGACATCATTTTTACTTTGATCATCTCTTTAAAAACCCATCTGCAAATACAGCCACATTCTGGGGTTCTGGGGTTAGGGATTCAGCATGTGGATTTGGGGAGACATGACTGAGCCTATACCGTCCTCCTTAGGAAGCAAGTGTGCCTCGGTCCTTCCTTCCCTCAAGTCATACAAGGTGAGCTAATGGCGCAGGGAGAGGCCACTCGTGCAGTTTGTGTCCCAGCTGGGGAACCCTTCTCTGCTCTCTTTGATCAGGCAGTGGCAGTGCCAGCCCCCTCCTGAGGTGAGCAGTTCTGGGGTTTCCTGCTGTGTCACCTGGCCTGCTGAGGTGCTCAGTGTCTGGGAACCCAGGAGCCAGCAGCCTAGTGGGGCTGCCGGGGACTCTCAGGGCCTTGGCAGATGTCTCTCCCGGCAGATACCCTAGCGAAAGTGGGGAAACTTTGGGGGATTACAGGTGGGAGAGAGTCACAGTCTCATTCATGCTTCAGAAAGACCACGTTGGGGTGGGATGTGAGACGCACCGTGGGGCAGGGAAGTTTGTCAGCCCTGATGGAGGAACCAGGCACAAGACCAGGCTTCGGCCAGGGCTGTGGGCATAGAGGAGAATTAGTGTGGGAACTGGCCACAGGCTGTTGTCGAAGTATTGGCTTCCCTGCGCACTGAGGCCGGACAGAAATACGGAGACAGGGGTTTTGGAGGAAGAGAGAGATGGCTTTATTTTTCTGCGAGGCAGCAGGGAAGACACAGGCGGCTAGACCTCAAGAACTGGACACCCCTCCTTGAGAATCAGGGAAGGTTTTATATGTGGGGCTCTCACAATCCGGGATATAGGATAGGATCAAAATAGTGAAGGTCTTGCATTCCTCTTTTCCTTTGCATTATTTCAAAACAGTCACAGCTGGCGTCAGGCCGCCTGGTAATTGGGGTCCAGCAGTATGGTAATTGCATCCGTTTGCCTCTGGTTTATCGGCCGGTGACCTTGTTTCTGAAATGAAAAACTATAGGGGGTGATTTGTTGTGAGGGGCGTGTAGAATGTAAGTGCGTTACATAATAAGGTTAGGGAGTGAGAGGCCGGGGCTGTAACACACACAGTGAGGGGTGATGGGTGCCGAGTGTAAACCCCATAGTGTCGGAGTGAGGTTAGCTTTGTGAAGTACAAATCTAGTTACTACAAATGAGTGACAGAGGAAAACAAGGAGTGATGAGCTCTTTCAGGCCAGGTCACGCTTCTTCTCTAGCCTGTTCGCTGTCCCCTTGTTTCCCTTGTTCTCAGGGCAGGGAAACTTCGTTTCTGTTTTTGCTGCAAGAAGACTGTGGAGGAGGAGCCGACAGTCACTGGGGCCCAAGGCGAGTGGGAGCCTGGGAGGCCCCAGTGTTCCCGAACCGAACGTGGGTCCGCTCGCCCGAGTGCAGCAGAGCCAGTCTACTGACACCGGGGGTGGCGGAGGAAGGTGCAGCCTGAATTGTCAAAGTGCCGATACAAGGAGGCCAGGTGGCCTGTGCTCTAAAACCCCGAGCTCCCTGAAGGATTTCAGCAAAGCAGTTTTCAAGGCCAAGTGAAGGAGGGGGTCGCAGGGTATGTGATCAGCTGGTGCACAATTCTCTGGTTGATGGTGAGGTAACGGGCGGTTAACGTTATAAATTCTTAAGCACCAGGAGCTCCGGGGTTACCTGTTCCTGATCATCAAGTAGTTAATTTCTTCCACTTGGTGGTGGAGGAAGCATGCATCAGGCACTGTCATCCGGGTACTTCAGAGGGGAGCTACAGCAGAGGGTGTGGGGGAGGGGTCTGTCCTGGGAAGGCCCCACAGGGTCCTGCTCGGTTACTCCTGGTGCCTGGGCTCAGCAACCTGGGAAGGTGGGGCTGCTCCTGGGTGTGGGGAGCTGCAGGATCCCAGTCCTCTGAGGGGCCTGCTAGCCCCCAAGGTGAGATGAGTGTGCAGTGACTGGACGGAGGCGTCTGGCCTGGGAGAGGGGTCCGGGCTGGAAATGTCCCTGGAATCATTGCAGGGAGGGAGAGGAAAGGCAAAGTGGGGGCAGATGGGTCACAGCAGACTAATGCAGGTGACTGCGGTCTTGTTGGAAGCAACTCAGAGCCAGAAAGGAGTGGCCGTCAGGGGCTCAGCTCCATTCTCTTGTTCCTTTGTAAAACCACTGTGTCAGAGTTTGAGACGCCGCCAGGAGACGTCTGGGCCCAGTGCTGCCATGGCTTCATCAAAGGGCCCAGGGGGAACAGAGAACCACTGCAGGCCCCGCCCATGTCCTCCCTGGGAATGAGTCCCATCGGGGCTCCTGGGCTCAGAGACTTCAGGGCACCTCTGTCTTCAGGACAGTCTTCCTCCTTCCTCTTACCTGCTGGTCAGAGGCCCAGGAACCCCCAACCTGGCTCCACCCCCAGGGCCTAGATTCAGAGGCCCAGGAACCCCCAACCTGGTTCCACCCCCAGGGCCTGGGTTCTGGGACAGCTTAGGGGTAAGCCAGACCCTCACGCTCCTTTATCTGCTTAGGGGTGAGTATGTCTTAAACGCTGCAGTTGACTGATTACGGAGTGCTGAGTGTTTCCAGCAGGTGTGGATGGAAAGATGGGGTGCGAAGTTCCTATGTCTGCAGGGTCTTCCCGGCGTGAAGATCTGTGTGTTTCCCCCCGGCCAGTCGGCATCCTCCCAGGAAGCCCAGATCCAGGATTACGAGGGCAGAGGCTCTCCCCTTGCGTACCTGTAATTTCTCACTCCCACAGCAAGGAGCCTGGCTCCCACCATCTGCCATTTATCTGTGCATTGCTCCTTTCCAGGTTACATGTGCAGAGGTTTCAGAATTGTTAGCTACTACACCCTGGAAAGAACTTCATAAAACAAAGCCCACTGTTTATATACGGGCCATTTTACCTTTAGCCTACAGATTCCATTTATTTCCAAAGGTAACTTAGGTCAGCACCTTTTACCCCATCCCCTACAGTGAGTTGTTTCCATATATTTCTAATAGATTCTGTCACATGATGTATTCCATCCTGCAACACTCCTACACCCTAAATAACTAAATTTGAGTAGATTATGATTGGCCCCTTGGGCTACACACATCTATGGGCTTAGACAAATGCATAGTGACAGGTATCCATCCTAGAGTATCACATGGACTACTTCAAACCCCCCACCCCATGATCTGCTTATCATCTATGTAGCTTTGCTTTCCCGGGATGTCATCAATGGGGTCACACTGTGTGCAGCCTGCTCAGGCTGGATTTTTCACTTAGCAGTACACGCTGAAGGTTTATCCATGTCTTTCCATAGGTGGATGGTGCATTCCTTTCTGCTGAGTAGTATTCCACTGCATGTGTATGGGAGGAAAAACAACTTTCCCTCTACTTTTCTGGGTTCTTGGTTGAGGCCCCCCCGTCCCTGTAATAAAAGACAGATTACCAGGAGAAAAGCAGAAGTTTAATAACATGTATACCTTCTGAATAGAGGGGGGATACCACGGAAAACTGAGTCACTCCCTGAAATGACCAAAACCATCCCCTTCAATACCGTCTTCAGCTAAACACAGAAAAGATGCTGGGGAAGGGGGGAAGGCCGGTTATGGAAGGTTATCATGCAAAGCACAGTAAACAAGGGTATGGCTGTGTGCACATTTAAGTCAGGACTTCCCCATTGAAAAGAGTTACTTAAGATTTTATTATCCTTCTATTTTTGGTGCAAAGAGGGACATACCCTTATAAATGGAGATTTCTCTATTGTAAATGTCCTTCATAAAATGGCAATCTCAGTTTTCTGAGATTTTTAAAAAAATAAATTTATTATTTTATTTTTGGCTTCATTGGGTCTTCGTTGCCGCATGCAGGCTTTTCTCTGGGTGTGGTGAGCAGGGGCTACTCTTCATTGCGGTGCACGGGCTTCTCATTGTGGTGGCTTTTCCTGTTGCGGAGCACAGGCTCTAGGCGTGCAGGCTTCAGTAGTTATGGCACACGGGCTCAGTAGTTGTGGCACACGGGCGCAGTAGTTGTGGCTCGTGGGCTCTAGAGCACAGGCTCAGTAGTTGTGGCGCACAGGCTTAGTTGCTCTGCGGCATGTGGGATCTTCCCGGACCGGGGCTTGAACCTGTGTCCCCTGAATCGGCAGGTGGACTCTTACCCACTGAGCCACCAGGGAAGCCCTATTTTTTTAAAGCAGACCAATAATCCTTATGCCAGAGAGACATATTTTGGGGTGGCATATTCTACTCGCCTTGACATGGATGTACCCCAATTTGCTTATGAATTCATCTTTTGAAGGATATCCTGATTTCAAGTTTTTAGCCATTATGGAAGTGCTGCTGTGCATAATTGCATCCTTGTTTGCATTTGGACATAGATTTTCAAAGCAGTTGCCTAAATACTGGAAGTATGATTGTTGGATCCCAACGTGAGACTTGTTTAGCTTTGGAAAAAACTGCCAAATTGTCTTACAAAGTGGCTGCACAGGCATCCCCCCAGCTCTAGGGAGAGTTCCTTCTGTTCCTCACCCTCTAGCAATTGGTATTGTCATATTTTTGGAGCTTAGCAGTCGTAATAGGTGTGCTATGATGTCTCATGATTTTAATTTGTAGTTCCCTAATGGTATATGATGTTGAGCTTTTTTTCTGTATGACTTTTACTATCTGTATCTTTTTTCGCCAGATGTCTGTTCAGATCATGCTGTTCATGTTCATGCTGGGAGGAGCCCTGTCTCCTCGGGACCTGCTGGGGCTTTGGCTTCTGGAACACGCGGGGCTGAGTCCACGCTGATGGCCGGGCTTCGGTACAACCGGGGGCCAAGTCCACACTAACGGAAGCCGGCTCTCCTCAGGACCCGCTGGGGCTTCAGCTCTGGGACACTGGGGGGTCCAGTTCATGCCGAGAGGAGCCTGGTCTCCTCAGGACCTGCCGGGAGGTGATGCCGCTGAGGGAGAAGGTGAGGAAAAGTGGGGGGAAGATTCCTGTGCGTGGCTGACCGCTGCGGGTGTCTGTCTTCAGAGGACCCGGGAGAGGAAGGGCTTGATGTGGAAAAGTGGGTGTTTGGCCCCTTTTGTGTGGGGTGTAGACAGAGTTCAGTGTTGTTCTTTGGCGAGTGGCGTCTGGTTTTCCCAGCACCGTTTATTGAGGGGCCTGTCCTTTCCCCGGCGTATGTTCTGGGCTCCTTTCTTGTGAATTAACTGATCGCATAGCTGTAGGTTGACTCCTGGGCTCTCTGCTCTGCTCCTCTGGCCCGTGTGCCTGTTTCTGTGCCAATGCCACACTTCGTTGGGACTGTAGCTTCATAATGAAGTGTGAAGTCAGGGAGCGAGAGGCCTCCAGCTCGTTCTCCTGCCTCGGGGTCGCTCTGGCTCTTCTGGGTCCTTCGTGGCTCCACACACAACTTAAGATTGTTTGTTCTGTTTCTATGGAAAATGTCATTGGACTTTTGGTAGGGATTGCATTAGATGTGTACATTAATTTGGCTAGGATGCATATTTTTTAATTAGAAAAAATTGGGGGCCACACCATGTGGCATGAAGGATGCGGGATCTTAGTTCCCCAACCAAGGATGGAACCCGTGTCCCCTACAGCAGGAGTGCAGAGTCTCAACCCCTGGGTGTCCAGGGAAGTCCCACCTTAGAATGCATATCTTCACAGTATTCTTTTTACTCATGAACATGGGGTATCTTTCCATTTATTTTTGTCTGTTCAGTTTCCTTTATCAGTGTCTTCCAGTTTTCAGTGTGCAAGTCCTTCACATCCTTGGTTCAATCTACTCGTTATCTTTTTGGATGCAATTGTAAGTGAGATTTTTTAAAAGTTCTTTTTCTGATGGTTCATTATCAGCGTATAGAATCGCAAATGATTTTTGTGCGTTGATTTTTCTTTTTTTGTATCCTGCAGCTTTACTGAATTCATTTTTTAGTTGTAACAGTTTTTTGGCGGTTGAATGTGGAAAACTAGAATTCAGCAGTCCCGCGGTTTCAGCTACATCCGGGTCTTCCACGGCACCCAAGACATAGTGGCTCCCAGTGTAACCTTCCCACGGTGCCTCCTGTAGTATGTGGACTCCTACAAGGGTGATTAGCATCACCACTGCGGGTGAACTGGATCTGGGTAGAGCTTGGCCTCTATAACAGAGTTTGATGTCTGTGTTTCCGGCGTGGTATGACATGGTGTTTTTTTTTTTTTTTTTTTTTTTTGTGGTACGCGGGCCTCTCACTGTTGTGGCCTCTCCCGTTGCGGAGCACAGGCTCCGGACGCGCAGGCTCAGCGGCCATTGCTCATGGGCCCAGCCGCTCTGCGGCATGTGGGATCTTCCCGGACCGGGGCACGAACCTGCGTCCCCTGCATCGGCAGGCGGACTCTCAACCACTGCGCCACCAGGGAAGCCCGACATGGTGGTTTTGATACGTACTTTATTTTCTAGTAAATTTCAAGTGTATAAAATCCTTTAAATAGCAGTATAAAGTTGTCCACTTTCACAAAATACTCCAGTTTACCATTTAAACCATTTTTAAAAGCTTTTAAAAAATTATTTTATTTTATTTTTTGGCTGTGTCAGGTCTTTGTTGCTGCACGCAGGCTTTTATTGGTTGCGGCGAGCAGGGGCTACTCTTTGTTGCCGTGTGCAGGCTTCTCATTGCAGTGGCTTCTCTTGTGGAGCACAGGCTCTAGGCACATGGGTTTCAGTAGTTGTGGCACGAAGGCTCAGTAGCTGTGGCTCGTGGGCTTAGTTGCTCTGCGGCATGCAGGATGTTCCAGGACCAGCGCTTGAACCCGTGTCCCCTGCATTGGCAGGCGGATTCTTAACCACTGTGCCGTGAGGGAAGCCCCATTGAAACCATTTTAAAGTATACAGTTCTGTGGCATTAACTACATTCACATTGTTGTAAAAATATCCTCACCCTCTATCGCCAGAGCTTTATTTTCCCCATGTGAAACCGGAGCCATTAAACCCTAACTCACCTCAACCCCTGGCAACCTTATTCTACTTTGTCTTTGAATTTGACTTATCTGGATACCTCATACTAGTGGAATCATAGAACGTGTGTCCTTTCTGTGTCTGGATGGTTTCACTTGGCATAACGACTTCAAGGTTCATCCACATTGTAGCATGTGTGAGAATTACCTTAGTTTTCAAGGTTGAATCATATTCCGTTGTGTATATTCTACACTGTACTTGTCCATTCATCTGCTGAAGGATGTGCTGTGCCGCTTCCACCTTTTGGCTGTTGTGAATAATGTTGCTATGAATACGGGGTACAAATGTCTGTTCCAGTCCTCGCTTTCTAATATTTTGGGTGTACACCCTGGAGCGGAATCAAGGGATCATACGTTTTCCACGTTTCTGAGGAGCCACCATACAGTTTTCCACAGAGGCTGTAGAATTTTACTTTATTCCTTTATATGACAGAATAATGCAGCTTATGGATCTACCTTATTTTGCTTATCCATTTACCTGCTGATGGACATTGAAATCTTTTCTACCTTGGGCTATTGTGAACAGTGCTGCTATGAATAATTGGTGTACAAGTTTTTGTTTGAACGCCTGTTTTCCATTTTTTGGGTATATGTCTAGGAGTGGAGTTGTTGAACCACATGGTAATTATATTTTATATTTTTGAGTAAATGCTAAAGTTTTGAACACATAGACTGCACCATTGTACATCTCCACAAGTAACTTTTAAGGGTTCCAATTTCTCTACATTGTTGCCAGCATTTGTTGTTTTTATTTACATATTTTAAAATTTATATTAAAACTTATTTTTATTCTAGTGTGTGTGAAGGGGCACCACACTGCGGTTTTAATTTGCGTTTTCATCATGACTACTGATGCTTGACAGCTTTTCGTGTCCTTGTTGACCATTTGTGTGTCTTGCCTGGAGAGCAGTCCACGCAATCCATTTGTCTGTTTCAAAAAATGTTATTGTTTGTCTTTTTGTTGATGAGTTGTAAAAGTCCTGGGAATATTCTAGGTAGAGAGTCTTATCAGATATATAATGTGTCAATATTGTCTTCCATTCTGTGGGCTGTCTTTTTACTTTCTGGGTAGCCTCTTTTGATGCACAAAGGTTTGTAAGTTTGAGGAAACCCAATTTATCTATTTTTTTCTTTCATTTCTTATACTTTACTGTCAAATCTAAGAAAACATTGCTAAATTCATGGTCAGGAAGATTGAATTCCTTGGTTTCTGTGAGAGTTCATACAGTCATCCCTCGGTACCCACTACGCTTTAGCCTGAGGTTGAGTCAGTGTGAGGGTTCAGGGGTCACGGTTTAGGGTTATGGGTCATTGTTGGAGAGTCATGGTAGAGGGTTGTGGTTAAAGTGTCAGGGATTAGAGTTTAGGGGTCAGGGGCGAGGGTCTGGGAGTCTGGGGCTAGGGTTGTTAGGGGGTTACGGTTAGAGGTTAGGGTTCTTAGGGTAAAGGTTAGAGTTAGGTTTAAGCACAATCGGCCCTCATTGCCCGCCCCTCTCCTTCTCTCTGAAGCCTCCAGAATGGATAGGACTTGCCCAGGGTCAGACAGGAGTCAGGGAGCTGAGGTCAATAACTGTTTTTCTGGCCTCCCTCCCCCCAGTCCTGCGCTCTGAGAGAAGAATGAAATGTCTGTTCTTGTCTCGGACTGTTTCTTATCCACCTCAACCTCTGTCAAGGATTGAGGAGCATGTCAGAAGTCATGCATGGTTTCCTTTGGCCCTCCTACCTGGGGAGGGTGATGCTGGCCCTACTCTGCCTGGGCAGCCCCAGGGTCCAGCGCAGCCCAGACAGGAGGGCGCTCAGTGGACATGTGTGGATTTATACAGGACCGGGTGCAGTGACCTGCCAGCCCCCGGATGCTGCCTTCTTAAGGGCCGGTGGGGCCCTCCTGGCACTGGAGGCATCCTTTGTCCCATCTGAGTGGGCATGAATAGGTGATCCAGTCTCAGGCAGGACAGCCCTTGACCTCTGACTCTCCAGGCGGGCATCTGTGGTCCTCTAGCTCAGTCCAGCCCGGGCATTGTCAGGCCCTCATGGACAGTTACGGAGCTGACCATGATGCCGGGCAATTCAAGAGCTACCTGGGCAGTGTAGACATTCCTTTGAGAAGTTTCATCTACCAAGGTGCATGTGGTTGAGAAAAAGGCCTCCCCCTCACAGCCTCATAGGCTGCCAAGAGAAGTAATAATCCTCTAAATATTGGAGTGTGTCCCTGACACAACACCCATACAGTAGGCCATGGCCCTGCAGTCCTTTGTCCTTTCAGTCGTTAGAAACTTTTGATATGCATATTCATTAAGAATCAAAGATATGGGAGCAACTGGACCTCCAAATGGGAGGTTTACAGTGAGACTGCATTGTCTTGGAGAGCCATAGACAACCATGTGGCCTCTGGAAAGCCTGCCAATTATGGGTTCCATGGCATGGAAGAATTCTTGAGCCTCCCATTACTTCATTGCACGCGAGTTTCCTTACCACCTTAGCATTCGGTTTCTTCCTCTTAGTAAAGGAGAGAGAAGAAACTGGAAAAGGAACAGTATTGTTTTTCAGGGATGGGTAGTTAACATGGCCAGGGAGATGGCATAGCTCAAGGGCTCCCACCTCTCAGGGGCAGGGATGAAGTCTGTGTGTCTTCTGAGGGCACATGGGCTGTTGTGGGCCAGCCTCTGAGATGTGAGGACCCGATGCTCAAGGAAATAGACTTGAGTTTACCACCACCAATGATCCTGACTTTTCAGCAAGTGAAAGAACTTCTTGCCATCTTGGGAGGACAGTAAGAACACTGGATGAGTAGCTGCAGCCCTGACCCTAAGTGAACCCCTTTCTTCCTTTTGTGTCAGATTCTGTGCTGTGCAGTGAGCTGTCATTGACTTAAAATCTGCTGCTTTCTCCAAGCCAGCGTCTGTTCTCAGGCCCAAACGCCTCAGTTTTCCTTTGGGAATTACATCTCGCCTGCTTCCATTCCAGATAGTTCCAGAAGGATGAGCCCATGTTGCACCCAGCTCGAATATGGGTTTACAACCCACATCTAGCCAGTCTCATTTTCCATCTTCTGATGATGGGTCAAGGGTGAGAATGCCACCCAAGCCAGATCAAAGGCATTTTAAACCATGACTTTCTTGGAATCCAGGAAAAGGAGAAACTCTTTCTCGGAAAATGGATGGTGAGTGTTTGTCAGCCTAGAACAGCTGTTGGCCCAAGGGCAGTGCGAGAGACTGTGCCTGTGAATGGGGTCCCCCAAAGGCACTGAGCAGGACAAAGGCGTGGAGAGAAGCAAGGTCACACTGAGACAGTGTGAGCCACGGGACCTGCCAGGTCCAGTCCCATCGTTCAACTTGCCACTTGCAAGTATTAATGCATTTCTACCCTTATGATAAATACTAATTTATTTTACTTCCGTAAGTGTGTCCAGTGGCTGGGAAGAGAAAAAGTCCTGGTTGATACATCTGAATCAATAATCCCTGATCCGGGCTTCCCTGGTGGCGCAGTGGTTGAGAATCCGCCTGCCGATGCAGGAGACACGGGTTCGTGCCCTGGTCCGGGAAGATCCCACATGCCGCGGAGCAACTAAGCCCGTGAGCCATGGCCGCTGGGCCTGCGCGTCCGGAGCCTGTGCTCCGCAACGGGAGAGGCCACAACAGTGAGAGGCCCGCATACAGAAAAAAAAAAATAAAATAAATAATCCCTGATCCTTCCTCAGGTGTCCTCACTGGGTAGGCGTGGCTGGGGGAGGAGAAGACCCCGGGTGGGGTCATATATTAGGGGAGCTGCCAGACAGCTCTGTCCCTGCTCCTTCCCTGTCCCGGGAGAGGGAAACCCTGGAAAAGTGATAGGATAACCAGTATGGGGGAGAGGTTCCTCGGTGATTAATTGGTCTTTTTGTATTTTCCTTAATTTAGGGTTCATTTTGGTAATGTGGTTTTTTTTACAAAGAAATACCCCTTTTCCTGTAGATTTCCAGTTTGTTACAGTAGGTTTTTCTTATTTGACATTTAATTTTTCCTGTCTAATTTTCTACAGAATCATGATAAATAATGAACAAACATTGATACTTTACTATTAACTGAAGTCCCTATTCACATTCACTTTGTTATACCTTTCCTTGTTCCAGGATCTCATAGGATGAGACCCCATGAGGGTCTCATCTCATGATGACCCATGGGGTCATCATGTCTGTTTAGTCTCTTCTGGGCTCTGACAGTTGCTCAGACTCTCCTGGTTTCCATGACCTTGACAGTGTGGAGGAGGACTGGGCAGGTATTTTGTAGACTGCCCTGCACTGGGATTTGCTTGGTGGTTTTGTCGTGGTTAGACTTGGCTTTGAAAAAGCAGATCACAGAGGTGAAGTGACTCCTCTTCACTGTATATCAAGAGAACAGGCTCTTAAGGAAACTTCTCACTTATATTCTTAACTTTGGACACCCAGCTGAAGTAGTGTTGGTCAAGTTTTCCCACAGTGAGGTTAATTTTTCCCCATGTCCATCCTGTGTGTCTTATTTAGGAGGAAGTCATAATGCAGAACCCACACTTGAGGAGAGAAGGGTTAGTTTCACCTCCTTGATGGACAGCTGAGTGGCTATATATATTGTTGAGAAGCTTTCTGCATAGGAGATTTCTGTTTAACACCATTCATCAAAAATGATGTAATTTATTTTTACCAGTTTGGACACGTGAATAATTATTGTAAACTTTTGGTTATAATCCAACACTACATTGTTAGACTGCTTAGTTAATTCTTGCTTTGGCTATTGGGAGCTTTTTCCATTTGCTCCTGTTTTCATTTTACATAATTTTTCTTTTGTGGGTTTTTTAAATTTTTGGTACTTCTTTACTTTCTGATATTTTAAGATTATCCTGCTTCATATATTTACTGTCTCAGTCCTAGCATCAGCCCTTTCTTCAAAGAGCCCTTGTTCCTTTTATTAGAGAATGGTTTTAAAAACTTACATGTGGGAGCTAAATGTGCTCAGCTGACAGTACGTAGAAATATATGCATGTATCCCAGGCTATGTCTATACACATAATTATAAAGATTTCCATGTGGAACTATGTGTAGGCTAAAGATAGTTTATACTGCTATCTCCAACCAGATCTGTTATGACATGGCTATTGTAACCTTCTCCCTTTGTTTGACTGTAACATCCCACTGCAGTGGTAAGAAACCTGGCTTCCACCTTTTGTCATTTACTAAATTCAGTGCTTGTTCCATTCGATTACTGATATGGTAGTTTCAGTACTGTTAGCTACTACCCCTCATGGGAAAGAACATAGAGTCCCCTGTGTATGTATGGCACATTTTGTCTTTGGCCTACAGAGTCTGTACATTTCCAAAGTTAACTTAAGTCAGCCTATTTGGCCCGCTACCAACAGTGAGTTTTTTCATACATTTCTGAATCAGTTAGATTCTTTGTTACGTTCTGTATTCCAGTCTTTGACGCTCCCATATCCCAAGTAGCTAAGTTTGAATAGATTGTAAATTACTTGTTGGGTTGTAAAAATCTGTGGGTGGAGACAAATGCATAGTGACAGGTATTCACCACTAAAGTATCATATGGACTGTTTCAACCACATATTCCGTAAACTGTTTACCGTTGTCAGTTTTGCCTTTTCTAGAATGTCATATAGATTAGGTCATACAGTGTGTAGCACTTCAGACTGGATTCTTTCACTTAGCAATGTAAGTGTTAGATGCATCTATTTTTTTTGCACGGGTTGATGGTCCATTCCTTTATATCTCTGAATACTATTGCATTGCATGTATGTGAGAGGAAAAATAATTTTCCCTCTACACTTCTATGTTCTTTATTGAGATCCCTTTTAATGAAAAAGAGACGAACTGGAGAAAACCATCAGAAGTTTAATATATACCATGCATACCTCCTGTATACTTGAAAGATACCCAGGAAAATGGAGTCACTCCCCGAAATGGCCCAAGCCATTAGCTTAAATGCTATCTTCTGCTGAGAACGAAAGAAAGATGTTAGGGAATGGAGGAAGCCATTTAGGGATGTTATTGGTCAAAGCCCAGTAAACAAGGGTATGGTTGTTACACAGATTTACATCCAGGCCTATTTCATTGAGAAGCTTTTTTTTTTTTTAAACATTTACTTATTTGGCTGAGCTGGGTCTTAGTTGTGGCCTGTGAATCTTTAGTTGTGGCATGCGGGCTCTTAATTGCAGCGTGCGGGATCTAGTTCCCTGGCCAGGGATTAAACCCTGGTCCCCTGCATTGGGAGCATGGAGTCTTAACCACTGGACCAGCCGGGAAGTCCCAACAAGCTTTTCTTGATATTTAGACCAAATCCTGGTCCAGAGAGGGACGTACCCTTACAAATGGAGATATCCTGAATAAATGTAAATTTACCTCCTAAAAGGGCATTTTCTACTTGGTTTTGAAAGATTCTCCTGGGTCTGTTTCTTAAATCAATCAGTCCCAAATAGTCCTTTGTCAAATGGGCACATTTTGGGGTGGTGTGTTCTGCTCCCCTTGACGTGGATGTGCCCTAATTTGCTTATGAATTCATCTACGGAAGGACATCTTGATATCTTTACGTTTTTCGCCATTATGAATAGAGCTGCTGTGCATTACTTGATGCTAATTTTGGTTTGAACACAGTTTTTCAAAGCAGTTGTCTAAATACAAGAGGTACACTTCTTGGATCCTAAGGTGAGACTGTTTAGATTTGGAAAAAACTGCCAAACTGTCTTCCAAAGTTGGTTGTACATGCATTCCACCAGCGTCTTGAGTATATTCTTGTATGCTTTACTGCCTGTTTATCTTCTTGGGCCAGGTGTGTGTTTCAATCTTTACCAAATTTTAGTGGCGTTGTTGGCATAACTGGAGTACAGATCCTTTATCAGATATGTGTTTGGGAAATAGTTTCTTGCAGTTTGTGGTTTGTCTTCTGGTTTTCTGAATAAAGTCACCAGACCCAAGGTCATGTAGATTATCTCTTTTTTTCTAGGATTTTTATAGTTTGGTAATATAAATTTGTCTATGGGCAATTTTGAGTGAATTTTGGTTTAAGTTGTAAAGTTTGTGTCTACATTCATTTCGTTGCATATGGTTTGTAATTAATTGCTCCTTAGCCATCTTTTGAGAAGATACAGTGAGATACTTGGCTGCGTTTCAGTTTGGATTTCCAAACTTAGTATATACAGCAGAACAGCCTTCCGGATGAGGCCTCTGGGTTTGTGAGTGCGGCGCTCCCGGCACTTCTCTGACGTCCCACAGGGGGCGCCGGACCCACCTGTCTGCCCCTGGGGGCACAGGTGCACCCTGCCCACAGACTTTGCTCCGTGACAAGCAGACAGGAGCTTTGTCTCCTGTCAGGGCTTAGGTTTCTGGACCATGAGGCATTGTCCACACTGACAGGAGCTGGGTTTTCTCGGGAACCACTGGTGAGGAGACTCTGCAAGAGGAAAAAGATGAGCAAGTGTGGAGAATCTTCCTGTGCAGCTGACTGCTGGGGGGGTGGGGTGCGTCTTCAGGGGACTCGGGAGAGAAAGGGTTTTTGTGGAATACTGTGCGCTTTTATTTAGTTTTACGTGCAGTGTAGATGGTGACCAGTGTCGTTCTTTGGAGTCTGGTGTCTAGTTTTCCTGGTACTGTTTGTTGATGGCTTTGGGTAGAATAAACATTTTTTTTTCCGGTACGTGGGACTCTCACTGCTGTGGCCTCTCCCGTTGCGGAGCACAGGTTCCAGACACGCAGGCTCAGCGGCTATGGCTCAAGGGCCCAGCCGCTCCGCAGCATGTGGGATCCTCTCGGACCGGGGCACGAACCCACATCCCCTGCATCGGCAGGCGGACTCTCAACCACTGTGCCACCCGGGAAGCCCAAACATTTTCATAATAGTAATTTTTCCGATTCACGAGCATGGAATATTGTTTTCTATTGTGTCTTCAGTTTCTTTATCAATGCTTTATAGTTTTCTGAGTATAGGTCTTTCATGTCCTTTGTTAAATTTATTGCTACATAGTTCGTTATTTTTGATGGAATTGTAAATGGGGTTGTTTTCTTAATTTTTCTTGCTGGTGGTTCATTATTAGTGTATAGAAACAACTGATTTGTGTATATTGATTCCATATTTTGCAACTTTACTGAATTTATTTTTTAACATTTTTTGAAGTAATGTGAAAAATTGCAATACTAAAATCTCACAGTTTCTACTGCACCCCAGGTAATCCACAGGACCCAATACATGGTAGCTACTAATATGCTCTTCCCACGATGCCTCTTAATACCATGCAGACTCCTACAAGGGAAATAAGTATCACAACCTTGGTTGAACTTGGTCTGGGTAAGTCTTGGCCTCTATAACAAAATTTGACGCCTGTCTTTTCTGATTTTCTGGCATGATACTGATATGGTTGTCTAGAAAAGTAATTTACTTTCCAGTAATTTAAAATGTACAGAAAAGTTGCAATCATGGCAAAAAGTACTCACGTTCGCCACTTCACACAAAATGCTCAGAGTGTTTTGCCCAAGGAACCAGCATATACCCCCTAAATGAAGACATCCTGATGTCCAGAGTATAATTTAACACTCAACCCCACTTCAACTTTCTCCTACTGTCCCAACTGTATGAAAATGTCTTTTTCCATGCTGATCTAGTTTTCTTTTTCTGGAACCATTACTGAGTTTCCCCCTCATTTGGACAACCGTGTTGGATTTGAAACAGACAAGATGAGTATGGGATCTAGGTGGCCTTTTCTGTATGGCTTTTTTCACTAAGAATGTTTTTAATGTTCATTTTTGTAACAAATATCAGCACTACCCTTTTTTTTCATTGTCATTAAAAATACAAAACATGACTTTAGCATTTAATTCACTTTACGTATATAGTGTTGTGGTATTAACTACCTTCAAATAGTTGCACAAACAAGTTAACTACCACATGTACCTCCTGTGTGCATGGGAGATACCCAGGAAATTGAGTAACACCCTGAAATGGCCCAAGACATCGCCTTAAATACCATCTTCATCTAAAAGGGAAAAAAAAGGAAGGCTATAGTTGTTTCTATCTACATTCATTTGATTGTATATGGTTTCCAATGGATGTCATATAACTAGTCGTGGAGAAGTCATGGGACAGGTGGCTTCATTTCAGTTTGAATTCCAAAGTTAGTGGATTCTTCAGTCTTGATACAAGGTTTACAAACTACATATTGGATCAGAACATCCCATGGTGTAACTGGTATTCATGGTTTGTTCAACAATTAAAATTCTGTGTGATATGAGTTCATCCCAGAGTAATCCAGGTTAGTTTCTGTTATACATTTGTCCCAGGATGAAAGGACAAGAGAAATAAGACCTAATTTATAAAAGTGCCTTCAAACTAATTGATACTGAAGTATAGTTGACCTACAATGTTGTGTTAATTTCTGCTATACAGCAAAGTGATTCATATATACATACTTTTCATATTCTTTTCTATTATGGTTTATTACAGGCTATTGAATACAGTTCCCTGTGCTGTACAGTAAGACCTTGTCTATCCATCCTATATATAGTAATTTGCATCTACTAATCCTGAACTCCCGATCCATCCCTCTCCCCTGTCTTCCCCTTGACAACCACAAGTCTGTTTTCTATATTTGTGAGTCGGTTTTTGTTCTGTAGATAGGTTCATTTGGGTCTCATTTTATAATCCACATATAAGAGATATCATATGGTATTTGTCGTTCTCTGTCTGACTTACTTCACTTTGTATGATAATCTCTAGGTCCATCCATGTAGCTGCAAATGGCATTATTTCATTCTGTTTTATGGCTGAGTAATATTCCATTGCATATATGTACCACATCTTCTATATCCACTCATCTGTTGAGGGACATTCAGGTTGCCTCCATGTCTTGGCTATTGTGAATAGTGCTGCTGTGAATGCTGGGGTGCACGTATCTCTTTGAATTATAGTTTTGTCTGGATATGTGCCCAGGAGCGGGGTTGCTGGATCATATGGTAGCTCTGTTTTTAGTTTTTGAGGAACCTCCATACTGTTTTCCGTAGTGGCTGCATCAATTTACATTCCCACCAACAGTGTAGGAGAGTTCCCTTTTCTCTGTACCCCTTCCAGCATTTATTTGCAGACATTTTAATGATGGCCATTCTGACCACTATGAGGTGATAACTCGCTGTAGTTTTGATTTGCATTTTCTAATAATTAGCGATGTGGAGCATCTTTTCATGTGCCTATTGGCCATCTGTATGTCTTCTTTGGAGAAATGTCTATTTAGACCTTCTGCCTATTTTTTGATTTTTTTTTCTTTTTTTGAGTTGTATGAGCTGTTTGTATATTTTAGAATTAAGCCCTTGTTGGTCGCATCATTTGCAGGTATTTTCTCCCACACAGTTAGCACACGTTCTGGAACAACTGGATACCCACATGCAGAAGAATGAAGTTGGACCCTTACCTCCCCCCACCCCATATACAAAATCAACGCAAAATGGACCAAAGGCCTAGATGCAAGAACCTAAATTATAAAACTCGTAGAAGAAAACATGAGAGTAAATCTTCGTGACCTTGGATTTGGTCATGATTTCTTAGATCTACTGAAAGCCCAAGCAACAAAAGACAAAATAGATGAATTGGACTTCCTCAAAATGAAAAACAGTTGTGTATGAAAGGAGCAAGGAATAAGATAATCCACCATCCCAAATGGCACAAGATGTTTGCAAACCATGTATCTGATAAAGACCTGTAGCCCACCAGCCCAGTCCCCGGTATCCAGTGGAGCATCTGTGCGGCCCCTCCCGTCCTCGGCGGTCAGGGGGTTTCAGGCCAACAGCATCCGAGGGGTGGACGCGGGTCATCCTCAGCACCCTCAAGGAGTGAGTGCTGGATGGCTTTGAGGCCAGATGCACTCCCGTTAATGCCCTCAAAGGCTGAAGGCTTCAGCATGCCTCCAGAAGGACACAGAGTATTTGCAAGTCTTTGAGAACCAAGAGAACAGTCTTCACTTCTCTGGAAAGGGCATCTTATTGTTTCACAGCACGACCAGTTTTCAATCTGGCTCTCAGGGGTGCGCTCGCACCTTCTTGGTTTCTCTGAGAGTGGCCATGGAGGTCTGGCTGTCCCCAGTCCCCACACCAGGTGACAAGGCCAGCGGGGCCAGCTCCTGGGGGTCCTTGGCTTCGTTGGAGACTAACCCAGACTCTCAGCCTGCGATTGAACGTGGATGCCCCTGCTTCTCCCCGTCACCGATTCTCCCCTCCGCCTCTAGCTCTCTTCCTCTTGCTTTTCAGTCTCAGATTTACCTGATGGCCGCCACTCACAGTTCCCGCAGAGCCCAGAGATTTCTTCTCGAAGGAAAGGTTCTGGAAAATCAGAGGGACAAATAAAGGATGCAGCTGATCCCCGCCTTGTGCTGATGCCCAAGAGGGTGAGGAGAGTGAGTGCTTTCTCATTAGAATTGTAAATCCTCCAAGTACTAGATCATTGGGGGGGGCATCCGGTGTCTTCCTGCTCTTTGTAATAATGTCATTCCTGAATTTTAATGTGGTAAATAATTTAAATTATGAATATGCTGAGGGGGATAGCCATTAAAAAAAAATAGAGGTAACTCCAAGGGATTTACAGCAAACAAGGGCACAGAACCCTGTGTCCAGACACCGGCGGAGAGATTCCTACCCGGAGCCGCCGTCCCCTGGAGGGCGGAGCGGCCGTGACTCTCCTCCCACAGCTGAGCCGACACAGGCACGTCCCACGTGGGACCGCTGCACCGCAGACTCTTAGAGTGGCCGACGGCAGGCGGCTGGCTAGAGACGCGGACGAGAGAAAACCGCGCAGCCGCCGGGGACAAGCCCGGGGCGAGGCCTTAGGAAGGGCCGGTGTCAGAGCCGCAGAGGGAACTTGAAGAGAGTTCGGGATGTTAAGGACATCGTCAGAGATGTACTTAGGGACATATTCAGGGCCTTAGTTATGGACGGGACCAGGGCATTATTTAGTGACAGCTTAGACTATAAGGGACAGCGTCAGTGCTTCAGTTAGAGAAAACGTGAGAGCCTTCGTTAGACACAGTTCGGGCTGTTACTTAGGGATATCTTCGGGGCCTTGGAGCCAGCATCTTGGCCATAATTAGAACCAGTGTCAAGGCGTTAGTTAGGGCCAAAACGAGGGTGTTAGTCAGGGAAAGAGTCAGGTCGTTAGTTACAGACAGTGTCAGGGTGTTAGGTAGGGACAGCGGCAAATCCTTAGTTAAGAAGAGTGTCGGGGCCTCACTTAGGGGCAGCGTCAGGATGTTAGGGAGAGTCAGGACGTTCAAATGTCAGATTCTGAGGTAGAGACAGCATCAGGGCCTTAGTTAGGGCCAGCATCAGAGACTTAGCTAGGGACATATTCAGGGCCTTCGTTATGGACAGGATCAGGGTGATACTGAGGAACACCTAAGGGTATTGGGGACATCTTCAGGGCCTCAGTTAGGGATAGCATCAGGGTGTTAGTTAGGGAAAGAGTCAGGCCATTATTACAGACAGTGTCAGTGCCTTAGGTAGAGAGAGCATCAGGGCTTTAGTTAAGGACAGCGTCAGAGACATACTTAGGGACATATTCAGGGCCTTCGTTATGGACAGGCTCAGGGCATTATTGAGAGGTACACGAGGCTATTAGGGACAGCATAAGGGTGTTAGGGAAAGAGTCGGCCGTTATTATAGACAGTGCCAGTACCTCAGGTAGAGACATCATCACAGCTTTAGTTAGGAAGAGGGTCAGGGCCTTGGTTAGGGACAGGGTCAGGCCCACAGTGAGGGACATCTAAGGCTATTAGGGACATCGTCAAGGCCTTAGATTGAGCCAGCATCAGGGCTGTAGTGTCGACCAGTGTCAGGACGTTAATGAGGGACCAAACTAGGGTGTTAGTTAGGGAAAGAGGCAGGTCATTGGTTACAGACAGTTCTCGGGCCTCAGGTAGAATCGGCATCAAGGCCTTAGTTAGGTTCAGCATCAGGACGTTAGTTAGGGCCAGTGCTGTCAGGCCCTCAGAGATAACTTGAGGGACTTAGTAAGAGAGAGTTTAGGCCGTTAGTGAGGGACACTTCAGAGACTTCCTCAGGGATATATTCAGGGCCTTAGCGATAGAATCAGGGTATTATTTTGTGACCGCTTAGGCACTAAGGGACAGCATCAAAGGCTAAGTTAGGGAGGGCGTCAGCGTCTTGGGGATAGCGTTAGGGACTTTGTAAGTTATAGCTTAGGCCATTAGATAGGGACAGCGTCAGGGGCTTATTAAGGGCAGTGTCAGAGACTTAATGAGGGACATCTTCAGAGCCTTAGTCACGGACAGGATCAGGTCCATACTTGGGACCAGTGTCAGGCTGTTATTTAGGGGCAGTGTCAGGGCCTTCTTTAGAGACAGCGTCAAGGCCCTTAGTTAGGAAGAGGGTCAGCGCCTGAGGACAGTGTCAGAGACTTACTTAAGCACATATTCAGGGCCTTAGTAATGGACAGGATCAGGACCACAGTGAGGGACATCTAAGTCTAGTAGGGACATCGTCAGGGCCTTAGATAGGGTCAGCATCAGGGCTGTAGTTAGGACCAGTGTCAGGCCGTTATTTAGAGACAAAATTAGGATGTTAGTTAAGGAAAAAGTCAGGAAATTAGTTACAGACAGTGTCAGCTTCTCAGGTAGAGACTTCAAGGTCTTAGAGCATCAGCATCTCAGGTCGGAACTGCATCAGGCCATTAGGTAAAGGCAGTGTCAAGGCGTTAATTAAGGAGGGTGTCAGGGCCTCAGAGAAAACCTTGAGGACCTTAGTAAGAGACACTTCAGGCTGTTCATTAGGGACATAACCGGGGTGTTATTTATCGGCAGAGTCAGGTTATTAGTGAAAGACAGCTCAGGCAATTAGGCACACCATCAGGGCCTTGGTTAGGGGCAGCGTCAGGGAGTAGTTGGGGAAAAAGTGAGGCCGTTAGGTAAAGACAGACTTGGGGCCTTAGTTAGAGACAATGTCAAGTTCTTCGTTAGGGACACTGTTATGGCCTCAGTTAAAGATAACTTGAGGGTCTTAGTTAGAGATAGTGTCAGAGACTTAGTTATGGACATCTTTAGGGCCTCGGGTAATTTGAGGGCCTTAGTAAGAGACATTTGGGGTCATTAGTGACATCGTCAGGACCTTAGTGCCGTCTTCAGTACATCATTTATGGGCCGCATCAGGGCATTAATGAGAGACAGCTCATGTTCTTAGGGACCGTGTCAGGGCCTTAGTTAGGGACTGCGTCAGGGCCTTTGTTAGGGAAAGAGTGAGGCCATTAGTTAAAGACAGACTCAGGGCCTTAGTTAGAGACAGCCTCAGTCCTTAATTAGGGAGAGTGTCAGGGCCTCAGTTCTTTAACTGATAGTGTCAGTTTCAGGACCTTGGGCCTTTGTTAAGGACAGCTTCCAGGTCTCAGGGACAGGGTCATGGCCTCAGGACTAATTTCAGGGCCTTAGTTAGGGACAGCATCAGGGATTTATTTAGCGTAAGAGGCTCGACATTAGTTAAAGACAAGGTTAGGTTAAGGTCTAGTGATAGCGTCAGGAAATGACCTAGGGATAGTGTCAAGACCATAGCTACTTAGAGCATCAGTGCTTAATTTAGGACCAGTGTCAGGGCTTCAGGTAGGGACAGCGTCAGAGCCTGACTTGGGGAGAGCGACAGGGCCTGAGTGAGGCCTAGAGTCAGGCCCTTAGCTAGGGGCAGTGTCAGAGAATGACTTAGGAGCACCATAAGGGCCTCAGTAGGAACAGCCTAAGGGGTTTGTTAAAGACATTATCAGGGCCTCTGTTAGAGACAGCGTCAGGGCCTCACTTAGGGACAGCGTCAAGGCTTACTTAGAGACAGTTTCAGGACCTTAGTAAGAGATGGGTCAGGATATAAGCTCAGGATACTGTCAGGACTTTAGATATTGATGGCAGCAGGGCCTTAGTTAGACAGTGTCAGGGCCTGTGTTAGGACTAGCATCTGGTTCTCTGTTAGGTACAGTGTCAGGGCCTGAGTTAGGAACAGTGTCAGTGTGGGATTTAGGACGAGCATCTAGGCCTTAGTTAGGGACAGTGCCACGGCCTTGGGGCTAAATTCAGGGCCTGAGGGATTCACAGCATAAAGGCTTCAGTTAGTATAAGAGGCAGGACATTTGCTAGGGACAGGGTTAGGGTTAGGGATCGTGTGAGGAAATGACCTAGTGATAGTGTCAAGACCTTAGTCACTGAGAGTATCAGGGCCTTATTTAGGACCAGTGTCAGGGCTTCAGGTAGGGACAGCATCAGAGCCTGACTTAGGGAGAGCGACAGGGCCTGAGTGAGACGTAGCATCAGGCCCTTAGCTGGGGACACTGTCTGGGCATGACTTAGGAGCAGCATCAGGGCCTTTGTTGCATCAGCATTAGGGTCTTAGTTAAAGACATGGTCAGGGCCTGAGTTAGGCACAGCATCAAGGCCTCAGTTAGGCATAGCTTCAGGGCCTGAGTTAGGCACAGCCTCACGTCTTCACGTAGGGACAGCGACAGGGCTTTCTTAGGGACAGTGTCAGGACCTTGGTTAGAAATGGTTCAGGATATTAGCTCAGCATAGTGTCCGGATTTTAGTTATTGCCGTCAGCAAGGCCTATATTAGGGACAGATTTCGGGCCGTAGTTAGAGTGTGTCAGCGTTTTAGTTAGAGCTAGTCAGGGCCTTAGTTGGGGAGAGCATTAGGGCTTCAGGGAGTATAAGAGGCAGAACATTAGCTCGGGACAGAGTCAGCTTCCAGGCGAGGCGTAGTGTCAGGAAGTGAGCTACAGATAGCGTGAAGACCTTAGTTATTGAGAGCGTCAAGGCCTTAGTTAGGGAGAGCATTAGGGCTTCAGGGAGTATAAGAGGCAGAACATTAGCTCGGGACAGAGGCAGCTTCCAGGCGAGGGGGAGTGTCAGGAAGTGAGCTACGGATAGCGTGAAGACCTTAGTCATTGAGAGCATCAGGGCCTTAGTTAGGACCAGAGTCAGAGCCTTAATCAGGACCAGTGTCAGGGCTGATGTAGGGATAGTGTCAGAGCCTAACTAAGGTGCGGCAATAGGGCCTAAGTGAGGCCTATCTTTAGGGCCTGAGTTAGGGACAGTGTCAGGGCATGATTTAGGAGTAGTATAAGGGCGTCTGTAGGATCAACGTTAGGGTCTTCTTTAAAGACATTCTCATGGCCTCTGTTAGGGACAGCCTCAGGGCCTCACTTAGGGACAGCGTCGGGGCTTACGTTGGGACAGTTTCAGGACCTTGGTAAGACATGGGTGAAGATATTGGCTCAGGATAATGTCAGGACTTTAGATATTGACGGCAGCAGGGCCCCAGAGACAGTGTCAGGGCATGACCTAGGACAAGCATCAGAGCCTTTGTTAGGTACTGAGTTAGGTTGTAGTGTCGGGGCCTGAGTTAGGACCTCCAGGCCTCAGTTAGGGACAGGGTCACGGCCTCGGGACTAATTTCAGGGCCTTAGTTAGGGACAGCGACAGGGATTTATTTAGTATAAGAGGCTAGACATTAGTTAAACACAAGGTTAGGTTAAGGTCTAGGAATAGTGTCAGGACATGAACTAGGGATAGTGCCAAGACCTTAGTTACTTAGAGCATCAGGACCTAATTTAGGACCAGTGTCAGGGCTTGAGGTAGGGACAGCGTCAGAGCCAGACTTAAGGAGAGTGACAGAGCTCGAGTGAGGCCTAGTGTCAGGTCCTTAGCTAGGGATACTATCAGGGCATGACTTAGGAGCAGCATAAGGGCCTCATTAGGATCAGCCTCAGGAGCTTTGCTAAAGCCATTATCAGGGCCTGAGTTAGGCACAGCCTCAGGTCTTCACGTCGGGATAGCAACAGGGCTTTCTTAGGGACAGTGTCAGGACCTTGGTTAGAAATGGGTCAGGATATTAGCTCAGCATAGTGTCTGGATTTTTGTTTTTGCTGGTAGCAGGGCCTGTATTAGGGACAGATGCTGGACCTTAGTTAGAGACAGTGTCAGGGCTTGAGTTAGGATTAGCATCAGAACTTTTGTTAGGTACAGTGTCAGGGAGTGAGTTAGGAGTAGTGTCAGTGCCTTAGTTAGGGAGAGTGTCAGGGTCTGAGTTAGGAACAGTGTCAGGGCCTTAGTTAGGCTAGAGATTCCAGGACCTTCCCTGAGTTCCAAAGGGCAGGTTCGAACAGTTGCTCATCAGGGAAAGGAGGAGATGCAGAGACAAGAGAGAAACCATCAAGAAGCAATAGTGCAGCCTTGGGCCAGGATCCTGGTTTTCCCTCAAGGGATACAGGTAAGAGTATCGTTGGGCTCTTTACCAACCTAAAACCCCCACAAAATAGAAGATTTTAGTCTTCTTCATTCCAGAGAAGCTCATCAAGAGACCGTCTGAGGCCAGATTAAAGTGAGTTAAGGCCCTGTACACACACTAATCCTTAAGATCAACTGTTTCCTTAAACCATTGCTGTAAACCTCCTCACCAGATCCTCCTGCATTGGGACACATGGTTTTTGAGGGCACGAGTTTTCTGTGTCCCCCTTTGGCTGCCAAAGCAGTAAAGCTATTCTTTTCTACTTCCTGCAAACCCCTCTCTCTGAGATTCAATTTGGCACTGGTGCACAGAGGTCGAGTATTAGACATTACATTTAGTACCCAATGTGGGCCTGACTTGGGGATGTCCCCTGTAGGTACCCTGACTTGATCGGACACTGAGATTTTCTCCACACCAGCCTCTTCCGAGAGAGTGTAGAGTTGCAGAATTCCTTTAGAGGTCAGACCACCTGGGACCCTTGCCTGGAAAGGCCGAGCCCCAGTCATCCCAGCAGTTAGAACTCTGGGGCAGGAGTAGATGGTGGAAGAGGAACCACCCTAGCAGCTGCTGAGGCTGTCTTTGCCTTGAGGACATTCCTCTCTTCCTCCTGCCTGGAGTGCCCCAAATGTCCTACTTCAAGGGACTATTTTGGGGAACCAGAAAAATAGCATTTGGGATGTTGCAGCAACTCAGCCAGCATGGGCTAACACTCTGGCATGCAGTCTGAGGTCCTTTTAGCCCGGCACATTTGGGGGAACCTCGGTTCCCATTTGGGTGACTTTTCATTCCAGGAAATCTCATTTGGGAGGTGCACCACTTGAACAGAGGTCACAGGCTAAGTTGAGACTTGGAAGCTGATTTGAGCCTTGTGCTGTTTGGTTTTTGGTTTCTCTTTGGTTTCTGGTTCCTTTGGTTTGAGGCTTTGGTTGGTGTTTAGGATTTTGTTTTGTTCTTAGTCTGTGTGTGAGTGTTCTATAGTTCAAACATAAGAAGTGCTTCTTCTTCAGTTCCATCTGCTAGCCAATGGGCAAAATCCTGGCATACAGGTCAACCTATAGTTGTAAACCTAAGACTATGAAAAGAATGAAATTCTATTGTAATTTTGTCTGGCCAATGTATGGATACATTCTTGAAGAATGAGGAAAGGTGGTCTTTGAATGGTAGCCTAAATGACTATACTATCCTTCAGCTAGAGTTATTTTGTCACAGGAAGAGAAAGACAAAAGAAGTTCCATATGTTCAAGCATTTATGAAGCTACGTAATAAAGAAAGTGAGCAGCTAGGTAACAGGCTGATGGTACAAAGAGAAAAGAAAGTCACTTTGTACTAGAGCTGGTGGTTTCTGAATGTAGAAAATAATAAGGGGCAACATAAGATGGATACAGAAGGTGATGAACATTTGTGAAAAGGGAACATTGAGAAAAGAGTTGTGCATGACCAGGATTTTCTAAGATGGATTTTGTTGGAAGTGGGTTAGGCCAAGCCTGGATTTGGTTTCTCCCTCCAAAGTTTTCTTGGAATGCTGCTTTTGATTGCAAAGAGCTTGTGAGTTCCTTTGCCTGTGTCTGTGATCTCTATTTTTGTTTGAAATCTCTTTGCTTTGGTTCAGTGAATAAGTGTTGTTTGGCCAATTCTAACAGTTTTTTTAATCTCCAGCTAACTTTGAGATGCTTTAGAAGGCCCTTGAGCCATCTCAGAGAGAAATGTTTGATTAGTATGTTAAATTACATGGAATTCCTAAAAATCTAGTATGTCCTGGTAAAATTTTTTCACTCATAATTCTATATATTTTAAAATGTTGTATGTAGCAGCAATCATGGCTTCTTTTGTCATTTACATTGTGATCAAATGTTTAACCATGAATTTTAAGTCCTTATGTGTTTTATAGATAGTTGCTGTTGTGCTCTAGCACTTTGCAAAAGTGCTCCATCTTCAAGAAGATCTATGTGAAGGACCTTTTGGCAAGCACAGGTCTCTGATAAGTTTCATATCATAATGCCAAACTGGGTAAGAAATGAAAAATCTTAATGTAGAATCGGATGGCTTCATAAAAAGTTAATGAAAGGATTGGTTACTGAGTCAACTGGTGAGTATGGTTATAATGTATTTGGTTTTTTGTTACTGGCTTTGATCTGTGTTTTCCAGACACAGGGAAGTCCTTGCGCTCAAGCTACTTAGGACTTGGAGCAATTGGATAAATGACACCTCTGTACTGAAGTGTGTATTTATGAAGGTTACTGTGTTGGCTTCATTTTGCCCTGATGTTTAAGAGGAAAGGAAAACTATCTACTGAAATGATCAGAATGTACTTACTCATGATGTTTCACTGTTTGCTTTAGGTCTACTGCTAAAAGCACATGTACAATGCTTGTGTGACAATTGGGTATGAATAATAAAATGTATGGCCTATATAAAGCGTTTTCTCATTAACATACCTCTGAGCATGTTCACGATAGCTGATCAGTATTCCCCCAATGTGGATTAACTAGGCAAATATAAAGGAGGCCTAGCGCTGAGGGACATGGTCTACACATGGGCCAAACAGCTGAATCATTCTGACACTGATGGATTGACATTTTGATCACCAATGCTTTCTATTGAAAGACTTGTAATGAAAAGGGAAAAAAACTCTTCACGTATTGAGGTGTGAGGAAGTCACTCTGGCTTATACCTGGTTTAACTTAAATTTTACTGACCAACGTGGCCTGTTTTATGGTCTTTTGGATACGAATTGTACATCTGCTTTGGCATTGAGGACGGGAATGCATTTGACAGTCAAAAAGGAGTAACTAGGGTTCAGACACCCAAGATAAACCTAAGTGACCATTGTAGATGTGATTTAGATGCATTCCTGTAATTTTTGTTTTGTTTTCTTTTTAAGTTTTTTTTTTGATGTGGACCATTTTGTAATTCTATTGAATTTATTACAATATTGTTTCTGTTTCATGTTTTGGTTTTTTGGCTGCGAGGCATGTGGGATCTTAGCACCCTGCCCAGGGATCCAACCGGCAACCCCTGCATTGGAAGGTGAAGTCTTAAACACTGAACCGCCAGGTAAGTCCCCACATTCCTGTATTGTTGAAATTCAATTTCTTAGCTATATCACACTCAGGATGCCACTAGCCATTCTCAAAATAATGTCTGCTGATAGCTGCAACCATACGTTTTCAAGGAATCCTCTCTTAACTATTAAATTCCAAACAATGATGTTAGATCAGATACTAATAGAAAGAAGAGAAATATGTGTAGTGGTCATTAGCGACTGTTATGAATACATCAATACTACGTCAGAAGTTAAAACCTACTTAGGTAGAATTAGACAACTGGCTACGAAGTCTCTCAGTGTCAGTGTCAGTTCCAGACCAGCTTTCAGAATTACGCTCCTGAAATCCTAAGAGAATGAGATCTTTTTAATATTAATTTTACAGTTGTTAACGCCTCCTATTTTAACTGGATTGGTTGCACAAAAATGGTGAAAAAAGGGACTAAGGTCTTAATTGTACGAGTCTCACGAACAGGACTTACGGTTAGGCTTAGCGCCGGGAGAGGGTTAGGGAAAGATTGGGGTACAGATACGTGCTAGGGGGAGTGTACGGGCCAGGGTATGGGTTATTGTTAGGGTAGGCCTCAGACTTCAGGCTGCGGGTGAGGTCCCGTGGTCAGGGTCTGGGCTGGAGCTAGGGTTAGGGTTGGGCCCCCGGTGAGGTTGAGGGTCGAGATCAGGGTGCGGATACGTGTTAGGGGGCGTGTGCGGTGCAGGGCGCGGCGTACCGTTAGGGTAGGCCTCAGGCTTCAGGCTGCGGGGGAGGCCTAGGGGTCAGGGTCA